>NW_028252959.1:0-610694 GCF_964263255.1 Lissotriton vulgaris
ATATTTCCTACTTCATTCTCTGACATCTCTCCCAATTCAATCATATATATATATATATATATATATATATATATATATATATATATATATATATATATATATATATATATATATATATATCCAATAACCACTCTCTACGTGCTATAAAACCACGCCAAAGAAAACGAGAGAGACGGACTCTTGGATCTCACAGCAGCCGCTGTAGTTTATTTATTTTTTCATTCTTTTAGGTGCATTGCTGTGCCCACCACCAAACGCGTTTCGGCGATCCCAGTCGCCTTGCTCGCTGGTCAATTTGTGCTCATTCCCCCTCAATAATTTAAACTTAATTTGACCAATCCCTGGCAGCCTACCAATTATTAAACATAGTAAAAAGACTACTGCACATATAAGCACTAGGAGTTGATGATGTAGAAGACAGACTCCCTTATATGCAAATCGATATAAAGGAAATCACAAATTATGTTGTAATTATTGTAGAAACACATCTTGTAAAATATGTATACACATAAAAATATGAATACATATATGTTAACACTTTAAACAACATAACCAAATGCAATAATTTAAGTACAAATTGACATTCGAAATATTCCGTTCTTCATTCAACTCCATCATATAAAAATATCATTGGCAATGACAATGAAATATTTTTTAAAAAGATTGCTTGCTGTTTTTAAGCTGTAAAAGGTAGGTTGCCGTATTTATGTGCAAAAAACAAATGATTGTGTCTTAATAAAGTGCAAGTGTGAGTAAAAATTCCCAGCGGGAATTTTCAAAAAATACAATTCATAGTGTAGTTTAAAAACCACACTATTAGCCTGGGGAACAGGGGTACTTGGGCAGAAGAATAAGGTTATTAGACATATTCACCTAACTTTGAACCACACTAACTGAGCTGCATTTTAAGATCAATACACACAATTACACCTCAGCTGTAGCTAAAAGAAAAAATATTATGAATATTAAAATCAATCAATTTTCAAATATATATATATATATCCATGAAGCTCATCACCAGTCACAGAAATTCAAAACTGCCAGTCTCACAGTGACGAAGAGTCGACCCAAAAGAGTGCTGGTGCAAAGGTGGTTTATTCAATCAGTGCCAGCGCTATATATATATTCAGCATAAAGCCGTCCTGCAGCAATCTGGCAGCAAAGAAAGACGAAGCAAACCCAGGTATAGTGCAATAGTGATTTAATTGCTCACCACCACTCCACCACGACGCGTTTCGGTGCCCGAAGCACCTTGATCACATGACAATGTTTTAGGGCGGATGTGCTCAATTTAAAGTGCTCGTAACCAATAATTACATGCCAACATCATCATAGACGTAGATGATATACTATGGTTATTTGATAACTGCTTAAATGCAAATGCAAAAGAAGAGAACAACCTATTGACAGTGAGAACCAGATTAGAAAAGCCAGGTGTTAAGCAGTTTCTTAAATTGAAAGAAACTGGAACAGGCACGGAGCTCTTCGGGGAGAGAGTTCCAATGACTGGGTGCCAGATAAGAAAAGGCACGCCCACCCATTTTGGTCTTCCTTTTTCTCAGAGTACAGAGCAGGTTGCGTTTGCTGGTTCGAAGCTGTTGAACGGGTTGAGATATATATATATATGTATATATATATATATGATCTTTCACCTAAAACAGAGATCCCCATGGGAAGTATTGGTACTGCTTTCATCCTGCGATCATATTTGGTCTCGCAGCATTTCTTGCATTTGTTTGACAGAGGTTCCCCAGCTAATGACTGGTATTGCTCCCATTATACATCATCCCTGCTCTCTCTACATTCTCAGCATTTGCCTGAAACATATGTTTCCCAGGCAAGGATTAGTACTGCTCCCACTCTCATTGGATTTTACAGAAATTATCTCCTACTTCCTTCTTACCCTCCTACATTTTCCAGGTATCCATTGGTCGCCTCCTTCCCTGTTCCCCACATATACTCCTCTCTCCTGCACCTACTGGTCCTGCATGCTTAGGCTCAACACCCTAAACAAACCATGACCCTGGCTCCGTCCTGTCACAGTGGAGTCATGGAGTTTCTGGTGTATTCCAGGTTGTGTGTTTAATATTCTGGCTTCCTGGTCATATTTCTGCTTTCTTAGCAGATAAGGAACCCCGCACATTGTTTGCTACTCTGCATGTTGCTCAGGATCGAGACCTAGGTTCGTTCCTCCACCTTACTTTGTTACAATACCCCTGTGACGGGGACTCCCATTCCACCCATTTGAAGTAACCCCACCAACAATGGGAGACTTGTCTTTTCTCTAGGCACCTTACTGGACTACTGACTAGGAACAAGAGGTGTGATAGATTGAATTGGCACGATAGAGCACCTCCCTCACACCTATTCCAATCACTCCTCAGTGATTTTAACATTAAATCTCAATGACTCACCAAATAAATACAGGGTCTGTAGGTTCCAACCCCTCATGCTACTGGATAGTGCTTTTATGGTTTAAATGTTTTTATTGATTTCAAAAAGGAAAATCATATAAACATCTCCATGTTCATGGATAGTGTTTTTAGATTGAAGATCAGGCAGGTCATAAACACCTATTTTCAGACCCAAAAAACCTCAGTACAGGACCAGTGGGGTGTCTGGAAAGCCTTCAAAGCAATAGTGAGAGGAGGGTGAGCATTGCCAAAGGGCATGGGATCTTAAAATCTATACAGACACTAGACATTCTAGAGCAGGGGTCTCCAACGAGTAGCTCGGGAGCTACTGGTAGCTCACCAGTGCCTTCAAAGTAGCTCTCAAAGATGAAGCCAAGCCCAGTATAAAATTTGGAGAGTAGGTACCTATTAAAGAAGGCAGCACTGCTGATCTCAAGATCCTAAGAGTGACAGCCAGCCAAACCTATGGCAGTAACTTATACTAAACACTCAAACACACAAAGTATCGGCCTATAGGGCCTGCCACTTGACAGTCTGTATCTACCAAGCTCCTGAAACGACTACAACGAATCCAGAACGCCTCTGCACGACTGATCCTCGACACCCCCTGACGAAGCCACATCACACCCCATCTGAGAAGCCTTCACTGGCTCCCCGTCAACAAGAGGATCGGCTTCAAAATCCTCATCCACGCACACAAAGCGATACACAACACCGGACCCACATACCTCAAAGACCGACTCAGCTTCCACCCCCCCCCACCTGCAGCCTCCACTCGGCCAGCCTCGCCCTCGCCTCAGTTCCTCGTATCCAGAAAACCACGCCGGCGGCCGATCCTTCTCCTACCTCGCCGCCAAGACCTGGAACGCTCTTCCTACCAGCCTACGACAGACACAGACCCAGGACCTGCTGGCCTTCAGAAGACTTCTCAAGACCTGGCTCTTCGACCAGTAGCGGCACCCCCCTGCCCCCCCACCAGCGCCTTGAGACAATCACAGGTATGCAGAGCGCTTTATAAATGCAGTGATTGATTGATTGATCTCAATATCACTAAGCCACAAGGAGGTTGACCATCTTGTATCCCTGCTTTATCAGTCACAACATGTGTGTGACCAGTGGACCACAAAAGAAGTATGACAGTAGTAGCCTGAGCAGTAATTAGTGCTGACCCACCAAAGTGTGGGACTGCAGGAGTCAGAGTGAAAATGTGTCAGTTGGGTGTATAACCAGCTCAAGACGTGAGGAGAACAGGGCATGATTCAGACCAGAGAAAATGAAGTGACTCATCAGCATTTATGTGCTTCCCTAATAAACACTATTGCTTCTTGAAAGCTACGCCTAGTGTCAAGGACCACCAACTGTCTATGCTAGCCCCCATCATAAGGGTGTTATCTCCGACATAATTGTGCCCATTTCTGGCATAATAGTGCAAATGGCATAATAACGGTCATCCTTGACTATTTGGGGTCTTTTTGGTCTAGTTGTGGTATACTGGCAGCCATCATTTACATACTGGGAGAATGACTGGCCTACATTTACGTATTCCTGGCATAATAATGGTCATGACTGATATATAGTCTCTGCCTTGACCCTTATGGTTTCAAGCCTTGGCCCAACTGTGGCCCTAGTATAATGGTGGGCATTATTAGCATAATACAGACGTCCGTGTTTCTGGTTCAATGGAGGACCTGGCTAGGCAGTTCCGTCTGTACTGTTCCCATGAGGCACAGGGTCAAGGCTGATTTGCATATGGCTGGGTCTAAACTGGGGTGGCATGGTGAGCAAAAGAACAATGGATTTAACCCAGATCTCTTGACTGGGGGTGAATGTATGGTTCATTCAGCATTCTGTTCATCATTTGTTTGCGTAGTTCTTTTCACCCTAAGTGGGAAGGGTATGCCCAGATGTGGGTCCCTTGCTCAGTGTGCCACTGGATTCAAGCTAGCCTGGCTTATGAAGGGTGACATACCCTGAAACCTGTCCCAGGATGCTTGCTTTTGGTCCAGGGAGGACCTGGCTTGGCCATTCGGTCTGGACTGTTCCCATGAGGCACAGGTTCAAGGATGATTTGCTTATGGCTGGGTCTAAACTGGGGTGGCAAGGTGAGCAAAAGAACGATGGATGTAACCCAGATCTCTTGACTGGGGGTGAATGTATGATTCATTCAGCATTCTGTCCATCATTTGTTTGCGTAGCACTTTTCACCTTAAGTGGGATGGGTATGCCCAGATGTGGGTCCCTTGCTCACTGTGCCACTGGGTTCAAGCTAGCCTGGCTGATGAAGGGTGGCATACCCTGAAACCAGTCCCAGGATGCTTGTTTCTGGTCCAGGGAGGACCTGGCTTGGCAGTTCGGTCTGGACTGTTCCCATGAGGCACAGGGTCAAGACTGATTTGCATATGGATGGGTCTAAACTGGGGTGGCATGGTGAGCAAAAGAACGATGGATTTCACCCAGATCTCTTGACTGGGGGTGAATGTATGATTCATTCAGCATTCCGTCCATCATTTGTTTGTGTGAGCATCTGTGGCACAAGACTGTAATACCTGGGTATTCAAAGTAGTCTGTCCATATGAGGCATTTGTACATAGGAGTACTTGATGAAAATAAAAAGCTGATGTTTTGGGACAGTGCATTTCCTATAATCTGAAAATGGATATTTTAAAGGCAGTTTTTGTTTTCAAAAATTGATTTTCTTCTGTTAAATTGAGTTAGTTTGCCCGCAGTGGAAAGTGGTATTTGATGGAAAGAAGTGCACTTTCAGAAACTGATGAATAATAATTCAAGCTGAGCAGGGGAGACCTACTGCTGTATTTATATACTTTGTGCCCTAGGGCATGTCTAGATTCGAATGATACTTCATAAGTCAGGTGGAGGCAGTTTAGATTCATGAATGTTTTCCTGGCATTTCTGATGGTAACCGCACCAGGAATACTTGGGTGGTAACTACTGATAATCCTGCTTGGGGTGATCATGGCGTAGTCACTATTTTACAGTTATAAAGTTTGCTAGTAGCTCAGGAAGACTTTTCTTGAGCAGAAGTAGCTCTCACTACAGAAAAGGTTGGAGACCCCTGTTCTAGAGTATGAACTCCAATGGTTTGAACAGGCTTGCCCACCTTATCCCAGAAGGGCCAACACAGATACAGCGTACATTATTGAGTACAGGGAGAAGGCTGACCGAGAAGTACACTTCATGGGAAAATATGTGGCGAGAGAGGCCAGGGGGAACACTAACACGAATAATAAGACCCTCGTGGGCAGGGGACCACACTGTCACACTTGACACAGAGCAGCTCCTCACCGCATTCACTGACTTCTACACTAAATTCTATGGGTCACAATACCCGAACCAGGCAAAAGACATACACCGCAAGCAAGCTTGAGGGGGTCACATTGGCGTCGGTTGAAGCGCCAGAGAGGGAGCTATTACTATCACGGAAGAGCACATTAAAATGGTCACAACTGAGCTGTAAAACACCAAATCCTTGGGCAGTGAAAGCCTGACAAAGAATACAGTGACCAGCTCACTTCCACCTATTAGACATGTATGGAGAGGCAATCCAATAAGGGCACTTGAAACCAACACTCAGGGAGGCTACAGTGATCACCCTCTTGAAGCCGGGAAAACACTCAGACGTGCACCTCCTTCTGCCTGCGGTCACTCATAAGCATTGACAATAAGATACTTATGGAGACACGGCTGCTTCCCTAATGCAAGGGGTGGGATTGCCAGACCAGTCTGGTTTTATCCATGGCAGCTCAACGGCAGATAACCTAAGGACGCTGCTCACAGTGACACCTCAACTGGAGCCAACAGTGTGGTGGCTGTCTTTCTGGACACCACCAAAGTGTTTGATTCTATCAAATGGGTGTTTATGATTCTTACACGTGAGAGATTAGCCCTAGGCAGAAGCATACTACGTTGGCTTGGGCTACTAAATTAACATCCCATGGCCCTCTAGCAATAAAAGGACAGATTTCGAATCCCACTGAGCTTTAGAGGGGAATCAGACAGAGCTGCCCCCTGGCCGTGAAGCCCCTGCCCTGCATGCTTTGTGAAACACACAGCCACAGAAGGATCCGATTTGGCATTCGGCGAATAATAATCTCACTCTATCCCAATGACAGCCAGTTAATAGTGAAAAACCTGGATATTAACCTCCAACCAATAATATCAGATGCAATAAAGTTAGGGAAATACTTTGGATTGGCCATAAACTGGTCGAAATAGATTATAACACCACTCACACCTAGCACCACGCTGTACATGCCTGACATACCATAAACAATGGCAGGAGACACTAGTGAGATACCTGGGAGTGCAGTTCCACTAAGATCTTAGTGATAGTTAGCGATATCTATGGCACAACAATAGACAGAATAACCACTAATATTGAAAAGCTTTTGCAATGGAATAGATCTCGCATATTTGAAAGCTAGAGCGCTTGATGTTAGAAATGACAATGTTTTTTACTTCTGTTTTTTTTTATGTAGTGGAGTGATGATATTTGCATAGCGCTATTGCCATTTGTATCACCTTGTGGTGCTGGAGAACCAGAAAATGGGAAATAGGTTATGAGGGAGGGTAGACAGAGTAATATCATATGCTGGCTGGTAAAAATGGGAACAATAATGCAATTATATGCTTCTAAAGCCACAATTTTTTAAACAGGACTATGTATTTCACAAACATGACACTTAATCCACAACCTACTACATAATCTCAGATTACACAACAAACAAATCGGAGCTCAAACGAAAGCAAAAAAAAACATGACACGTGGTGTTGGGCACTGGCATGGTCTCTTGAAATTTTAATCTGTCACTGTACAGTTCCTTATTGTTGAATTCAAGTATTAAACTGGCATTCATTATGTTAATCTTTTCCCAGCCAGTAGTTACTCTCACAGATATTGCTTTTAGTAAAGCTCTCTCACCCATCCCCTGGGCCTTTTATGTACAATAAAAAAAACTTCAAAATAAACAGAGATGCACAGATAGACACACACAAATGTGCAAGCACAGATAAACACAGTCACAAACATAGACATGAACACATTTGGAAACAGCCACCAGCAGCCGCATACACAGAAAGAAGCATGCACCCACACTCACATACACATGCATGCAAGCATAAGCACATACAAGCAGACACAGACGTGCACATAGACATGCACATAAGAAAGCATGTACATACGTATACAGCATTACCAAGAGGAGATACATTTACACACTCAAACATGCATGCACATATATACAAGCACACAGGCACTCATACATACCTGTGCATATGTGCACGTGCAGGCATGCACTCGCACATATACATACACACGCTCTTGTATGTCTCTCGTCTCACCCCAGTAAGGTAGCTTGAATTTAATTATTTATTTATTTTGGTCATTTATTGAGCGCAGCGAATCATCCCCCAGGGGATCTCTCGGCGCCTGAGAAGAGAACAACCTATTGACAGTGAGAACCATATTAGAAAAGCCAGGTTTTAAGCAGTTTCTTAAATTGAAAGAAACTGGAACAGGCACGGAGCTCTTCGGGGAGAGAGTTCCAATGACTGGGTGCCAGATAAGAAAAGGCACGCCCACCCATTTTGGTCTTCCTTATTCTCCGAGTACAGAGCAGGTTGCGTTTGCTGGTTCGAAGCTGTCGAACGGGTTGATATATATATATATATATATATATATTCATATATATATATTCTTTCACCTAAAACATAGAGATCCCCATGGGAGGTATTGGTACTGCTTTCATCCTGCCTCATATTTGGTCTCGCAGCATTTCTTGCATTTTTCTGACAGAGGTTCCCCAGCTAATGACTGGTATTGCTCCCATTATACATCATCCCTGCTCTCTCTACATTCTCAGCATTTGCCTGAAACATATGTTTCCCAGGCAAGGATTAGTACTGCTCCCACTCTCACTGGATTTTACAGAAATTATCTCCTACTTCCTTCTTACCCTCCTACATTTTCCAGGTGCCAGATAAGAAAAGGCACGCCCACCCATTTTGGACTTCCTTATTCTCCGAGTACAGAGCAGGTTGCGTTTGCTGGATCGAAGCTGTCGAACGGGTTGATAACGATCGATTTGTTTTGTCAGATATAATGGCCGGGCCGAAGACGGCTGTAATGCCAGAAACCGGTCCCCGGAAGCTTGTTTCCTTTCCAGTAAAAGAATTGGCTTGGTAGTTTGGTCTGCCCTGTTACCTTGATGCACTGGGCCAGGGACAGACTAATTTGCATGTAGCCAGGTTCTGAGCTGGGATGGTGCAGTGAGCTAAAAAACGGTGATGGATCAACCCCTGATCCGTTGACTGGGTATGAGTGTTCTGCTTAATTCAGATACTCTGTCCATCACCACCCCCTTTTCTGAATCGTTTTGTCCACCATAAGCGTGGAAGGGTATGCTCAGACATGAGTCCCTTGCTCACTGAACCATCAGGATTCAAGCAAGCCGGCCGAAGACGGCTGTAATGCCAGAAACCGGTCCCCGGAAGCTTGTTTCCTTTCCATTAAAAGAATTGGCTTGGCAGTTTGGTCTGCCCTGTTCCCATGATGCACTGGGCCATGGACAGACTAATTTGCATGTAGCCAGGTTCTGAGCTGGGATGGTGTAGTGAGCTAAAAAACGGTGATGGATCAAGCCCTGATTTGTTGACTGGGTATGAGTGTTCTGCTTAATTCAGATACTCTGTGTCCATCACCAGCCCCTTTTCTGAATCCCATACCCTGGAGGGCCTAGAAAACCATACATAACAGCTTAAAAATTGCTCGTTGTCTAATGGGGAGCCAATGCAGTTGGTGCAAGAGAGGTAAAGAGGGGGCTTATTGAGGGCAAGACAGGCTGCCGTGTTTTGAACCACTTGAAGTTTGGCCGCCAAGTCCTCTCTTACCTCCACCAACAAAGAGTTGCCATAGTCCAGTCAACTAACTAGGAGTGACTGGTTAAGAGTCTTTTTGGCATTTAGCGGGATCCACTGAAAGATTTTTCTGAGCATCCTCATAGTACCAAAACACGTGCCTGACACGGTCTTCACCTGCTCTTCCATGGATAATTTGTTGCCAATTTTGATACCCAGATTCTTAGCCCATCCTCTAGAGGAAGGGTATTCTGCTGGCCACCAATCTGGGGTCCATATCTCCCCCGCCTTGCCAAACAGTAAGATCTCTGTTTTAGAGGAGTTGAGTTGGAGGAATTTCTTCTTCATCCAGCTCGCTATACTGGTCATGTAGTTTATAAATTTAAGTTTACTTACAGAAGGGTTAGCCTCAAAGGGGACTATCACCTGTGTGTCGTCTGCATAGGATATAGTTTCAAAACCACAATTCCTAATGATCGCAGCTAAGGGGGCCACTTATATATTGAACAGGGTAGGGCTCAATATTGAGCCTTGTGGGACTCCCTGATCTACCAAAGTGGTTTTTGACACAAAAGAGTCCAACTGGACACTCTGTGTTCTATCAAGCAGATAGTTCTGAATCCATTTAAGGGCCATGCCTCTGACACCAATCTCTCGGAGCCTGTCCAACAGAATGCGATGAGAGATGGTGTCAAAGGCAGCCGACAGGTCAAGCAGCACTAACATCATTGGGATATCCTTGTCCAGAGACATTCTTAAAGTGTCAGTCACCTCCAACAAAGCGGCCTCCGTGCTATAAGAAGAGCGGAAGCCCGACTGGGATATGTCCAGTAAGTTATTCTGTTCCAAATAGCATGAAAGGTGCCGGTTGACTAGTGTCTCCATAATGTTTGAACAGGGAAGCAGGGAAACCGGTCTAAAATTCTGTAAACCCGTAGGGTCCGCTAATGCCTTTTTAAGCAAAGGTTTAATACGAGAACATTTCCATTTTCGTGGCACCGTTGCTGTGACTAGTGAGATATTACAAACTTGAGCACGCACCTCAGATAAGACAGGAGTTAGTTCGGACATAACAGCAGGCGGCACCGGGTCTAGCGGGGAACCGGATTTCACCTGCGTTAATAACAGGCTTACTTGTACCCCCGAGATGCTGTGAAAAGATTCTAGGCTCGAAGGACAGTGGTTTTCGGGCACAGGGGCTTTTTCAAGAGCTCCCTCTTCAAGCTCAAAGGCGCAATAGATCACGTTGAATTTATTAGTAAAGTGGATGAAAGTGAATGAAATATTTATTTTACATTTTTGGAAAATGTAAGCATTTGAAGGCTCTGACGGGGGCAGCGGATAGATGAAGATAAGAGGCAGATACTGCGGCAGACAGAGAAACAAAAGAGAGAGGAGTATGTGAGATGGGGAGGAAGATGCGGAAAACACAGACGGGAGAAATAGAGATACAGATGAGAAGAAACAAGATATGTTAAGGACAGAGAGCGAGATGGTGGCAACATGGGTGGATGGCACAGAGAGTGTAAGATAGAAAGGGGAGAGAGATGAAGACAGACGTGAGAGAGAAAGGGGAGAGAGATGAAGACACAGGTGAGTGGGTGAGAGAGAAAGAGGAGAGAGATGAAGACAGAGGTGAGTGGTTAAGGTGAGAGAGAAGGAGAGAGAGATGGTGAGACCTGGGTGAAGGAGTAAGACAAGGGAGCAAAAGAGGGGGAGAGATAAGACAACGGGGTGGGTAACATGAAAGATAAATAGAGAGGGAGTGAGATATTGCGTGAGAAGTATGGGTGGGTTAAATAAGAGATAGAGGGCAAGAGTGGGATGAAAAGATAAGGGGATGGGTAAGGTGAGAGAAAGAGAGGGAGAGAGAGAGATATGAGAAGGGATAGGGAAATGTGAGAAAGAGAGAGGGACTAGAGAGAGGGAGCGATTGGGAGACATGGGTGGACTGGTACATTGAGGGGGAAAGAGAGGGAGGATGGTAGAGCGAGATTTTGAGAGAGACACACTTAGAAAGAGAGCATTATGTGAGATTTGTAGCACACAGATGAATAGTGGTGTGATGCAGCCTTTGAGTTTACACGTTGTGAGAGCTGCAGACCCGCATGGACATGTGCCAGGAGGACGCTCGGTGTGGCACTGTGCATGTTTATCCGCACCCACTCTCCCAAAGAGCTGTCGAATGTGCAGTCTCAGGTATGCAGTGAGTCACCCGGCAAACCCCACTTCTAAAATACATATCTTCTGGTCGGGACTGTTAGAGATGCAGAGGCAGAAGAAAACCGGCTATTCTCTATTTCAATTAAAAGTGCAGAAAGCGCCCTCCCGCATCGCTACTCAAAAACTCAAACTAGGTTGGTTTGATGGGGGCATTAGGCTCCCAGACATTAAGAGGTATTATTGGGCCTCACAGCTTGCAGCAATCAATCAATGCAGTTATAGACAGCAAGATGAACCAGCTTATCAGATCGACAGGGGGCTCCTGCCGGGGAGTAGTTTTGAGGGTGCGTTATATACAAGGTCTTTGAAACCTGCCCTGTCCGACCCGACCAGGCATGCCTGCAAGTGTGGAAAGACGCAAATAGAAGCCTGGGCTGGGAGGGCAGAATCACCCAAGTCACGCCGCTCTGGCATTGTGATCAGTTGGGTCGGCTGTCTCGCTATAAGGGTTTTAATAAATTAAATCTTATTGGTATCTCCAGGGTGGGGGATCTCTGTAAATTGGGCGACGCCATACCCTTTTCCCGACTACAGCAAGATTACGAAATGGCCAAATCTGTACACTTCCGGTACCTTCAAATTAGGCATGTCCTGCTCACAGTTCTCCCAAAGGGTACTGTCCTCCCCGACTCCAATCCTCTCGAGGACAGGATCCTAGACGGCTACCTACCTGAAAAAGCTGTATCTCTTATCTACAAAAAGCTCATTAATAACATGACAGATCCCCTGACCCGTCTGAGAAGTAAATGGGACCACCACGTGGCCAGCTTGGATGATGAGGAGTGGCGGGCTGCGGTGGCTTCTCCCCGTGAAGTTGCCATTTCCTCCCGACTCCGACTGGTACAACTAAAGATTCTCCACAGAACATACTTATCAGGGCCCTCTCTGGTCCATATAGGTTACATCCAAGATGTTGGCTGTGTGCGATAGTGTGGGCAGGAGGGCACCTTTATCCATACACTCTGGGAGTGTGCAGTGATTCAGAAATACTGGGAAGGGGTGGTACTCATGATGGAGGAGGTATTGGGGCAACAGATACAATGGAACATCAAATTGGTTTTGTTGAACATATGGGATCCTACTGACCTTAACGCCAAGGAGAGAATTTGGGTTACTTTAGGTTTCATGGTTAACAAACGAAATATTGCATGACTGTGGAAGGCATCGAGCCCGCCGAAGATTGATGATTGGGCTGGCAATATGGACTGGTGTATGGTAACTGAGAAGCCATTTACGAATCCAGAGGTTGTACGAAGAAATGGTCACAAATATGGGGGTCATGGAATTCTTACTGGATGGACATTTGTGAGCCACCAAGGGTCCGGGTTGATTCCGATGTTGAGATTTGACTGTATAAAACTACTGTTGTCAACCCTATGTTATTGTGTCTACAATCTTATGGACATATGATCTGAATGATTACTACTGATTACCTGGAAAATGTTGCATTGTAATTGTAAAATGCCTTGTTTCTTAATAAAAAATAAAGTATTTTTTTAAAAAAAAGAAAAAGTGCAAAAAGGGAAGACACGCAGTCAGAGCATCTCAGTAGGCCAGCAGCCTAAAGTACCATAGGTGCTTCCTACGAGGAAGGCAGGCTCTACTTCAATTAAAGGTGCAGAAAACGAGGGGGCGTGGCTACGCTTGGCAGCGTGATGGCCGCATATTAGTGCGGCTCCGCCGGCTGGGCTACTAAAATCCGGCATTAATCTGTCTTTTAGTCCACCACAGGGCCACAACTGGTGGGAACAGCAGTGTGACTGGTCTCGGGCCGAGCGGTGACCAGCGCCGGCTGGAGTGTCCTGCGGAGACTGTGGGACACACAGGCAGCCGTACGACGACATAGCGAGGCCTGTGCGGCGCCTGAAGCCGGGACCTCGAGTGGCTGCTGTTGGGCAGCGGAGACCCCTGGGCGCTGCTGCGACGGATCGCGAAGGAGTGTTGCTAAGAGTTGCGACCCCCACGCTCCCAGGTGAGGAGACTGGTGCAGCGGTGGGGGCCCTTTATAGGAGATGAGCGGCTAAAGGTGCACTGAAAGTGCCGTGGCACATCCGATAGTGCTGTGGGAGACTCCACCCCCGCCATTTACATATCGGAAGGCGGGCGAGAGCGAAAAAACATCGCAGGGCTGGGGACTGCACACATTGGCCCTGATGGTATGGGGCAATTGAATATGCTCTAATTGGACGTGCCTGGCGCCAAGCTGTGATGGAGAGATACGGGCCGGTAGACATGCAACCATTTCGACCATTAGGGGAGCTGAGGAATGGGCCTATGACTGTGTGCGCTGCCCAACAAGAGTAGAAAGGAGGCCTAAGGAGGATAGCAGAGGGAGGAAGCGGCGGAGAGCAGCTCTACACACTGCCCCACGCCCGGGGAGAGGGCAAGCTATGAGTCAGCCCAGACACGTGCTGCTTCAGCCTACTAATGCTGTTATGGACTCTCCTGACTCTTAGTGGATCTTCGCTGCGACGCCTGGTGGTAAGTGTGCAAGACCTGAGTTGGGGGAGCCTTTCTGCTGTGGAAGGTGCAATGGATATGACCTGGCCCTGGGGCTAGTGGGGTGCTGTCCCCTGAGAGAGCGGCTGGACGTGCAACTCAAAAGGTGTCGTGAGGTAGAGGAGAGATCCCATAACGAAGTAGAGGACAGCCCCCTACCAGCTTCCGAGATATAAATGTGCGCTTCTGCGTGCCAGCTGTATGCCCACTACGAGTTGCCTGATGTGGTGACGTATGAGGCGGACAGAGAGTGCCTAGTGGACTGAATATTGGAGATGCCTATACAGATTGCATTCAGTGGAAGGCAAAGGTTTGCAGGCAGTGGCGTAACACGATTCTTGGTGGAAAGGCGACGCTCTGATCTGGGTTGATATCAATTTTCCGGTGTCGCAGGAAGAAGGAGTGGGTACAGGGCACAGACCTTGGCACGGCTTAGTGCGCAAACATGGATAAGCCAGATACAAGACAACCAAAAATTAATTTTGATAAGAAGTCTAACAAGCAGACGGAGACGCATGCTGGGTCTCAAGATACTGTGGACAAGGCGGATTCGACCCAGCTGCCGGAGGAGGATATACGGTCTATGTTCAAGGACTTGAAAACAAGCCTCCAAGGCATTGACTCCAAAATGGATACCCTTGCGAAGCGCATGGACAGAATAACTCCAAGAGTCGAAAAGCAGGAAGGGCGCCTAAGAGTACTCGAAACTAGAGTGACGGAAACTGAAGACGGGCAGACAGAGGTGGAGAAGAAGCTACGAGGTAAGAACAAGGTGCTGGAGGTGATCCAACAAAAGAATGAGGGTTTGGAAGCCAGGTCGCGGAGGAATAACGTGCGCATCACAGGAATTGCGGCAACGACAAACATCCAAAATATGGAGAAATACATTGAGGCCATGATGCAAGAACTTTTGGGACGGATTTATCAGCGATGTTCCTTGTGAAAAGGGCACACAGGTCGTTGGGCCCGCGGCGGCGACCACTAGCGTCGGCGCGGTCTGTCATAGCAAGGATACTCAATTATAGAGACCGAGATACTATACTTCGGATGGCGAGGGACAAAGGAGCTATACAATACGATGGCAATGACATTGCGATGTATCCCGATTTCATGTTACAGGTGCAGGCGGCCCGCAGGGAATTCATCCCTGCCAAAAAAAAAATCTTCCAACAAATTGGAACAAAATATGCACTGATATACCTGGCCAAACTGCGAATACAAGGTACTGGAAAACCCACTTTTTTCACTGATGCTAAGGCCGCACTAACCTACGCAAAACAACTGGCGAAGCACCATAAGAAGCAGACGGCGACAAGCGAGGAACGGACAGAGACGAGACTGAGCGATAACGATTAAAACACTACATTGGTGGTGGGTAAGCTGCGGGGAGTGTAGTGATTGGTGTTTGATGCTCCCAATATCGATGATTTCTGGTAAGGATATAGTTCTACCTAAGCGAAACACTTCATATGTAAGTGGAACTGTTATGGGCTTTCCCCATTAATCGGATGTGAGGTATGAATAGTTGGACCCTGGTAGGTGGACGTGATATTGTGTGCCCGGCCACCTTGCCAAAAGTGCAGGGCAGTTCACTGGCAGCCCCGCGCACCCCATGGGATGAATCCCTTTTCACTGCTACGATATGTAGCTAGTTTATTGTTCTGGGGGGGGCTATTCACAACCTGATTGGGGGGTTGGTGTGGGAGGAGGGGGGGTGTTAGTTGTTGTACCATCCAGATTGAAACATTGAATATTGTATTGAGAGTCATGTGTAAGTTTGTACGGGATCAGGGTAGATATAATGTGCGGCACTATGTGGACTTGGTGAGGAATGTTGGGAGGATCTCCGATAGCGTGCTTTCAAATACCAGTTATGCTGCTGTGTACCGATGTCTTCTGCACCTGGTTTGACTAATATAAAATGCCTTACGTGGAATGTCAGGGGCCTAAATGACCGCAGGAAAAGAGGACTAATACACTCTTATCTTATCAGACACGAGGCTGATGTATGTTTCTTGCAGGAGACGCACTTGAATGAGGCTCTGAGCGGAACGTTAAAACATAGAAGGTGGGGTGAGGTGATAGAGGCTGGTTATTCTAGTTATTCAAGGGGAGTGGTGATCTTGATCGGCAGGGGACTACACTGGCAAACACACCACACGATAAAAGACGCAGAAGATAGATATATTATCCTGCAAGGGACGCTATGTCACACGCCTTAGTGAACACATATGGACCGAACACAGACAGCCCAGAATTCTTTCGCCATATGGGACAGCAATTACAGGCATTAGGCCACGTGGCAATTATGGGGGGGGGGGGCGGGGGGTGATTTTAATGTTGTACTTTCGTCGCATGCAGATAGGCAGGGTACGTCCCGGGTGCATCATCCACAGGCGGCGGCGATGCTGCACTCTGTAATAGACGGCCTCCAGCTGATTGACTCCTGGAGATCACTACACCCTTTGGCAAGAGTGGGGACATGAGTGACCCACCATCGCAATGCGTGGTCGCGAATAGACTTTTGGCTGGTCTCCAAAGATATACAAGCCTGGTTATTAGACGCCACGCATCTGTCCCGAAGTTTTTCTGACCACGCACCTGCGCAGGTGAAAATTAATATCCCTCCGGCATATGCCCGGCCCTACACGTGGAGATTTCCATCGGGCACGTTACTGGACTCGGTTTTTCGCAAGGAACTAAGAGGGAAGGTTGAGGAATACTTTGAGCTAAATGAGGGCTCAGTAGACTCACCAGGAATTCTATGGGAGGCATTCAATGTGGTTATTCGTGGCCATTGTATAGCTCTGAAATCAGGAGTGTTAAAGGACATACAAAACACATTGCAGAGACTAGAACGACAGATAGGGGACTTAGAAAATTTACAGAATGTAAACCCGACCCCGTAAACCATGGCACAGATACGGACCAAGTTGACGGCATTCCAGGAGGAAGCAGAAAGGGAGACAAAGTACATCACTAAATATACTTTAGCTAGGAGGTATGGGGAAAGTGACCGACCAGGAAAAACGCTGGCTGGACTACTAAGATTGCCCAGAGGATCAGAATATATAACTGAACTTCGCTTAGAAGATGGTGACAGGGCAAGAGCACCACCGGACATTCTGCGTGAAATGGCACGCTTCTATGGTAACTTATACACCTCGCATACGGACCCGGCCCGAGCGGACATAGAGGCATATTTAGCTGATGTGGCTCTGGCGTGGTTTAATGACGGCACCAGGCAGTACATGGAACTGCCAATAACAATAGATGATATACGACAAGTAATACATAGTATGCCAGCAGACAAGGCGCCAGGAGCGGACGGTCTAACGGTAGCCTTTTATAAAGAATATGCGGAGATCGTGGCGGCCAGGCTATTGCAGGTATTTAGCGAGGTGATGGAGACTGGCTGCCTCCCCCAGACATTACGTGAGGCCACAATCATCACCATACTGAAACCGGGCAAAGACCCGACCAATCCTGATTCGTACAGTCCACTGTCATTAATAAATTTAGATGCTAAAATATATGCCAAACTCATAGCAAACAGACTTCAGTCCATGTTACCTCAAATAGCGCTTCCTGACCAATCAGGCTTTATACCGGGACGATCTACTGCACATAACCTGAGAACGCTGTTTGGCACGCTGCACTATCTGGCCCCCCATATGCAAACCGTGGCAGCCCTGCTGGACGCCACAAAAAGCATTTGATTCATTGGAATGGAAATTTCTCTTCACTATCCTACACTGCAGGGGTGTTAGCCCTATCTTCATTAGGCAGATCCAAATACTATATACAAACCCGATGGCACGGATTAGAGTAAACGCCCAAATATCTGATCCTTTTACTATCACGAGTGGGACAAGGCAGGGCTGCCCGCTGTCGCGGCTGCTGTTTGCCATAGCCACTGGGCCGTTGGCAGCTAAGTTTCAGCAGCACCATACGCAGCGGAGCATAAGGTTTACGACAAGGGGACTCTTATTTTCAATGTACGCAGATGATATGACGATGTAAGTGATTAATCCTGGAGACAACTTTGATGTGGTTATGAGGGAACTGGTGAGATATGGGCGTCTAGCTGGGATACAGATAAATTGGCCTAAGTCTGTACTTGTGCCACTAACTGATGAGACTATTCCTTTTGACTCGGAATTTCCGATTCAATGTGCGGAAGAGGCGACAAGATATTTGTGGATCTGGATAAGCAGATCCATGCAGGAATTGTGGCTAGCAAATTATGGCTGAGTAATGGACTGGCTGGAGGGCAAGGTACAAAGATGGAAAGGCCTGCCGCTCTCATTGATGGGGTGAATAGCTATCGCAAAAATATTCATACTACCCAAATTACTTTATTTATTTGTAAATATACCCATGTCACTCACCACGCAATTTTTTAAACGATTAAAATCTGCAGTGCTGGGGCGTGGCCTGGCGGCGGCTAAGATGTCCTCGTAGTTTCGAGGCTGGTCCGAGGGTCGGCGAAAAACAAACCTAAATCCGGTCATCATACTGCCACCATTCTCCCTTCTGTCACGGATCCTGACAGTGGGAGGGCTCCGGCGCCGGGAGAGACTGCTCCGGTCCCTCTCCGCCCCGTAAAGCATAGCGGTGCGGCCTGACGGCAGCGGCCTAGCCAGGGCCTGGCTCTGGCCTGTGGCGAAAGTACAGCCCCGGCCTAGAGTGTGGACGAGGCCGGGTTTCAGTGAGGGCGCGTCGAGGACGCGCAGAAGACACAGGCGGCCGCCCGCGAGAGACGGAGAGCGGGCCCCTTCCCTCCTGGGTCGGCCCCCCTTCACTCCCCCCCCCCCCCTCCGCTGAGGCCCCGGAGGATCGCTGGGCATCGAGGGACACTCGACTGGGTGTGGTGCAGAGGGAGGACGGCTGGATGCACCGGTGAGGAGCGTCTTGTATCCTGGGCCACAGGTTGGCGGACTCAGGGACAGGGTCGGACGCTGACCCCAACCAACAGAAGGCTGAGACGGAGTGCGCTGCTGGGTCTGAGTTGTGCCCACCCGTGTGCAGACAGCCTGTAGGGAGGCTCCAGTGACGCTGCAGATCAGCAGTGGAGGCTGGGAATGATGGCGCCCGGAGCGCGTGGCTGGATTAATGGCGGCGAGACTGAGGGCTCTGGCAAACGGGGTGGCTCCACTGGCGCCTCAGGACTCCCCTCCAAGACAGTTGTCAAACCCAGAAACCCCACTGTCACTCAGGCCAACACCATTGACAAGTACACGGCCCGACGGGTGGAGGAGGCGATGCTCACGCAGGAAATGTGGCGGAGGGGTCTGAGCCGTCGGTGGCTGCCATTATGCAAGCCATACAGTCAATGGGCACGACCCTGGAGACAAAGATCGATAAGGTGGCCATCGAGTTGGCGTTACAGCGAGCGGACCTCAATAAAACATCGGAGAAAGCCACTCAGAATGCTACAGACATTGGCAAACTTTGGCGCACCACCAAACAGCTACAGTAGCAGGTCCAGCATCTGACCCACCAGCAAAAACTGAATACGGCACAGCTGGAGGACCAGGAAGGAAGGGCCCGAAGAAACAACATACGGGTGGAAGGTGTACCGGAGAAAATGGAGGGTCCAAGCATGGATCTGTTCTTGGAGGACCTCATTTTGAAACACCTTCAGCCCAAGAGACTTTCTAAGTTCTTTATCATCGAACGTGCACATCGGGCTCCGGTCCCCCTGCCTCACCCGGAGGCCCCTCCTAGGACTATCATCGCCCGGATTCTCAATTTCCGAGACCGGGACGCCATTTTGCAGGCGGCACGTCAACATGGTGACCTCCGGATAGAAAATGCGGTGATAAGGTTCTTTCCAGACTTCACGTACAAGGTCCAGCAGGAGCGCCGCTCGTTTGACGGAGTCAAAAAGGAACTTCTAGCGTTGGGCCTCAAGTACATGATGTTCTTTCCGGCACGCCTCAAGATCTTGGTTGAGGGCAAATCCTTCTTCTTTACATCCCCGGAGGAGGCCATGGCGTGGATTGAAGAAATGCAGCGGCCCTCGCATGGCTCACGCCAGGAGGGAGGATGGCGGAATGCAGAGGCCCAGTCCCCAGCATCTTCGCTGGCCTCTGTGGGAGGTGACTCTCGGAGGCAGGGCGCTCCTCGGATGCCGGACAGAGATGGGATATGCAGCTTGTCGGCCTCGCCGGACTTGGGCTGACTCAGATGGGAGAGGCCTGGTGCAAGAATATAATTAGGCAATGTGCCCTCCTGGCGGACTCCCATGTGGGTCTGATTGCTGCT
This sequence comes from Lissotriton vulgaris, assembly GCF_964263255.1. Taxonomy (NCBI): domain Eukaryota; kingdom Metazoa; phylum Chordata; class Amphibia; order Caudata; family Salamandridae; genus Lissotriton; species Lissotriton vulgaris. Next base: position 20,280 of record NW_028252959.1, read on the forward strand.
TTGTGATGGGAATTTGGTGGCCTGACGCGAACAAGAACTGAGGGGCGGGGGGGGGGGGGGCATCTTGCCCCTGGCGGACATGTGGTAAAGTACTGTGGGTATGGGGTGGGGGAACATGATTGAGAGTGGGAGATGTATGTGGTGCTAGGTTTTCCACCAGACACTCAGACATGGAGGGGTGGCTTGAGCTTGTGGAATGGGGTCGGGCAGCACCCTAGGGCTGGCCTTTTGGTTGACACTTTTACCCCTTAGTTTTTCGTTGATTGGGCGACAGGCTTGTTGGGGTATGCTGGGCCCGTTTGGCCTGCGAAGCAGGGTAGTAGGGTGGCAGGGGGGATCGGGGGGTTGGGGAGGGAAGGATGCACGTTTGTTGATTTCAATGTTGGTTTTTTACCAAGCTTCATTGGCTCCAGAGGCACGGTTGGTGGGCAGGTGGGTGGTGGGAGGTAGCAGAGTTCTGCATATCCCTTTACAGTTTGTACTGATCTACATTTATGATACACATGGCGAAGGCACAGACAGTCACGGTACTATCCTGGAATGTTAACGGCTTGCGGGACAAGATTAAACGCACCATGGTCCTTCAATATTTGCATAGGCACGGCCCGATATAGTTTTGCTTCAATAAACGCATTTGGTAGGGAATCACTCTAAGGCCTTCAATAGATTTGGTTACACACTTAGGGAGCACGCCGGTTTTACTACTGGCTCCAGGGATCCTGATTAAAAATTCCCTCTCGCTGGTAATAGGGCAACAGTGGTTGGATCCCCAGGGGAGGTATGCAGCTATCACGGGACAGTGGGAGGGTTTAACCCTAAATATTTGCTCACTTTACGTCCCTCCGAGGTTCCACGACACAACCCTCCCTGACATAGGGAAACTGCTACTAGACATGCCGACTGGGGTCCTACTCCTAGGGGGCGACATGAACGATGTTATGGCAGGGGACATTGAGAGGGAGGGTGAGCCACCTCCGGGATTTCGTGTAGGCACTGGTCTTGGTTGACCTCTGGAGAGCCCATAACCCCCACAACCGGCAATACACACATACATCTGCTGCATATGGTTCGGGGTCAAGACTGGATTACCTACTCACACAAGTGGGTGGCATGAACTCCTTCCATAGTGGGTGTTATAAGGCAAGTGGCATCTCCGACCATTCTCCAGTGGAGGTGCAGCGCGGGGCCCTGGAAGGGACTGGAGTGCACCCCCTAGGCTGGGCACTTTCCTGTTTAAAGACCAGGAGTTTCAGACGCAGTTTAGGGAGCGTGTAGAACAATAACTATGGATAACGTTGGCTCAGTTCGGTCGCACAGCATAGTGTGGGAGGCCTAAAAGACTGTAGTAAGGGGATTGGTGCAAGCGGAGGTGGGTAAACGGAGGAAGGAGAAAAGTGCCCAGATAGATAGGCTTGAATTGGAGTTTAAGGAATTAGAGCGAGAGAGAAAACGCAAGAGCAACAGCAGGATAGGCGACATTAACTCCGCCTCCTGGAGAAAGAAATGTGTGATGTGCTCTGTGATCAGGCGAGATCGCGAGCACTAGCTATCCAGCGGTGTGTGTATGATCTGGGTGACAAGGCCAACAAGATGATAGCCTGGCTGGAGAGGAGGGATAGGGATCGTAACTGGGTGCCTGGGATTCGGACACAGTCGGGGGCGGTGCGGACCACGAGTATGGAAATAGCGGAAGAGTTCGCTTGTTATTACAAAACGGACTATCGGTCCCAAACTCAGCGGAGTGAGAGAGAATGCGAGGACTTCTTGGCCCCCCTACAGCTGCCCACGTTGGAGACAGCAGATAGGGACATTCTGGACTCCGACATTACAGTGTCGGAGCTAGAACACGCCATGGGTTATTTGCAGGCGGGGAAGGCGCCGGGACCCAACGGCTTCCCGGCGGAGGCGTTAAGGTGTGTCTCCAGTAGAATCGCACCCCATATGCTGGAAATGTACAAGGAGGCTCAACAGGTTGGGCGGCTCGCGAAAGATCTTAGATCAGCTACGATTATGGTGATTCATAAATCCCGTAAGCCGCAGGACAGGTGCAGTTCTTACAGGCCAATATCACTCCTAAACTTCGAAACGAAAGTTTTGGGCAAGATTTTATCCACCAGACTGGGAGCGGTGGCACAGTCTCTGATACACCCGGACCAGTCGGGTTTTATGCCACACAGAAGCACGCGGCTTAATTTGAGGCATCTGTATGGGGTGATACAGATGACATCGGCCCGATTGGGCACACCAGTGGCCCTGCTCTCGCTGGATGCTCATATGGCTTTCGACAGCATGGAATGGCACTACATTTACGCAGTCTTGGCCAAGATGGTGTTTGGAGACAAATTTCGAGCATGGGTGAAACTGCTATACTTCGACCCACTGGCGAGAGATAGGGTTAACGGTGCATTGTCTAGGGAGTTTCAACTAGGGCGGGGCACGAGGCAGGGCTGCCCGCTCTCTCCGACCCTGTTAGCCTTAGCGCTGGAACCATTAGCAACGTGGGTGCGGGCGGCCCCCCGAGTGTGGGGTATAAATCTGTGGGGAGGCTGGGAGGAGCGCATTTCATTGTACGCCGATGATGTCCTCCTGTACGTTCAACGACCAGCAGCTTCCATACAGAGACTGTTGGAGATCCTCCACAAGTTTGGTACCTTCTCAGGGTACCGCATCAACTGGGATAAATCCCTGGGTCATGTGTTAGCGGGCCAGACGCCGTGCCTCACACATGAGTGCGGAGGATTGGTGTGGAAAGACGTCTTTCGCTACCTGGGGATCTGGATAGTGAAGACGGAGTCAGAATACATGCGTTTGAATGTATCGGCTCAGCTGGAGCGCCTACGCGGCGACGTCGAGCACTGGAGGACTTTTCCTCTGTCCCTAATGGGGCGAGCGGTCCTATTTAAAATGATGGCCCTCCCCCGTCTGATCTATGTGCTACAGAGCGCACCGTTCATGGTACCGGAGCAATTCTTTTGTACGATTAAATCGGAGCAGCGCTCTTTGTTATGGAGTGGGGGTTGCCAGAGGATCGCTCTTCAGAAAATACAGAGGGGAATGTACGAAGGCGGGCTCGGAGTCCCAGATGTCCAGTTGTATTACTGGGCGACCCAGCTGGTCAACGTTAATGGCTGGGTGTTTGCTCCTTTGGAGGAGCCGGCGTACCGGGTGGACAGTATGGTCTTCGGGGCTGGCACCTATCTGGCGGCCCTTTACAACAGAGGTAGATGCAATAGGTCTCTCCCGCCTCAAACGGCTGCAGTGGTAGGGGTTTGGAAACGTGCGACGAAGTTGTTGGGGTGGGGGGCGAAACTCATAGCTCAGACCCCATTGTGGGCCGGGAACTTTCTTCCGGCGGTGGCAAAGTTAAAAGACCTCCTCGCATGGAGCCTTATAGGCATTGATAGACTAGGGGACCTCTGGAGAAGGGGAGACGTGGTGGACTTCACATCCCTACAGGCGGAATTCCAAATGAGGAGCGGGGAGTTCTTACACTATCAGCAGTTTAGACACGCAATTCATGAACATCTGTTGGCCGGGGAACAACTCCCGGAATATGCCCCACTGGAGGACAGACTGTTAATGGACCCAATGGTAGACAAGGCAATTTCCCTGATGTACAAAAAACGTATTAACAACCTGACTGATCCCCTGGGTCCCCTGAGGGAGAAATGGGAATCGGACGTATGGTTATTGGATGACGACGACTGGAGGGAGGCACTGCAAGGCCTGCGAGAGGTGGCAATTCGAGCTAGGTTTCGGCTCATCCAGATCCGTATTCTACATCGCTCATACACCCCACGCACGACTCGGTATAGAATAGGCTATGTGGACTCGAAATTCTGCCTGAGGGGTTGTGGGGAGGAGGGCACGTGTTTCCATATATTGTGGGATTGCACCAAGATCAGGGCCTATTGGTCTAGATTATCTGATATCATGGCGGAGGTAGTGGGGTCGGAGGTCCCCCTGGAAGCTCGATGGCACATCTTGGGGGTTACGAGCGATATCACATGGCCGAAAGGAGACAAGATCTGGTTAGCACTAGCTAGCATGGTTGCAAAACGGAACATAGCGAGGTTATAGGGGAGTGAGGTGGTGCCAACAGTGGAGGACTGGGAGAGGGACCTGGACGGGTGCCAAAGGGCCGAAAGAGTCATTTATAAAAGTAGAGGGTGCCCTAAAAAGTGGGAGAAAGTGTGGGCGGCATAAAGGCAATATAGAGGGGAGTTGGTGGATACCCAGGACATGTCTGAGTCTGATTAGCGGCGGAAAAACGTCTGCTTGATGTTCCATGCCCTGAGGAGGGAAGGGAGGTGGGTGGGCCGGGTGGAGGCGGTGGGCAAAAGTGGTTGTGGTGCCGTAACTGTGCCAGCTTGAATGTCAGACGACTGAAGTTTCACAGTGGGGGTGTCCAGCGGGTTCATTGCCAGCGCTTGGATGTATACTTGGGGTTTGATCTTCCAATGCAAGCCGAATTGTTGATGTGTAAAAATATGTAGCATTGTCTTTTCTGTATCACTATCCTACTGCTGCTGACTAATCTGCGAATGTATGGAGCCTGTTTATACAATAAAAAGATTTTAAAAAGCTGCAGTGCTAGAATCAGTATGGGCAGAAAAACAACCCAGGGTGTCTTGGAAGGTACTAACATTACCATTTGTACAGGGAGGGCTGGGCGCACCAGACTTTGAATTATACGCCTATAGTTCTCAAGAGCAATTTCTTCATTTATGGCATCACCCCACGCCATTGCAGCCCCATGTGGCGATAGAAATAGATAGGACAGCACCCTTACCACTGAATACGGCGGTATATGCTCCATACAAACGGCCTCGTGAAGAAATAGACACAGTAGAGACAATGAGGTGGGCGTGGAGAGGTATAGCTAAAAGAGCACATCTAGATGTACTATACGCACCATCTATGTCCTTAGGAGGTAACACATTGATAGCGCCCTTAATGGACAAAGCTATTCGTCTGAGAGCGTGAACGCACAAACTAGAGAAAGGAAGCGATCTTTAGCCAAATGAAGTATTTCTATTTTTGTCACAAATGTGTGGAGAACAGCCGCCCACTGCCTCTGATATGTTGTTATATTATCAGATCAGAGCAGCGTGTAGGGGCAGATTTCCCGGGTTCCCCGCTGAACCCCCCGCCTTGTTAGCCTTGGAGAATCTATTAGATAACCCGTCGGCACGTAAATTAATTACACGCATATACAGCACGACACAGAGGGACTACCCCATAGTGAAAACATCGTCTAGGGAGGACTGGGAAAGAGAAGCTGACCTGACTATGACGGAGGAACAATGGCAATTCTGTTATTCTCAGATGGAACAGCTGTCGCCGAACAATAGGCTACGTTTGATTCATTTTAATTTTCTACACAGATTGTACCGCACACCGACACAGCTACACCGCATGGGGCTGCAGCTAGATTCCAATTGTTGGAGATGTGGGGCGCAGGACGCTACATTTGTTCACCTTGCATGGGCCTGTGGGACAATAGCAGCATACTGGACTGACATAGTTAAGCACATAGGCAATATAGCGCAAATAGTTAGGCCAGAAACACCATTGGTAGTACTACTGGGATATGTTAGGGACATCCCGAAAGGGAATCGTAAGCTAGTGGCAATGTTGCTGTTAATGGAAAATCGACAGATAGCCATACATTGGACGAAACCAGCGCCTCCCACGGTCGCTGGATTGATTAAGGCAATCATTTACTGTAGAGATCAATTCTCCAACTTTTGGGAATCGATGCCAAATAGCTTCCGCCCGACTGACATTTGGGAACCCTTCACGAGCTGGCTGAGGGCAGGTGAGGGGGACTTCTGAATGTGGAGCACACATGAGGCAAGACACGTGAGGATCTCAGTTTGGTCGGTTGACGTTGGGAACAGAGTTGCTGCGCAAATGACGTATATTCAGGTCTGACGCCAAAATGTGCCGATTACACATATTCTACTGATATATCTTGTAACATTATAGCAGGAGAGAATGTCTTGAGATTACTATTTCTATCTGGATGGTGGTTGGGAGGAGGGGATGGATTCTTTACTTAATTTTTTGTCATTATTACAGTATAGTTAATATTGCTCCGATTGCGGAGTTCTTTTGCTAATAGATATGCCAACTGGATGTGTTAGCGCTGCCTGCCCGAAGGGTTGTTGGCCAATACAGCTGTGTAACAATACATAATTCTGCACACGCCGCTGGCCTCCGGGATGTGGCACAAAGGGCTGTGTACAACTCTGCATACAAAATAAAGCCTGTTAAAAAAAAAAAGTGCAGAAAACGAAGGCACACAGTCACTGCATCTGAGGAGACCAGCAGCGATACTGTACGTGCTTCCTTTGACGAAGGCAGTCAGTCTGACTCCATGGTATTACAAACACACTTGGGTGGGTAGTGCTACAGTCTATACTTACTTTAACTTTGCAGCGCCAGTCACCGTAGCAATTGAGGGGTTGGTACCCACCTCCCGAGTCCTCTGCCAGAGTCCTGGCCCCTGTAACAGTCACAATCTGTCTCTCAGGAGCAATTGAATTAGCGGGGCGCATTGATTTTAATACTGCAGCTCAGCTGACAGCTTCCGGCAGCTGGTGCAAGCACTCAGGCAGCACTGCCAGAGCCATGACTGCCATGAGCAAACTATCCAACCGTCCTCCCATAACAAAGTCCGTCACTGCAGCAGGACGTGACATCGTCCCCGTGGCACCAGAGACCAGTGGCGTCACTAGGGTTGGTCCCCAAAAAATAGAGAGTTTCCCAAAGACCAGAAAGGACTGGGTATCAAGTATTTATCAAAAGGGAATCCTTTCTGTGTATTAATCTTTCCTTTGGTGACCAAAAGGCCTACACATTCAAATCATTACCAGTTTTATAATTATGGTATTGACAGAAATATTTCAATAGATAATCGTACTCCACACTAGAAAATCATTTTTTTACTCTCAAAAGTTTATTATGCAGAAACATTTATGTTAAAAACCATTGTTTTAAAATTGCAGACAATTAGTGTTATAATTCGGGTGCTCTGGTACAATCTTCAATGCTATCTAACAATTCCGAGTTACGGTATCTACCTCAGAGTCACTCCTCATTAAAAAGATCATGCATTTTTATGATCACAAAATAAATACGAAATACATATATAACATATACATTTAAGAGTCCCACTGTCGACGCGTTTCGGTGCGTAGGTTACAATTATGGCACCTTCCTCAGGACGGACGAGTTTAAAACCACAAGATAATTTTACTTCTTTTTGAAGTATAGGGATTAAGGTCCTTCTATTGATTTCCAGGACAGCTGTATCTCCTTGTATAGTTGCGGATATGTTCTTTCACTACGAGTTCTTTTCGAATCATTGACTTTCATAGGGTTCTTATTGACATATGATTAAATGATGTCTATCGAGCAGGTACATGGTTACTGATGTGCACCGTCTGGGTTAGGCTGTTTTGCCGTGCCAATAGCTTTTACGTCAAATGCGGACAATCAGGCTGTTCTTAGTTTCACCCTTTTCAAAGGTATCTTTGTGCCGGTTCCGGGTTATATTGTCCCTTTTCGCCTGATGTGCAGCTTACTTTCCTTTTCATTGAGCGCTGTAAATGTGCGCTGAAGGTGGGGGGCTATTTTTGGTACAGTCCTCTCCCAACCTTTAAAAAACCGACACTCTGCGAACCTGTTCCTGACGGCTTCCTGCTTTCTCCACGACTGGTATCCGCAACTATACAAGGAGATACAGCTGTCCTGGAAATCAATAGAAGGACCTTAATCCCTATACTTAAAAAAGAAGTAAAATTATCTTGTGGTTTTAAACTCGTCCGTCCTGAGGAAGGTGCCATAATTGTAACCTACGCACCGAAACGCGTCGACAGTGGGACTCTTAAATGTATATGTTATATATGTATTTCGTATTTATTTTGTGATCATAAAAATGCATGATCTTTTTAATGAGGAGTGACTCTGAGGTAGATACCGTAACTCGGAATTGTTAGATAGCATTGAAGATTGTACCAGAGCACCCGAATTATAACACTAATTGTCTGCAATTTTAAAACAATGGTTTTTAACATAAATGTTTCTGCATAATAAACTTTTGAGAGTAAAAAAATGATTTTCTAGTGTGGAGTACGATTATCTATTGAAATATTTCTGTCAATACCATAATTATAAAACTGGTAATGATTTGAATGTGTAGGCCTTTTGGTCACCAAAGGAAAGATTAATACACAGAAAGAAGTCACTAGGGTTGGTGTCACCCAGTGCGGTAACTCATGGTGTCACCCCCTCACGACTTACCATAATTTACCCCAAACTGACACTCACAGACAATAATTGCACTACTTCAGTGCTCTCTCACCTGTGCCACAATGACGTGTCCCCCTGTAGTGCCAGGGTGAGCCAGAGCGTCTTTCACCAGGTTCCTGGGAAGAGAGTGACTCAAGCTGCAGGCTGTAGTGCTGTGGACTGACTGAAGGTGGCTGTCTGTGCTGTTGAGATGGCTGGCTTGCCTGGTTGGTGCAGTGACACGTACTGGCACCGTGCTAAGCAGCTCTCTCTTGTTATGGCACTTTGACGGCTTTGGTCCAGTCTGCCACCTTCTCATTTTGAAACTATTGTGTACTGATGTGGGCAGTCGGCTGGAGCTTTCATGTGTGCCTGTGCCGATCTCTGGGCTGCATTGGCAGAGAGCTGGTAACCGGACATGGCTCATCTGGACTGGGGGTTCTGGGCTGTGTTTGTATGTGATTTAAGAGCTATTATATACATTTGTATTTACATTAATTAACTTAGGTTTCAGTGTGACATTTTCATAATTTCAGTGAAATTATGTGACGTTTTAACAACAGTGAGTGACAAGAGCAAAAATCAAGCATTGAAGACGGGGGAAACATATAGGGGCACTGAAGGCGTAATCAATTTAGCAGCCATGGCAAGTTACAGTTGGCACTTCCTCACCTCCTAGTGCGGGCACACAGAGCTCCTTCTTGGCACTTGCTTGCCTCTGTCAGCGTTGAGCCTCTCTGGATCGTACTTTGCAATAAAGAGTTTACACCTTCTATTAGAATACGCCTTCAAACCCTAAACTGTCCCGCGCTTGCCCCGGAAGTATGCCGCAGAACACCAAGAGCGTTGTCGGGCAGCACCCCTCCCCCTTGCATCAGGGATGCTGCAGCTACTAAGCGGACCAGTGCCGATCTGTCTTACTTTGTATATAGATTAGGCGAAAGTGAGAGATGCGCTGCCTGAATTTGGAGCTGCGACCTTGTCTCCTGCGATAATGCATGTGAGAATCACCCACCCACACTGCAGGAAACGGGGTTCTGAAACCAATCGTGAGATGTCTCTACTGAAAGACAAGAGGACTGGTTCTGAGTCAGTTTCGCGTGATTGTGAAGCCGTGAAATACTTCGCTGTGACAACATGACATGCCAGTGCTTCAAAAAGGCCTCCTATCAATCCAGGCAGTCCAGAACTAGGCGTCAAGGGAGTTAAGATTTATAAAGCAAGCTGTCCGGACAAGGCCTGGCCCCTGGGTAGACCTGGACCTGTAGATAATGACTCTGGGTGCGTGTGCGCCCCACAACTGGTCAGGACCTTTAGGGGCAGACCTTGTAATTGTTTAGATGTTTTGCTAGTATTTGGATTGTGAGTTTACTCCACTCTCCTCCAACCAGAGACGGAAAATACACACATGTGGATAACTTTAAACTTCTCACAGGGGGCTCGTGTAGGATGACGTGCTTCGCCAAGATACACCGGAATGCTGTGTCAGCAACTGTGTTTTCAGGAACCTTGTGACTTGAGGGCAACTAACCCTGCTGAAAAATTATTACTAAATCAGCAGAAATCTTTTTTTTACTTTTCTGTGGCGTAAAAACTGAAACATTTGTATGTGGGAAGTGAAAAAAGTGGAAATGCACATTCAAACTTTTCAAGTAAATGCCAAAACATGGCAAATATTTTACTTCCATAGTTTTCGAATTTGTCTAAGGTGGTAATTTAACATGTTCAGAAACGAGTCTTTCTTTCACACCCTTTAGTGTGATCTCCTATGCTGTCTCTTTCTCCACCTTCTCGCGCTCCTTTGGTGAGCTTCCTTCATTTTCTGATGCCTGCATTCGCCCTCTCCCTTTAGGTCTCTCTTTACTCGTACACACTCACACTGCACTCTCTCTCTTTCTCCTCCCTCTCACACACCCACCCTCACATCACCTCGGCGCCATTTTCTATGTGCCCTTCAGAGCCCACGTGCTGCTGCCACATTCAGGTGATTCCTGGAAGGCAAGGGTGGACGTTCATCTGCTCGGTGGTTCAGGAGGGAGGTCTCGCTGCCTGCCTCAGTGACTGTCGTAGTGCCAGACTGCCCTGTATAGCAGGTGCCTCGTGCTTCCGCTCCCCACATCTCATGCACGCACCCTGGCACGCACCTCTCTGGATACCCCTGCAAGCGCGAGCCTCGCGGGACCAGCTTCTTTGCTGCACTGGTTGCATGATTAACTCTTACATCCCGGCTCCGTCCCACCCATCTCAGACTTTTCTATCCACTCATGGAAGCTGTGGTCTGAACAGCTACAGAAAAGGTGTAAGCACTCTTATCGTTGTCACCTGAGAGCTATACAAATACCCCTGCAATGTTGTGCTCGTTATTAATCCCTCCTTTCAGAAGCATCTACAGACCTTTCCCTGCCTGAAACTACCGGCAATAAAACAAACTCTGGTATTTCTGAAATCTCTAACCCACTGAGTCCCAACATCTGGGCACATTAGGAAATACGTGTTTTCCTCAGATAAACTTTGCACTGGTGACCGTGCAACACAAGGCCCTGGCTGGGGTTCAGCTGGGCTTCGAGGCCCGACCGTGCAGTATAATACCCTTACCCTGGCTGGGCTCCTGGCGCCGCCGTTCAGAGGACCTGCTCGGCACTTGCTCACGTCCTGGTGTGGGTATTCACAGGACCTCCCCCAGCACCTCCTAGCGCGGGCGCTCGGAGTCAGAGCGCATCACTGCACAGCAGAGAGGAGTGAGTCCCGTTTCCAGGCAGGCTGAAGCGGACACGGTCGGAGCGGAATTCACACAGAGCAGCATGTCCTGTGTCAGGCAGCAGTCTCCCGCCGCCGCTTCTGACTGACATGAGGTCTGTCACATCCCCCCACCACGGCGCCACAGAGCCTACAACGCAACGACTCTGCTGAGGGCAGCCCCCCCCCCCCCGAGTCTCCAGGCAGCAAAGGACATATTGTAAGATTGTATCACGGCACAGAGAGATTTTTAACCGTTACTGAGCCAGCGCTGGCAAGTGAAGTCTGCCGGCCCGGTCTCACGCACAGGTGTCAGATTTGCCAGAAATGTGTTAGTGTCACGCCCTATGGTGATACTTGGCAGGCCTGCACGGTGTCACCCCATGTGATGGTGTCACCCGGTGCGGTCCGCACCCCCCGCCCCCCACCCTAGTGACGCCACTGCCAGAGACTGTACCACACAACTCTGTACAGGGCCGGACTGAGAACCAAAACCAGCCCTGGCAAAGTGCTCTGTCGGCCCCCTGGGGGTGCCGCCGAGCGCTTTGCTAGGGCCGTTTTTGGCCGATTTTGTTACAGGGCCGCTTTTGCAGCTATGCTGCAAAAACGGCCCTGTAACAAAAACGGCCCCCTGGGCCCAAAACCGGCCCCCACTCTTGCGGCTCACCGGGGGATTGCCCGGTGCCCGCAACGGCCAGTCCGGGACTGACTCTGTAGCCAGCACAGCGGGTGCCGGCACCAGTAAAGGATCGCTTGCTGCAGCAATAAACACAAGCAGCGACAAGCGGCTGAAGAAAATACCAATTAAAACAAGGAGCGACTGGCGGGTGGCAGTGGGGCACACAGAGGGCAGGTGGCGGTTTGGGAGACGGGGACGGTGGGGAGGACAACACAGACCTGCATCAAGCACTGTCACTAGCATGAAGAAATGCAATAGACAAAAAAAGAGTTCCCCAAATAACAGTTAGGCTGTCTAAGCTCAACAAACCTGTACTTGGTCGGTGCTGCACGGGGAAAAATGTAAGTGACGTTGGCTGCCTAAACCAATTACACGGCAGCAAAGAAGACCAACACTGCCCTGAACAAATAGTATTTTTAACAACCACAGGGGCAGGCCTGTACACCTGAACCAGGGGCAATCAATATTTAGTCCAGACAACGGTTCAAGATATTAAGAAATTACAATTGCACAAACAAATAATAGCAATAAACAATTATTTAGGACAAAAAGCATCTGTGCACGCATAAAAAAAGTGGAAAATGGAAAACAAGAGAAAGGCCCATATAAGAAATATTTAGAAAAGTATACAAAATGTATTCAATATGTAGATAAAAACAAGTTTATAACATTGAGCTCAGGAATGCATACTGGTACACAGCATTTGTTATAAAATACAAGACCAGACAGGTGGCGAACAGAAGGGATTACATATGGGAGGGAGTTTCAGAACAACACCGAAACGACAACAAACAAAACAATGCGTCCTTCATTAATTGCGGCCACAGTTGTGTCTACGGCCTTTCGACCTTTGTTATGAATACATGGTCATCATCAGGACAAAAATTTAGCTGAGCACCCAACTAAAAAATCTATAGAATACAAAAATGACAAATATATAAATATTTACTTATTTAAGTAAGCTACGTCTGGGCCAACTTAAGAGTTGCATTCGATGTAAAACCGAGAATGCTTCTTTAGTAGCTAATTTTTTGGACCTAAGCCATGCGCCCTCTGATATGCGGTGGCAGGTCATTGAGGTTATACGGACTCCTCCGCAAAGCGGCAATATCTCTAATATCCTGAATAAAAGCGAGTGTCGCTGGATCCTTCGTTGTGATAGTATCAACAAGGGTCTCAATACAATGGAGGAATGCCGTTCTTTAACTTTCCGCTAAGAATCAAGGAAATCACTGAGGGTATATCATCTCCTAAATAATTGTTTATTGCTATTATTTATCTGAACAAATAGTAAGCAGCAGCCGGGAGCTACCTCCGTTTACTGAATACTACAGGTCTTGGCGACAGCGCATGCGTACTGCCTAGGCTCGACCCAAAACATTTGATAAAACTGCTGCTTACAGTGGTTGGCAGAATTGGTCTCATGAAAATGGTGATACTAACTCATATGCTATACCTCTTCCAGAATACACTCACCCCTATCACCAGGGCATCCTTCAACACTCTCCAATTGTTAATGATACAGCTTGCCTGTGCTGGCAAACAGCAGTGGCTCAAAAGGACAACTTTCCAAAATCCTTACAAATAAGGTGGCTTTGCTGTGCCAAACTTTGAAGTGTACTATCTTGTCATAATTCACCTCACACTGTTTCACAACACCAGACAGACCAAATAGAGGGCTGGAAAAGACCCTCTCCAGCTGAACTGGGCTTAATACGGTGATGCTACCGGTCCTGACCAGACCCAAAGGAGAAATCTACACGATCAACTACACAGTATGGACATTGCACAGACCAGAAAAACTAGGTGCAATAAATACAATATACTCCCTGCACATACCTCTGGCAAAGAATCTAAAGTTTGAACTCCCGATTGAGCCACTAGCAGGTAAACGACTAAATGACAGAGGATTCCTCACAATAGGAGACACAGACACCAACTTTATCTCCCTGGTGGAATATGCAATTACAGAGTAGAGCATCACCCGTGGACAAACGTATGTACTACTGATTACATGAGATAGCGAACCATGGATTTCCCTAGAGAAGTAACGACTTGGGAGTTGCTGTCGCTAGTAGAGTCAGGCCCTGCACCCAGGAAGCTCATTACACTAATATATACTATAGTGATTAGGATAATGATATCCGAACCCAGCTGGGCTAGGGCACAATGATACCGGGACTCTGGGTTGGAGCTTACAGATGAAAACAGGGGACACATGTGAGCACACACCATGGACAAATCCATGAATGGCAAACAGACCATGGCACTACAGATTCCTGTACAGCATGTACTGTACAGCAGCTGACACATCGAGGTTCGGAGGGCATGGTAGTGCACACTGTGTGCACTGTAGTGTCCCTAGGGCTGATTTCTTCCACCTAGCAAGGATCTGTCCACAGATAAGACTATTGAGGCAAGCTATTTAGGCAAACTGAATAGCTTGACAGATCTAGCACTGGGATCTGACTCGGATTTGTCAAAAAAGTTCTGCCGGGTGAGAGGAAATCTGTGGGTCTAGGATTATTATTGGACAAAGGCAGTGTGGCCAAGCACTGAGGCAGAGGTAAAGTTCACACTGTAACAGACTGCATCGAAAACCTAGTAACCTGCCACACTCCGGAAAGTTTCGGACCCAGGATATATGAAACCCCTTGAGATAACACTTAACTAGCAAAGGAGCGAAACACCTAGACAACGTACACTTGTCACTAGCCCACCTGCATGTTGGTAGAGATCTAAATGTATCCAGTATCCGTTCTGATGACCAAGTGTGTGAAATATGTGTTACTTAATGTATTATGTCATACACTGTACTGGTGATTGCTAATGCTGGGTAATTGATAAATAAAGTTACAAAGAAACTGAAGCAGCTACTAATGTTCTTCCCTGGCCTACATCCTTCTACTCTAGCAGGGAACAAAAGTGTTACTGGTTATCAAATGAGAGCTAGGGACTCATGGCATTGGTGAGCTTACCTTCCAAACAAATCAAGTTGGGAGATGTTGTAGTATCACAGGTTGAATCAGAAAGTGCAATTGTAAATAAATTAAGCCAAGAAAACTGGGTGTATAGTTTTCCAGTGTTGAAGGGACCTTAGGTCTACTAGGGGAGTGGAGAGTTTGAGAAGTCTTGGAAGAGCATTCCAGAGGATAGCTCTACCTGGAGAGGGGTAAGTAGACACCAGTATAAGGACTGCTGTTCAAATTGTATTGTATTGTAATTGTATTTATATAGCACTTACTACCCCTGATGATGCATTGAGGCGCTTGTTCAGCGAGTAGCATGCTACTCAGGCACCCATAAAGGATTAGTGGTGATTTTGTATAATGAAATATGAAAATAATTTGAGTGGTGGATATGTTAGTAAGTTATTTGGGGTTAGAAGGAAGAGGATAGGGTCTAGAAGGTTGTTTTGTTGAGTTCATCGCAGTAGGGGGGTTTGGGTGTGTAAAGGGGAGGTGGAAGGGTGTTAGTATAGGGAAATATGAAATTAATTTGAGTGGTGGACATGTTTTTCTGGATTGCAAAGGAATAGTGGAGGGAGAGAAGAGGGAAGGAGGGACAGAAAAGGGAAGGCTCTAGAATTAATTTTTTTCTGAGTTTCCTAGCAGTAGGAGGTGGTTTGGGGTGAGTAAAAAGGTAGGGGGAAGAGTCAGAGGGAAGGATTAGAAAGGCTAGTTTGGGGGAACTGAATAGTAGAAGATGAATGAAATGATGCGAGGAGGGGTAGAGGAAGGAAGAGTCTAGAAAGGGTTATTTCCGGGATCATAGTAGTGGTAAGGGGTTTGGGATGAATGAGAATGGAGGTGGAGGATATATTGATAGAGGTATAGGGTGAGAATTAGGGTAGTGAATTGGAAAGAACAATAGAATGAGGTTTGAGATGAGTCAGAGAGTTGAGGTAGAGGATATATTGAGAGCGGTATAGGGTGAGAAGTAGGGTAGTGCATTAGATATGCTGAATTAGAAGAAAGTAATAAATAGATACACAAGTTCATGCAATGTATATATATATATATATATATATATATATGCATAAAGAAGATAGTATATCTAGATTAAAGATGCATTCAATAAACTCTGACTTTCAAGTGTTGTACTTTAAACTAATGTATTTTGCTTTTTTGGTAATTCAATAGTGAAGCAATTGTAGATAAATAGTTATGATACAAGATGTACTTATTTATGCAGTCACTGATATACATGTTAAAAACATAGAATAATGAAAATATCAGTAATATCTACATTTGTTAAGGAGAACTAACAAATACCTATGTTTTTTAAACCTCATTATTATACATGTTTATACAAAGCAATACACATATACAGGTACATATCTATAGTCCAAATAAATGCCTATATACAGAGGGATATGCTGTACATTTCTGTTTTTACTGTGGTGGTTATGTGGGGAAGAGCCAATACTTGAATAGTTTTCTGAAGATGAAATAAAGAGTTCCATAGTTTGGCTGCTTGAACAGAGAAGGATGTGCCACCCATGTTTTTTTTTCTCGTAGAATGGGACTTTGAGGCGAGGTGCCACTCTAGAGCAGAGGTTCCTTTGTTGAATGTGTTTGGTGATTTTATTCTTGATGAAGAGTGGTTGTGTTCCATGTATTGCTTTGTGGGTGATACAAAGCAGCCTGAATGTGGATCTTCTAGCAACCGGTAACCAATGCACGGCTTTCAAGGCCGAGGAGATGTGGTCATGTGGCTTTATATGTAAAAGTAGTCTGCAGCCAAGTTCTGAGTCCGTTGTAGTCTTTTCATAGTCGTTAAAGGTGATTTGTGGTAGAGGCTATTGCCGAAATCGAGAGCACAAGAGAACAAGAGAGATGGTTGCCTGGACCTTGTGTGGAAATACCAGGTGGGGGATATTTGTTGCTGAGTTTTCATAGTAACAAAACCTGATGTTGCTAGTTTGTCCACTTGGGCATTCATTGATAGCTTGGAGTCCATGGTCATTCCGAGTTTCCTTTCTCCTTTAATACTTTAGGCGGTGTTCCCAGATCATCAGGCCATGCGGCGAACGGGTCATAATTTTTTCAATTGCCACATGTGAGTATTTCCGTTTTGGAAGCATTTAAGTTGAGGTGGCTCCATGTAATCCAATGATCCACGGCTCTGAGACAACTGAAAATGAGCGACTTTCCAATGTCTTTGGGGCATTTCAGTTGAAGGAGTATTTGCATGTCACCTGAATAGTTATAGCAAGTGAGGTGAAATTGTTTGATCAGTGCTGGTAATGACTTAATGTAGATGTTGAAAAGCATGGGCAAGATGATAAGAGCCTTGAGGGACCCCTGCATTTGTGAAGTATGGTTTGGGCGAAAAAGGGGGAGTATGGATGACATTAGTTCAGTTGCGAAGGTAGGATGTGATTAAGTCTAGAGCAGTCCCCACTATGCTGGCTTCGTAGAGTCTTGGTATCAGAGTGTCATAGTCAACAATGTCAAAGGCAGCCGTAAGGTCTAAGAGAAGTAGTGCAGCAATCCTATTGCAGTCAACTGTGTTCTTCAGGTCATCCCAGATGACAAAGAGGGCAGATTCTGTGCCTCTTCCTGGACGGAATCCGGTTCGGAAGTCAGAAAGTATGGCATTAGCTTCAATGAATTGTGACATCTGGGGGAATGCTGCTCTTTCTATAAGTTTGCACAGTAAAGGTCCATTTGTAATTAGTCTTTAGTAGTCAGGGTACAGCGGGTTCAAGTTTGTTTTTTTCAGTAATGGGCATATGTATGACTTTTTCAGTTCTTATGGAAATATTCAGGTAGCTAAGCCATTGTTGATGATTCTTCTTACTGGTGTGGCAGAAGAGGTTGTTACAAGAATTCTCTTGAAGGTTTGCAATGGACATGGGTTAGAAGGGCGGCCGGCAGGCCTGCTTGCTTTGACCAGGTCCATAAATTAATTGTGTGAAATATGTTGGAAGGAACAGAGAGGCTGAATTAGAGTATTCTTGAATTGTTGTTTTGGAAAAGGGTTGGTGCCGGTGCTTTGCCTTTCTTTTAAATAGGAGTCCAACGTGTCTGCTTGGGCCGTCTAATGATTTGCCAGTTTGTCTGTGAAATCCTGAGTAACAAAATAAGCTCCTTCTAGGCAATTTGGTTTTTGAAATTCATTGAGAATATAGAATTCTTTATTTTCACATTTAGAATTTTGAATTCTGTCTGAATAGTACCTTTTCTTAGCTTTTTTGATAGGTGGCTTGAATAATCTGTTGTGTTTCTGTAGAAGTTTGTCTTGATTGGTGGTCGTTTTGAGCCAGGCACACGGCAGCTTTCTAATTTGTTGTTTATAATTGATCTGATGTTTCTCTGCTTATTTTAAACTCTACATGACACGAGAATAACGGCAATATGATAATATTGCTCATAGGCATATATCTTTTCAAAATGGATGCTTTTACTAAATCATGGATCAGTATAATGAAACGGCCCATTGTGATGCAGATACCTTTTCTTGCTATTGTTTTCATCTGAGAAAAACAACTAATCATAAATTGAGTACAATATCAGGCAGACATGCAGGACACTGGAATGCACATCTGATCCCAGGTAAAACATATTTGTTTTGTGCTAGAAAGGTAATTAGTAAGAAGAATTCACCTTTAGCAGTGATGTTTTTTGCCTAAATTAACTGAATACTGTAAATGGTATTTTGATAGTTTCAAGTTAAACAAAACAAAATACATCTCACATTATATTTCAAATAGCATGAGGTAGGTCCTATGGAAGAGGCTGCCATGAAAACATGCATTATAAAACCACGTTATAAGGCTCAAATATATAATTCACTCCTACTCTCCATATCTGTACAGAGAATATGCACAGAGACAGCGGCTTTAGGAGTGACAGTTGCAGCAATTTAGAAGGCACACGTGTACTTTGGAAGCACATGTAGCTGGACCGGGTTAGCATGCTGCAAACACTGTGAAGATGATCAAAATACTCTATACGTCCAGACTAACAAAAATGAGGTGAAACAGATAAAAAACATGAGGTGAAGGCGGATTTCTCTACCTACGACAACTGAATACACCTCCATAAAAATGTACCGGAGGAATGACAGAAAAAACATACTAAAACAGCAAGATAATTTAAATTTGTAGAGTAACCACATATTGATATTCTCCTTCCTTGCAACAAAGTACAGAGCCATAGGACTGTGTCAATATACTTTTCATATACCAGGTGCAAAATGCTCATAGCCATACTTTAATATGCCATTTTAGCTTAGACTGCAGTCGCCTTGTTTAAAGTGTGCTGCGGCATTTATTTTACGCAGAAAACCTGCTGCGTGCTTTAATGTTATAAACTACAATGGATGTTTGCGTCAATTTACAGAGAATACTTTAGTGCAAAAAGAGTATTCACATGTTTTAATATTATGATAAGCAGGGTCCAGACCGAATACATGACCTATGTGACAGGTGTGGATAGGGTGTGTGGGACAAGTGTAGACAAAACACTGTACAATTTGTAGTTACATAGTGTCCTTACATACATTCTGTATTTGAAAATCAGGGCGATAATGTCCTTAAAAGAGCACACTATGTTTGGGCTAGTCTAGTGCCAACGCTAGATTTAGAGCAGAGGTCCCTCTGTGAGCAACTTTGTTATCAACTATCCAGTCTCCTTTATGATACAATCGCATTAAATATACATTCAATTGTTGATGCTGCATACCCGTCTGTGTCTCTCGCGGTCTTTGCACTTTTCGCGCACCCAGTCGATGGTGTGAAAGTCGTCGTACGTTCCGACCCCCGGAATAGGCTCGTCCAGGAGGTCCAGCAGGTGTGTCGTGCTGTTTACAGACCCTCCGTTCGTCATTGTGTAGTGGGTTCCTGCAATGGCAAAAGAAACCACAAGTCACACCAGCCTAGAAAGACGAGCGCCGGAAAAGCACACAATTGAGAAAAACAATGAATTCGTCACTGTAGTGCGCACTACTATGCAACATGAGATGCGTGTGGTTACAGCAGCTGTGCTGGAGTGAACGGGGCACTTGTTTTAAAAGACTCGCTAACAGGCAGGTTCTAGGCATGCGAATACAATTAAACACTGTTATACTGCATACACATTATAATTACACCATACTACCTAGCCCAGCCCTCGAGGGGAAAGAAACAGCGATATAAACACCTCCCCTCTCTGACTCTTCAGTGCGCAGTATAATGACCCTGCCGCATTCGCCCGCCCCCTGACACCTGCTGGGCCCGTCAGAAACAACTTCCGGCCTCTGGAGCACGCAGGAGAGACAGACAAACACAGCATATGTCTTGGCTAGCGCGCCACTACACCATAACTAATTTTAACACGCAGGTTGAAAAGATGAGTACTGCATTTCACCTTAGAGTGTATTAAATAAATACACGGCAAATCCGATGACCCACAGAGAGTTCAACACCTTCTCGAATTCTGCAATCCCCTTCACATTGGTAACGTTCTTTGACTGCATTCGTGTTACCTCCACCCTCCTACAGCCAAATGTTGAGTGCGGCTAAAGTTGCGCTATATACTCACACACAAGCCATGAAACTGAAAGAATAATCCACAACGCTGTCACCCCTAACTAGAAACTGGCGCGGGCCTTCAAAATCCAGTAATAACACATACTAAGCTGCAAAAATTGGAAAGAAAGAGGAAGGCCTTACAACTGCCCCAAATGCAAGCGGGTGGGGCCAGGGTTTTAAGTGGGCTAGGTCCGGCAGTTCTAAAAAGTAGATGCAGAACCGTGTCTCTATCGGTCTCTCTATTTCCGCCTTCACCCTCGTGGTGACAAAACAAATCTTAACTCTGCAGCAGTCCCCCCCAACCCCCTTCACTGCCTTTGAGGTAACTTTAAAGAGACTCGTATAGTTCTTTTACAGTCTCCTCATTTCAGATCGGAAGTATTTTCAATATTATATGCAACAAAGCCATAGTTGATGCTTATGTATCTCATGCAGCTAACGGCCATTGACATTGTACGTAATCTTACTTTTTGTGTTATCTAAGGGTCAGAGAAAAGGTTTTTATCCTAGGTCTAGGGCGCACTGCTATACATTAACGCTTTTTCTTAAGAAGGAGTAACGATTATCAGTAGAGTTTGAGGTGCAAAAAGGATGAGGGGATGAACCCTATAACCTTACGCGGTTCACACACGAGAGGATGTTCTTCGCTGACGCACCCGTCTAAAAACACGCACCCTCGCCTTGAAATTCTATGGCAGGACAGGAGGCTCAGATTATGCTTTCTCTATTTCTTTACTACCAACAGCAGCCAATAGGAACATAGTAAAGAAACAAAAAACTACAACTCCCATGAGCCCTTAGGCAACCATAGAGTCTATACACTATATAAACCACCATAGAGGACAACACTTCCTCTTTCTTTGCTGCTTCGCAGCCAGTTAAGTCCATTTCTGTTACTTGTTAACAATTTGCATGTTTGAATATTGACATTGTGTTATATTGTGATTGCTGCGTTTACTCACGCGCTGTTGTGCCGCTTTTCAGCTTCTCTTTTGGTGTTCGTTTCGCCGTGTGCGTTGAATTGGCTTTGGCGCTCGGTTTGCCGTTGTCGCTTGTGTGTAGTGAGAGCGCGTGTCGCCTCACCGGTACTGCGGGCGCATTGTGCCCGTGTGTCCTCTGTTGTGTGGAGCGGGACGGGGCTCAGGAACTGTCGCGCGTCGCTTCTTTTCCGGACAGCCAGGCACGCCTTCGCGCATGCGCGTTGGCTTTGTTTACGTTCCGTGTGTGTCACGGAGCCCGGACACGCTCAGAGGCAGCGTTGCTTTTATCGCCTCAGCCCACTGCCTGCCGGAGAGCCCCACAAGACGCCTTTTTCCCTCAGGATAGGGTTCTGGGCTGGATACCATTTAGAGGTGTTGCCTAGGGTGACTACTGTGCAAGCCTGTCCCTCCACTTTCGATTTTTTGCAGTACTTGGTCGAGTTTTGGCTCTACCTGTTGGGCTTGCTTGGGGTGGTCACCCCCCCTGACTGGGTCGCTCGGTCACCGCCTTGACCCCTGTTTAGCTTGTTGCTTTGTGGGCTTATTGCTACATATATATATAATTATATATATTTTTCCTCAGTGGTGTTTATTCTTTTTTTGTCCTCCTTACACCATGGCTGATTATGAGGATGCTGAAGAATATTTTTATGATGAGGAGCCCGAGGAGTCTTTCGAGTACGACTTGGTCGATGCCCTTGACCAAGGGGTCAGACATTCAGTCAATACTGCGCTGGTCCACGCAATAGGTCCTCTGAAGCGCCATTTGACGGATTACGCTCAGCAACAGGGCTGGATCCCACCCTCTTCTGCCAAGCTCTCCTCTAAGTCACCCAAGAACCCTCATAAATCGGATTTTTTGAAATTGGCTCAGTCCTTGTCTGCTCCTTCTATGTCTAAGAGGTCCCATGCTCCTCCCCCGGACACGGAGGATACTTCCTCCTCTTCATCATCTGGTCCCTCTGGTCTTCCCCCTGCTAAGAGGTCACGCAAAGAACATTTTGTTGACGCCTCTTCCCATCCCCCGGTCCTGACCTTTGAGCCTACGGATATCATCCATCCGAATTCCAAAATTTGGGCCCCTGCCCCAGAGGTTGCTGATTATATACAGGCTCACATCCGGGATTCCTTTGATCAAGAGGTGCGCGCTAGGTTGCGTTCCGAGTGCCCTCGCCCGGAGTTGGCAGATAAATTAGCTGACACTCCGGAAGTCGATCCCACTATCTTGACATATCTCAAAAAGTTTACCAAAGACCCGAAAAAAGGGATTGATCGGTCTTGGCGCATGTGTCAGGATAAGCTTCTTGATCTTCTTGGCCCCCTAACCAAAATCTTGGATTTGGGTTATCAAGCACAAGGGACTGCGTCTGGCATTGATCCGGATGAACTTATTGGTTGGGCCCAACGAGCTATCTGTTTCCTGGGAAACGCAAACTGTGCCTTGTCCACCGAACGGCGGCGGTCTATTCTATTGAAGATGGACCCCCGGTTGTCTGAATTGGCCACATCTGAGTCTGGCCCCTTGGCACAAGGTCTCCTGTTTGGACAGCCATTTTTGAAAGAATTAACGAAATTTGTTGCCACCTTTAGTGGCCTCGACAAGGCGCAGTCTTCCTTGCGCAGGGCATTCCGCCCGGTTTTTGCCAGGGCCAGACGTTCTGGGGGACGTTCGTTCGGCCGAGGTTCTGGCCAACAGCGTGGCCAGCAGTCCCACCAAGGAGGAGGCGGACAGCATCATCAGCAGCAGTCGTCCTACTCCGGATCCAAGACGACCTTCTACCCCTCCCGTAAAGGTCATGGTCAAGGCAACAAGGGAGGCTACGGTGGAAACCAGGGAGGTCGCCAGGACTTCTCCTCAGCAGGTGAGCCTGATTCCATACGAGAGTGTTGTTCTGGGGGGCAGGGTGCAATTTTTTCTACAGAATTGTCGCACGATCTCCAACGATGCATGGATCTTGCAGACTGTTCAAGGGTACCAAATCGAATTTTACCACCCACCCCTTCAGGGTCCCGTCTCTTTACCCCTTGTTTTTTCCCAACAAGATCGGGAAGTGATCTCCAAGGAAATAGATTCTCTTCTTCTCAAAGGGGCCATTGTGCGCACGACCCTTCATCCACAGGGGTTCGTCAGCAATGTGTTTCTGGTGGAGAAGAAGGGGGGAGGGTCTCGCCTTGTGCTCAATCTCAAGGAATTCAACAACGGGGTGGTCTATCGCCACTTCAAGATGAAGGGCATCCATCTTCTCAGGGATCTTCTTCGCAAGGGCGACTGGATGGTTGGCCTGGATTTGAAGAACGCTTACTTGTCCGTTCCCATCTTTCCGCCTCATCGCCGCTTTTTGCAGTTCCAATGGTCGGGGGAGTGGTTCGAGTACACAGTTCTCCCTTTCGGCCTCTCGTGCGCCCCATGGTGCTTCACGAAGCTCCTGAGACCAGTCATGGAATCGCTGCGTGCACGGGGAGTGCGACTAATCGTCTATCTGGACGACATTCTTTTGATGGCTCAGTGCCCACTACAACTTCAATCCCATTTATCATGGACCATCGATCTGCTTCAGTCTCTCGGGTTTCTGGTGAATCCTCAGAAATCACAGTTACATCCCACTCAGTCGATAGAGTTTCTGGGTTTCCTTGTGGATTCGGTCTCTTGCCAGCTTCTCTTGCCTGCCCAGAAGGTCAGATCTATCAAGAGGGAGTTGAAGTCACTGTTGTCTGCACCGAACGTTTCGTTACGGTCGATAGCTCGGATTGTCGGACTTTTGGCCTCTTCCATTCAGGCGATCTTTCCGGGTCCATTACATTATCGGGCCCTGCAGCGTCTCAAGATCCGACACTTGCAGAAGGGTCTTCGTTACTCCGACCTTGTTCCCCTATCACAAGACGCGAAATCGGAGATGATGTGGTGGCTCCATCACATGGAAGCCTGGAACGGGAAAGCCCTGTTCGGTTCCACTCCGGACTTGGTGTTGGAGTCGGATGCGAGTCTATGGGGCTGGGGAGCCCGTTGCGGGACTTGACGACGGGCGGCCGTTGGTCTCCGGACGAGTTAGCCCTTCACATCAATTGCCTGGAACTTCTGGCGGGATCGTTTGCGATCCGCAGCCTTGCTCCTCAGGCCACCAGCTGTTGCATCTTGCTCCGCATGGACAACATCTCAGCGGTGAGGTATGTGAACAAACTGGGGGGGACACGATCGAGAATGTTGGCAGAGATTGCGAAGGATTTCTGGCATTTCTGCCTTCAGAGAAAGATCACTCTTATTGCAGAGTATCTCCCGGGTCGCCAGAATCAAGTGGCCGACTGGAACTCTCGCGACCTGCTGGACTTCAGCGACTGGCGTCTTCACCCACGGGTCTTTCGAAATCTGTCTCGCATTTGGGGTCGACCTTGGATCGATCTCTTCGCCTCTCGCCTCAACGCACAACTGCCCAAGTTTTACAGTTGGCGTCCGGATCCGGAGGCTCTTGCCACGGATGCCTTTCTCCAGACTTGGCCTCCTCAGCTTTGCTATGCTTTTCCCCCTTTCGCGATGATTCCGCGAGTCTTGGCCAGAACGACGCAGTTTCTGTCGGAGATCATTCTGATCACTCCTCTTTGGAGGGCTCAAGCGTGGTTTCCGGACCTTCTGGAAATGAGTTGCTCGACTCCATTCCTGCTTCCAATGAAGTGGAACTTGCTATTGGATCCTCTGCTCCATCCACATCCTCTAATTCTGTCGGGACAGCTCCGTCTGGTGGCGTGGCGTCTTTCGGGGAACGCTGGAAAGTCCCTGGCTTATCGGGAGACGCTGAGCGATTTATCAGTGAAGCTTGGGCCCCCAACACGCGCAAGCGTTATGCGTCAGCTTGGCGTCGGTGGTGTGATTGGTGTTCTGAACGGAATCTGGATCCCGCTTCAGCAGATGTCTCTTTAGTTGTTAATTTTCTTGCTTCCATCGCTTCTTCTGGTTCTGCTTACAGGACTGTCAATTCTTTTCGCTCCGCTCTTTCTGCGGGCCATGACCTTGTCGACGGGAAGCCTATTGGGGAACATCCTTTAATTTCTACTTTGCTTCGTGGAGTTCGGATGGCTAAGCCGCCATGTCCGAAATATGTCGCTCTTTGGGATGTCTCCGTTGTGTTACGTTTTCTGGAAGCATGGCCTCCCAACGCTTCTCTGTCTCGTAAGCAATTATCTGCGAAATTGACAATGCTTCTATGCTTGATATCTTGTAAACGTGTCTCGGATGTTCGTGCATTGGACCTCGCAGGCCGTTCTTTTTCCCCCAAAGGCGTTACTTTTACGGTTTCCAGACGTACGAAGACTAATCTGTCCACTGTCACTTACCCGGCTTTTCCTCACAACCCACAGTTGTGTGTTGTTCGTTGCATAAAAGATTATGAGGTGAGTACTGCTCCTTTTCGTCAGGATTTATCTGGACAGTTGTTAATTGCTTTGCAGAAGCCTTTTAAACCGGTGGCGCCAGCTACTCTGGCTCGTTGGGTACGCTGGCTTATGGCGGAGGCTGGAATTGATGTCTCCATTTTTGGAGCTCATTCTGCAAGGGGTGCCATGGCCTCTAAGGCTTATCATGTTGGTGTGAGTTTGCAAGACATTGTGAAGACGGCTGATTGGTCTTCTGATACTGTGTTTAAGACATATTATTTCAAACCAATTGTGGATATTGCCTCTGTTGTGGTGGATGAACTTTAAACAAGCATAATCTGAGCCTCCTGTCCTGCCATAGAATTAAAAATTTGCAAACATTCGTGACAAGAATTTTCAATTCTATTAAGGACACGGAGGCGAGGATTATCCCACCCATTTGTATTCTACTGCATTGTTACTGTTGCATTTGCTTTATTGTAATCTGCAATGTTTCTTGCATCCATTTTTTCCCCGCCCTATGTGATGCTACCTATACAGGGTTTTTGGGGTTGTATATTACGGCTCTGTTTTTCTTTCAGGTTCGGACCAGAAGTGATCCTTCGTCATGGTCTCTCCGGCATTGTTTCCGATCCATTGGATGCTGGATCTGCTGTGTTTCCTGCGACTTCTTCGCTTTTGGATGGTTACCTGTTTCCGGTTGATATTTGATGGTTGCCTTCGGACTTTCCTCCAGGATGGTCGGCGGTACTCTCTTCAATGACTTTGACTGTTTATGTTTTCCTGGACAAAGAAAGAGGAAGTGTTGTCCTCTATGGTGGTTTATATAGTGTATAGACTCTATGGTTGCCTAAGGGCTCATGGGAGTTGTAGTTTTTTGTTTCTTTACTATGTTCCTATTGGCTGCTGTTGGTAGTAAAGAAATAGAGAAAGCATAATCCTCGCCTCCGTGTCCTTAATAGAATTGAAAATTCTTGTCACGAATGTTTGCAAATTTTTAATTCATTCCATACCTACGGGAATTCCCGGAGCAAAAACACACCATGTGCGTTTTGAACATTAGTTGACCACGAGACCTGAAGTATACCGCCATCACAGTTAAACCATTTACCTAATAAGCCTTATTAAATAAGGACAATTTATGCTGGAAACACTCCTTTCGAACAGACAATTTTATCTGGTCCAGAGCCCTGTCGGGTTGGAATTATCACCGACAGAGCGACCTTTCAACTTCTATTCTATCTTGTACAGCCCTGAAGAGTCGTATGCAGACTGTGCCGCATGTGACGAAACACGTGTTGGCTAGTCCTTTCGGTGT
Organism: Lissotriton vulgaris; assembly: GCF_964263255.1. Lineage (NCBI taxonomy): Eukaryota > Metazoa > Chordata > Amphibia > Caudata > Salamandridae > Lissotriton > Lissotriton vulgaris. Next base: position 47,174 of record NW_028252959.1, read on the forward strand.
CTGAACATTAATAGACACTTCACATCAACGCCAATTTTGTTTCATAAATATAACTATTGCATTTTGTTTTTCCATGCCCTTTTCTCCACAACGTTCTTCAAGTCTACACTGACTTTAATTCTTTTTTTATCTTGGAGTGTGCATGGGTATCTGTTTGTTGTCTTACTTTTTGTGTTACATATCTGGATTCCATCACAGAAGTAGCAAAATGCCAGTCAGGTTTCACACTATGTTATGTACAGTTTTTTAGCTTAGGTGTTTTAAGCCATGCCCATAACTGCATCGGCCACGCCCCTTTGAGAGCCCCCACCTCCAAGTATTTTTATCCCACTTAAAGCCCTGAGTGGGGCTTATTGCTTTCACACGGTAATGGGGTGTGTTGGTGGGGGGTAAACACATCTGTAAAGTTGTATGCGACACAATTGAAAAAACTGTTCCAATAAAGTTGTCCCAACTCCCACATGTCTACAGTACATACGTAACCAGGGCCGGCATTAGCACTAGTGGCGCAACAAACTTTTTCCCTCACTACCCCCATTCAACAGTGCCCCTGGTTTCTTTATAGCCCATCTCGCAAATGCATTTCATTTGTTTTATATCCCTAATCATACCAGTGCAGGGTGCTAGAGCACTTTATATCACAGAAACTACACAGAGACAATGAATCATACATGTGTAAACAGTCTATAGGAAATGTTACATAAGAATGACGATTATAAGGTGTAGACATCTTTTAATCCATATTAGTAGGCAGTATATCTTACGAGTGTTTGGTATGAAGAGCATAAACTTAATATTTAAAACATACCACAGTGGTGGGGTTGGTTTTACTAATAAGAATGCATTTCTATCAAAACCAACCTTTTTTTGCAACATTAGGGTAATGAAATTCTGGGGGAAAAACATAACGTTCCAATTAATCTACTCTATACCATGCGGTTTGCTGCAGCTCTTAGACAGTTCATAAATCAGTGTGCTCTATTAGGATTGAAATTTGTGAACTGCAAGTAACAAAAGGTTCTCTGTGACGAAAACAGTAACCCACCGAGCTATCCACATAAATACAGTTCTGTGATCTGCATGGTACACACTCTTTGCAGCAGATCAATTACCCTCCTGCGCTGCCTTATGATAAGTTAAAACTGTCACTAGACAAGCAAAGTTATTTCTTATCATAGCACCCCCTGAACTCAGGTCTCTGAACTCAGCGCCAGGTGCAGCTGCACCGGTCGCACTGCCCTAAAGGCGGCCCTGCTCCTAACGCATATGGATTGTTTCGATAACAAAAAGGCTAGACTGAAACATATTATACTAACAAGGCGTAGGATCTCCAATTTTAGAGTAATGACTGGGAGATTTTAAATAGCAGTCAAATGAGCAGGAAATTAGGTTGCTGTATAACACAAAGTATGATAAACTGGCAAGTATGATAAAGATTGACTGCTCTAAGCTACAGCTGACTAGGGTGGGGATTGAAGCGGCTATGACAGTCCTCATAGCCATGTTCAAGGAAGTGGCTGTCCGCGTTCGAACCGTCGGCTGCAAACGGGAAGTACCACGGCCACCACCAAGCTTCACCTCCTCGACTAGGGTTTTCTTGGCCCTCCTGTCTAACCCTCCTTTTTGCAGGGCCCCCATGCTAGCCCTGCAGACTTTAACAGTCTGCCGCATACAGAATCCAGCTTTAAACGAGGAAAGTCGGGAGCAACGGTTTCTCCATAGGGGCGACGGAGGGTTGACCCCCTGCCTGCCAGCAATTATATTTCACACATTATGCTTGCAGACAGAAGGTGTACTGCTGCGAGGGGTGATTTATTGCGGTGACCAGCTAGGGTTGTGTATCTGAACTGCGCATGCAAGTTGGCTGCTATTTTGCTTGTGGTCAGCCACCTGTAGAGTTCAGGCTTTCCCAGTCATTGTAGACCCACAGCCCCATTGGTCTTGTGGGGAGTGTTGTGTTAGTCTATCTCAGCCAATCCTCACAGTGCTCTTATGCTGTTTACTTGTATAAATAGCATGAGAGCACTGCTTTCATTGACTGAAGTGTGTGTTATGTTATGTTAAAAATAATTTGTTAAGCGCACTGCCACCGATTGGTTTCCTGGCGCTGATTAAGACAGAAAGCGGAGCCTGAGGACGTGTAATATGCTGGGGTTATTGGTATGCTTATTTTATTTTATTTTGAAAGTTGTATAAAGCGCGAACCAGATCTTTGCAGATATCAGAGCGCTTTACAGAGCATACATAACAAGCCATTAGATATGGCGTAATTGTAGGTAATAAGTGGGGAGGGGTAGGCATAGGAGGAAGCACAGTAGAACAGTTACGTCAATAATGCAAGTGGTACAACAAAGTGAAAGCATAGGCCGACAGGTAAATCAACAACACAAGTAATACAAATAATCGCAGGGATCGACCAGATAATACATATCGGTGCAGCTACTTAAAAACCAACGTCTTTTGGGGGCGTGGCTTGGCGGGCGAAGATGGCGGTCGCAGCCTTGTAGAGCTCCCGCCGGCCCGGACTTAATTCGATCATTTATCCTGGCCCCCGAGCCCACTGTTGATACCCAGTGGTTGGCATCGATCTGGCGAAGTCTCCTGTCTACTTTGGTGTGTCGATCCTGCATTTCTTCCCTTCCTGTGATCGGAGGGAGGCGACGGCGACGTGCGGCCTGGTGACCGGCCGGAGACCGGGGTCCTCGAGTTTCGCGACGCCTGGTGGCGGTTGCGATCTGGCGGGTGTGGGTGGCATCCGCTGCGCCGCCCTTGGCTCAACTTTACAGCTACGATCGCCTGGAGATCAGGACGGCGCCGCAAGCTCCTACTCAACGGGAGGACGACTCTTCCCCTGTGTGACCAGAGAGAGGCGACGACACTGCGAGGCCTCGTGACCGGCTGGAGACTGGGGTCCTTGAGCTCCGAGGCCGGTGACGGACTGGCGGACGGTGGTGGCATCCGCTACACCGCTCTTGGCTCGGCCCGCTGGCTACGGCTGCCCACGGATCACGGAGCCGCAGCTTATTTCTGAGCTTTGGACGGCCGCTCGTGGCGACGAGTGTGGGTGAGGCCTGTCCCACTTGGGTGAAGCCGGGACCTCGATTTTCGCGACACCGGATCTGTGCCGACCGGCCCGCCTTCTCCTTTGAGACTTCATTGCTGCCGTTCCATCCAAGACTTGCGACAGTGCCCGACGGTTCCGGGGTGGTGTCCGCCCTGCCCGGCGTGTGCCATGACCAGGGATAGAGGAGGTGGCCCGCCTAAACATGGCCCCATCGACAAATTCACCGGGCCGAGTGGCGGTTCTGGGGCGGCCGGTGGCAGCGGTGGCCCTGGACCGGACAATGCAGCTATACTGGCGGCCATCACCCAGTCCCGGGACATGCTTGATGCCAAAATTGGGGCGGTCGGGGCGGATGTCACGCTCCTGCGCCAGGACCTCCGCAACGCGGTGGAGCGGATCACCGGGGCTGAGACCCGCATCACAGCGACCGAGGCTGACATTGGCGCCCTAAAGAAACGATTGGCGGAGGTGGAGGGAGTTCAAAAGACACTGGCGGCCCGCGTGGAGGATGCCGAAGGGCGCGCGCGGAGGAACAACCTCCGCTTCATCGGCTTTCCGGAGCGGTGCGAGAAGGACGACATGGAGAGGTTCTTGACCCAGTGGCTAGAGAGCTGGCTCCCCGAAGGGGCACTGTCTACGTGCTTCGTGATCGAGAGGGCCCACAGGGCTCTGACCCAGCGGCCGCCGGAGGGTGAGCGCCCACGGCCAGTCATCGCCTGGCTGCTAAATTACCATGACCGGGATGTTATCCTGCGGGAGGCGAGGAACAAGGGCTCGCTCGCCTTCGAGAATCATACCATCATGATTTTCCCGGACTACACGAAGATGGTGCAGCAGCAGAGACAATCCTTCATGGACGCTAAGGCTAAGCTGAGGGGCCTCAAGCTCCAATACTCTCTCCTGTATCCAGCCCGCCTGCGGGTGGTGTATCAGTCCCGGACCCATTTCTTTGATTCACCGGAGGAGGTGTTCCGCTGGACCGACGAAGCGGTGCGACTCCGGCCGCACCCCCAGCCGGGACTGGACCCGGGCAGGTCCCAGGGATCGTCGCCGGAGCGGACGGATCGCCCGAACAGGAAGGGCCGCCATCGGAGGTCTCGCTCTAAGAAGAGGTCGGCCTCCGCCAGTGCATCGCAGTCGGGTGGTGCCAGGGACTCGGAGCACTCCGATGCGGGCAGCTGAACATTGCTGGGACTAGACTCTTTTTGCTGAACACTGAGTTGCCCTACTTTGGCTGGTGAGACTGTTCTATTCTGTCTTTTGTATGCCGGTCGGTTCCCATGTGAGGACTCCAGTTGTTTTTCATGGGGACACTGTGGGGCTCGGGGGGTACCGTTTGTGGGCCTCAGACCCTCACGGATGTGAGTGTTGTTGGGGGGGGTGGTGTGTGTGTCATGGTTGGGTTGTTGGGATCCATTGGTATGGCGGGCCCTGGGTACTCTGTTTTGGACCCGGGTCTCTCCATGCCGCAACAGATACTTCAAAGTTCTCTGAGGTATTGGGGTGGTGGGTGTGGGGTGTGGGGGGAGGCTCTTGTGTTGCAAATGTTGGGGGGTTCGGGGTTGGGGGGGGGGTTGCTGAGTGTATGGGCTGGGGGGGTGGGACCACACGTGTCTGAGGCTTTGATTTTTGTTGATTTGCGGGTTGCGCCAGGGTGGGACGGAGGGCCAGATTCTAGACTTTGTGATGATAATGGCTGATACTGTGACTATGTCTCCTCAAAAGACCCTGCGGGTTGTGACATGGAATGTGAGGGGTATCCTGGATAAAATCAAGCGTGGGGCTGTGCTGCGATGGGGGAAGAGGGAGATGGTGGATGTGCTCCTGCTCCAGGAGACTCACATGCTGGGTTCTAAGGCCCTTAGCCTCCAGAGGTTTGGATATCAACAGGTTTATCATGCGGGCTTCACGAGGGGGTCGCGGGGGGTGGCCATACTGGTACACCGTAGGGTGGCTTATGTTCATGAGAAACAATGGATTGATCCTCAGGGCCGGTATGTCTTTATCAAGGGCCTGCTGGGTTCCGAGCCAGTGGTTTTTGGTAGTGTGTACGCCCCTCCCCCCCTGCAGTGGGCCTTGTCCGAGCGGCTGTTCGCGCTGTGGGACGAGATTCCGGAGGTTCTGACCATGGTGGGGGGCGATTGGAACGAGGTTATGGATGTGGGCCTGGATCGCCTGAGACGAGCTCCTGTTGTGTCTGACCCCCCCCCCCCCGCGGCTGCTCCTACCAGATTGTGTGCGACTGTGAGTGGTCTGGGCTGGATTGATGTTTGGCGGCATTTTCACCCTGCGGTGCGTGCATTCACGTATGTGTCGGCGGTGCATGGGTCCTTCTCGAGACTGGATTATTTGTTTGTGCCGGGTGCCTGCCTGAGTCGCGTCAGGGATGCCGTGATACTCCCCAGAGGCCTCTCGGATCATTCCCCTGTCCTGGCTACCGTGACCCTCCCCTCTAAACGACAACCTTTTCGCTGGCGTATGTCCTCCTGGCAGCTGCAGCGGCCGGAGTATGTGAACCATTTACGCGAGGCGATTGACCACTTCTGGCGCGAGAATTTGGTGGGGGATGTCGACGCACTGGTTGTGTGGGAGGCGCTGAAGCCTACGCTCCGGGGCGTTGATATAGCTTGGTGTGTGGCAGCTCGGCGAAAACATCGGGAGGCCATTGTGACTGCCGCGGCCCGCGTTGAGGAGCTGGAGCAGCGTGGTCGGCTCGGGGGTGATGAGGGCGCCGTGAGACAGCTCCTGCAGGCCCAACAGATGTATGCCTCAGTCCTGTACGAGGAGGCCCGACAGGCGTGGCTCGCCACGCGCAGCAGGGTATACCAGTGGGGCGACAAGTCCTGCACCATGTTGCATAGGCTGTGCCAGGCGACTTTCCAGCCCCTAGTGCTGCCTGGTCTCACGGCGGACGATGGCTCGGTCATGACCGACCCAGATTTGCTGGCGGCTAGCTTTGCCCGTTATTACGAGGCGCAATACGCTCCTCGTGATCCTTTGATGGTGGACGAGATTGCCTCATACCTGGATGACCTGCTCCCGCAGGCAGTCCCCGACGAGACCAGAACCGCCTTGGAGGCCCCGCTTACATCTGAGGAACTCGGGGAGGCCCTGGGTCAATTAAACACTGGCAAGGCGCCCGGCCCGAGCGGTTATCCTAGTGAATTTTACAAAAAGTTCCACGTCCAGCTGGGACCCCACTTTCGCAGCGCCCTGGAGGCGGCACGGGCTCGGGGCGAGTTGCCACCAGACTGGCGTCATGCCGAGATAGTGGTATTCTTGAAGCCGGGCAGGGCGCCGGACCGACACGACTCTTACAGGCCGATCTCCCTTCTCAACATCGAGGCCAAGATCTTGGCGAAGGCCCTAGCGAACCGCCTTTTGCCTCACATTGCTGACCTGGTCCACCCTGACCAGGCCGGATTCATGCCGCACAGGGCCACCCGGCATAATATCCGACGGGCGCAGGCGGCGGTTGACGCCATGGGTGCTAGGGATGAACAGGCAGCACTCCTTCTTGCGGACATGGACCGAGTCTTCGATTCGGTGAGTTGGGCGTATCTGTTCACCTTGTTAGCCCGCCTTAATCTAGGGCCTGTCTTCCTGTCATATATTCGTCTCCTCTACACTAATGTTACGGCTTCGGTCCGCGTGGCCGGCGCTGTCTCTGGGCGCTTCCGCATCGGTCGTGGTACTCGACAGGGTTGCCCGCTATCCCCCTACCTATTTGCCCTCGCCATGGAGCCCCTGGCGTCGCGGATACGAACGGATGCCCGACTACGTGGCTTTGTCTGGAACGATGACCTGGCGGATAGGATTGCACTGTATGCAGATGACGTTCTTCTATTCCTTACTGATCTGCGGCGCTCGGGTCCCCGGGTTTTGGAGATCATGCAGGGGTTTGGCGAGGTCTCGGGGCTCCACCTTAATCTGAACAAATCGACCCTGTGGATTTTGGGTGGCGGAGTGGTTGCTGACCCATGGGCCGCCGAATTGCGTGTGGCGACAGATGGCCTAAAATATCTAGGCGTCTTTCTCTCGGACTCGCGGGCCGTGGCCTGGGCACGTGGTGTCTTGCCGGTGTGGGAACGGGTCCAGACAGATGTTAAAACTTGGTCCAGAATGCCACTCACAATCTTTGGGAGGTCGGCCATCTTTAAGATGGTGGCACTGCCAAGGCTGCTATACCAACTCCAAAACTTCCCACACCCCATTGGCATGGAGTGGTTCCGCCAGGTTAACTCGGTGCTGGGCCGCTTCCTGTGGGATGGTGGTGCAGCCAGGGTGGCCTTGAGGACGTGCTTTCTATCCACATACTGTGGTGGCTTGGCCACCTCGGACCTCCTCTCCTATTACCAAGCGTCTCACCTACTTGTCCTCAATGAATGGTGGTATGGAGACAGGGGGGATCCGGCCTATGCCCTGGAACGACTGCTCATGGGAGATCGCACGCTTCACACTATTCTTTATTCGGCTCGCATACGCCGTGGATTGCCGTCGGTCACTAAAGTGGTCTTTGCGGTGTGGCGGCAATCCCTGCGCCGCATGGGTTGGTGGGGCAAATTAACAGCTGAAACGCCGCTGTGGCACAATGGCCTGCTTCCGGAACTGGCGGCCCTGGCTGGGTTTGAGGGCTTGGAGGCTATTGGAGTTACACAACTGGGCCAGGTCATGTCCGGCACCACCCTCAAGTCCTTCGAGGAACTCCGCGCGGAGTTCCAGATGCCTCAGTCCCAGTTCTTCCGCTACCTCCAGCTGCGGCATGCCCTCGCCCCGAGCATTGCCGGCCTCGACTCCCTGCCGGAGTTCAGCCCGATTGAGGCAAAAGTGTTTATGGGAGACTTGGGAGACAAGAAAGTCTCTAGGATTTATCAGACACTTGTTATCCACTGCTCCTCCACTCTCCTCTCCCTTCAGGAGGCGTGGGAGGTGGACGTGGGCGCCCTTGATGAGGACGATTGGAGGGAGGCGCTGGAATCCCCGCGCGGCACCGCCGTTGCGGTTCGGCTCCGCCTGATCCAATTCAAATACTTGCACCGTGCTTATTATACGCGTGAGCGTCTGTGGAAGGCTGGCTTGATTGCGTCACCGGAATGCCTGCGCTGTGGGGAAGTGCCTGGCTCCCTGATGCATACGGTGTGGTCGTGTGGTCGCCTCACTGGATTCTGGAGGGGCGTGTGGAGTTGCCTGGCTGAGGTCCTGGGTTGGGATCTTCCTCGTACCCACCGGCTGGGCCTGCTGCATATTATGGAGGGGGTTGGGGGCAACATATATAGGCGTCACCTGTTGCTCCTGGGGCTGGTTGTGGCCAAACGAGACCTGGCTCGGGCATGGAAATCTGTGAGGGCCCCCCCCCTGTCTGCATGGAAGGCTGGGCTAGATTATTTCATGGGCCTGGAAAAGCCGGTCTTTGAGGCGCGGGGCTGCCCGCGCAAACATTTCAAGATCTGGAAGCGGTGGGCCGACTACCGTGGCCTGTCCTTGGACCCCCCGGCGGAGCAGGAGGAGGACATTTGATCACAGTGACACTTCTGGCCTGAAGCGGCAAAGCCCTGGTTGCGTTATACCTGCTTATTCTTTGTGCATTTCCTTTTTTGCTGCTCTTTTGTACACGTGTGGTGGGGGGGAGTGTTGGGTACAGGGGGGGTGTAGTTGGGGGTTAGAGTAGGCTGCTGGGGCATTTCTAAAACTGAGCTTATTTGGCATTTGCTTCATCCTTTACTGTCTATGTCATCGTTACATTGATACTGTTGTGGTGATCTTGGTGTGTGGAGATACCACATTCTTGATACTCCTATGCTCAATAAACTTGGTTTTGAAAAAGAAACCAACGTCTTTCCTTGACGTCAATAGCTCAAGTGTATTTAGCCATGAGGATAGCTTTTACTTCTTTCTTAAAGAGTGTGATGGATGATATGAGCCTGGTTTCAGGAGGGAGTGAGTTCCAGATCCTGGGTGCCATTCCTGAGAAGGAGTGTTTATAAGTTTTTTCCTTCCGGAATCTTCGAGGTTTTAGCAGAAGATTGTTTGTGCCTCTAGTGTTTCTAGAGCCGCCAGAGATTGTCAGCTTCTGGGTGAGGTATCCGGGTGAGCTCAGTTGTACAGCCTTGTGTGTCATGCAGGCGATTTTCAGATGTATTCTGGCTTCAAAAGGCAGCCAGTTCAGAGATTTCAAGTCAGGGGAGATATGCGAGTGTTTTTTTGACCCAGTGATGAGTCTCGCTGCAGCGTTTAGAGAAGCTCTTAGGGGTGCAGTAGTGGTTAGAGGGAGACCACAGAGAGCGGTGCTGCCGTATTCTATTCGAGGAATGACTAGTGCTTGTACTGCAGTTTGGAAGTCTTTGGCTGGGAGGAAGGGTTTAAGTCTCCTCAAGGTATTGATTTGGTAGTTCGCTCCCTTAGTTGCTTTGCTGATATGTTGCTGCATGTTGAGATTGGTGTCGAGTGTTATGCCTAAAGATTTTGCTGAGTCCACGATGGTGGGTTGGACATTGAGTGCAGTTAGGTGTTTAAGCCAAAGCTGAGTGGTAGCGATCTTCTCTGGAGGAGAGATCAGAAGGAACTCTGTTTTCAGAGCATTGAGTTTGAGATGATTATCGGCAAGCCAGGATTGGGTGCTTCTGATGGTTGAGTTCAGGAGTAAAACGTCTTTGGGGGATTGTAATTTGAGATATAGTTGGGTGTCATCGGCGTACATGTGGAAGAGAACATTGGATGCTTGTAGCAAGGTGGTGAGAGGTTCCATAACTAGGTTGAACAAAGTTGGGGATAAGGAGGATCCTTGGGGGACGCCTAACGATACCGGTATAGGCGAGGACATCAGGTTGTTGCTCTTGAATTTCTGCGACCTGTTGTGAAGGAAGGAAGTGAACCACTTGAGAACGGTCCCAGATAGACCCATTCTTGTGTTTAAAAGTCTGAGTAAATTCTCATGTTTGACGGTGTCGAATGCTGAAGAGAGATCCAGAAGGATGACGAGGCAGGTATCATTTTGATCTAGGATTTGAAGGGCGTAGTCTATTATGTGAGTCATAGCAGTTTCTGTACTGTGTCTTGCTCGGAAGCCTGATTGATGAGGGTTGAGGAGATCAAACTGATCAATGTGTTTAGTCAATTGTAGTTGTGCGCATTTTTCCAGGAGTTTAGCGAGAGTGGGAATATTGGTAATGGGACGGTAATTGTTTAGATCAGATGGGTCGGCTGTAGGTTTCTTTAGTAAAGGTGTGACTTGTCCAACTTTGAGTGAGTCAGGGATGGTTCCTTGTTGCAGTGAGCTGTTGATAATTTTAGTCCTGAGTGGAAGGAGCAAAGGGGTGAAGTCTTTGACAGCGTTAGCAGGGAGGGGGTCCGTGAGGTGATTGGAAGGTTTCAAGGTGCTGATCATTTTGCTAATTTCCTCTTCAGAGTATGTGTCAAAGGATGACCATGTGGCATTGTTTTTTGGATTATTAGGTGCTATGCAGTGGGGTTTGGAGTAAAGGCTTGCATCAATGAGGAGATCACTCTTTATGTTGTCAGTTTTTTGGATAAAGAAAGCAGCGAAGTCTTCACAGGAGGGTGCTTCGCGCCTAGTCAGACCCCCCAGGATATAGCGGCATGGATTAGCAAATTTAGCGGCACAAAAATGGAAATTTAGCGGCACAAATATGGAAATTTAGCGGCAATTTTGCGGCTTTTTATGTGGCCATTTTTCCTACAACAAACACAGATATCTTAGTTTTTTTAGTTACTTAACAACATGAAGCTATGTATATTTGGTTTCTTTACAATGTAGACACTTTGGGGCAGATTTACAAGCCCCTTGCGCTGCTTTTACGCCGCCGTTGCGTCACTTTTGTGACGCAGCGGCGGCGCAAAAGATGCACCATGGTGCAGGGTATTTACTACGTGACGCATCTCCCAGATGCGTCACGTTACAAAGCCTTGCGCCAGAAGAGGCGTACCATTGCAGGTCAGTTTGTGTCTTGCAATAGCCTTAGAGCTTGGTGTCACTGTACCTGCTGCACTAATGATGGCTATACCCATCGCCCCTTTTATTAGTAAGCATGTTAAATAGTACAGTGTATTTTGAACACGACCTGATATCCCACCGGATGCCCGTTCGACAGACCTAAACACTAGAGAAAGAGCAGTCAAAACCGCCAAGTGGTCACTTGTTAAACAGTAACGAACTGCATGTTGGTACTTGTAGTTTTGTTGCAAAATGTCAGCCTGCAAATCGTCTCAGATTTAAAAGCGGGGACTGATTGAAGTTGACACCCATGACATGGGGCCACTTGACGCCCGTGTTAAATTTCTCGCCTCTAGGATTTTTCCCATGGCTCACTCCCAGGGGGAAATGGTCTGCAATAGGTGAGCTCAACCCTCTGACTTCATCCCTTGTCCAGCGCGCCTCTGCAGATACCCCGTCCCGTGTGCGCCTCAGCTCTCTCGGCTGAGTGGTTCTGTCTGTTTATCTTGAGGGACAGACATCTCTGCACGGCGCTCCGTCTCCAAGCCAGCGAATAGCGTGACCAACTGGCATTGGTGCAAATTCAGGACGGTGAGTGTAAAAATTCAGGACAAAGGGTCAAAATTCAGGACACAAATTCAGGACAGGAGCTCAAAATTCAGGACAAAACTTCAGGACAATAGGTACGTTTTACAGACACATCAGAGGTCGCGCAATAGTATATAAGTAAGCCCAGCCATTTCCAAACATATTCAACCGTTTGCAAACCTATCCATCATGTATCCTTCCATCTATCATTTCACTCATCCATCCCTTCATCCATCCCCTCATCCATCCTTTCACTCATCTCCATTATCCATCCACCCTTTCACCCTATCCATCTGTACACTTATCCATCCACTCTTCATCCCATCCATCCATTCACTCATCCATTCAGCCATTTACCCTTTCACCAATCCAGCCATCCTTTCACTTACTAATCCTTCCACCCATCCACTATTTTAGTCATTCATCCATCCTCCCTTTCTCCATCGACCCTTTCACTTAGCCATCCTTCCTTCCATCCATCCATCCTTTCACCCACCCATCATCCATCCATCCATCCATCCATCCATCCATCCATCCATCTGTCCTTCCCCTCATCATCCATCCTTCCCCTCATCATCCATCCTTCCCCTCATCACCCATCCATCCTTCTCCTCATCCATCCATCCTTCCCCTCCATCCATCCATCCATCCTTCTCCTCATCCATCCATCCTTCCCCTCCATCCATCCATCCATCCATCCATCCATCCATCCATCCATCCATCCATCCATCCTTCCCCTCATCCATCCATCAATCCTTCCCCTCCATCCATCCATCCATCCATCCTTCACCTCATCCATCATCCTTCCCCTCATGTATGTATGTATGTATATGTATAGGCATTTATATAACGCACTACTTACCCGGAGGGTCCCAAGGCGCTTCGACCGCTGCGAAACCCTTCCTGGCTTCCCTGAGAGATGGTCCCTTAATGGGTATCTCCAGGGTGAGACCAGGCATCCCCGGCGGTCTGGTGGGGCCGTTAGTGAAGATGAGGCAAGCTAATGCCCAGAGTTGCCGAGTGTGAACGCTGATCAGAGTGGGCACCGAAGCGAGAGAATTATCGAGTCCGCTGACCCTGGTCCAGAAACCTGCTGCGCCGGGACTTTGTCCCTCATGCATCATCCAGCTACCCTTCCATTTCTTTATTTTCTTACATTATAGACTGCATGTTTGAAGAACCGAGGTTTGCTTACAATTTAGTGACAGTAATTACGCTCTGTGAAGAGAACCACGTGCTGCCTCGGTGTAATCAGGGGTGTAATCTGGCCGAGTATCGGATGTTTGGGGCCCTGGGTAGAAATGGAATGTGTGAGCCCCCCTCTAAATAGCAGAGACATGACACATTGCCTCGTACAGGAATTCACAGACGCAGGGCGCTTGCCGCCCCAGAGCTCGAGAGACAACCCTCCAACCTCACCTCTCCCCAGCCCCTCTTCCACCTGCTGGCGCGTGCTGCCCTCCTGGGACCCTGGTACCTCTGCGGCTGGCCCCTCTCGGGCTCTCCGTGGCTGGATAGTTGAACCTGTCTGCTCCTTAACAAGCACGTGCGAGGTGGGATCAATGGGGCGCAGGCTAGCCACTGAAAGGTGCTTTTATCTGATAATTAGCATCAACTTGGAGACAAATTGATTGTTGGCTCGGGGTAACAAGAGGGAAATGGCAGTCGCAAATTCCACCATCAGGCAGGGCTGTTTGCATGTGAATAGATGTCGCTGCTCCTGAACCTGCAGCCCCTCCCTCTTAGTCACCTTCGAAGCACCTCTTAACAGGTCATCAAGGGCTGGAGGTGTGAGGGTTGTAATCCCGCTGTGCCTCTCCAATGCTGCTGATAAAGCAGACCCCCCAGGATATAGCGAAAAATGCCGCGATTTCTACAAAAATGCCGATTTCGCGGGCATTTTTGTAAAAATCGCGGCATTTTTTTAAAAGTGCCGATTTGGCGGCAAATCGCGAAATCGCGATATCCTGGAGGGTCTGCCAAGTGCTGAGTGGTTGGGGTTGTTCCTTAGATTGAGTTCTGATTAGCTCAAACAGTTTTCTCGGGCGGTTTTTTGCTTGGTCGAGCTGGAGGCTGAAGAAGTCAGATTTTGAACGCTTTATTTTCCTGAAGTAGGCGTTTCTCTTTTCCTTCAGGGTTTTTAGGTGCACTGCAGAGGGAGCTGATCTCCAAGTGCGCTCTGCCATTCGCATGGCTCGTCTGTCCTCATTCAGACTCCCGTCGTACCATGGATTGGAGATTTTAGCAGAGGCTCTTTTTAGCTGCAAGGGAGCAGCCTCATTAATTATTGAAGTCATGGCGAAGAGATAGTGGTCAGTCAGGGATTGGACGTTCGTGGCACCGGTAGGAGGGCGTAGGAAGTCGCAGCTGCTAGGGGGTAGGGAGTTTGGGTTGAGTTTTTTCAGGTCTCTTTTCCAGACTTTAGGCTTGGTGGAATGCACCGTGTTGAATTTGACCTTTTCATTGATGAAGAAAGTGACAATATGATGATCTGACCAGTCACAGGGTTGGATAGATTCAAGTTGGATAGCGTCCTCTTTGGAGATGATAAGGTCGTGGATAGAGCCTTTCTCGTGGGTCGGGTTGTTGCAAAGTTGTTTGAGGTCAAGGGAATTCAGGACATTTTTAAGACTATTTACCACCGCATCATTGTGATCGTTCCAGTGGAGGTTGAAGTCATCAAGGTATATTTGGGTGAGCTGTCGTCCGGAATTGGTTAAGATCATATCCATGATTTGTTGGGCGAAGGTGAGGTTGTCCCTGGGTGGGTGGTAAATGCTGTGAAGAAAGCATATCGGTTTGCCCTCACTGTTAATATCGAGGCAGATGTATTCACAGGAAGATGGGGAGGGTAGGGAAGGTGTGGTGACTTTCAAAACACAAAGGTTGTTCCTGTATATGCATGCGATTCCACCACCTATCTTGCCAGACCTGTCAAGTCTGATGATGTGGTAGTTAGGGGGAACCAAAATGTCCATTATAGGTGTAAAAGATTCAGTTAGCCAGGTTTCAGTTAAAATTATTAGGTGAAGGTCCAATGTTAGGATGAGATCAGCGATTGCAGAGGAGTGTCTAGAGGCCGATCTGCAGTTGAGGAGAGTGCATTTGAGACGGGGTGTGTCAAGGGAAGTAGAGGGTACTAGTGAGAGGAGGACTTTTCTAAGGTTATTAGGGACGGATATTCTGTTGTTTAGTGTGGGGGGTCTACGAGGATTTGAATGTATTGTGGGAATGGAGAGGTGTGTGGCGGTTTTTTTGTTCAGGGGAGCTGGGTCGTAGGATCGTAGGAGGGTGAGTGTGCCAAGGTCAGAAAGAGGGTTGCGTGACCGACTGGGGCGGTTGTTGCGATTGTGGATAGGGATCGTGGTCCAGTGTGGGGGGTGCAGAGTGGGAGAGTCATCCGGAAGGGTGGGGGGGCAATTTGGTAGGGGGGGTGGTGGTGGTGAGTGAGGGGTGTCTGGGGAGTGTGCAGAGTTGTTCTTTGATGGTGTGCACGTCTTCCTTGATGGTGTGAATGTCTTCTTTGAGCTGGAGGAGGGTGGACATGATCTTGTCCAGCGTGGGATAAGCCTTGGTGTTGGGGATGGGCATCAAGGGTGCGTGACTAACCTGAGAATGAGCGTGCGGGTGAGGGGGTGGGTTGGTGTTCGAGCAGGGTTCCGTGGTGTCAGTGTACGGGTTGGTGTTAGAGAGGATGGTGGGTTTTGGAGGGATGGTGGGTTTTGGTTGGAGGGATGGGTGTGGATGAAGTAGGGAGGAGGTTGGTGGTGTAGATGAGGGTGTTAGTGGCAGGCGGAGAGAGCCGGGTGTAGGTTGAGTGTAGGTTAGTGGTGATGGGGGAGCAGGTAGGGTAGTGGGGACTAGAGTGGGAGGGGAAATGGGATTGGTGATGGTCCTGTTATGGGGAGGAGGAGTTAAGTTAATAGATGTGGTGTGCTCTGCGTGGTTGTTTTCCTAAATGACATGAGATCCGGACAAGACCGGATCTCAAAGGGGAAGGTGTTCCACAGACGAGGTGCCAAAAAAGCGAATCTGCAGCCTCCATCACGCTTGTGTTTAAAAGCACGTATCTGGAGGAGGGCTAGATGGGCTGAACGCAGATTGCGGGAGGGAGTGTGCCTGGTGATGAGTTTATCAATGAATTTAGGACTATAGCGGTGGAGGGATTTAAAAATCATACAGCCGGTTTTGAAGGAGCAGCGTTGGGCTATAGGAAGCCAGTGGAGGTTCTTAAGCAAGGGAGTTGCAGGTTGCCATCTAGGTTGCGCCGTAATCAGTCTAGCCGCGTAATTCTGCACCATCTGCAGGCGTTTTAGCAAATAGAGAGGTAGGCCTAAATAAATTGAGTTTGCATAATCCAGGTGGGAGAGCACAGTGGCAATCACCACCTGGATGAGGGACTCTGGGGTGAAAAAACGTTGCACCTTCCGGATTTTCCTGAGCTGGAAGAAGCACTTGGAGACCACCTGACCCACTTGCGCTTTTAGTAAGAGATCACTATTCAGGGTGACTCCAAGTGTCTTTGCTGAAGAGGAGGGGATTGGGACTTGGCCCATATCTGATGGCCAATAATGAGGGCCCCAATGTTTAGCGCTATCTCCTGTGAGCAGCAGCTCCGTTTTTCCAGGGTTTAATTTTAAATGGTTTTGGTTCATCCATGCTTGGATGATCCTCATAGTGGACTGAAAATGGGAGATAGAAGAATCAGAATTGTCGATTGTGAAGTGCAGCTGCAGGTCGTCTGCATAGTTGAACACCGTCACCTGTTTATCTCTTAAGGTTTGAATTAGAGGAAGAATATAGAGATTAAACAGGTGGGGTGACAACGAGGAGCCCTGTGGGACTCCGCATGTGATGGTCTGTTTAGTTCCGGCCAGATCACCAAGACGAACAGCCTGTGATCGGTTCTCTAAGAAGGACTTCAGCCTAGAAGCAGCTGTGCCCCTAATGCCGGCCTGGTTGACACGGTCGATCAAGATGTTATGGTCGACCGTGTCAAATGCGGCCGACAGATCTAACAGCACCAAGACCTGGGGGGAACGTCTGTCAGCGCAGTTCCGGAGAGTGTCTAAGACCGTGACTACCCCTGCCTCTGTTGAGTGGGCCGGACGAAATCCTGCCTGATGAGGATCTAAGCAGTTTGAACCCTCCAAAAAGTTGGACAGGCATCTCGCGACGTGGGCCTCCATTACTTTTGCTAAAAAGGGGAGCAAGGATATAGGGCGATAGTTTGCCATACAGGTTGGATCAGCCCCGGGTTTCTTCAGGAGTGGTATGACCGTCGCTTCCTTAAATGCAAGGGGTACTAGACCCGAAGTAAGGGAGTCATTCAACAGAGTAAAGGCTGGGATCGGGAGAGCAGAGAGACACTCTTTAAGAATGTACGGGTGGCATTTGTCAGAGGGGGCACCAGATTTAACTCTTAACAGCAGCTCCTGGAATTGTTCTGGGGTAATAGTGGGGAAGCTATTAAGTAGGGCAGTGTTGATAGTGGGGTGAGTTTCGGAGGAGGTTATAGTGAGGGATTTCGGGATACTCTCTTTGATGACCACGATTTTATCAATAAAGTAAACATTATGTGCATCGCAAAAGGTCTGGGTTGGAGTCGCACTAGGACGGACACTGTCTAAGTTAGTCAGCTCATTCAGAATTGAGAAAATATCCTTAGGTCTATCTGATGAATTGAGGATGCGAGAGGATAAATAAGCAGCTTTTGTGGAGAGAATGGCCTTCATGTAGTCTTTCCTGGCCGTGGTGAATCTGGATTTTAGGTCAGGAGAGTAGCTACGACGCCACTGTCGCTCTAATTGGCGCAGGGACAGTTTCTTTATTTTTAATTCTTGCGAGAACCATCGTTGGGCGTCAGCGCGCCGAGCCAACTTGATTTCCTTATAAGGTGCATGGATGTCACTTGCTGCTTGGAGCCAAGCAGCAAGGTTGGATTCAGATGAGTTGATGGTGTGTTGCTAGTTTCCCCATACGCAGTATACACAGCTCTTCAGTGCAGCAGATAGCAAGTGGGATTTGAAAGTCGGTCTGGGGTGTGGAAAGAAGAAAAGGTAAGGTGATTTTTTTTTTATTATTTGATGCCTGTGTACTGTAAAAGTAACTGGCACTCGTGTAAAACGCTCCCATACTGTCAGACTGTATTTGTGCTATGTAAAAAGTGGCAAAAAACACAAACATTTGCAGCAGCTGCATGATGCTTCTAATGGCCTTGTGACAACAAAAATGTACACTATGAATGCCCCACTATTTTCAAGAGACACCAGCCGCCACTGGACGTCGGAAGGGACACAAGGGATGGTAAGTATTTGTAAGTGGGCCTCCCTGCTGTACAAGCAGTTGGGCAGCCCTCCATGCTTGCCATCCTGCCCACCCCCTCTGTCTTTGACAAAAATAGTTGGTGGGCTATCCAAAGATGGTGGGATATCCAAAGATGGGGCGCTAAAGGGTTGGGCAGTGGAGTTGGCCAGCTGCTCTCTGGCAGAGAGTTACGTGCTCCTAAGGTGGAAAAAGCACTTGGTAATACCTGTGCAGGTTGAATCCTGGGCAATACCTATACAGGTCCAGTGGCTGCAGAGGCGGCACATGGTGCGGCTTGTGACTCATACCGACAATTCAGGATCAGATGTAAGTCCAAACTTTCTCCTGGAAATCAGTATGTTTGGCGAAGGATTGGGTGCACCAAAATGAGGGAAAAGTGCTCAGCGGCGTTGGGCATGGTGTGGTCTGTGATACACACATCATCTGAAGTGTAACTCCTCTCCTCATAAATCATACAGCTGGGATTTTATCTTGCTTTCGCAAGTTGGCCTGGTGGAGGATTTAGTCCGGCTGGTTGACTACCCTATTGATGAAGACCTTTTTTCTTTGCGTCCTTCTCCCTCACCTTTTCCCTAGAGCAACACAACAGTGAAAGAGTAATTATGACTATCAAAAAAATGAACAAATAGAAACATTTTTGTGAGGTCTCCACATGTGTCATGTAATTATAAACATACAACCAAGGTGCACCAGTGAGCCCCACATATTCCAGCATAGCGAAATGTGTTACAGATTCCAACCTTTTTCAATCCAATTTTGTCTTTATTCGATAATTTTTCAATCGTAAAAGACACATATAAGAACATTATATAAAACCAAGTGTGTCACACTTTATAGAATACAATTATTATTAAAAAAATAAATTTGTGATATTAAAAAAAACAAGTACAATTTACATTTATTGCAAAGCATAATTATGTCAGGAGGGAGCCATATAAAAAGAAGAAACAATATTCGCACATAGCCATCAGAGAAAAAAAACATCAAGCACAATCCTCTTCATTAATGCAAAATGGAGCCTGCATTATCTTTCAAACTACTTCTTCTAAGGGCCCATGACCAGCTCAAGAATTTTGCCATAGCTATGACTACAGGTTCCCTTGTGTCTGTCTTTAAGATATGCAATGCTGTATCGGATGATCTTGTACCAATATTGCGGCAGATCGGCTTAATCCATTTATTACCGGGACCCTTATAAACAGGGCACACAAACAATAAATGGAGTATGGACTCATCCGGAGATGTACACACAGTGCATTTTGTATCGCCATTTTGCCTTAAAGGTGTTCAAGGGGAGGGTACCCACTCTAAATTGGTGATACAGTTTCCTGTCACCAGGTCTCGTGATGACATCCCAATAGGTCTCCAACCTACATTCATACTTTTGATCTAAAAAGAGGCTGGTCAGGGATGCACTATCCACCAGCGACAGGAACTTAAGACAAACCATGTCCCAATAAAGAGATTTAAAATCATTTTTAGATGGGAACCGATTCCCTTCTGGTTCCTCCCACAAGTGC
The DNA here is from genome assembly GCF_964263255.1 of Lissotriton vulgaris. Taxonomy (NCBI): domain Eukaryota; kingdom Metazoa; phylum Chordata; class Amphibia; order Caudata; family Salamandridae; genus Lissotriton; species Lissotriton vulgaris. The sequence continues at coordinate 66,624 of NW_028252959.1, forward strand.
CAAGCCCCATGTCGACCAACATGCCCTTAAATTTGTTCAGCCAAGTAATTTTTGAAGACATATCAGCTTCTCTGATATGCTTAACTGCTTTGGCATAAGGTACTAACTCAGGGGTTGTCCAAAGTCGTCTCCAATACGCAAGGGGTCTAAAGCCTGCTGCCTCCTCAATAGAAATACAACCCAGGTCTAAAAGTAGGGGTTTGAGGGGGGACGATTGGGGAAGGCCAGTCAAAGATCTCAGAAAAGTGTTTTGGGCCAGGACTAAGGGGCCTAGGTTATCGAAGCACCGGAGTTCCGCACCATAAATTATGGAGGCCCTGATTTTCCCACTGTATATGGCAAGTGCTGGACCTACTGGTTTAGTATAGGACAGCCGGTACTCTTTTAAAAGGGCCCCTGCTAATTGATTATGCCTGAGGGCTAGTAAATCTATCTGATGCTTCCAATTCATCCTCTTGCCCATCGTTTCGCCCAGGTACGTAAAGGTGCCACTTTGCTCCAACTGTGCGTTATTCATTACAACTCTGCTTTTCACTTTTTTGTGTTTTTGCAGCACCATGACCTTAGTCTTACCAACATTAACTATAAGCTCATGGTCATTACAAAATAAAGTGACTCTATCGAGGGCTCGTTGCAGACCTGATTGTGTTTTAGATAAAATTAGGCTGTTGTCTGCAAAAATTAAAAGTGGAACCCTCAATCCAGCAAGAGTTGGAGCATCAGTTGGATATTCAGAGTAGTACGAGATAACATTATTTATAAACAGAGAAAAGAGGGTGGGGGCCAAAACACAACCCTGCCGTACCCCATTGGTCCCAGGAAACCGATCTGTTATCTCTCCCTGTTGGCTCCACCTAACCAGAGCATAATTAGACTCATGAAGTTTAATGATGACATTTAAAATCGCAGGGGACATCCCTACTTCCTTAAGTGTATCCCACAACTTAGAGCGGGACACCAGATCAAATGCTATCTTTAGATCTATAAATGCAGAGTAGAGAGTCCCCCCTGTTAAAACCACATTATTCCAATAAATCATCATGAATCTAAAAACTTGGTCGATAGTGCTGACATGAGGGCGGAAGCCCGCTTGGAAAGTGGATAGAATTTCTTGGTCATCTAGCCAAGAATTTACCCTACTCAGCACAAGTCTGGCCACAATCTTTTGCATGGTATCTATGAGATTTATTGGCCTGTAGTTACTTGGGCTGGCACAACCCCCTTTTTTGTAGATAGGGATAATCTCTGCCCCGCGCCAGGATTCTGGCAAGGGAGCACCTCTTGCTTGTCCATTGACCATATGATGAATATATTTGAGCCAGTTTTTCTTGTCACATTTAAAAATGTCCGCTGGGATACAGTCTGGACCCACGGCCCTACCTGCAACCACGCTATCCAGTGCTCTCTCAATTTCCCCTATGTCAAAGGTTAACACAGTGTAACAAATTACTTGTGGGTAATGGCTTGGACTACTATTCATTGAGGCAAACTGGGTCTGAGAGTGCATGACCCATGCTTCAGGAGGGACATTATTAGTTGGTGTGGTGCCCTGTATCACCACTGGCCCATTTCACTGTTTGCCAGAACCGCACCCAATTTTTCCCATTATTTGCATTTAGTAAATCCTGTCATCTTTTCTCATCGAAGGTCTTCTTTACCCTTCACTGGGTTTCCTTATATGCACCCCTTGCTTCCCTAACGTCTTGTGGCAAATCTGACCTAATAGCTTGAGAGAGGTGACTAAAAGCAGCCCTGCATGCCCCATCATACCATTTTGCAGATTTTTGCATGACCTGCTTAGAGCTCCTTTTATTTTTTGTAAAAAAGGTTTTCAACTTTATGAATAGCTCCTCATGAACCTTTGTAAGGGCAGGAAGAGAAGCCTCATGCAAATCAAGCTGTGAGAGAACTAATACGGTATCTTCAAGGGTTAACTTGATCAGGTCCATAGTACCTTCACCCTCGGAGACCAGTGCCCACTTTAATCTACAGCAATCATTGGACATAGTCACTTCAGCTGTGGCTATTTCAATACCTGCCCTTGCCGTAGAATGACCGATTGTTTTAAAAGTTAAATATTTAAGGGGTCATGATCACCCTCCAGTCTACTCTGGACCTTCATATCCTCTAGCCTTACCCACAGTTCCAAATTGATAAGAAAGTAGTTGATTCTTCTACTTCTTATCCCATTGTTAAAAGTATGAGTACCCTCACAGTCTGATTTCGACCTTCCGTTTACAGCACTCAAGCCTATTTCCAGAGATAAACTTTTCAGCTGGAGGACTGCCTCTGACCATTTGTTAATCGGGGTAAGCTCCAGCAGTGGTATACCCAGGTCGTATCCTCATCCCTGGAAAGGCTTTCATCTTCTATGCCCAGGGGCTCAAAAGTACAGTTAAAACCACCCGCTACTACTATGTGGTTTGCCCCCTTCAATGGTTTGATGAATAGATCAAGTTTAGAGATAGTAGGAGAGGCTTTCCCCCCGCTAGCCCTCTTGCATAAACATTGGCAAATATGAGATCTAGCCCATGTTCAAAACACATTTTGATAGCCAGGATGTCAGGGTCATCTATTAATAGCTCTTCCGCCTGGCAACATGCCTGCTGTCTATCCCAGATAAGCAAACCCCCAGATGGTCTCCCTTTATGACTGGGAATAGCCGATTTACGAAAAGCCAAATACCCAGGACTAAAGATCGTGTTCAATCACCAAGTCTCCTGAAACATAATGATGTCTTGCTTCTCCATAAAGCACGACCACCGACTAGAGATAATTTTTGTTTGAAGACCCGCAATGTTCCATGATATTATATTTAATAAGGGGGAGCAATGCTAACCCCCCTATCTGAAAAAGACCTAATTGCACTGCTCTCTGGGGAAGGTGGTAAAGCTCGCTGGGGACTCATATCATTCACAGGACAGGAAACAGGTCGGGCAGCAGTATTCTCTAACATATGCAAGTTTCTGGTTGGTAGACAATCACAGGCATCTAAACCAGAAAGAGGAGCAAATCTATTAACTAAATTTAAGTCAACTGGTCTAAGTAGGATTCTGTGGGGTACCCTTGAGTGGTTCAATGCACATGGAATCGCCCAACCCATCAAGGGAGTGTGGCGTGGTCTATTAAAGAACCCTAGGGGTAGAAGAGAGATTTTTCTTGTATGATACTCTAAATTAGTGCTACCTAGGTGGGCCAAAAGAAAGCTTACAACAATCTTGTTATTAAAATTAGCAATTATACAGTCCCCTCTCACCTCCTTCGTAGAATGACGTATCGATGATGATCGTCTGGCCATAATCATCTGGTTACAGATATCCCAATTCTCTAACCCAGCCTCCGTCAGTTGTGTTGTAAACCTGTGCATTGTTTAACCATCAGCTGATCGGTGGTTTCGATCTGACCGTCCTGTAAAACTGGGACATTCCTCAGAACCACCACCAAAGGGGCTGCGGCGGGGGAAGGTGTAAGACTCTAGAGCCTCTAACGTTGGGGTATTGTCTAGTCCCTTGTGCATCCAGGGGTACTCTAGGCCATATGGCCCTGGCATAGAGCTAACCCGATTTATTAGTGCACGGGTAGTTGACTGTTGTACAATTTTACCTACTAGCCCTATGGATGGTCTACTTTCCACCCCTCTCCGAGCACCCTGGTTAGCTAGACCAGAACCACTAAGCACATTCCCTTTCATACACTTCTCTTCCCACATTTGTTATCCCAGCTTCATGGTTAATGGGCTCAGTACCATTGTTCCCCGACGGCAATAACATCAACCTAGTTGCCAGTAGATTTGACAAGTTGGAATTGGTTACTACCGCATTTCTCAGCTCTGAAGATGTAGATAATCGGTTGGCTTGGGTCAGTAAACACTCCTTATTTGTCGTGACCTTCTGTTCAAAGTTATTTAGTCTCTCCTCGATCTTAGTCAATCTGTGGATAATAGGAGTTAAGGATGTTACAATTAAATCCCCCAATTTGTTCTACATAGCCTCAATGGCTTCAGCAGAGGAGCCACCCGTAATCCCTGAGGTCAGGATTCCAGACATACTGATGATGAAGTAATACTTCCACCATTAGTGTTTGTCCTTTGGGTCTTCGCCGGTTTCTGTCTCTGAGGCCCCCCTCCCCGCTTTCTTTTAAGCGGTGGATCGGGGATTGGAGCAGGCACTTTGTTTTTACGTTGGGGTGCTAACCTTGTAGCAATACGTGGAGGTGGGCAGCTTTGGGTGGGTGCTGCATCCGTCTGGGCCGACTCAGCATGATGGGATATATTATCAGTAACCAGCGATGCAGAGCTTTCCAATGGCCCATTACAAAACTGACCAGCATCACTTGCCTTATCAGGGAAGTCGATTCAGAAAAGGGGGTGGTGATGAACAGAGTGTCTGAATTAAGCAGACCACTCTTACCCAGTCCAAAGATCAGGGCTTGATCCATCACCGTTATTTATCTCACTGCCCCATCCCAGCTCAGAACCTGGCTATATGCAAATCAGTCTGTCCCTGGCCCAGTGCATCATGGGAACAGGGCAGACTAAACTACCAAGCCAATTCTTCACCAGAAAGGAGACAAGCTACCGGGGACCGGTTTCTGGCATTTCAGCCGTCTTCGGCCCGGCTTGCTTGAATCCTGATGGAGCAGTGAGAAAGGGACTCATGTCTGAGTATACCCTGCCACACCTATAGTGGCCAAAAACGATTCAGAAAAGGGGGTGGTGATGAACAGAGTGTCTGAATTAAGCAGACCACTCTTACCCAGTCCAAAGATCAGGGCTTGATCCATCACCGTTATTTATCTCACTGCCCCATCCCAGCTCAGAACCTGGCTATATGCAAATCAGTCTGTCCCTGGCCCAGTGCATCATGGGAACAGGGCAGACTGTCCCTCACCACCCCTTGTTGTAAATATTTTTGTCCACCCTAAGCGTGGAAGGGTATTCTCAGATGTGAGACCCTTGCTCATTGCACCATCGGGATTCAAGCAAACCGGGCCGAAGACGGCTGTAATGCCAGAAACCGGTCCCCGGGAGCTTGTTTCCTTCCCAGTGTAAGAATTGGCTTTTGTAGTTTGGTTTGCCCTGTTCCCATCATGCACTGGGACAGGAACAGACTAATTTGCATACAGCCAGGTTCTGAAACTGGGATGGTGCAGTGAGCTAAAAAACGGTGTTGGATCTAGCCCTGATCTCTTGACTGGGTGAGAGCTTTCTGCTTAATTCAGAGACTCTGTCCCTCACCACCCCTTGTTGTAAATATTATCAGGGAAGTCAGCGTCTATTACCAAAGAATGTTCATGAGTATGTGCAGACGCTATAACGCCCAAAGATAATTGTTTAGACAATTGAGGATCAAGAGATAGACGGCGCTCGGTCAGCGCTATCTCGTGGGCAAGGACCGAGCTGGCTCTAATTAAAAACTGGTCCAACGTCCCAACCACACTTCATGAGGGCGGCCCAAATCTCCCTTTACTCTCTCGCAGGTTCATCCTCAGGTAAAAATTTAGATGGAATGAGGAGTAGAATGAAAACAAAAACACAGCAGACTTCTCCTGTGTACTCCACGAATTAACAACAGTATGCTGACTAGGACCAACCTTACAAGGTGAGCAGTCTCAGAGGGTTGGCCTGGCCTGGCCCGGCCTCGTCCGGTCTCTAATGGGCTCAAACAGGCCCGGGCTTCGCCCGCGCACATCCCGCGAAGCGGCGAGCTGTGAAATAGGATGTGAAAGGCTCAGATGCGGGCAATCAGCAGCAGGCCCCCTGGGACTTGCAGTCCTTCTCTGACACACAGCGACTTCCTACAAACACAAAGCGGCGAGCTGTGAAATAGGGTGGGACAGGCTCAGGTGCGGGAAATCAGGAGCAGGCCCCTTGGGACTTGCAGCCCTTCTCTGACACACAGCAACCTCCTCCAAACACGAAGCGGCACGAACCTTTTTCACTTATGGATCACTATTTTTTCTGCCAATTATACCTCATAACCAGTGGAGTTAGCTAATCCCAGAAGGCAAAGCCCTGTTAAAACCTATTCTCTCTAATCCCCTGAATCAGCTACGGAGTAAAGTATTATAGCCAAAAATATCCCATAAAACTAACATCCATAGAGGGGATAGTCTCTACCAGTCAAAATAGGCACAAGATGGATTATACCCTCCCAGATGTTGACATCGATTCTGTAAAGCTTTTATCCAATAAAAGTTTAAAGATTGTCACATCTCAGAGCATACACTACACCCCTCCCCAAGGGAGACATTGTCCCTCTTTGAAAGCAGTATGCTACCCCTGGAAGATCTCTCAAGCACCCTGGACCTTCAAATAAATGCGGGTGTATACTAATCTAGAAAGTATGTAGTTATATCGGAGGCCCTTCTTGTATTACAGGGCATAATTCATTAAATATTAACATTTTTGAAAAAAATCTATTTATTTATTTTTATTATTTTGAGTTTTAAATAGTGCGAGCTAGACCCGAAGGTATAGGAGCGCTTTACATGCTATGTGTATGTGATAACATTTACAAGAGGTACATGAAGTAAATGTCAGATTTCTAAAAATGGCATTTGCTAAACTGGAATTTAAAATACAACTCCACCATAAGTTGTGATTTAAAATTGTGTGTCAGTGACACCAAACTTGAAAAGTCTCTCTCTTCATAATTGGGAATTACACTTAAAAGATGTAATAAGGTAACCCCAATGCTATCCTATGGGGGAGAGAGAGAGGCATTGGAGTAGTGAAAAACGAAATTGGGTGTCTTTCACAGCCAAGACATGTGAAACTTAAAAGTGCATGTCCTGACTTTTAAATACACTTCACCCTGCCCTATGGTATGATTACCTTAGGGGTGAGGTATATGTATAGAAAGGGAAGGTTTAGGGTTTTGAAAAGGATTTACTTTTCAAGTCAACATGGCAGTTTAAAATTTCATACACAGGCTCATGCAGTGGCAGGCATGAGGCATGGTTATGGGGCTCCATATGTGGGTGGCACAATCAGTGCTGTAGGCCCACTAGTAGCATTTAATTTACATGTCCAGGGAAAGTTTAGTGCATTATACTAGAAACTTATAAGTACATTAAATATGACAATTTCGGAGGAACCAGTATTTCTATGTTTCAGGGAGAGAGCACAAGCACTTTACCACTGTTAAGCTGCACAGAGTACTAAAGCCAGCAAAAACGAGGTCAGAAAAACGGAGATAGGCATGCATAAAATTGAGGGAAGACCACACTAAGGCTGTCAGGTCTAACCTAGATCAATAGAAAGTTAAAGGTTTTTAGTTTTTTATACAAAATTCTAAAGTACAGAGGTACAAAGTCAATCCGCCAGAAATTGAAGGAAACAGATATAGCAGAACAACCATTTGAACTTGCCAGAATCATAGAAAAATCCTATGAAGAGCTAGGAAGAGATAGTTTGGGTGGGAAACCGGTAAAACCCCAACTAACTGAAAATCCTGAAAAAACATTTATTAAAAATAATTTAAAAACTCCAAAAAAGAGTTGGGAAGGTAATAAACAAACCATTCCCAGGGAAAAACGTTTCAAGTCCAGAGGAAGGTCTCCTCAGCATAGAGAGAGATCTCCAGGCCGAAAAGACAAGTCTCCCCAAAGGGAACCCTCTGAAAAAAGATACAACCTTAGAGATAGGGATAAAATAAGAAAACCAGACAGATGTCAAGATGTTGATACACGTCCCTCTCGATCCTTCTCACTGAATCTTTCTCGATCTTCCTCACAGAAATCGGAAAGAAGAGGACGGTCAGAACACAGAGAAGAGCACGTCAAGTCCAAAGACAAGGATCCTGCTCATCAAAGCAAAAAATTACAATATCCCAGAAAGAAGGTAGCAAGTATTAAGATTAAACATGCCGAGAATTCTGAGGACACAGCTGAAAAACGGAGAGTGGGCACAGACAATGCTAGACAGCGCAGCAGAAGTTAGCATAGCTCGCAAGATCCTGATGAATCTTCTGGAGACAGTGGACACGAATGAGTACATTCAGGTGGAAACTGCAGACACACGAGTTAGTGTGCCCCATAAACTATATGAAATGACATTACGTACAGAGAGAGATAAAACTAGTAAGATAAAAGGTCTCTTTTGGGAAAAACTCTCAAAGGGCTATGACATTCTGTTAGCTGATGAAGACTGGCCACCACAGTTTGTCAGGGAATGCTCTCATGGCGAAGTAATGATTATGCCTGCCTTCACGAATCACATCCCGATTCATAAAAAATACACATTGGCAAGAAAATGGGCAGTAGCCCAAGCTCCTGCTTTGTACAAAAAATCATGTAGGATGGGATGAGGACTGGCCTCACCACAAGATCCAGTTAAAAAATCAGCCCACTGCACAAAGGCAGTATCCAGTTAAGCAAGAAGCTAAAAAACAAGTCAGGGAGATCTTCGATCAACTTGAATACCAAGGGGTGATCGAAACATGCACCTCTCAAATGAACAATCCTTTGTTTCCTGTCTCCAAGCCAGACGATTCATATCGTCTAGTTTTGGACTACAGACACCTTAACTCCTGTTGTAAAACATTTGCAGTACAAAACTCACATAGTGCAGCACTAATGAATAACATTGTGCGCAAAAAATATAAAACGACATTAGACATCTCTAATGGATTCTTCTGTCAAAACATTGCACCTGAAAGCAGGTATTTGACCGCGGATCGCAAAAACATTTTTGCCGACTCCCACAGGGATTCAAGAATAGCCCAGGATTATTCTCAGCAAGGGTAACAGAGTTACTACAAATATATGATAATGAAGCATTATCATATGTCGATGACATCTATCTCACAGATGATGACCTGGAGACTCACTTAAAAAGGGTGAACACCATAATACTTGGACTCACTTCAGAGGGTTACAAATTCAACTTTAAAAAATCACAAATTGCCCATCTAACTGTCCTATTTTTAGGATATGAATTATCAAATGAAGGCAAAAGCCTGGCAGACAAGTTCTTAGAGAAATGTGCTGTACTCCAAGCATCAAAAACGCTGAAGAATTTACAATCACTACTAGGTTTCCTGAATTTCGGAAGAACATACATTCTAAATTATGCTGAGAGGGTTAACCTCTCTATGAATTAATAAGACCAGATTTCAAACAAACCAATTGGACTCAGAAACACACAGAAATTTTGAGATCACTACAGACATGTTAAAATTGCAAACACGTGAAAACACACGCAATCTTGTAATCCGAGTTATCCCAGGAAGATGCGGATTCACATACCTGACCTCTAATGAGGGAGAAACAGTACCTATAGCTTACAAATCACATTTGTACACTCAAGCTGAAATGAAATTCAGCTCCACAGAAAAAATTCTAACTGCAGTTAGAACTGCTGTAGCTAAAGAAAGAGCCCTTGCCCAAAGCAGAAGAATATCTGTTTTTTCAGCAGAATCAGCCCTTGAGGCGTTAACAAGTCCTCATAACCTGGTTAATGGGGTATTAGATCCAAAATGGATAGAATGGGAAAATTCTTTTGCTACAGAAGACGTGAAATACTATTTTTACCCAAAACTGAAAAAACTAGATGAACTAGTATATGAACGCGAATATCCTCTGCCAGCTAAAATTCTGCCTCTAGAAAAATATACCTACGTAATCTATATGGACAGATTCGCACAACACTATGATGTAGAAAATAAATCCTATGATGCAGCGTGCGCGATTGTTAAAGGTCGCTGGCACTCTGGTAAATTCAAACCAATGACTACCAAAACTGAATCACTAAGAACTTTAAAGATGGCGCTTGAAAATGCCGATCGCGAATTCCCCACACTAATAGTGTGCGATTCGTATTTCTGCATCAAATCCTATAACAGTGACATGCAGATATGGATCAAAAACGGTTACAAAGATGACACAGGTGCTACAATAAAGCATAAAAGGCTTTGGGAACAGGTAGTTCTTTTGCAGAAAGAACTACGAAAGACTCACGTGATACACGCATTGAGTCATCGACGTGATGGCGTTCACGTTGCAGGGAGTTCATTGGCTAAAACAGCCACAGCGGAAGCGGTTCAACCGGCTTCCGTAGCCACTGAAAAGCGTTCAGAAAAACACATAGATGGAGAAACCATGCTAGCGGTAAAAGCCTCATTAAAAGGCGATTATTCAGCATTACCTCTCAACTATCCACTCAGTAATACATATATAATTGATGCAAACTCCGTTCCGTTTGCTCGAATCCCTGTAGTGGGGGATAGGGTAATTCCAAACACGAACCGGAGAATCTTCATACTACAAGAAGCACATATGGGGTTGGGTCTGAGGCACCAAGAGATCCTGAAATCTCTGAAGGAACTACAATCGGAGTACTGGTGGCCGGGAATGAGCGTAGATATCTACTATTTTGCAAAAAATTGCAAGGACTGCAACGGAGATCGCAGTTGTGAACCAGTCCAGCCTGTAGCCCAGATACCACTATTAGATAGCATCAGGCTATCTATAACGCAGAAATCCAGTCGTAGAAATGCATCCCCATAATAATGAAGACTGAATTGACTTAAAAATGTATACCACTGCACTCGGCTGACGCCAGAACTGTTATTAAAGATTTGTGAGTCTTTATCGGCACATACGCAATTGGCATGCTACATTCTGATCAGGGTCCCGCGTTTAGCTCTCGAGCTTACAAAGAGGCCATGAACAGTATGGGCATCGCATTGTGGTACTCTTCTCCCTTCCATCCGGAGGGAAATGTGGTTGTGGAAAGAAAAAACCAGGACATAAAGCAATCTATAACGGCGAGGGTATTAGGTTCGGGTGATGGGTGGGTCAAACATTTAACAAGTGTCCAACATAGTCTTAACAATCTGCCAAGAAACTCTCTAAAAGGTCTCACTCCATACGAACTATTGTTCGGAACTAGAATGATTATTCAGGACCTTGATAGTCACACTTCAGTGGTAGAAGAAAAAACCTTTGATATCAAAGATCGTTTGGCTGTTTTACAGGATTTAAATGAAGAAAGAAAAAACCTGAGTAACAAAGTTGAAACAACAGTAGACAGCCACTGAAGAAAAACCACCTGTCCCAGCCAGATCTGTCTGATTTCCAAAGATTGGGGATCTGGTCAGAGAAAAGTTCGCGTTAAAGAAGGAATTTGGACCTTCGTACTGAAAAGCAGTACCTGTCTTAGCTATCAACGGAACAAGATCAGTAGTACTACCGCCACTTGCTGGTAAAAAGGAGAACCGAGTTGTATCCATCGACCTGGTAAAACCCCAATCATGTGGCCGATAATAAGTAGTAGGCCCAGTGGACGCCCAAGAAATAGCAGAATACCAAAATTTGCAACTATTCAAGAGGTTCAAACTGAGAGACTAATCACATTTGATAAACCTACAGTGCATAAAAAAGGACTATGCAACAAAGCCATGGAACTTGTGCCTCTTAAAACACAAACATCACCAGTTCGTCAAGAAACACCTATCTACGACGACGTAGCCTCGGAATATGAAAATGAAACAAATAAAAATGCAAAAACAAATGAAAATTCGGAAGCAATTCCAACAATTGACAGAACTGCATCAGGCTACTTCATCAATTTCGACAATTCGAATCCAAGCGAGCATGAAGAAACGCCTCCAACAGAAAGTTTTTAAAACAAAGTAATTGAACTTTTTCACCAACTGAAAGAGACATCTAATTTCACCATGGATTGAATTTTGAATTGTGTTAGGTGTACTTTTCCTCCTGCTTTGGCTCATCATGGTTCTATGTTTGGGAAAATTCATTGAGGGGAAATATAGTACAATGGACACAGCAAGTCAGAACATCGACTTGTTCCTAAAGCCACACACATCCTCTCACATCGAGAAAAGAGAACTGTCATCACTGAACATCACAGCCATTCCGATACCCGGTGGGGTAGCATGGGACAGAACTGATTATGACATTTTTGGCCCGGTCGAGCTCTTGAAGTATCCTCACAAGCTCAAGATTTCATTAAGTGATTTTGTGACACCTAGTACCTTCTCTGATGACTGGGGCTTTGAAAACATTAATAATATGATGTCAGAATTAGTAATGTCAGCCAAATTTACAGAACATGATTACTTGCAGGGTTCATCCAATTATGAAGAGCTATACTGCTGCAACCATTATGGTGATCACTATTTGCATAAAACTGCTCAGCCTAGAAATGTTTTATCTTTTAACCAGTGGGAACACTGTCCAACTCCACCAAAAGGCAGTTCGAAAACATTTTTTGAGAAATTCCAATACTTGTCAGGGTTTAATAACAGTGATCCAAGTACCTTTTATTTTAAAATGTTAAATAGAACAGGAATGAAAACAATGTTGACAAATACTAAATTGATTTATTCAGAAAAAGTTTATAACAAAATGTCTACATTAGGTTTAGAATTTTGGAAAAACACCATTGAAACAAAAACAATCTGGGGTTCCAAAGATTGGCAAGTACAAGGCCTAGGAGCACTGTTTAGGGCCTGCATGATCCCAGAACAAATGATATTCTTGAATGACACAATTCCACAAACTACTTGTCTTGGCCTAGGTAAGATAAAAGACTTGAATACACCGTCTATCCCGAAACCCATACCGGATAGTGACAGCACTACTGATGTGGAGATAGACGTTTCTAATATTTTACACCAAAACAGAACACATACTGATTGGAAAAAGTGGTTGATCTGGTCAACAGACACGAATAACTGTCAAGATAGATTCCTGAACAAAACACAGGGGTTCAAAATGACCAGACCAGACCCTAGATATTCCCAGAGACAACATCCAGGGATAGGTACAACATACAGTGTAGGGAAACTATGCCTTGAGTGGCTACAGAAATCCACACTGGCTGAAATTAAGCAACACTTGACTTTACTTAAAGACGGTGCTGACTTACGTGATTTCATAATGGGACCACGCAAACAGCGTCAAAAACGTTTCATAACGGCCGGTATATACGCTGCATACAACGAAGCATGGAAAGTAATGCAAATTGAGACAGCAGAAAAAATACGAGAAATTGATCGTATAAATTTGGAAAAATCACTTTTTGTTGTGGACAATGGGTTAACGACTGTCTTCCAGAATATATTCACTGGACAGTATTGTATCGTCTGCCTTTGATATAATAGAGCAGGACTTACTAATGTTACAACATGGTCAGTCTCAATTACGTTCTATTGTACAGCTTGGATGGACGTTGCAAAATCTGCGTTCAGGCTACGTACCATGGCGTTTAATCAACACAACGTCATTATTCAGTATCTTTAACCTTACTGATAAACAAATCAGTTTGGCACAAAAAGGAGCAGACTATACGATTCTGAGCATTGAAAAACTCGAGAGATTACCATTGACAATGTCAGAGAGACCTGTCATCGAATGGATAATAGATGGAACGATTACAATTCCGATAACAACTTTCCAGTTTAAATACTGTCAAGAGTATATACCAGCAGGCCAGTATGAAAGCTTGGGTAAAGAATACATCAAATCAACCTGGGATTTATCTTATACCCACAGATGTTATAGTAAAGGAAACAAGGAGGTACTTCTTAGTGGTAAAAATTGTACAAAATCACTAAGCGGTACACTTCTGTGTCAAGGAATAAATTTGCATGGGGCCTGCGAAGGGTCTTCAAACAACCTTTCATGTCACCTGCATGGCACGCCTGCAAAACAGATAGAGCCATTTTTTAGACCAATTTCTAACGGTAGTTACATTTTAATAAGTGACCACAGCTGTTGTGGCATGCTGCCAGGAAAAGCCTATCTGACAACTGTAACTTCCAGGGCCATTTGCTGTATGCAAGTATTGTATCCACACAGCAATCCAGATATGGGGGCTGCGTTATAGCCTCGGTTGAATATCTCTTCTATTCGAATTGATACTTTAAGCAGAATGAAGTCTACTCCTTTACAAACAACTGTGCCTTTAACGTCATCAAAAGAAACATATGATCTGCAAGTTGCAAGGACAGCAGCAGAGATACATACCCTTTTATCAACAAATTGCCCTGTATATTTCGTAGAAGTGTTAAGCCAAATCTTAAACATGTCTGATACCAGTGGCATTGCACATGTATTTAAGACAATTTTTTCGGGACTGTTCGCACCCTTTGAAACAGTTCTGGGCATCTTCCCGAATTTTGTCCATTCTGTCTTCGGCGGCCTACCCCTAATCTTGGGACTCGTGGCAGGAGTTTTATTTTTGCTCCTTCTGCTCCGATATGGCAAGCCAATCCACAGGAAAGACTCTAGCAACAATGGAAGAAACGAGGAGGAGCTACGCGGGCATCCAAGATGGTCGCGTGAGCAGAGAGCTCCCGAGACCCGCGCCGCCCTTCTTTATCTATCCTACAATTATCCTGATCACTTCGACGGGCTTTTGAAGTGCTACTCTTACGGATGCTGACGATCCTTTTTTGGTCGAAATCGGACCTCGGGGACCATTTTTCTGTTGTCTTCAACTTTCCGGCCTGCCCACGGACGCAACCGGGGTCTCGGCTGCCTACTATGGCCGAGCTGTAATGCAACAACAACGGCTGCCTGGCATCTGGCCCACCGGTGGCGTACCACTTTCACTTTCGGTTTCCGGCCTCATTGTCTCTGTCTCCTCCTACTCTGTCTTCGCCTGCTGCCCTCACAGTGCACACTTTCCACCCTTGGGCTGGCAAGGAGGCCTGCGGTATTCCCTCTTCGAACTACACTTCGGAGTTTCTGGACTTTTCTCCGTCCCACTGCCCCCTCTGGGTCCTCGGCCGCCACTGACTGCAACATGGCGACAAAACCTGAGGCGGAAAAACGCAGGAAGACTGTACCTCGGGAGGGGTCGATCCAGTCCAATATGATCGAACGCTACACCCAGCCGAGAGGCTCCCCCGGTGTCACTAGTGTGGGCGCTGAAGGACCTCAAACGGACATGTCGTCTTCCTCTGAAGTGTCGCTCCAAGACCTATTGGCTGCCATCTCCGGACTTAAGGCCGATATGAGTCAGCAATACGAAGCCATCGTGTCCAAGATAGACACAGTGGCTGTGGATGTTACTCTTATTCGAGCCGATCTAGCCAAAACGAACGAGAGGGTGAAGGCACTAGACCTGAAGGCGTCGAGCCTGGTGATGGACATGGCGGAGGCGCAATCTGAGATTGGGAATCTGCGTTCCTCGCATGATCTGCTACTCAAACGTATGGAGGACTACGACAACAGGGCCAGGCGGAACAACATACGCCTAGTCGGAGTGCCGGAAAGTGATGGTGCTGCCTCGATCGATTTATTGGTCGAAGAACTTATCGTTGCTAAACTTGCTCCGGTTGGACTCAGTAAGTTCTTTGCCGTAGAGCGCGTCTATCGTTTCCCAGGAGGACAAGTGAAACCAGGAGGCCCGCCGAGGCCTATCATTGCAAGGCTATTTCACTATCGAGACAGAGACGCTATCCTGCAGGCCGCCCGTAAACACGGCCCGTTGAAATATGACAATAACTCTATCTCCATCTATCCTGATTTCACTCCCCAAGTGCAACGACAACGATCTGGGTTTCTCGGAGTGAAGCGTCGCCTGAGGGACCGGGGACTGAAGTATGCCATGTTATTTCCAGCCCGACTGCGGATTGAGTTCAGAGAACGTGCCTACTTTTTTGATCAGCCGGAGCGTGCAGCCGACTGGTTGGACTCGTAGCCGACAGATGACTCTGAGAGCGGTGGCCCTGGCGGTGCGGAAGGTGGTGCAACGGCCCAGGAGTAATACGGGCCCCCGGGGGTCCGAATTGAGACTGCGTACTATACAGAGTAAATTAACTGTGTGCTCTATGTTTATGCCCGTGGCGGTGCGGGAACGGGTGATTTCTCCCTTCCTCCTCGGGGGGTTCTTTGTGTAGATCAGATGGGGCGACAGGCACACTGCAGTTGGGGGTGGCTTTTTAGTCAGCAGGGGTGCAGGGAGGGGGGTGTTGTAACGGGTTTCTGTTTGGGGGCTGGTTCCTGGGGACTTGGTTGTGTTTCGTTTTGTTTGTTATGTTTCATTTTTCATGGTATTTCACTGATTGCAATTATTCCGAACTTGGGGTTGTGGAGGGGGGTTGGGGTGGATTGCCTTTGCCGCAATGGGGGGGTGAAATGCGGGTTCTTTCTTGGAACGTCAACGGGTTGGGTGACAGGATCAAGCGGGGCATTGTGTTACAATTTTTGAGGCGCCATGCCCTTGATGTTGTGTTCCTTCAGGAGACCCACTTAATCGGTAATGCTTGTAAGGCCCTCGACCGCCGGGGTTACCGCCTGGTCGCACATGCTGGTTTCACCTCTGGGTCCCGGGGAGTGGGTATCATGGTGAAGTCCTCCCTAGCTCTTGCTATTGACGAAGTTATACTTGACGACCGCGGGCGGTATGCTGCTGTCTCCGGGAGGTGGGAGGGTAAACAAATTGTGCTGGTTGTTGTTTACATTCCCCCGGGGCTGCAGGCTACCACCTATGCCGATCTTGGCAGGACTCTTCTTGGCCTTCCTGATGGATTGTTAATCATGGGCGGGGACTTCAACTCTGTTATGTCTGGTGAATGTGATCGGCTTCCCCCTAGAGTCCTGCCGCCATCCCAGATGTGGCTCAATGAGATGACTGATACTTTTGGCCTGGTGGATGTTTGGCGCTCACTACACCCTTCACTCCTGCAGTATACTTTTCACTCTGGTGCGCATGGCAGCCTCTCTCGTATAGATTACTTTTTTATGTTAGCTTCCACTCTGTCCACTGTCCGGGAGGTACGACATCTTCCCCAGGGTATCTCGGACCATTCCCCCTTGATGGTTAGGATTTCGGTGGGTGGTCTACTTGGTAACAGGATCCCCCCGGTCCCTCCCTGGCATTTCCGAAGCCCCCGGCTCCGCTCAGATCTGGTGAAGGCAATTGATTGCTACTTCGATGAGAATGTGGGATCGGTCACCTCCCCTACTGTTCTTTGGGAGGCCTTCAAGACGGTTATCAGGGGTTCCGCTCTATCACTCATTGCTGCTGAGCGTAGGGTAAAGAGGGAGGCTGTTCTGGCCCTTGAAACTGAGATCACTGCGCTTGAAAGTGAGCTGGGTGGGGATGACACGCCTGCATTGTTGCACACTTTGGAACTAAAACAGGCTGACTACAAAGCTTGTGTCACTGATGCTGCTAAGTTGATGCGAGCGAATCAACTAGGCCGACTGTATGATGTGGGTGACAAAGCTAGCAAGCTCCTGGCATGGCTGGATAAGGCTGAACGAGCGAGTCGTGTTGTGCCTGTCATTGTTCGCGAATCCGGTGAGAGTGTCTCCGACCCTGGTGAAATTGTGGATTGCTTTGTGGACCACTTCCGGAAGGTTTATACTCCGGTTAGTGATCGGGAGGAGGCTGATTCCAGGCTGCTACTGCGAGATATAGCCCTGCCTACTGTTTCGGAGGAAGATGGTCTCGTCCTGGAGGCCCCTTTTACCGTCGATGAGATTGCCCTTGCTATCCGATCTTTACGCTCGGGAAAGGCGATGGGCCCAAATGGGTTGCCCATTGAACTTTACAAACTCTGTCCGGACAAGATGGCCGCCCATCTGCGCAACATGTTTCTCGAGGCGGTTGAGGCTGGAAGCCTCCCCCTCGAGCAGCGCCTAGCTACCATAGTGGTCATTTATAAGGATGGCAAGCCTCGTGACCGCTGCACCTCCTACCGCCCCATCTCTCTGCTAAACGCGGAACCCAAAATCCTAGCCAAGGTTCTGGCCAATCGGTTGCTGAAGGTGATTTGCGACTTGATCCATCCGGATCAATCCGGTTTCATCCCGCATAGGAACACGGCCCTTAACCTGCATAGGCTCCACAGTGTTCTCGCGAGGGCTCCAACTCTCGCCGAGCCGGCAGTGGTCGCCTCCTTGGACGCCACTATGGCTTTCGACACTATCGAATGGCCCTATCTCTGGGCGGCTCTTGCTAAGTTTGGCTTTGGTCCTAACTTCATCGCATGGGTCAGGCTCCTTTACGAACGACCATTGGCTCAGGTTGTGGTAAATGGTAGATGCTCTGAGCCCTTCCCATTAGGCCGTGGCACTCGTCAGGGCTGTCCACTCTCCCCGCTTCTATTCGCATTGGCGCTTGAACCCCTTGCTGCGTGGCTTCGGTGGGAACCCTCTATTAAGGGGATCCGATGGTCTCCAGATCTTGAGGATCGTGTCTCCTTGTACGCTGATGACATCCTTCTCTATCTTACTTCCCCTCAAAAGTCGCTTAACGTCCTCTTCGACGTTCTTACGTCCTTTGGTAAGAACTCGGGATTAGTCATTAACTGGACCAAGTCCTGTGTCTACGTTATAGCCGGGGCGTTGCCACCTCTGCCTCGCAGGTTCCCCATATTGGTAGCGATTGACGGCTTCAAATATTTGGGGATCTACGTCTCTACGGTCTCTTCGGTCCGCTATGAGCGGAACTTGTATGCTCCGCTCCGCAGACTCAAGCAGGACGTGCGACGGTGGCGTGAATTGCCCCTATCCCCGTTGGGCCGAGCGGCGCTCTTCAAAATGATGTCGCTCCCCCGATTTCTTTACGCCCTGCAGAATTTTTTCGATCCTGTCCCTGCTCGCTACTTTCGTGAGGTTGAGAGTTTACAGCGACAACTGATTTGGGATGGTCGTGCCCGTATTGCCTTGTCCAAACTCACCCTCTCATGGTACGATGGTGGTATTGCGTTGCCGGATATCAGACGCTATTACTGGGCCTCACACCTGAGCGCTATCAACCATGCGACGTACTCTTCGGAACCTGCCCCCGCCTTTGCTTTGGATAAACTATTACTGCCCGGTGGCAACTTTAATAGGGCTCTGTACTCAAAGTCACCCTTTCGGCTCCTTACGGGCCCGACGAAGTGTGCAGTGCGGGCATGGAGAGATGCTACTGTGGCCACGGGCTGGGGTGGTAGGCTGACGCGTATGACGCCACTGTATGACTCGGATCGGTTGGGTAATCTGTGGAAGACGAAAGGATTTGAGAAGTGGGACATGATTGGGATCAGTAAGGTGGAGGATCTGTGGGCACGGGGCGCTGTGAAATCCTTCGAGGTATTGAAACTGGAATACCGGCTCGATGATAGGGAGCATTTCCGGTATATGCAGGTTCGACATGGCTTGTCCTCCGTCTTTCCCTCTGGTACCGATATCCCGCAGTCCTCCCCTTTGGAGGATCGTGTTTTAGACGGCCATGTCCCCGATAGCACTATTTCCTTAATATATAAAAAGCTTGTCAACAACAGGGCTGACCAACTTGAGAAACTTTGTGCTTCCTGGACGGCTGACGGGCTCGAACTCGACGACGAGGACTGGCAGTCAGCTGTATCCTCCCCTAGGGAGGTGGCTATCCCGGCTCGGCTTCGTTTTGTCCAGCTGAAGATCCTCCACCGTGTTTATCTGACCGGAATGCGTCTGGTACGAATGGGTTTGGTTTCGGATGGACGGTGCAGGCGTGGATGCGGTATGGATGGTACCTTCCTTCATGTACTGTGGGAATGCCCGATGATTGCGGCCTTTTGGTCTAGAGTGCATGATGTTATGGGTCGTGTCACCGGGATCCCCCTCCTTCCCGAAGCACGACGTTGCCTGCTCAATGTGTGGGAACCTTCGGATTGCAATGCTGCCCAGACGCTTTGGGTTACTTTGGGCAACATGGTCGCAAAGAGAGATATAGCGCAGCTCTGGGGCTCCCCTAGATTACCATTGCTCAGTGCCTGGAAAGAGAACATGGACTGGTGCATGTTCCGAGAAAAAACTGTATATGAGGCGCGGGGGCGTCCCAAGAAGTGGTCCAGGGTCTGGGCTCAGTGGAATTCGTACCGCGGAGACATTTGCTCCCCTCCACTTGACTATGAGGTCCCTCTCCCCTCTTCTCCATGATTGACGTTCCGTTTCCAATTTTCAGTATAGCCTTTGCTTTCTCCCTCGCGCTCGCCCCCCCCTCGCCAAACGTCCTCCTTTATTTATTAGTGTTCTTTCCCCCCTTCCCCCCCCTCCTGCGACCCTTGCCAGTATGATACCATGTGTTTGTGTGTTGTTCTTTTCGACAAAATCATAAAATTAAACCTTTTTTATCCTATTTGATATGGTGCTATGTTCCATGCGACAATGTAAGACTCGAGAGATTGCTTTAACAACGTACTGTCTCCAAATGTCCTTTTCAACCATCCGTTTCTGTCATAGCGGCCGGCCCCGCGGGGTTGTAGGCAGACGCTGTGTATTGTGCATTTATAAATAAAGGTTTTAAAAAAAAAAAAAAACAATGGAAGAAACGATCCTAGCAATACGATACCGAGACCGTATCACTAAGGTCCTCGGATTGGCCCGGCTAAGAGATCTAAGTACAACATGGTTTCTTTCATTCAGACCGATCTGGCAAGATTGCATCATACCTGTGCTTCGATGTCTGCTATGCGGAGAAGAATGGATGTTGGACGTCTGTCTTACACTACAATCAGCAGTACCATTGGAAATCGATACTTTGCTAAGTCCGGTAACGACTCATGCATTGTGTTGTCCCCAGCGGCTACCGATTCTGATGACGGCATTCGTTGAGACTTCACTACTACGAGTAGGTGGCGGTGAGGTACGAGAGGAAAGCAGCAACAAACAGGTACAGCCTTCTGTGAGCATTGCTAATCCAACTATCGATGATAGCAATCACGCAGAGAACTGCACAGTTGCAGCATTTTCAAACTTGGTCGAACTTTCACCTGATGTGGTAGACCAATCTTTTGCAGGTCTGTCTTAAATAATGTTCTCTCCAGTCAACGAGAATAACTCTTAAATAAAAACAATGAGCACACAGGGTTCCCTGAACTCTGAATTCGGCCTTCGGTTTTTGATAAACAAAGGTACAGAAAATATTTGGAACTTTTCCCCTGAAAGCGAAATTATTTTTGCCCATATTTTCAAAATATTTACCTTTTATTTTGGCACATGGTACTCTGCGTAAAGTAGAACTATTCTTAGAGAACAGAGCTTCTATTTTAGGATACTAGAGACAATATTTTACCTCAGCCTCTAGCACATATACAGCAATTTGTTTAAATATGTGATGAAATGGTCTCAACCTTTTCTGTATTTAGAGCCATTTCATGTGTAATTTTCGCAATTCATTCAGCTGATATAGATATACATTTATCTGAATGATGACACTGCTTGAAAAGCGTACAGTACAAACACTCATTTTTCGTGTATTTACCTTATACCATTTCAAATGCGAAATATGTATTTTGGGGTGGGTCGGAAAAAACACATGCATCATTGAATGTTTACTATTGCTTAGTTTTTAGTAATGATGGACATCAATCCGTGGAGTGGGTGTCGTGTTCAAATCTAGGACCCTAATTCTATAATCCCGATTTGTGCCCTTGTGAGGTTATAATCAATAATATCCTGATAAAGGCATAAGAAAAAGATTCATATTCAGTAATAGCCCATGCAATCCAAAGCACGGCTACTCCCATCGACTCCTAGAAAGCACGACGCGTTCTTTAAACAAACCAAGCCTCCAGCAGCCCAGGAAAACCCCCCTGCTTTTGTTTTGATTTGAACAAGAACTCCTGAAGTCCAGAAAGAACTGTTAGTTCTTAGTGATGTCTTATGTCCAACCTTACGTCAAACTCGGCACCTTCCAGGTATAAAATACCAACAGTTGCCTTAAGCAAACACACGGTGGTTTGGAGCAGAGCGGCCATCTACTTGCCCGAGAGCCCAGCTGATGCGAGTGCCCACGGAAGCCGCCCCTCCTGTTTGACGCACTGAGAGAGACGCTGTCTTTTTCTCCAGCCGAGAAAATCCAGCTCCGGTGTTTCCAGCCTACCCTTGCGGGTTGCTGGTATATCGAGTCCTGAGGAAAGAGATACCAGACCTCCCACATTCTATTACCAAGGTACGGAGCGGACTTAACCCTTAAGAGAATTCTAGATGCAGATTCTTGGCAAAATTATCTTAACCAACTTAACTTAAAACTGCTACTTACTCGTCCCATCCCAAGTATTAGGCTTAGGTCAGGTACACCGGGGTAGGCTTAGTTAGAAGCACCAGTTGAGTACGTTAGTCAATGTATTTATGTATGTATATATTTTATCCATTTTAAAGTATCATATGGCTAAGAAACCATATCAATGCTTTTACAGTATTATTTCATAATACTACTTTTACTGTACGCACTTTACTTTACTTTAAGTATTGCAATTGTGGCAATTCATTTCTCTTGCATGAGGAAGAAGACTGCTCAATAAATAACACCTTTTATTGAAAAACGCCTGTCTTTCTATTTCTCTGCATTCTGGTGAAACTAATTATGCACTGCTGACTGAGTGAAATAGCTGTCTATTGTTTTCACACGACTCTAGAGATACACTCTTATTCTGAGGGAGCAAAGTTGTCATGTTTATGCGGTTGTCGGAAACTAAATCCCTTCTTGTCTGAGCCAGGGGAGCTTGTCCCTCCCTATTCATTCTAGAAAGTTTCCAGTGACCTCTGAGCTAGCTGGCGCAAACCTAAATTAAGTTTAACATAGTCAGTAGAGACCTAGATGATGCCAGTCCTACGTCTACACTGCTGTTTATGTTATTCAAATGCGCAGAGCCTATTGGGAAAATAGGAACTACACTACACCGTGACTTCTTTTAGCTAGGTGTGCCTTGTCTTCGACTATTGAAAGCTGTTTGGTGCTTATTTTCGCCAGCCTTTTGAATTCCTTCTGACTTACGTGCATGCTCCAAAGATCCTTTAGGCATAGGGATGTTAGCCCTTTTAACCAGTAATCATGGCCTGCTCGCCATGTGTTCTATTGGAGGGTGGCCCACAAGTGATGTCCTAGGCTGCCTTCCTTTGACGACCTCAGTTTGTGACAACACACAAGAAAAGTCATAGCCCTGGCAAGTGGTTGATGGCAAATTCCCAGTTCCAACCTGATTTGTGCCGGTGATGTTTGGGTTGGTAGCTTAAATACTGATCTATGTATTTTTGTGATGATTTTGTCCAATTGGCCGCTGTCCAGACCTTTTAGGACTTTTGTAAAGTGAACTGTCTGACAATCTGTAGTGCAAAGCATGTGAACAGAAAGGCTGTAAGAGGTCTGGCTTTTTTGTTACACAACATTTAAATAGCTATCAAGTGAACTGCACACATTTTCTAAATATATTTCAATAGTATGAAAGCACATTTTCGTTATTCTGTGTGGTGAAAAAAAGATTTGCATAGGATGAAAACAAATAAGAACACTTCACTTGGTGATGTGCAAATAATAAATAGGTTTTCTGAAACCCAATTTCCAAACACTGTTCATTCACTATATAGTTTTATCAGTATAATTGCATGTTAGAGGGAAAGTTTGTAGTCATTTCAATAAAAGGTTCGCTGTCTGTAAATGACCATGCACTACCACACCATGATTTAGTAATATATATTAAAAGTGAGTATTTAAACCTGAACTGAGAACTATTCCTGCCCCAGCCCTGATGATGTTATAGTGAACTAAATGGCATGTCAGGAGTCATGTGTAACTTATATGTGGGCTAGATTCGTATTATACATGGAGCAAAAGCTTAGTGTATTACATCAAAAAAGAGGAGTTTTTCTACAGCAGAAATGCTGAACTCGCATATTTGAAGGTGCTTTCATATGTGATAATGAAGGGAAAGGAGGCTCTGTAAAATAAAATATTTTCCTAAAATGCCACAATTTGAGACTGGTTTTCTGGTTAACTACATTACAGTTAGGTTGAGCAGATTATTCAAGTGACTAGATCTGCAGGTTTAGTAACATTTTAATACTTTTTGTAGGCCTTCTCACGATTTGTTTAGCAGGAACAACATTGTTATTTTATCATGGAATATGACGGGGATAGTTGAAAGGAAAAGAAATGACCTTAAATCACACAATCCTACTTTGATTTGCCTCCAAGAAACACGGGTTACAGAAACGTTAACCGTCATATCTTACTATGTATTTAATTGCCCTGCTATGCCACCAAATAGAGGTCATGCCGAGGGGGCTTGGCCATTTTACTTTCTATTGAGTTTGACTGAAAACCTCGAACTATTCCGCCTTAAAATAAAAACATTGTAATGCTTAAAGGTCTCATTTTCAAACCCACCAGAGTACTGCAGTAATTCTTTATTAATTTTAATGTATATGCGCCACGAGGTAGTTAGAACAAATGCATATTTATAGACATTTTGCAAACATAAAGGAAATACGACAGAAAGTAAAATCTACTTGGCTTCTAAGTACAGTAGCCTTTAATGCAAAATAATGTCTAACGCGTTGTTAAATCTACACCAGCACACTGATCTTGAGGAAAGCTGGGATATAATAGAGGTTTCTTTTCCCAAATGCATTATAAGCCACAGACGTGGTGCTTTTCTTTAGAAAGAAATAAATCAGCTGGGAATGGTCGCACTAAACGGACGAAAATATGATACCATCCCAGCCACTGCACGTGGGCCCTCTAGAACTTCTATTAATGACTATACGATTACATTTTATGCAATTCTCCATCTAATATCTCACTTTTATGAAACAGACAAGTAAACATGCTCTCCTTTCCACTACAACGGAACTAACACCTGAAATTGTAAATGACTGGTCAATGGAAGATTACAAAGGGACGGTGGAGATCAATTTAAATAATAGAAAACTAGTTTGAAATCCTAATATAGCCAAGTTTAATGAAAAGGCAGCTGCTTCCTTACTTGCTACGACCATGTCTACAATCAGAATCTGAAAAAAAAATGTTTTTAAATTTCTCTTAAACAAGACGGACAACCACACGAAAAAAGCAAAAACACCACAGTTAACGGGTAAAAAATAAACTGATATATGCGATATATTTCTAACCTCTGTGTACATAAAGCTCCTCATCCATGTTTAATCCTGAAGGCCCATTACTGTTAAGTAACAAAATATATCTGGATTCGCTGCATCTCAAACTGTCTCTTCAATCCTCTCGAAGTGGATTGGGATGTACCAGATCTATTGAAAAATATTCAAATATCTCACGTTTTCCATTATGCAGTTTCTAGAATTGCCTGAATCCCGGATATGATTCGTCCTCATTTTTAATAGCCCTCGAATACTATGATACTCTCTTGTGTACAGGTAATAAGGTGCTACCTATGTACATTTTAGAGCAAGGTCAGATTAAGACAAACCAAACGGTCACTTTTGCAAGTGAGCGTAATTTCTTGCCCGTAAAAGGATTTGTGAAAAAAAGGTATTATTCACACCAGGTCTACAAGCTCCACACTTCTTTCAACAAAAGAAACACATTTTTTCTACAAAAACCTAGACTGGGATGAAGGAGATAGCTGGTAACAAAGTATAATAGTCAATCCTCTATCTCAATGGCTAGCTAATGAAAAACTATTTCACAAGTCCATCACAAGATGGAGTTTAGTTAGTCAATTTTTATTCCTAGTGATTTTAGGTGAGCCAAAGCGAATAGCATGCGAAAAGTGCAGCTGAAACATGTTTCGCCCCATGTGGCATGCAGGCCTGGGGCTTTTTCAAAGCATAATATCCGTAATCCGGTATTAGGCATGCATAGAAAATAAATCGTGAGTATTTCAAAGTCTCTTGGCCCTTGTGAAAAAGGGACAGATTTGGGGGTCCTGGGTTGCTTCAGTGCAGATGTTATCTGTCAACTACCCCCGCCCGCTCTTTCCTGCACCGGCCGTCACTGCCATTTACACTTCCACTCGCTCACCTATAGAACTACTCACACACCCACTAACTCAACCATAAAGGAACTTAAGCAAGCTCACACTAGCCCATGCAGGTACTCCAACAACCTATTATACAGTCACTCATATTAGCACTCACTCACCTATGGAGCTACGCACACATCTGTTCACTGACTCACACATCCGACTAACACGCCCATTCACTCACCCACACAGCAACTGAAAAGACACTGGCTTCCCATATAAGCATTCACATATAAGCATTTCCTCACCCATACACCCTCTCACACAGGTACTTTCTCAATCATACAGCCTCTCATACACCACTTACTCACTCATACAACCAGTGACAGTCACTCACTCACCCATATACCTACTTAAACAGCCACTCACTCATCCATACAGCCATTTACACTACCACATGCTGACCCATACAGCTACTCACACACCCTCTCAAACACTCATACAGCAACTCACACTAGCAGTCACTCACCCATTCAGTCACTCACAGTAGCACTCATAAGGCCACTCACTCTCAAAATACAGCCACTGACACTAGCACTCACAACGCGCTACTCACACACCCACACCTGTAACCACTCACTCATCTATACAGCCAGTCACACAGCCACTCACTGATAGAACACACTATCTTTTTTTTTTAACCACAAAAGGCGGTTCTGACAAGAATTTTTTTTTTCCTTTTTCTTTTTTTTTTTTGGTTTTCTAACATTTTGTATTGTTGGCATTTTTAATCAGGGTAAATACGAGAGGTACCCCTTAACTAGAGTCAAGGGAAATAGGGTTAACTAACCAGTAAAACAAAGTGTTCCCTTGAGCAAAAATGAATACGAGAAGCAGAAGGGTCAAGGAAAAAACAATTACTATTATTACTATTATTCGATCCTCCGTGGAACCAGAGAAGCAGGCAGTCTGTCGTGACATAACAGGAAAAGAATCCCATAACACGAGGACATGACGATAATGCCTCTGGTTCTGCAACTTAATGACTAATTGTAACCAGAGAAGTAAGCAGTCCTTTGTGGATAATTAGAGAAACAGAATCTCATTCTGCATGGCAAGACTTAGGCGCCTCTGGATTTTAAAATAATTTTTATATTGTAAAGAAGAACAGCAACACACATTGGGCACAATAATTCTGAACTGACTGTATGCCCACGTACCGATATCAACAGGAGCATCATACCGGTAGCATGATACACATATACAGTTTTAATAATTTGCGTCCAAAAATGGAATAATATAGAAATCCAATTCAACCCTCGCATACGGACTTCAAGGGCAATTATATTGACCCCAATACCTAAACAGAAACTAAATGGTGTCTTGATAAAGGTGGACAAAACTTTGGAAAACCACCGAAACGCGTTGACGCTTCACCCAGTATAATTCATGATCTCGACATCTTTGCTGATATACTGTATTGTAGTGTACATAGCTTAGGTGTGAATAATAGAGTCCGAATATACAACCAGTATTGTACAAACTCTATGTCTTACAGTCTTTTCTGTCCTTGTGATTCAATCTTGCTGGCCAAAATTGAATGTCAAAAAGACCTTTTATTGTTTTACCTGTGTTGAGTGGGTTACATTTGGACCACTCTCCTTTTAACATTTGTATTTTCAAATAAATTGTAAGAATTCTTTATATTTACTTGTATTTAGTAATTGTTTTTTCCTTGACCCTTCGGCTTCTCGTATTCATTTTTGCTCAAGGGAACTCTTTGTTTTACTGGCATTTTTAATCAAACAAAATTAAAATGGGGGGGGGACAATTAGAACAAGCACCACTAAAGTAGTTGAAAAACTAGAATAAATTAAAAAAATAAACATCTATGTTGCTTTACAGCTTCAATGATGGAATCAATGGGCTGAGGTGTTGTGCTGCAGTCCAGGCAATACGTACCTACACAACTCAATTGAGGAGCTATTTGGGACACCGCCTTTCTACTTCACTGGAAACTCTCTCGCCTGGGACAGATGGAGCAGCCTAAGATGTAGAGGGCCCCTCTTCATCTCCCTCCTTCCATATGCTCTTCAAGCTTTTTAAGTGGTTCATTTTTAAATGGTACAACATGGAAGATGTACCACATGATTAATTTTTATTGGTACATGTAGAAAGGGTCTTCCAAGAAACAAGCTGCATTTGACCAATTTTGAAACTGTCTTGGATTCTCCAGAGGGAATTGTGAAAACATTTCCCAAGCAATGCTTTGCTCTTTTGGTGCAGGCTCTTCATCAGCACTCTCTTCTTATTCCTGCTCCTGCTCCTCTCCGAACCTCCTCGTGATGATCTCCTCCTAGGAGCTGATACTCTGACATTTTTCCAGGCGCTATATTGGATCCCTTCTCTGAGATAGCTCCAACCAGGATTGCTACTGGCAGGGGCCAGTATTTTTGCCAGCATCATCTCCCTGGCAGGGGGTGCCATTGCGACCACCTCGTAGCTGCTGGGGACTCAATGTCCCACAACCCCCTGTGCTTAATCACTACCAGCTGACCTGTAGCAGTGCATATAAGGCACTGTCCGGAAGAGGCTGGGCTGGGCCACCCCTCTTGGCCCAAAGACCTTGCTCTGTAAACTATCTCACTATCTCAGCATATGGTACAATAGATAAGCGTAAAGCCAAAACTGATGTTACTGGTCATAAGCATTAATTGGGGGCTGGCACAATCACTAATTACTTAACCACTGCCATGACTGAGATAAATCTTGAGATAGAATCTGTGAAAGAGAAATTGGGGGCCTCAAAAAAATGTTTAGCTGGTTTGCCCACTACTGACCAGTTTGAGTCCCTGGAGAAAGCTGCTGCAGGCGGTAACCTGGTATTTTGGTGGTAACCCACACGAACCAGGGAATTGTTCTGTAGTCACAGGAAACCTGGATATTTCTGTGGTGATGACGGACCATCAGCCATCACATGATAGTGTATGTCCATAAGAGGAAACAGAAGCTCCCCGAGGAATGTTTCTGTGTGTGAATGGTTTGTGACAGTGTGAGTCGATGGATTGGTGAGAGAGACTGATGGATGTTTGCGTGTGGGGTTACATATGAGGTTTATCTGTTAATTTTGTACATATATTTTTTGTTTTAATTAACAGCACCATATGTTGGTGTATTTTGATGTCTTTCAAAATTATGGGCCAATTGAGATCAACTTTGCATGTTTAAAGAGATGACATGTATAAAAAAAAGTAATATATTATATCTATTAAAAAAATGCTATAAACACATGAAACAACATTTTTAATAAAAAAACTATAAATTTTGTACTACATGTTGTAAAGTTTCAATTATGTGAATATGACCACCAGGTAAAGAGCCTTATGTGGACGTTATAAAAATTATGTAGGTCTAGCAAGAGTATTCTTATACTTAGTTGACTCTGTATGTTCAATCCTCAGCAGGCGATTTTAGGATGGCTAAAAGGGGAGTGCCATGTACATCTGAAAGTGTCTCTACAGTGTCGACCAAAAAAATTAATGTGTAAACAAGCATTGGCATAGCCAATAGGTCTCGCTTTTGGGACCTTATAAGTATTTAGTTATGCATCACAATAACCTTGGTGCAACAACATAAGCTGTTGCATGGCTAAACACTTATAAGGTCCCAAAGGCGAGACCTATTGGCTATGCCAATGCTTGTTTAAAGGGAGCCTCGAAACGGGTCTCTTCCGTTTTTTCCTGAACTGCAGTGACCACAGGCACACGGATGTGCGCTGCTCACACTGCTCACTCCTCAGTGGTGGAAAAGTTACGACATGACATTATACCAGGAGAGCGTTGTAGGGGAAGGGAAATCCTTTAGAAAGAGTAATTTTCTCTCTGGATTTCCCTTCTCTTTTTGTAACTCAGGAGCAGCAACATCGTTGTGGTGTCACCAGGGCTTAAAGTGGAAGCTTTTCCAATATTATATACAAGCCATAGTTGCTGCTTATTTATCTTACGCAGCTAACTACCATTGACAAAGCCAATAGTCCTTGTTGTATTTTATATCTGGATGCAATGACAGAAACAGCAAAATATAAGTCTGCTGTCACACTATGCTAAGCACAGATTTTTGGCTTACGTGTTTTTAAACCACGCCCTTAATTACACTGGTCACGCCCCTTTGAGAGACCCCCCGCAGTTTTTTCATCCCACTTAAAGCCCTGCAGTCACCCATTGTGGAGGTTGTGAGATCTGCCTGTTGTGCCAACACCCCCAGGTGCCGGGGGAGACTGTTAGATACATAGATATAGGTGACGGGTGGCGCCCTCTAGACGTCCCTTTTTCTGGAGACGACCACTCCAGGCCACATTAAAGTGCGTATTTCTGTGAAGACGTCTTCACTACTCTAATCTGCATATTTTACTGCAGGTGAGGTCTGTCGAATGCATATGTGAAGCCTATTACGATAGTAACTGCCAGGGCCGATGAATAGGCCCATTTCCAATCAGGCACAACAATTTTCCCATGTCAATTCAGATAATGGCTGCCAGACATGCACAAATGTATCAAGTCTGCTAGTTTCCCTCCAATAATGTTACCTGGCTCATCCTATATACCCAAATTCCACAGATTGCGGCCATCAGGGATATCCAGTCCGCCCAGTCCCTGGGTATAAGATGATCCCCCAGTTTACTTCCTGCCCTTTTGCTCTGTCAGAAAACACTCAAGCTCTGTTTTTGCTGTCAAGCTATCCTACCTCCTTGTGCTTGTACTAGGCTTTTCACCTCTGTTTTCACCATGCACCTATCTGACAGACTTCTGTCTTGATGTGTACTTGATGGTTTAGAAGTTCCCCTTCTTTTACTCTCTCCATCTTTTCCTTCTTTCCAATTTGTGCTCCTCGTTACCATAGCCACTGAGTTGTTCCTCCCTCCAGCTTCCCACTAGTGCTTCTAGGGCTGTTTAATTTGTTTTCTCCTAGAATTGTAAGGCTGTCTATATTGAAATCTCAGTTACCTGCAACACAGTCCTGCTTTTGTATCTATCAATTGAAGATCAAGTGGCAAGGGTGCATTCATAAAAGTTTTTCCTTACTTTCAACGTCATAGAAACTGAATGACTATAATTCAACCTCCTAGTCTTCTAACTTTTATTTTACTTCGAAATAACAATAAGACAGTATTGAAGACAAGGGGTTCAGCTGGACGAGAGAGGTTGTGCAACTCCCCACATCCTTAAAAAGCTCCCAGGCTTTGACTTGGGCCTACCAGCGACTTAACAAAAAACTTTCTCTGCAGGGACATTAGGGCCGTTCTTAATGTCATCAACTGCAAATTGATACCTAGCCTAGCCTGCTGTTCTAGAACCTTCCAAAACTAGTTGATACCTGGCTGCACAAGTTGCAATATAAATGCTTCCGTGGACTTTTCATGCTTGCAGAGTGCACAAGTCTTTTGCAGAACAGGTTAGTAGTCAATCTGACAAGGCACCATCTGATATTAAAACCCAGACTCCTATCAAACTGTGCAAAACTAAAAACTGCATCAGTGGGTTCACTCAATAATGTCCTATGGCAATCGATAACATAAGCAAACTCTGTGTAGAGCCAGTTGATTCCACGGTGAATGTTAGAAATGGGATTTCTGGTTGGCTGAGGCTTGCGCCAAAGTCAGGCAGAAACCTCCACTCTAGTTAGGGCAAGGAAGTTACACTCCAAAGATAACCCCTGCTCACCCCCTTAGCAACGTGACACGAGCAGCAAGGCTGATCCCGGAGGCAATGTAAGTTAAGTATTTGCGCACACCCCCACCAACAACAACATCTCAGACCCCCTACAAAAGGAACTCCACACAAGGTTATATATAAAAATAGCCTTTGTATTACCAAACACATTAGATAGTAAACACACACTTTACAATGTGCCAGAGGCACGGGCAGAATTTACAGGGGATTATATACATGGGACAGGGCCACATGGACCACTGTCAGGAATAAGCATTTGGTAGAACTAGCACTTAGAACATTGAACAATTGTAGCACCAAATAGCACATGTAGCACACAACCAGTAACCACTGGCAAAAGGTAAGTACCACCTACGCAATCCTAAACACCTTAGGCAAATATCACGCAGGGAACCATGGATTCACTAGCATAACTATACTAGGAAACCCAACCTCCTAAGCATAAAAACACATTCAGAGGTATAGGCTAGAAGCAATGTACATGATGCATAAAAGCACATTCAGAAGTATAGGCCAGAAGCTTTACACATGATGCATAAAAACACATTCAGAGGTATAGGCCAGAAGCTTCACAAATGAATCACATTCATTTTCCACATTGCGCCACTGCGCCAAAACCTAAAAGTAGCAGCTGCCCACTACTTGCTGGACAGCTGTGGAAAAGAACAAGGGGCCTAAACGCTGCAGCTGGCACTAAGTGCTGCGCAGCCGTGTAAGGCCAAAGTAGGGGCGAAGGAGAGCGACTCACTCCTGAGTCCAAAGAACACATGTCCCTAGGAAGGAAAACCTAAACGGTGCAGCTGCCCATTAGTTGCTGGGCAGCTGAGGACAAAACTGCAACAGGGCTCTCACTAGCCCTCTGGACAAAGACTGCTCCACCTGCTGCTAGGAATGCATTTTGCGCATTTTGGAGCCCTCTAGGCTCTGAAGCAAATCATGTGCCCTCTGGAGCACTCTGGCTCCTCAAAGAAAGAAATGCCCCCAACGGTGGAGCCCTCTGGCTCAAAAGCTACTAGGGCCTCGGAGCCACGGGGCTCTGTAACAAATGCTGCCAACTGGGGGGAGCGGCCCGCTGCCAGCCGGGGCCGCTCTACCTCCCGTAATGCCCCCGTTGAGACCCGTGAGCTCTGATTAATAAAATGACCCCGAATTGGTGGAGCCTCGTGGGCTCTAAAGAAATGTAGCCAAACGCTGTGGGAGCGGCCCGCTGCCAACCGGGGCCACTCTACTACTGGAAATGACACCCCGCACCGATGGAGCCTCTCAGGCTCTAGACACCGCACCGGCAGGAGCGGAGGGGCGGGCACCGGCAATGTGCCCCGACACCCCCCTCCACAACACTGAACACAAAGCACCACTCACCGGTTCCTCTCCTTCCGGCGGGACTCTGGGCTTGCGGCCGTCCAGCTCCTCGCTTGTCACCAGTCCTCTTGAAGGCGGGGTAGGCTCCCGTCTTCCCAACGAAGCAGCACCGTTCTCGGGCGCACTTCTCTTTTCTGGCACCTGTGGGCTCTCCCTCGGTCACGGGAAAAGGCGGGCGCCATCTTCTCCTCACCGGGCAGCTTCAGGCGGCGGCGTGCGCGGGACTTCCTCTGGTAAACCGGAAGCCCTGCCTGCTGCCAAGTGAAATGCTGTCTGACTTCTGTTTTTCGGCGCGAAGGCCGCGGCGGTGATTCTTTGCACAAAATGAGGGGTGGGCACCCTCGAAACACAAAAAATAAAAGTAGAAACGGGGTGGGCACCCGTTAAGGCGCATAAATAGCGGGGTGGGCACCCGCTCCAGAAATAGTTAAAATAAGCGGGGTGGGCACCCGCAGTGGAGCCATTTCGGGGGAATCCCTACGCCGAGAATTCCCTCAGGACAAGGGGCAGCGCTGCAAAGCCCACGCTTTCCCTCAGCTGGGCAAGGGAAATGTAGCACTTTCAGGCGCTAAAGGCAGCCACAGCCAGGGGCAAGGGCAAAGG
Organism: Lissotriton vulgaris; assembly: GCF_964263255.1. Classification (NCBI taxonomy): domain Eukaryota; kingdom Metazoa; phylum Chordata; class Amphibia; order Caudata; family Salamandridae; genus Lissotriton; species Lissotriton vulgaris. The sequence continues at coordinate 99,988 of NW_028252959.1, forward strand.
CACAGCAGGAGGTCCTGGAGGTCAGGGAGGCACTGCAGGGCCCAGGGGCCAACACATAGGGCACTCCAGCAAGGAGACAGCCCCCATGGCGGTCCATCCTGGGCCCCACCATCAGTAAAGCCCACTCTGTCAGGAATCCAAAAAGTAGAAGAGTCCCCCAGTCATCCTAGGCATCCAGGGGCTGGGCAGGCCCAGGGAGGCAAGCCTTCCCCTGGGCCCCAGCAGCAGCATGCCCCTGGTAGATTCAAGTTGAGCACAAGAACATTTAACATGAGGTCACAGCCTCATTTTATACACAAAATCCCTTTGTCTCCAGGGTGTAGGGTGGGGGCAAAACCAGACGCAGCTTGTTCTGGAGCACTCTGTTCCTCAGCCCCTCTCCCCGGTCACTGGCCAGGCTAGGGTCATCAGCCGTACCACAGGGAGCGGAGCCAGCACTGTGTGGGGACAGCCCAGCCCTATTCAGGTCCCAGGTGCAGTCCTCCCTCACATCAATCATGCAGGTCTCTCCACTCACCACCGGGGCAGACCCATTCTGACTCCTGGAGCCAGGCTCACCAGCCAGCTCCAGCCAATCACAAGCCAGACAGCCAATTCACGTAAATTTCACAGACATGCCAACTTCTAGAAGTGGCACTTCCACACTAGACACAATGACGCCGTACACATCATCGCACAGCATTCACTCTCACGAGTTAGCACGTACCAAACTTGCCCCTGCACTCCCCACCCATCAGGAACTACCAGGGACACATACATTCCCCATGCATTCCTATGGGAGGGCAGGCCAACCTTACCAAACGCACGCACTTTACCCTGGGACACAGTTGTAAAGTGCGCAGAAACCAAAAATCACTAACATCAAGTCACATATCAAAAGCATAAACTTTAGGGGTGAACCTGCCAGAAGGGCCAAGTCCAACAGTGAACAAATTGGAGGCTGGTTAATTATGGAGGGCGCGCCGGCCCCACCTGCAAAAACAGTACACTATGCTGCTGGCAAAGCAGACAAAAGTGATAGCAGCAAATCTTGATAAAAAGGATCTGTTCTGCATGATCCATGGCAGCTGGGCATGCAAGCTGTTTGATACTCTATTTCAATCGCTTTCCAAGGTGCAGAAGAGGCTACTAATGTGGCTTTGATTTGGATTAATTCAGTTAAAAGCCTACCAGTATGGTAAGTTAAGTGGAGGCACTGATTGGATGTATGGGATATGTAGCCTGGTGACAGACTCGCTTAGCTAATTGGTGTGCATTTGCAAGAAGCTGTTGCCTCTCAGGAAATTCTGGTTGTGCCTGATCTCAGGATTCTGAATCTTCGTACATGTATTGCAGCAACACATTGCTGTCTAAGAGGAGAATCAACGCAGTGGTCAGCGCAGTTTCCTAAATTATTATTAGTGACAGTGAAGGAACTAAATGATGCCTACGCCCACTTGAATAACTGGAAGGAATAAGATACAGACACCTAAGCTTTCCAGGAGCTCCCCATATTGCAAGGTGCCATAGAGTACAGCCCTTAGTAATGATTTCAATTGGAGGGGGAATCCTATTAATGTGAGCCTATTAAGAAAAATCCTGCACTAAAAGCACTCTGTCTGTTTATAGCTGATTGTTTTAAACATGATATGAGAGGTTGTAGCCTACTGTTCAGTTCAGTTCAACTTTATTCGGATACAATAGTACCCATAAAAACACACAAAACACAAATACAGTACAGCAATCATCAGAAATTTAAAAAAAAATACAATATACAGGTTTCAAACGTGCATTGTGCAAAACTATCCAATGTATCAATACGTATTTGGATGCAAGTACCCATAAAGTACACCAAACATGAGCTTTTTGTTACAGTACTCATTAGGGATAATAAAAAGTACAGTATACAAAATTCAAAAGTGCCATGTGCCAAACTGTCCAATATATCAGTGTTTTTAACGTTTTGGGATCAGTTCACAGGTTGTATCATGCGGTGTTAAGGGGCCATCATAGATCTCCTCGCCCGTATCGCTGTTTTTAAGAAAGTGCCAGTGCGAAAGATAAGATCAGCATCGACCAAGTCCAATATTAAACGATACTCTACCCCCAAGGTGATTTGTCTTCTTTTATAAAAATAAGAATATAAAAACTGCTTAGAATAGTTAATATAATAATTGCAGAAAAATGTAAAATGCATAATAGTTTGCTCACTTCTCCCGTCACAAGGACACAAATTAAAATTCAGATTTGGGCTATTGCCATGTGGGAAGCAGAGTGCGAATTGAATTGTGCCTGCTCTTAGTCGGAACAGTAAACTGGTTTCGCAGCGGCTCATTGGTAGGGTCAGATACACATGAAGCGGATGGCAATGATGTTCAATAATCTGATCAAAGAAGGAAGGATCACTTGTCCTGCATAACATTGGGTATGCGGGAAACGGTTCTGACTAGTCCCAATAAAAAACCCTCATGCACATCACTACTGTTTTTAACTGAGGGTATTGCCTCCTGGTTGGAGGTCGCATAAACCACTAAACCCCATGATTATTCAGACACGTGTGAGGGACAGCGGAGAACCAAGATATACCGCTAAACATCGCAACTCACCAACACGTGCATGAGGGTTTTTTATTGGGACTAGTCAGAACCGTTTTCCCGCATACCCGATGTTATGCAGGACAAGTGATCCTTCCTTCTTTGATCAGATTATATGACTACAGGAAACTGAACGGATCACAAATTCCTCCCCTCCCCCTACATTGATCTTTAATAATGTTCAATAGCGATGTAGTTATGAACAGTTGGTTTTCTTGCCTCTACCAATTCCCGCTCCTTGTTGAATAGGGAATACAAGGTATTCTGCAGTTCGTTTTTTGCCACTGCGGCTGCTAGTGTAGGATCCCAGAAAACGTTTTCTCTGTTTACACTTCGCAGGCTACTCAGCACACCGCTTAACCAGGGAATCTCTAGGCCCTTGTCACAGCGTAGACAGTCCTTGATAATCTGCTGTGTTAGAGAGGCTGCTTCATTTTTCCACACTGAAACCCACATAAGTGCCGGACGGGCCCTAATAAAATCAGTTATAAAATTAATATTGAGCTCCTTGTGACATATATATTGGGGGGTAGAGATTGGAGTGTTCAATAATCTTCTACAAAATCTATTCTCCTCCTGCTGGATTACAGAGCAATTACCCGTTCCCCAGATCTCGGCCCCGTATGTAGCCACCGGGGTGCACTGAAGTTTCTCAAACAGAAACTTTCTCAAACAGAATCTTCTCCATCATGTCCCAACCCGATCTCTTCGTTCCTCTATTCAGAACTTCTTGGCTGTGCCTTGCACTAGAACAGTCACCTGGGGCGACAGGCGTTTCCTGGTTGCCGCCCCTAGACTCTGGAACACCCTTCCTGCACATATCCGAGCAAGTCCCTCCCTGTTCACATTCCGCAAACAGCTAAAGACGTGGTTATTTGACCAATAGCCTTGTATATCTTCTTTACCCAGTTGCTGATCCATCCCTTAACTAGCGCCGAGACGCCCACGGGTATTCGCCGCGCTCTACAAATGTCAATAAATAAATAAATAAATAAATAAATAAATACGTTTATAAATGTTCTGAACAGCTAAAAGCGCACCCATAGTCTTTGGGCGGGGTAAACTTAAAATCGAATTAGTGGCCTTTGAGAACTTGCTCCTGGCGTGAGCTAAATGCTCACTCCAGGAGCCGTTCGCAGCAAAAGCCAGTCCTAAATAAACAAAGGATGTTACCAAGGTCAGTTTTTGGTCATCTATTGTAATCGGGCCAATGTCACGCTTCCCCGGACCGGTTCTCATTAAAAAAGATTTCTTAAAATTTACCCGAAGGTCTAGTTTTTTCATAAAAATATTAAAATTTTGAACAAGAAGACGCAGTGCTTTTGGGGTGCGGCCTAAAAGAACCGCATCGTCTGCATAGAGCAGTACAGGGATGGGTTCTCTATTAATGTATGGAACATCTGGGGTGGCTAGTTTCAGAGAGGTACTAAGGCCATTAATGTATATGATGAAAAGCAGGGGGGCCAACACACACCCTTGTCTGACCCCCCTGCCAATCTCAATAGGCCCAGATACCTCTCCACCCGCACCAATCCTTACTTGGGCATTGAGGTCTGTGTGCAGAAACACCAGGAAATTTACCAAGATGGCATCCAGTCCATCAGCCAAAAGGATTGCCCACAGCCGTGACCTATTAACTAGGTCAAAGGCTGTGGACAAATCCATAAAAGCCATGCAGACAGGGGACCTCTTTGCGATGGCATACTTGCCGACAATTAGATTTAAGTTAAGGCATTGTTCCTTAGTTCCTACCTTGCCCCTAAAGCCCAAATGGCAGGGGTCTAAGATATCTTTACCTTCTGTCCAGTTCACAATTTTATTATAGAGGACACTACCTAGGATTTTAAGGGTGTTATCTATTAGGGAGATCTTTTATGACCGATATCTCTCTTCTGGGACTAAAACAACTTAATAGTGGACCTACACATCAAGCGGGACATACTTTGGACATGATTATAACCAACTTTTCCGGTATTGAATGTAATGTACCCAAACAATATCCCTGGACAGATCATTTTATGCTTGAGTTTTTCATGCCAATAAATGTTCCGCGATCCACTGCACATGCCCACATTCCATCTAAACGAAGGCAGTGGCATAAAATCACCAACATCACCTTCGAACAAAAATATCTTCCCCCCCCCTAGTCGTATGTACAGACGACATTGATAGTGCTCTTTTAAAGTGGGATTTAGCTGTTGGTGATACAGTAGAACAACTTGCCCCAATAAAGACCTTCAAAACGAGCCCTACTAAGAAACATGAAGTCTGGTATTCGGAGGATTTGCGTAGTCTTAAACGTATAGCCAGGAAATTTGAAAAGACATGGAGAACTTCTCACTTGGAAGGAGATAAAGTTAATTATAAGATGGCTCTTAATACTTATCATAAAGCCATACGATCTGCTCGCAAGCATCATATTACCGTCCAGTTAGAGGCAGCTGGTAATGATTCAAAGACCTTGTACCAGATTGTCAATACTTTTCTGAAACCCGCAGCGTGCGAGAGCGCAGACATGGCCTCACAACATCTTTGCGACAGTATATCGAGCTTCTTCTCTGACAAAATTGACGCTATCTATAAGAGAATAGAGATGACAAATACTGATAGCAGTAACCAGGATCTTTCTGCTCTGATGTACATGCCATCTATTAAAGCTACAAAATCTCATTCATTTAATGACTTTCCGGAAATCTCACTGAGTGAGGTCCAAAGACTACTTACGGATATTAAAAGTGGAAGCCCGGCAGACCGGCTTCCAGCCAGACTCATGGGTCCACTAGGGAGCACACTGGGCCCTGACGTTCAGAGGCTAGCAAACCTCTCATTAACATCTGGAGTAGTTCCACAGTGTTGGAAAAAAGCTCTTGTCAGACCGATCAGGAAGAATTCATCTATTCCTTGGACCAATTTGTCTAATCTCAGACCTATCTCCCTTTTACCATTCTTGGGGAAAATCACCGAAAAACATTCTGATAAACATCTATCCACCTATTTGGAACAATCAGGCTGCCTCGATCCATCCCAGTCAGGCTTTAGGCCAAAATTCAGCACGGAAACGGCCTTGCTGTCGATAACAGACGATCTTCGGCTGTACCAGGATAAAGGTTATTCTGTAATCCTGGTACTGCTAGATTTATCGGCAGCGTTCGATACTATTTCCCATAACATCCTTATCGAACGCCTGTCTGAGAGTGGAATCGGTGGTACTGCACTGGAATGGATCAGAAGCTTTCTCTCCAACCGCACCCAATCTGTCACCATGGGTGACTTTAGGTCGGAGGAGGTTAACATCACCAAGGGGGTTCCACAGGGCTCATGTTTGAGCCCGACTTTGTTTAACACCTATGTGGCCCCCTTGGCAGCTGTAACCAGAGCTTATGGATTCCACCCAGTATCATATGCTGATGATACGCAGCTGCTCTTCCCTTTCAAACATCTTACACCGGAGATAATACAATCTTTCTCCGATGGAATGAAGGCAGTTGCAAGGTGGATGTCCTCCAATTTCCTTCAATGCAACGTTGGAAAAACGGAGGTGATGCTTTTCGGCGATGTAAAGGTCCAATGGTCTCCTGACTGGTGGCCTCCCGATCTGGGCCCGGTTCCTGAGCCCAAAACAGTGATCAAGAATCTAGGAGTCAGATTGGAACCAGAGTTAACTATGAAACATCACGTCACCATTACTGTAGGAACATGCTTTCACGTAATAGGTCTCCTTCGGAGGATTTTTCCTTTCCTCCCTGATTCTTATAGGAGAACCCTGGTTCAGGCTCTGATTATCAGCCGTCTTGATTACTGCAATGGTCTCCTGGCAGGAGCTAATGAAGAGGTTCTTAACCGCCTACAGGTGGTACAAAATACAGCAGCGAGGTTGGTGCTTAATGCACCTCCGAGGTCTCCCTCCAGACCTTTATTGCATAAACTACACTGGTTGCCCATACGGCAACGAGTAAAGTTTAAGACCTGCTGTATTATTCACAAAGGCCTTAATGAATTGGGACCAGAGTATTTAGCTACAAAATTTGCTCCATACGCTCCTACCCGTACCCTTAGGTCTGGCGAACAACTTTTGCTAAAAATTACCAAAATTACCAAATCCAGGCAAGGAGGTAGGGCGCTGTCTGTGGTAGGCCCCAGTTTATGGAACTCCCTCCCGCTTTCCTTAAAACAGTGTAGGAATCACCTTAAGTTCAGAAAATGCCTGAAAACGTTTTTGTTTAGTTCATGTTAAACAATTATCTGCTGGTCATACGAGGCCCTCGATTATAAATCATATTCCATGTGGCTTCTTTTAAGTCTCTTATCCCAGGTGTCATAAGCGCGGAGATACTCCTTCGGGGGTTTATTCATAGCGCTATATAAGCACGCAAATAAAATAAATAAATTGGTCGTAATTACACAGGAGGGATCTATCTCCCTTCTTAAAAATCAGCACTATTATGCTTCTTGCCCAAGTCTCAGGTATCTTTGCCATGTCAGGTTGTTAAAGATGCTCAGGAGCAGCGGGGCCCAAAAAGCCGGGATCCACTTGATTAGATCTATAGGGAACCCATCGGGGCCCGGCGCCTGGTTTCCTAAGCTCTGGTTAATCGCTTCCACTACTTCTGAAATACTTATTTCTATGGGTGTTGGATTACCTGGTTTAAAAATTGTTTTGCAAGGGGAAGGGGTGGAATAAATGGCTGAGAAATGATCAACCCAAGCACTGCTGGCAAAATTACAGCTGATCGTGAGGTTCCGTGATTCTGAACCCGTTTCATAAAGGTCATGATATCGTGACGATTTTGGTAATAGCGAACCGTAAATGACGAGTGCGGCAAGTACGAGTGTTTTCGTCATGTTTGATTGATGGATTCACTATGAAATTAGGGATTTCGTTCTGAACCTTCGGGTTCTATTTTGTGTACGGCAGCCATTTTGTGGTTGCCCTCACATAGGCCGATGACCACGGCCGAACAAGTCTTTGGGACACGTACACCTTTAGCTGACTTTTAGGTGACCTGAGAGAACTGACTCTGTTGCCTGAAGCTAACTTGCTGAGCCAGTTTCTTGTCCGATAGCTGGTCAAGATAGAGATCAAAGAGCAGGACATTGCTGAGTTTATGGTACACGCACACACCCTTCTATCTTGCCTCACATCTGTTTCTGTTCCTTCTTTTATGGCTTATTTATGATTTGGGTTGTGGTCTTTTATTATGGGTTCGTCCGGCCTATCCGAGCAAGAATGTTGGGCTTTCCCGTGTAATTGATGATGGGCTGGACAACTGGAAAGTGGGATTGTCGTTATGCGTTACCCTTTTGCAATGTCACCTGTGATTGGATAGTTTGTAAATAATTGGTGTTTGTCAGGAATGTGATTTTTAGCATAAAAGACGATGTCTCGCAATACTAAAATTGAGCAGTCTCTAGGGAACTACCCGTGTCGTACTTCGTAGACTTCTGTTCCTGGTTGCAGCCAATAAATTTGATCTTTGACGCCACCAAGAAGTATCCTGTGTCTCTGTATTCTAAGACAGGTGAACCCAAAGACATTGGGCGTGCCCCATGCACCGCTGGGTTCTAAAACCCGGTTCTTCAGTTGGCGCCCTCGTGGGGCGACTTCAGTGGTACCGGTCCAAGCCTGAAGATCGTGAGGAGCTTCGTGAGAAAATTCTGGAGGAAGGCCAACCACTTCATCGACCCCTGTATGTCGTCGTGGTCCGAAAGTCTTTGCTGCGAGGTTCCCCGCTTTACGACGGCTACAAAGGATTGCTGCCCTGACTGTTGCCCTGTCTTGGACCCTTTGACGATTTGTAAAGCGAGACGATAGACGGGTCTTCTGGTGACGTGATCAATACCTCAGTTAAGTATGAGTGAGCGTCTCCCAGTCCTTAGTTTTTGGGTATCCTTCGGGATCTTTGATTTGGAACTTGCAAGCGCCAAAGCCGAGGGACTCGTGTATTTGCGAGACTATCGAGTTTGATAATCCCTTGAAGTTTGAAGCTAGACTAGTGAGCAAAGATGCCTGGTCTTAGCAGACTTGGAAAGATATTTTGTTGTAGTTGTAATAGGGATTCCCGATTGGAGGATTCGTGTCCGATACCTCCGGTTGGAACTCCAACCTATGAGCTCTATTCGAAACATGGTGTGGGCCCCATTACGTATAATGAAGTGTGGATTCGCTACACTAGAAAGGATGGTGTTTTAAAATGGCCCCAACATGGTATGACACGGAGATTTTAGATAATCTGGAAGTTAAACTCTTTAAGAAGAAAGCCCGGCCGGCAATGTTTGACTCTTTCCGCCTCTGGCGAAAGGAAGCCAAACAGAAAGAAATTAAATTAGCGAAGAGAAATAAAACAGAGAATGGTATATCGATAATGCAGGCTGCTATACAGTTTAAAGATAATGAAGAAGAACAAGCGAGTGAGCAGTTGCACAGGCAACGTAAAATGGCTATCGATAAAGATTATCCAGCTTTGTCACCTCTTCAGCAGGGTGCAACGAAGGACATTGAGAAAGATCCTTTTAGGTCGCATTTGTTGAGCTCTCCACCCCCTTATGTGCAGAGTGCTACAGCACCTCCGCAACCTTTAGTTGTGCAACCTCCAGTTGCTTTGCCTCCTGTTATTGCACAGCCGCCAGCTCCTCTTCAGTTGGCTCCTATTCCTTTGGCGCAGCCTTCTCAAGGGCCGCTGACTTTGCTACCAGTTCCGCCTCCAATTCCTACGACTTTGCCTCCTGTATTTCTTACTTCCTATGATACTCCTTCTGATACTACTTCTACGTATACTTTGTCTCACCCTGTTTTTCCTCCTGTCCTTGTGACAGCTTCTCCTTCTGTTCGACAAAGAATGACTGATACTGTTACAGGTCTTTTGTCTCCTTTCTTTGGGTCATTGAGTATGACCCCTGTTTCAGCGCATAAACAATTGCGTAGCCACTTGCCTGGTCCCGAAGAACAGGCAGTGTTGGATTATTTGGCTCGTAGATGGGTTACTAGTTCTTTGAGATATGGTTTAGAGTCGGTAATGGATGTTTTCCGTCAATGGGAAGCACCAAAGCAGAGGTATGTTTTCGACATGATGTGTACTTTCCTTCGTGAAGAATGGGAAGATGGTGAGTTGGGACATACTCCGTCTGAGTTGTTCCGTGTACAGTCCGAGTTCGCGAAAGGTACTATAGTGGGTCTCGAAGTTGAAAAAGCACTTGCGACGTTGCTGTCATTCAGGAATGCATCTCCTTCCCGGCCGTTGTTTGAGCCTGATTCTTCTGTTGGGAGAAAAGTGCGACAATATCCAATGAGAGAAGTTCCTCCGGTGTGGAAAGATGCAGTTCAGGCCGATGTTAACCAGGGTATTCAAGCTGTACCGGCTCATTTTCAGCGTGTTTGGGTACATGTTCTATGGAAGCGAGCTGAAGTTTTGGCTCTTAAGCAGACTTTGCCTGACCCCCGTAAAAATCCTGCAGGGTACTATAAGGAGTTATCACAGAATTGAATTGAAAGAGTATTTGTATAGCGCCATACTACCCGGAGGCCTCGTAGCGCTTCAGAACCAAGAGTGACATTTCAATGAAGACATTAGTTGAAGAGATGTGTCTTCAGGTGTTTGCGGAAGGCAGTGAGGTTGCGTATCTCTCTTAAAGACTGGGGGAGTGCGTTCCACGATTTTGCCGCTAGATGTGAGAAGGAGCGGCCACCCCATCTTGCTTTCTTTATCTTTCTAGTGGAGGCTAGAAATTGGTTGCTGGATCGGAGCGACCTAGATGGAAGATAGAGTGGTATTAATGAGTGGAGGATTTTAGGGCCTGTTTTCCAAATGGCTTTATGAGCTATGCACAATGTTTTAAATTGAATTCTGGCATTCATTGCGAGCCAATGTAGTTGGCGAAGAGCTTTTTTGGCCGATTGTCTCCTATGGACTTGGAGGAGAAGTCTGGCTGCACTGTTTTGTACCACTTGTAATTTGTTAATGGTGGACAGAGGAGCTCCCAGGTATAGAGAGTTCCCATAATCCAGCCGGGACAGAATTAAGGCCTGAATCATGATTCTTCGTGCTGCAAAAGGGAGGAGAGGGAGAATTTTTCGCATCATCCTTAACAGGATGTAGCAGAGGAGTTGGAGATCTCAAAGGGGGTGCCACAGGGTTCTTGCTTAAGCCCGACCCTCTTTAATATCTATGTGGCCCCCCTGGCAAACATCATGAGATCTCATGGGTTCATCCCTATGTCATACGCGGATGACACCCAACTCCTCTTTCCGTTCAAACATCTCACTGAGACGGTCAGGAACTCTTTCTCCTCGGGGATGAAGGCAGTGGCCCACTGGATGGCATCTAACTTCTTGCAATGCAACGTTGCAAAAACGGAAGTGATGCTGTTCGGTGAGGCAAAGCTCCTATGGTCCCCAGACTGGTGGCCGCAAGATCTAGGCCCAGTCCCAGAGCCAAAGCAGGTGGTAAAAAATCTTGGCGTGCGCCTGGATCAGGAGCTCTCCCTAAAACAAAACAGCAACCAAGTGGTGAGCTCATGCTTCCATGTGATCGCCATGCTGAGGAAAGTTTTCCCTATGCTCCCTGACTCAAATAGGAGAACATTAGTGCAGGCCCTAATACTGAGTCGTCTGGACTACTGCAACGGGATGCTCCTATCAGCAAATGAGGGAGTTATTGCGAGATTGCAAGTAGTCCAGAACACAGCGGCCCGTCTTGTACTAAATCAGCCACCCCGTACACCATCGAAGCCTCTTTTGAACACCTTACATTGGCTACCCATTAAACAAAGGGTGAAGTACAAGATTGGATGTACTATACATAAGAGCCTCCAGAACAGAGGGCCTGAGTATCTAAACAGCAGATTCTCCCTCTATAAACCTGTACGGTCCCTGGGATCTAGTGACCAAGCCTTACTACAGGTCCCAAGAGCTAGAAAGACCAGGCAAGGTGGAAGGGCACTATCCATAGCCGGACCAAGGTTGTGGAACAGCCTCCCTCTCTCTTTGAGACTATGCCAGGACTATCTCCCGTTCAGAAAACTGTTAAAAACCTTCCTATTTTCCAACTAGTGATATCTGTGTACTTACTGCCACAAGCTGTAAAGGTGTTCAATGCGCGGAGATACTCCTTCGGGAGGTGATCCTAGCGCGGTATAAACCCGTAAATAAATAAATAAATATAATAAATAGCATGTTGATGATAGTATTGTGGCTTGGTGATTAAAGGTCAATTTATCATCAAGCCACATTCCCAGACTCTTTATATGTGGCTTGGGTGGTGGGGCTGGACCCAAACATGTGGGCCATGAGGGCATGATGGAAGTAGGGGCGGCATTGCCCAACAACATGATTTCAGTTTTTTCTCCGTTAAGACGGAGGCAGGAGTACTCCATCCATCCGGCTACTGCTTCAAGGCAGGGTGTCAGCCTATCAGACGAACCCGTATCTTGGCCCAACGATACCACCAGTTGGGTATCGTCTGCGTAGCTGACGATCTTAATGCCGAAGGGATGTACCACAGCTGCTAGCGGCTTCATTTAAATATTAAATAGTGTTGGGCTCAGTGCCGAACCCTGGGGAACTCCACATTCTAACCACTGAACAGATGAGACTGTATCTCCCTCAAAGACTTGGAAATGGCAATCACTGAGGAAGGAGGCGATCCAATTCAGTGCAGCGCCCGACACCCCGCTCATTCTGAGACGGTTAATTAAGATGGAGTGTTTAACAGTGTCGAAAGCTGCACTGAGGTCGAACAGGATGATAGCTGCCCTTCCTCCTTCGTCTACCAATTTCCTTGCCTCTTCCGTTACTAGCAACAGTGCAGTCTCTGTACCATGGTTAGCTCGAAATCCTGTCTGGGTGTCATCCAACAGGCTGTTTGATTCGAGATGATTGGTGAGAATGTTGTTTACATGTTTCTCGACCAATTTACTAAGCCAAGGCAGGAGAGAGATTGGCCGATAATTGGATAGAATGGAAGGATCCAGACTAGGCTTTTTATTCAATGCTTTCACCATTGCGCACTTCCATAATAAGGGGACTATACCGGTCGAAAGGGAAAGATTTAATATGTCGATTATGGTAGTTTGGACAGAATTAATTATTGTTTTTAGCTGATTGGGCGGTGCAGCATCTGTCGGAGATCCTGAGACTACTTTACCAATGATTGTATTGAGTGTCTCTGGCGTCAGAGGGTCCAGATGGTCTAAGATAGGCACTCCGATTAACTTGATATGATGTTGATTATCTGTATCAATTTGGGTGAGGGGAAAGGTGTTGTATATAGTCTCTATTTTTTCTTTAAAGAATGCTGCGAGTTTGTTACAGCGTTCCAGGGCTCCTTCTTTAATGGGGGGTATTTGGGTCGGATTAATCCGAGTTTTCGCTATTCGAAAGATCTCTTTGGGAGAATTTGCTGCTGTGGCTATTTTTTCCTCGTAAAATTTAGCCTGTGTTTCTTTTATCTCCTTTTTGTAGCTCCTAATAGCTTGTCTGTATATATCTTTTGTGTCTTTCGATGGAGAGGCTCTCCAGATTCTTTCAAGTCTACGGCATGTTTGTTTTTGCAATCTTAGTTGAGGACTATACCAAGGTGCGGTGTTTTTCCTGTCACATTTCTGTATAGTAACTTTCGGGAGAATGGAGTCGAACGTATTTTGGATCCAGATATTAAAGTTGGTGTTTGCCTCTTCAATGTTAGTTCCTATTTAAAGAGGTTTGCCATTTATCCAAAGGTAGCTTACCCCACTTTCGATCGCATATTACATTGAGAGGAGGTGCCTCTCGCGTATTTTTAGTGGCCCAGAACAGGGGAATTAAGAGATGGTCAGTCCAGGGTAGAGGGATAGGATCTCCCGAGGTAAGATTTTGCAGGTTACTGAATACAGGGTCCAGTAAGTGGCCTTTCTTGTGAGTAGGCAGTGGACATTTTAGATCCAAGCCTAAGGCCTGAAGGCCAGATAGGAGGTTATTGGTGGTGGACAGAGAGACATCATCTAGATGAATATTAAAGTCTCCTAAAGTGGTGTAATTGGCCATGGTTATCACTTGTTCAGAGGCTAGATCAATCAATTTTGGAATAAAATCCTTGAGCGTGTCTGGGGGGCGATATATCAGAGTGCCCGATAGACAGTCTGTAGAGGATAGCTCTAGGGAGAAAGGAAGGTTTTCTTCTTCTGTAAAAATTGATGGCAGGAGGCGACAGCTATACTTATCCTTAAAAATAATGGCTAGCCCTCCACCTCTACCTGTGCTACGGTCTAGTCTACAGATATTGTACCCTGAAGGCAGGGCGCGAACGTGTCTGGTTCATTTCCTGTTTGGATCCAAGTTTCGGTCAGGAATATGGCATTCAATTCCAGTTCTTCTATTAGAAGTCCTATTTCTGTGCAATGTTTTGGCAAGGATCTGCAATTTAGAAGTGCTAGATTATAAAGTGTAGTGGACGTATGGTCTCTATCCCGATGATCGTGGTTTTTAAAATGCCTATGACAATGTTGGCATAATAAAGGAGACTTGGCAGGGTCCAATGTATGTTGACATTTCGTCAGCTCAGTAGGGCTTAGACGATATAAAGTAGTGTTGTCATAGCTCCTAGGGTTTTTGTCTAAAGGACTTGGGGTAATGGCCCCTTGTCCCGTTCGGCCGCGGACGGGCGCAGAGGGGCAGGACTCTGGCAAGACTCTGGCACAGGTCCGGCGCGTCCGCTGACCGCGTCCGCTGACCGCGTCCGCTGCGCGGAGGCATGACTGTTTCCTTTTATCTTCAGCTGGAGCGCGTCAACGCGCTCGCCCACACCCAATATGGACGCTGACTTGGGATCGGCTGCCCGAGACCAGCTCTCAGCGTCGGTACTCAGCTGAGAGTGGCCCGGTGGCGAGGGGAGGGGGAGAGAGATCTCTACGAGGTCTCCACACAGTGTCCTGAGTAAAAATGCTTTGTAATCAAGCCGAAACACACAGGTTCAATAAACTCGGTGTAATTTTTTAAAAATGGCAAGTATCACGAATATCGTGAAATATCACTATTAAAATGAAGAGAAAGAGACCTCCCAGCAGATGCGTGCATTATGAATCTAGCTGATATAGATATGTTGCTTGGGAATGTGGTTCCTCAACCCTTATGGGGAATGATTCGTCATGTGGATCATGCGCAGGAGTTAGGTGATACATGGAATAATATTACAGCTGCAGATGGTCGACAAGGTGGAGGAGCTAAACCTGAGCCTTTAGTTGCAGAACTCCATGGTAGGATCATTAATTATATGAAGACTTTGATGCCTGCTATGCGAGTGAATTGGGATAAGTTATCTGCATGCAAGCAGAAGGAAGACGAAAGTGTGTCTGATTTCTTCACTAGGTTTGAAGAGACGTTTATAGACCATAGTGGCCAAGATATGAGTACGGAAGGTGGCCAACGGTTGTTCGTTGATAAGTTCGTGCATAACTTGCTTCCCGAGTTGTGTACTAAGTTGAAGGATTCAGAGAGTTCATGGGCTGTTTCTTCGTCAGCGCAGATATTGGCTACTGCACAGTATTATGAAAATAGTATTAAGGATGAGAAAGGTAAAGCAGATGGAAAGACTAAAGATCTGAAGACGAAGGTTCTTTTGCAGCAAGCATATCCGCCTCGTAATAATCAGCGCGACTATCAGCAACCTCAGCAGTTTCAGAGAAATTCGCAAAGGTTCGAGTCTTCTCAACCGCGTTTTCCTGTAGGCACTAATCAGTGTGCGTATTGTAAAGAAGAAGGTCACTTCAAGAATAGTTGTCCGGTTCTGTTACAGCGCACGAATGGTGCTTCTGGTGTGAGAAGTCGAGGTGTTCACCCAGCTCCTAGAGGTAGGGGACGTGGTGTGTTCCCCCAGAATGTGCGATCCTTTCCCCCTCAGAATTCGATGAACTGTTTTGATCAACAGAATGTTGCGTCTGGTAGGACGACTCAGTACTATGCGGACGACTACTATGTCGAGGGTGAGACTATCGATGGTAATGATTACTAGGACAGCCATAGACAAAGAGAGGGAGTTGTGTTAGTTCCAGTAGATCAGAGTGGACCTTATGTTGAGGTGATTGCATCAGGTGTGTCAGAGCCTTTTCTATTGGATACTGGTGCAGCGAAGAGTTCTATCATGCACTCCAAACTCCCTGGCGCACCTTTGTCTGGCTTGACGAATGTCTCAGTAGGTTTTTCTGGCGCGCCAGTTTGTAATCCGGTTTCTAGTCCTTTGTCTCTTTCTGTTGGACCTTGTGAACTTGAAGCACCCCTCATTCTAACGACAGGTTGTGGTGAGAATTTGTTGGGATTGGATTTGTTGAAAAGATTGTATACGACACTACGTTTTTCTCCTTCAGGAGTACAGCTTACATTGGGTAAGAGAGTGATCTCTCCGATGTATTTGTCTAAAGATCGACTTCCATTGGAATTGGGTTCTCTCCCTGATACTCTTTGGGCTACTGGTCCTAATGATGTGGGTCTTTTGGAGATTCCACCATATGTTGTGACATTGAAAGCGAATGTTAGATTGCCACGTATTCCTCAATATCGGATCTCTAGTGATGGTGAAAGAGCGCTTCTAGCGATCCTCTATGATCTGATCGATAAGGGCGTGATTGAAGAAACGAGAGGTAATGTGTGCATTAGTTTGGTTTTGCCTGTCTTGAAACGTACTGATTCTTCGCAACCGCCTGTGTATAGGTTTGTGATCGATCTCCGCGAAGTGAACAAGATTGTAGTACCGCAATTTCCTGTTGTTCCAGACATTACTGCTTTGCTAACTATGATTCTTGCTTCTGCTACCTGGTTTTCGGTGATTGATTTGAAGAATGCTTTCTTCAGCATCCCGATTGCCGAGGAGAGTAGAGATATTTTTGGCTTCTCTTTAGGAGGCCGAAGTTTCCGGTTTAAGCGCGCTCCTCAAGGCTATTGTGAGAGTCCATCCATCTATAGTCAGGCTTTGAAAACACAGCCTGATACGATTATTTTACCTGATGGTGCTGCTCTTATTCAGTATGTCGATGATTTGTTAGTTGCTGCTGATAATGAGATTTGTAAAGAAGCTACTTTGTCGTTGTTGCGTCATTTGTCTAACCTCCATCATAAAGTGTCTCTTTCGAAGTTGCAGTATTGTCGACAAGAAGTGACCTACTTAGGTCATCTCTTATCGAAGGAGGGAAGAAGATTAACCCCAGAACGAATTCAAGCGATTGCGAGAATGAATGTGCCAACCACACAGAGAGAAGTGCGTGCTTTCTTGGGTATTACCTCATACTGTAGTCAATGGATTCTGAATTTTTCGCTTCTTGCGAAGCCTTTGTTAGCACTTACTGTTAAGGATACTCCGAATCCTATTCCTTGGAATGACTAATGTCAGAAGAGTTTTTCTGAATTGCGTGATGTGTTGTGTTCGGCTCCTGTGTTGGGTTCTCCCGACTACAGTAAGCCTTTTACACACTCTGTCCACGAGAGAGAGGGATGTGCATTGTCAGTCTTGACATAGCAGTTCGGCGATAAACAACGTCCATGTGCGTATTTCTCATCGACTTTGGATCCTGTAGCTAGAGCGTTGCCGAGTTGTTTGAGAGCTACAGCAGCAGCGGATGTTTCTATTCGACAGTCTACTGGTTTAGTGATGGATAATACGTTGATTTTGATGGTTCCACATGCAGTGGATACCTTGTTAAACAGGACTAAGACACAGCACTTAACTAGTGCTCTGTTGTCAGGTTATGAGTTGACACTTTTAGCGAGTCATGTGCATATAAAAAGATGCAACACGTTGAATCCAGCTACGTTGTTGCCGATTTCTGTAGAGACAGATGTTTCTGAACAGCATGATTGCTTTCTTAGGACAGAGGAGAAAACGAAGGGTAGAATAGACATTAGGGACACTCCTCTTGCGAAGTGTGATGGTACCCTATGGGTAGATGGTTCATGCTTCAAGCTTCCGAATGGTGATACGACTGCGGCATATGCTGTTACGACTTTGCATACGATTGTTGAAGCTGCACGTATCCCACAAAATTCAGCTCAAGCGGCAGAGTTGATTGCATTGACAAGAGCGTGTGTGTTGTCGAAAGGGAAACGAGTGACTGTGTACACCGATAGTCAGTATGCATTTGGTGTGGCTCACAGTTTTGGTCGCTTGTGGAAGGAACTTGGGTTCCTCACGTCTCATGGAACGAAACTTCAGCATGGTCAGTTGGTGAATGAACTTCTTGAGTCGCTTACGTTACCGTTGCAAGTTGCGATTGTGAAATGCAGTGCACACAAGAAGGTTACAGATGACGTTGGTCGTGGTAATGCGTTTGCAGATGAAGTTGCGAAAGATGTGGCGAAAGATGTGACGAGTCTAATGTATGTTGCGGGTCCGGCAAGATGGGTTCCGGATAGAGGTATGCATGAAGATACGATAGAGAGCGTGAAGTCAATTCAGGCTGAAGCTACAGAGAAAGAATTGAGCGTATGGAGAGAGAGTACGGGTAAATTGGATTCGAATGGTTGTTGGATTGAGTTGTCAGAGCATCAGCGATGGTTGTTACCTGATGCGTATGTGCTTGCAGTGGTTACAATGGCTCATGGAATGGCTCACATTAGTGCGAAAGGGATTTGTAAGTTGTTGGCTCCAGTATGGCAGAATGCTGGAATTCCTAAGTGTGCAGAGAACTTGGTCAAGAATTGTATGGTTTGTCTGATGTATAATCCTGCCAAGGGAACTCCAACTCCAGCTGGTCATTTTGCGACTCTGACGTATCCGTTCGAGGTTTTGCAATTAGATTTCATTCATATGGAAAGATGTAACAACCTGAAATACGTCCTTGTGGTTGTTTGTGCCTTTTCGAGATGGGTAGAAGCATATCCCCTGAAAGATAATACTGCTTTGTCCACAGCTAAAGCCCTAATTAAGGAATTTTTCCCTAGGTATGGTTTGCCGAGAATGGTCTGGAGTGATAATGGGAGTGAATTTGTGGGTCAAGTGATGAAGAGAGTATGTGAAGGTTAGGTATTCGAAAGAAGTTTCACGCTGCAAATCATCCCCAATCAGCTGGTCTAGTTGAATGCTATAATGGCACCTTGAAGCTGAAATTAGCCAAGATTCAGGTGAGCTCTGGTCTCCAATGGCCCGATGCTTTGCCATTGGCACTTTTGTCAACTAGGATGACAGTACATTCTCGAGTGGGCCTTAGTCCATATGAGATTGTGTTTGGACGCCCGGCAAATATATGGGTAGTGCCGAGGCCGACAAAGTTTAGCAAAATCGAACATCCTGTACTGCTTGACTATCTGTATGATTTGACGGCTAAATTGCGTGTTTTACATCAACAGGTTCACGAAACATTGCCCCAAGCATCTGAAGATCCGGGACACGCCTTTGTTCCTGGATCCTGGGTCCTTGTTCGAAATTTTCAACGGACAAAGAATAATCAGCCCTGCTGGACTGGACCATTCCAGGTCCTGTTGGCAACGCGTACTTCTGTGAGAGTGCACGGGAAGAAGAACTGGATCCACAGCGTACATTGTAAGAGAGCCCCTTTGCCTCTGCCGTACGACCAGTGGGTCCAGGATGGTATAGGCGATTCGGAAACCGAGACCGTGCCTCGTTTTGTGCCGTTCAGCGATGCATGTTTAATTGGGACAAGTTCTGAGCGTGAGAACGACGATATTCTGCAAGAAGCTGTGCCTCCATCAGTTCGACTGGACACCACTGAACCTGAACTATTGTTTCGTGAACAGACATTGCATGGTAAAGGCCGCTATAATTTACGACTGAGAGTCGATGGACAAATAAAGTAAACACTTTTCTTGCTTTGTAGAAACTAAGCTCTCCCATCTGAGAAAATGTTTTGATCGATTTTTGTTTTTCGAACCGCCATCCGGTTCAGCTGTAGGGTCGCGGTATAAAGACTCAGAGCGTACGGCCGTGTAGACACAAGGCCGACGGTTCAGGTTTGTTCTAGGGCGTTCCCTGGAACATTCAGAGGTACACTGAGCGAATCGAACCAACTGCCGCGAACAGCACGGTTAGAGGATGGAGTTTTTCGAGATGGAGAGAACTGTTGAAGAAATGAACTTTAAGACAAAATTGTGTAAAATAATGAGTAGGAAATGTTTCCTGATAATATGTCTTTTGATGCTACTTAGCAATTCTATTATATGCTCGAATCACAGTTATCGAAGAAAAACGGTTAGTTAAAAAAAATCTGACAATTATATGCGATAATCAAATATAAGAAAAAAACGAATGTAAAGCTAATTAAACTGCATACTAATTCTATAGAAAATAATTATGATAGTTCTCGTTAGTGCTTAAATCCGGACTTTAAAACTATACCAGCTGAGAGGAGAGGCGACCCGCTGTGACCGCGGCGGCTGGGACAGTGCATGCACAGCTAGTAGCCAGAAGGAGGCGTGCGTGGGTCTCGTCCCCTTTTCCTCTTTCGTTTCGAAGACTCCGCTCCTGGTAGTGCCCCCTGCCCAGTGTGTGCACCGCGGGGCCTGTTTCCTACGTTGGGGGCCTGCAACCGCCGCTCCCTGCGATGTTAGACAGCCGGAGTACGAGGAGGAAGAGGCGAAGGTTCCGCTGACCGCTCCGGCGCCTAACCAGTAAGTACCGATTCGGGGTATGGCAGATCTCCCGGTGCATGGGGCGGGGGTGAGTGTGTGTGTGTGTGTGCAGGGGGGGTAGGGGGCGGCGGCGTGTGTATGCGTGCGCGTCTGTGTGCGTGTCTGTATGTGTGTGTGTGCAGGGGGGGCGGCAGCGTGTGTATGTGTGCGCGCGCCTGTGTGTGTGTGTGTGTGCAGGGGGGGTGGGGGCTGGCTGTGTGTGTGTGTGTGTGTGTGTGTGTGTGTGTGTGTGTGTGTGTGTGCGCCGTTAGTGCATGCGAGCCAAGAGAAAGTAGGGGCTGTGTGTGCGTCTGCGTCTCAGAAGCGCGCTCCCGCAGTGAAATCTGATAATGGAAAAGCGCGCGTCTGACTCGTGTCTTCATTCCCAGATACGGGTAACATTAGTTGTCGAGCAGACAGCAATCAATGCTTCGCATTGAATGCAGGTCGAGCTCGACCTAAAAAGGGAGATAGAGGTGATCCTAACTGTTATCGCCATATATCATTATTAGACTCTTCTGCAAAGTTACTGGGTAGAATTCTGATAGATCACTTGGAAATATGGGCAAAGGAAAATCAGATTCTGTCATCTGCGCAATATGGTTTTAAACAAGCGCTGGGGACAGTCCCTTAATCTCCACTTGGTCCTTAATAAATATGTGACCGCCAGGAAGTGCAGCATTCAATAACGGTCTGAGGGGGAAACTATAGTCCATGTAATTGAGTAAGGGGGCCAGTCCTAAAATTGTCTATCGCATTTCTCAAGTTCACACAGATGTGGAAGGAAGTATTAGGTTTGGGCCACATAGGGAATGCAACCCTGTTATTAAGATTAAATAAAAAAAGGGGTTAGGAAAGGCATGTGTTAGCCCCTTTTTCTTTTCAGTTTTTACATGAATGAGCTGGAAAATGATATAGATCCTCCTAGGATAGGGACACGCCATCTCCCTGTTTTAATGTACGCTGATGATTGTGCACTTATGGTTTAAACAGGAAGGGGACTACAGAAACTAATGGATCATTTTGTGGGATTTATTTATGTCTGACTTAGGTCTGTCCTCAAACAAAACTAAATCATATGCCATATTATATGGACAGGCGAGCAGCAGAATATCTACATTTCACATTGGCGATACTACTCTTAAAACTTTTCCTATCTTTACGTATTCAGGGGTTCCTTTCAATTCACGTGGTACATGGGTGCACCTGAAAAGCGTAAGGGTCAATCAGGTGGACCAGGCGATTGTGGTTTTTTAATTTGGCTCTAAATTAGGGTCTATGCCGCTGGACACTGCACTCCCTGTTTATAAAGCGAGACTTACTGCAGTGGCTACCTATAGTGCTAGTGTATGGGGGTACACCGACTCCAGTGTTACAAAATAGTGAGAATAAATGTCTGCACAGATTATGGTCATTCCCTTGCAGTACACAATCATCAATGACCCATATGGATTTAGGTCTGCAATTCATTAAGGATATTAAAAAATGAGTACCTACTTTACTTTGCCTTTCAATTTGGTCAAGACTAGAGGCTGCACTGACACAGTCCATAATTAATGATTGCCTAAAACTTTCAAAAGCTCATAAGATCAAGTGGCTGATTTATGTAAAGAGTGAACTTTATGCAATTGATAGGACAGAACTGTTTAACAACCGCAATGCATATTGATAGTCACACACGGTTACTGGTGAAAAAGTATTTATTGGACTGTATAATGGAGAAGAGATGGGAAGGTATGGGGAGGAAGACTACGGTAATGGTGTAGATCCCATTGCGAACTACACCAAGCATTGAGCCATACTCCTTGAGGGTGCCACGCCATCAGAGATTTCTTTTGCTGAGGTTTAGATTGGGTTTGGCACATTTTTTGGTGTCCTGTTTTTATTTATTTTATTTTGAAGGTTTTATATAGCGCTAGCTCCAGCCGAGGGTATCAGAGCGCTTTACATCATCAATGGAAGTACACAATAAAAAACAATCATGGTAGTGGACCAAAAACGGGTTATACCTGTGTTAAATAGTGATTAAAGGCACATATAGGAAGAGATAGAGCAACACGTTGCAGGAACCAGAATGTTATTGTAAATAGGAATTTTAATAGAATGTCAAGGTGGGTTCAAAGGACATAGTAGGCAGTGGGTGGGAAAGAGACAGGGAGGGAGAAAGGGGGCGAAAAGAGGAAAATGGGGGGGTGAAGGGGGTAGTCTAAGGAGGGAGGAGGAGAGGTAGTCAGAAAGGGGATCTGGGATTTAGTTTCCCCAGCATGTACTGAGCAAATGAATTTTAAGGTCTTTTTTGAATCTGGGGTAGGAGGGGTTGCATCGAAGGTCTTTGGGTAGGGCATTCCAAATGGTTGGGGCTTTACCAGAGAAGGGGGGGGATTTTGAAGCAGCTTTTTTGAGTAGGGGGGGGAATGAGAAGGAGAGTGTTGGAGCTTCTCAGTGTTTGGGTACAGCCAGCTTTTTAGGGCTCGGGCCTAGCGTACAGTGCGCAGCAGTGTCGCGCAGCGAGAGTCCTATTCCGGGCAATTTGAAAATGGAACTTGAAATTCCACACGCTCGTGCGTGTGGATTTCCAAGGTCCATTTCCATTGGCCTTCGGGTGCGTGCTGTTTATAAACAGAACACGCAATAGGCCATAGGCGGTCGCGTAGCTCCGCCTATGGCCTATTGGTGTCTGTTACGTGCACCAGAGGCCATATGTTTTGAATTATCGCGGCTTGACAGCCGCGATAATTCAAAACATATGCTCGCAGTGGCGAGCGCGCGCACCACTGCGGGCTTTTTTTTTTTTTTTTACAATTGGATCGCTTTCGCGATCCGTTGAAGTGTGGCTTGTTTTTTTTTAAGTTAAAAGAGTCTCTTTGTATGGACTGTGTCAGGGGCAGGGTCGCCCCCTCCCCGCATGACGTCATGCCGCTGTGAGGAGGCAGGGAGGGGATTTTCGATTTGAGGGAAGCCGCAGAGAGGTGGCTTTATGGCGAGTGGACACTTTGTTGCTGCTGGACAAGCTACCAGAGAAAGGAAAGGAGGAAACCTAGAAGGTAAACTTTATTGTGCAAATGTTTGTTTCATATGCAGAGATAACCCACTGACAGGCCATGTGCTGTGTGCTTCCTGCCAGGTATTCTGTGAGCATTTGCAAAAAACTGTTTAACACGGAGGGGGTAGGAAGGGAATCTAGACTGTACGTTGTGTTGTAGACTATTGACTCTAAGGGGAGGGAGGGAGTTAAGTCCAGCAGTGAGATACGCCCGTAGGCACGTTACAATGGGCTTTGCTGCCCACAGACCGTGCGCTGAGGTGTTGCGATCTCTGACCCGGCGAGGTTGTTTCTAGCACCTCCTGACATGCCCGTGTCTACTAATGTGGTCTTACAGCGCCATGAAGTTCAGTGATGGATAAGCGCTCCCTACTATGCTCACACACAAAACCTTCGTCAATATTTTTGTACCCAATGAGCTTGCTTCATTCGAGGCAGGAACATTTTCATTTCTAACTTGAGGGATTACTATGTATATTCTGTTCCACGCTGTTTGCCTTACAATCTGTGCACCAATGAGCCACAAGTAAGGAGCATTCGAGGACTTTGGGTATTGAAGCTGCAGTTCAGCGACATGTAGACGCTGTAGAAGAACTGAAGCGCGTTTTGATAATTTGACCGAAATTAGCATGCATGTTTTAGACCAGGCCGTACATGCCGCAGCTGGACTAAAGCATGTGCCTTCTATTAACCCTTACTAATCCAGTCAAACAGTGAGGGGCGGGGCAGGGGGGTTGAGTGGAAGTGCTGAAGAGCTGAAAGCTGATGATCTCTGAAGGGTAAGAATGGCCATGCTTTTGGGTACATCTGGTAAATTGCTATCTTTTTTCCACACAAGTACTAACCATCCATGGTCGGGCTCGCCTGTAGCTTCCATGTCCCGATGAATATCACGTTGTTTTGTGCCGATCGAAGAGAAATAGGGACTACATCTTTCAGAATGCATTGTGTTAAATGGAAGCCCAGGGCTAGAACCATGGTTTCACTCTGGCAGTTATCTGGTACCAAATCTATCAAACATACCAATTGGGAAGACCCACGTCTCACACTGTTGCACGCCACACACTGCTGCACGCCTCACACTGCTGCACGCCACACACTGCTGCACGCCACACACTGCTGCACGCCACACACTGCTGCACGCCACACACTGCTGCACGCCACACACTGCTGCACGCCACACACTGCTGCACGCCACACACTGCTGCACGCCACACACTGCTGCACGCCACACACTCCTGCACGCCACACACTCTTGCACGCCACACACTCGCACTCCTGCACGCCACACACTCCTGCACGCCACACACTCCTGCACGCCACACACTCCTGCACGCCACACACTGCTGCACGCCACACATTGCTGCACACCACACACTGCTGCACACCACACACTGCTGCATGCTGCACGCCACACACTGCTGCACGCCACACACTGCTGCACGCCACACACTGCTGCACGCCACACACTGCTGCACACTGCACGCCACAAACTGCTGCATGCCACACACTGCTGCATGCCTCATTGCTGCACGCCGCACACTGCTGCACGCCCCACACTGCTGCACGCCCCACACTGCTGCACGCCCCACACTGCTGCACGCCCCACACTGCTGCACGCCCCACACTGCCGCACGCCACACACTGCCGCACGCCACACACTGCCGCACGCCACACACTGCCGCACGCCACACACTGCCGCACGCCACACACTGCCGCACGCCACACACTGCTGACGCCTCACACTGCTACACGCCTCACACTGCTACACGCCTCACACTGCTGCACGCTGCACACTGCTGCATTACTCACACACAACACTACATACAACACTACATACATAAGACCACACACACAATACCACATACATAAGACCTCACACACAACACCACACACACACACGCCACACACACACACTCACCACCACCACACACTCACGCCACCAGCCGTTGGTGCACACTTTCAACAGGCACACACACCACCAGCCATCTGTGCACGTTTACACCAGGCACACACACCACCAGTTGTCAGTGTACACTTCCACCAGGCACACACACCTCCAGCCGGCAGTACATGATTCCACCAGGCACACACACCACCAGCCATCAGTGCACAATTTCTACAGGCACACACACCACCATCCATCAGTACACACATCAATTGTTAACGCATCCACAATTAACTATTGTAGCAATCGCAGTAGGGCACACTTTACTTTTAAACATATTAATCTAAAACGCAGCATGACACCATTGCTACAGTTCAAATCCAACCCACATAATTCCACTTCACACCACATGCATACACTCCATAACACATGGCGAAAAGACATTGCCATTTACAATGCCATTAGCTCAAACTCAAATAAATCCGAGACCTATTGCATTTCCAATGCTTGTTTAAGTTTACTTGTGAGGCAGGAAGGGGTCTTCTGGTACAGGGCATTGTGAGTAATACAGGCAATTTTATAGGAGGATCTTCCTTCAATGGGGAGCCACTTGAGGGCAGGGGAGATGTGGTCAAAGCGTTTACAGTTCGTTGTTTGCCTGGCGGCGAGGTTGAGAACGGATTTGAAGGGGGCCAGGTGGATTTTGGGGATGCCAGAGAGAAGGGCATTACCATAGTCTATTTTGGATAGAACAAGAGACTGGATAATTAATTGTAAGTCTTCAGCTGGGATAAAAGGTTTGATTTTTTTGAGATGGCGGAGAGTGAAGAGTGCACTTTTTGCAGAGTTCTTGACATGGAAGTTTAGTGCGAGTTTATTGTTGATGGTGATGCCTAGTGATTTAACCGAATCGGCGAGGGAGATAGAGCAGTTTAGCGCATTAAGGTCAGCGATCCATGTTTGGAAGGGGAGAGGGTTGTTTTTGGGAGGGGAGAGGGTTGTTTTTGGGAGAGAAGAGGATGATCTCAGTTTTGTTAGGATTGAGTTTCAGAGGATTGTTGTGGAACCAGGTTTGGATCTTGGTTAAGGCCGAGTTACGGTGCAGGATATCAGCATGGGATTTTATTTTATAGTACAATTGGGTGTCATCAGCATATAGGTGGTAGTTGATTTTTTCTTGTTTGAGTATCTGGGTAAGGGGTTCCATAAAGAGGTTAAAGAGAGCGGGAGAGAGGATGGATCCTTAAGGGACACCAAGGAAGACAGAGGTTGGGCTAGAGAGGCAGTTTTGAATTTTAATTTGTTGGGTTCTATGTTGAAAGTAGGAAGTGAACCAAT
Source organism: Lissotriton vulgaris (assembly GCF_964263255.1). Classification (NCBI taxonomy): domain Eukaryota; kingdom Metazoa; phylum Chordata; class Amphibia; order Caudata; family Salamandridae; genus Lissotriton; species Lissotriton vulgaris. The sequence goes on from NW_028252959.1 coordinate 126,411, forward strand.
TAAGGACAGTGCCACTGAGGCAGAATCGATTTTTGAGTGTGTTGAGTAGGGTTGGGTGGTAAACTGTGTCAAATGCCGCGGAAAGGTCAAGAGGGATGAGTAGGTAGGTATCACCCTTGTCCAGGGCTAGGTTAATATCGTCAACTATGTTGAGAAGCGCGGTTTCCGTGATGCATCCTTTGCGGAAGTCAGATTGGAGGGGGTCAAGCAGGTTGAATGTGTCAATGTGCTTGTCCAGTTGGAGGAGGGCATATTTTTCCAGGGCTTTGGAGAGGAGAGGGAGGTTGGAGATGGGGCGGAGATTATTAGGGTTGTATGGGTCAGTTTTGAGATTTTTGGGGATGGGGTGATTTGTCCGAGTTGAAGGGAGATGGGTTCACTCCCTGTTGAGAGGGAGGTGTTGATGATGTTGGTCCAGTAGGGGACGATGACATGTTTGAGATATTTGATGAGTGCGGAAGGGAGAGGATCTTTGGTGTAAGAGGAAGATTTCATTTTGGCTAAAATGTTGGAGACCTCCTGTTCAGTTACAGGGTGGAAATTATGCCATGAGGCGTTATTTTTAAGCGGAAGGGAAATGGGTTCAGGAGGGGTAAGAGAAAGGAGGGGGGGAGAGGGGGTCAGGGAAGTGTTCGGAGGGGGAGGTGGAAGAGGTGCGGTGATCAGGGGTGGTTGAGAGGTGAGCGAGGGTAGAGTATTGAGGAAAGAGCTATCTATTTTTGCGATTTTTTCACAGAAAAAGTTGGCAATTTCTTCGCATTTGTTAGTGGAGGCTACCTGGTTAAGGGGTGCAGGGGCAGTTTGGTTTCTAATAATCTTGAACAGTTCTCTAGTTCTGTTTTTGCCACACGAGAGTTGAAGACAAAAAAAATGACGCTTTCTCTGAGAAGATGTGTTTTTTGTAAGAAGATCTCGCAGTTCTAAGGAGGGAAAGATGGGATGGGAAGGGGTGTTGTCTTCAAGTTCTTTCCGCCAGTCTCAGCGAGGGTCTTTCTTTATTAAGGTCTAGTGTGAACCAAGATTTAGAGGGGGAATTTTTTAATGTTTGTGTTTTCAGAGGGGCAAGTTGGTCTAACACCTCCAATACAGTTTTGCTGAAATGTTCCGTGAGATCATTAGCATTTGTATTGGGGGGGGTGAGACTAAGTTGGGATTGGAGTTTATGTTCTTGTGCACCATGAGGGATTTGCTTAAAATTTCTAGCTACGATTGTAGCTTTATTTATTTTTATAGGAGCAGGTGGGGCTGGGGGAGATATTGTGAATAGAATGAGATGGTGGTCAGACCAGTCGATAGGGATGATGTTGGATAGGGAAGTAAGATCTGGGTTGGAGATGATTGCGTCTAGGTTAGCTCCTTTGGCGTGGGTAGGGGAGAGGCAAAGTTGGTGTTGTTTTAAAAATGTACGTTTAAGATTCTTTTTGGCATTTTTCGAAAGGTAGGGAGGATATGGAATGGTCCAGGAGTTTGGTCAGTGTTTAATGAGGGCAGCCTGTTTCTCTGTAGGGGTTTGAGGGGGGGTGAGATGTTGGTGGTATTGAGGCGGAACCTGGTGGTGGGGTTAGGCCAGTAGAGAGAGGGGGAGCGAGCGAAGGGGTTGGGGGAGATATTATAGACGAGGGGGCTAAGGATACGAACACGGCTGGAGAGGGGTAAATTTTAAGAAGAAGGGGGATAAAGGTAATGTTATTTCCGAGAAAGAACTGGATTTATGTCCATGTGATGTGGTTACCCTCAATCCCAATTGATCATGTTTTTTGTGTGAACTTCAAAAAAAAGAAAGAAATTGGTTGTTAAAGCCACTTTTGAGACTTTTAAATATTAGGAAATGTAGAGAGGTATTAGAGTATTTGCAACTGCTCCAGACTGATCAAGTTTTTATTACTTTATAGATTTCTTGCTCATGCTATAAAATGTAGGAAAATAATGATGAACTTTCATGTTGTTTTAAATTTCATTAAATAAAAAGTTTTATTGTTATGATTACGGTCTTAATTCTGCCTGAAGAAGTCTATCTGGACATTTATATTATAATTAATTTCCTTTTGTACATAGACCACTATATTGAATGGATATTTCAATGTTTTATTGTATGCTTTTAGGATTGTTTTAAACTGAATTACGTATTTCTGAATGAATGAATGAATGATCTCCTCCTGTTGCCATTTTGTTTGAGAAAAAAAGCAATGAAAAACACCAAACAGTACAATAAGAAAAGCACAGGCTAATTCTTGAGAATAATCCAAAATAATTGGAAGGTTCAAGAACACAAAAATGGGTGGAGACTTCCTTTTTTTTTCTTTTTTTTTTACTTGTTTTTATTGGCATTTCGTTATTTGAACAGTACAGACCATGTAAGTAATCACATAAGCTAGAAAACGTAGGATAAAAGTCAAGGAGAAAGGAAAACAAGCGCAAGCATGTGAGCCACTATCATGGGGATCATTGGATTGGGTCTGCAGAGTCCGTACAGCGGTGTTGCCAAGTAACTGGGGGGACAGAACTCGGGGAGGGAGCATCTGGGCGTTTTGCACGGGCATATTAAGAAGAGATGGGGGTCGGGCGCTAGAGGGGTCAATGACTCGCGTTTACAGTGGGCAGAGCTGCTAAAGGGCGGGAGTGTCCTGTCCGATTGGGCATCGGGCCAATCGCCCCGGGGGCTAGGTAGCAGTGTGGGGCTGTGCATCGCCAAAGTACGGCACTAGTCGTTGGCCAGGGGCAGCAGGCGGGTGGGGGGATCGGTCGGGATGGGTGCAGTTGCAGGTGTAGGCGTGGCCGGGGCATCATGGCGCGTCAGCTGTCGGAAACGATGTAGTAGCATGGCCCATTCCATAGAGATGGGGTGTTTACGGGTGCCCTTAGCCTCCTCCTCCCGCAGGGCGTCTTCTTCCGCCGCTGCCCATTTACAGACCGCCCTTGTCCATGCTGCTGTGGGGGGGCCCTCTAATGATCGCCAGTGCATAGCTATACATCTTTTCGCTAGTAGTAACGCTAGGGATACAAAACGCCTGTGTGCCGGGAGCTGTTTCGGAATGTGGAAAATGCCCAATGCGCTGGATTACCAGGTGGCTAGGATTGTGAGGCCCGTGAGGTATTTCAGTGTGTTATGCACCGTCTGCCACAGGGGGTGGAGGTCCGGGCAGCTCCAGAACATGTGACGGAAATCTGCATCTGGAGAGCGGCATCTGGGGCAGATGAATTGTGTAGTGGGGTAAAATTTCTGCAGCCGCGCCGGTGTTAGATACGCCCTGTGTAATATTGGATGTTTTTAAACCGGGCGTTCCTAGACGTACGTTTTGGGGCTTCGAGCGCATTGATCCATTCCGAGTCGTGTAATGGGCGCCCGATGTCCTGGTCCCATGTGGTGCGCAGGGACACTAGGGGAACACTCGAGAGTTCTCGTATCGCCTTATATAACCAGGTGACCAAATGGCGTCCTGCACCCATGCGCAGGATTGCGTGTATAACTGGATGTGTGTCTGGTTCGCCGGCCTGGAGGTTGTGGTAAGGCCGGAAACATTCGAGGAGCTGGCGATATCGGAGGAATTGACCGGGGGGGGGGGAGGTCGAATTCGGCGATTAGTCGATCGAATTATTTAATCCGACCCTCCTCAAAGAGCGAATCCATGTCCGTAATACCGCACCGTGTCCACTCTACGAGCATGGGGACTGGGAAGTACGAATCGAACCTGGGCCAGCCGACCAACGGGAGCAACGGGGAATATGGGGTTGTCCCGGGAGACATCCGGTGGAAACGAAGCATACATTGACGCGCCACCGTGACCTGTAGGGGATATGTGCGCCGTGGTTTGGTGCCCGGGAGAAGAAGACGGGTGAGCTCCGGCTTCGTAATCCTACCCGTTGAGGTATTGGCCTCTTGTGTATGCCGGTCCGCTGTCCAGTACGACAGCCATTGGAGCTGGGCCGCTAGAAAGTAGGGCTCAAAGGATGGGGCTCCGAGGCCTCCCTGGGTGGTAGGAAGCTGAAGGGTTTTCAAGGCTACCCTGCGCCGGCCCGATCCCCAAATTAGGGCACTTAGGAGGGAATTGAGGTCCTGGAAGAAGGACCTGGGTGGGACCACCGGCAAGTTGGTAAAATGATATAGGAGCCGGGGAAGCATTATCATTTTAGCTAGGGCAATTCGTCCTATCGGGGCCAGTGGGAGTCTAGTCCAGAAAGCAACCGTCGGTCGAAGACTCGCGAGCGCCCTGCAGTGATTGCCTCCGAAGATGTCAGCGGGGGAATGGTAAAGCCGAAACCCTAGGTATCGAGGGGCTTCCGTGGACCACGAGATTCTTTGCGTCCCCAGCCAGGTATCGCGGGGTGGTAGGTCCGAGTGGAAGGGGTATACCGTGGATTTGTCCTAATTCACTTGGAGGCCCGAGGCGTACGCGAATTCGGTGAGTGCCGTCCATATGGGGGTGAGGTCGGCCGTAACATCCCGGACGTAGATGAGGAGGTCATCCGCATACATAGAGACGCAGTGCGTAACTCCCACGAGTGGGATGCCCCAGTTCAGACCCCCCTGGCGTAACCTGATCTTCTAGTGGTTCGACTGCAAGGGCGAAGAGGAGAGGCAAGAGGGGGCACCCCTGCCTCGTGCCTCGCCGGACCCCGAACGCCGCCGAGAGGTGTTGCCCAATCCGAACCCGTGTAGACAGGTCTGTATATAGGAGACGCGTGTAAGCCATGAGTACAGGGCCGATGTTGAGGCGGCGTAGGACCGAGAAGAGATATGGCCATGTGAGGGTGTTGAACGCCTTCTCCAGGTCCAGGATGAGACAGGCGGAGCGAGGATACCTGTCCCGTGCCTGGTCCTGAACATGGAAGACGCGGCGGATGTTCTGTGAGGTGTTTCTCCCTGGGACAAAGCCACACTGGTCCGGATGGACCAGCGGGCGTATGGGTGGAGACTTCCTATTAAGATAAATGAAAACTGTCTTGTCCAATCAAATCTCTTTCTTAGATAGTCACATGATCTTCGCGACTACCTACATTCATCGCGGCTACCGGCGGCGGCCCGAAAACAGGTAATACCATTTTAAAGTGGTTTTCTCTAATAAAAGATTGCAGATAGAGAAGTTTAAACAGTATGTAAGTAAACAGCTATTCTCAAATATTGTTTAAAATATGTACATATATGTGTTTTACACTTTTTGAAAAACACGCAATCTTCGCAAATTTTTCTTGAGATCAGAACATAAGTATTGCAATAAATTGTGACGAACTCTCAACGATTACAAAATTAAAATTTAAAAAACAGTTTATAATGCACTGAAACAAATGAAAAAGATGGACACAGAGAAATACAAAAATGGGTGGTCTATTATGGAACTGTAGTAAATATTATGCAGTAGACATTTGCACAATAACAGAATAGTAAGTAATTTCACAGTACAAAGTAACGAAGAGTACATTTTCCACAAAACTGTAGACTCTTCTTTAAAAAAAATGTTTTCAATCAGAACATCATGTTCATTTTAGAACAATTGAAACTCAACAAGAAACCTTTAGAAATATTAGCATAGCACATGCCCCAGGTAAACCTCCACTTGAGAAAAACTGAAATGAGTTTATCTTCTTAGGCTGTACGAATAGAAACCAAAAACGTTTCCTTTAAAAATCCATATTGAAAAATGATCTAAAATCCATAACAAAAGTAAATACATTGAAAATATATTGGAGTACAATCTGAACTTCAGTGAGTGTGACAACTAAATACTTTAATGACATCACCCCTTAAGACCAGAGAGCATGGGTCCGTTCTTTAAATACACTAAGTATGGAAATGCATAAAAACAACCCCATAACTCACACAATCAACTGTACACCCATAAACACACTAACCTGTGCACTGAAAGATCCAAAGCAGCGCTCACAGTGCCACTCATAGATACAGACAGGCTATGATACAACCAGTGGCAAATCCAGAAAGACATTCACGCAGAAACAAGCATTCTGGGACAGGTTTCGGGGTAACACCACTCATCAGCCAGGCTAGCTTAAAGTGGGTGGCAAAGTGACCACTGGACCCACATCTGAGCATACATACCCTAACAATTTAGGGTGAACAATGTAAACAAACACAAGGAGATGATGGACAGAGTGCTGAAACGTTTCAGACACTCACCCCCAGTCACAGATCTTGGTTGAATCCATCATCGTTCTTTAGCTCACTTTGCCACCTCAGTTCAGACCCAGTTATAGGCAAATCGGTCTTTGCCTCATGGAAACAGTCCAGCCGAACTGCAAAGTCAGGTCTTCCCTTGAACGGAAACAAGCATCCTGGGACCGCTTTCAGGGTACCACCCCTCATCAGCCAGGCTAGCTTGAATCCAATGGCAGAGTGAGCAAGGGACCCACATCTGGGCATACCCTGCCAACTTAGGGCCAACAAAGCAAACACAAGGAGATGATGGACGGAGCACGGGTGAGTGTCTGAGGTTTCAGCGCTCCGTTCATCTTCGCTTTGTGTTTACATTATAGTTAGGCCCACATTTTACTTGTACAAAACCACAGAAATTTAGCAGTTCTAGTTGACTGAGCTATGCCCCCGCAATGCACTGCTTATGACCTAACATATTACATCACTCATGACATGGTCTGTGACATCACTGATGACATCTCAAATGACATCACTGATGACATAATTCACAAAACCAAATACATATCCACTCACACCCTATTGAACCATTGATATACCCATTCCATTTTCATAACTTTATTTCGAATCCACAAAGGAATCATAAAGTGTACATTGATATAAAAAAAAACATACATGGTCATTGATATACCCACTCCTACACTACCTCTCACATACCCATTCACAGAACTCACACAACCACTTACTCATCTATACATGCACTCACACATCCAGTCTTACAGACAAACACTTACCCACCCTTACAGCCACTGACACAACCATTCATTCACCCATTAAACCACTCACACACCTACTGATTCACCCTTACAACCACCCACACAGACATTCAGTGTCCAATACAGCCACTCACACCAACTCACTTACCTATACACAAACTAAAACAGCTTCTCACTCACCCATACAGCCACCTATGCAGCCACTAACTCAATCATACAGTCATTCACACACCCACTCACTCTCTGATACAGCCACTCACACAGCCACTCAGTCACCCATACAGCTACTCACATACCTAGCAATACTTCCATACAGCCACTCACACAACCATAAAGCCAATCAGACATCCATTGGCACAGTCATTCAGACAGTCAAATAGGCACTCAGATGAGATATGTTAGAAATAGTATGACTGGTTATTAGTACTGAAAGAATAGTAATTTAACTTATGCTGTGGCTTGAAATATATCTTTAAGTGGCAGGAACATTTATGAAACAATTACACTCAAGGGATTATGTCATAAGTGATGTAATTTGAGATGCCATCAGTGATGTCACTGACCATGTCATGAGTGACTTAATATGTGAGGTCATAAGCAGTGCGTTGTGGGGAACAAGTTATAGTTAGCTCAGATAACTATAACTACTAAATTTCTGTGGTTTTGTATGAGTAAAATGTGAGCCTACCTCACTGAAAGAAACAAAGTTTACGGGGTCATTATAGTTAGGCTCAGAAGGTAGGCAAGTGTTATAATCATTTTGATCTTCTCAACAAGTTGTGCAAAATCAAATAAACGTATGACTTTATTCTAAGTTGGAGACTCCTATGAAAGGGCTATATGAATGATCATTTGGAATGTTTACTTTGTGTTGTGCCCTCAGATGGGTGATTTTCTTTGCTAGAAGCTAAATTACATACTTGCTTTAACTTGACTATTAGCAACAATATTATAGAATCAACAACAGGATGGGTGAAAGGGTGAGTGAAGAGGTTCTGTTTTTCGTAAAGCAATTAAATGTTTTTGCCTAATGTGCTTCAGCACCAAAAATGAAAATGTTACAAATTTAAATAATGCACACCTTTTACTAATCACCACATTGTACAGTCAACATGAAGTAAATTTGCCTGAGCACTTACGATGTCAGAAATGAGATCGTCATACACAAAAGCTTCAAAGAAAAGCAACTTGCCTCCTTCACTGACTGTGCTCTATGTATATTACGCTGGATTGCCTTGTTGTTGAACAGGTATTTGACTTAAATATCTGAACATTCTTGTTGCCAAGGGACTCCTTACTGCTGGTACTGCACTCTATAATGTAATATGTTTTAAAAATACAACTTAAATACAAAAGGAACTTATTTTTTTTTAAGAAAAACAAACTGATGTATTTTCTTATTTTTTTCTCATGCATTGATTCAACATCTCCGTATTGTTAACAATTTAAAGCTCTGAAACGTACTTTCTTAAACTGGCTTACCTGAACAGCACACAAACGTAAGGCTACTCAATGTAGTCCAGATGCTTCACTGAAAGACTGGGGGTGTAGTGCTAGGTACCCCACTTAAACAAATTCCGTAATACTAGACAGATTAAACTCACTGAGCTTAGATTCCCTTAGAAACACAGCAACCAAAAACATTAAGTTTGAGTCTAAAATATCTGGACATTCACAATGATAAGGAGAGCCCTCAAATTGTTGACAGCACAAAAAAGAATGGCTCTACACTGCACAAACATGAAAATGATTGATTCATGTATTGGTGAATTTATAGAGTACTATCAGCTACTTTAGGAAAGAAGTGTCCTGGAGCTAAAACAGGAAGAGAGACAACCACGAACCATGGTCACTCAAGAAAAGACATCTGAAATTACATGGTTTTCTTGAAGACGACAGTCTATAAATGTCATCTGTATACAGTCAGGTTACCTTGAACTCATAAGGGTGTCGCTAATGCATTCTAAGTTTGGTAGTAACTAATGGTAGAATTAGATCTTTTATTAAACTTCGAGATCTTCACCAAATGAGCAGACTGGGCTCTGAGAGTGCAAGCAGGTGTATACAGAAGAATAACAAGGCCATGTAAGAACCCTCCCCACAACAGTAGATGGTTTTGTGGCATAGGCCCAAAGCTTTAAAAAAAACAGCTCTTCTAGACGGGGAGGAAACGTAGGTTCTTCTTGAGCTTATTGGATATTAACGAGGATTTCTTCAGACCTAAGATCAGTCTGCTGATGCATTCTGGAGGAAGATCTTTAATTGTAGTTTAAATAAGATCAGGTTACCTTAAGCTCTTAAGGGTGGCAGTAATGCATTTGAGGCTTTTGTCATAACTAGTGTTTGAGAGCACATCCCAATTCTGACTTTTTTTAAATTCGGGGTCTGGGATCAGAGTGTGCAATGAAACTTTTACTAAGATAATAATGAGCCCACGTAAGAATCCTGCCTACGGTTCTACAAGGTTTTGTGGCATTAGCAAAGATCTTTAAACAAACATATTTTTTCTGAACAGGGAGTCAAAGTAGCTAATTGGAAACTGACAAAGATTTCTTCAAGCAGAAGGTCATTAAGGCTGCCGCATTTTAAAGAATCTGCATTTTACATAATTGATATTTCAGCAAAACCACCAGCAGTCCTTTCTGGTGAACACAGGGGTTTGAATCATAACTTTTCTAGCCGAAGTAGGAAGGAAAGGGAGAATTTTTCTAATTATGCTCAAAAGACAAAACCCCGAGGAGCACACAGTTGGAATATGTTTCACAAAAGACAGATCAAAGTCCACAATCACTCCTAGATTTGGTGTCCTTATCGTCTCCATCTACAAGTCCTTTGATAAGGTGCTGACTGCACCAAAAAGCTCAATTTCAGTTTTACTGTTTTTGAAGCGCAGAGTTAAAACTCATCAACATGAATTCTCCTTATAGACAGTCCTTGCCATTCTGTGCAGTCTGTTTTGGATTGTTGTCTAGTCTAACAACCCACTGAGTGTCGTCAGAAGGACTCTATAGGTACGCAAAGGGTGCCATACACAGATTAAAGAGAGTAAGACTCATAACCGAGCCCTGTGGTGCCTCAGTCAGAATAGGCTTAGTTAGGAGCAGATCACAAGTTGGCCAGGGCCCTGTTTGTGTTCAATCCTGTAAAAGCAGCCTTGCCGAGAAGATGAAGGGGCATAGCTCACACTGGTGTAGTTTACTGTGAATTATCAAAGTATGCCAGGGACGTTAAAAAGCTAAATAAACTGATCAGCACCGTGCAGGCAGCAAATGAGCTTTGTTACAACAAATGCCTGAATAATTTATAATGAACAACCTGGAGCCATAGCTCACATGCCGTAAAGGAAACATTTTATGACAGCCACTGAAAGTGCTTGAGCAAATGAATCTGTGCAAACATGAACAACGGGTGCATAAAACATGGCGATAAAAATGCAGATAATATCGGTCGGCAGTTTAAAGACGCAATAGAGGAATACGTGGGTCTCTCTTTTTTAAGCTCACAGCGTCACTCTACGTCGCCTCTGTAGAGAAGCCACACAGATACTTCCACAAAGACCTTTAAACTCCAATACAAGGGTGTGCGTTGGCGTTTCGCAACCAACCCGTCGTGCAGGTTTCTGAGACAGGTTTACAACTACGCCTGCCATTTAAACCATATTGCACAATTTGTGTAACTTTGTATTAAAATTAAAAAGGACAGTGCTTCACGGGTTACGAAAAGAAAAAATAATATTACAAATTTATATTTCCACAAATGTAAACATATATAGCATTTACATTTGTGCAATGGCAGCACATTAACCAATTAGATTATACCTTTAATCCGCTATCTATACCGAATCAAAGAAAGAGCATGATTCCATATAATATACCTTACACACATTCGATTCCCCGAGGGCCGTTTTAGGGCGGGCAGGTGAGGGTGACCGAAAAGAAAACGGGTCTCGACTGAAAATAATTCAACGTTCTTCAGATAATTACTACATCGGAATGTGAGGCGAGCAATCATCGAGTGGGCATCGGAGTGTACGTGTATTCCCTGGGGAACTGAGAAGGAAGGAAGGAAAGGACGGGAGGGTGCTGGAAATGTCATACAGCTTTACGCATAAGATGGAGTCCCGGGCTGCTGGTATGTGAAGCGGCACTAATCGCCGACAGATAAGGGGTGGTTTGGTAGCGGGGGGGGGGGGGGGGGGGGGGGCTTCCGCCTAGAATGCGTAACGAGCGCATCTAAATACAAAAAAAATGATCCAAATAACAGCCTCGTTAAAGAGTAAACCTCACAGTTCGGTAGCTCACAGGAGGGCATACAAGCAGCTGAGCTCGGCACTTTACGCGGCGTACCTCTTTTATGTAGCTCCCTGAGAGGAATCCCGTCTCCACCCCCGTCGTAGGGCAAGTAGGGGTCGGATGAGATATCCATAGGATCTGCAGAACAAAGAAGCAGTGGTGTTAGTTAGATGTGGACATCCGCTGCGTGTCAGAAGCCAGCAAGGAGGGCCGCTGCCATGTTTGAGCAGCCGCTGCACTGGGTGCTACTGCTGCCTGCAGTAACCCGGCGCTGCCACAGCTGATGATGTCACCAGAGGGAAAGGATTGCAGCCCTGTTGCTAGTGGCTACAATCTGGCCGGGCTTTGAAGGCGGAACAGAGATCATCTCAATCAGCAGGCCTGCTGAGTGTGAAGATGACTAAGCTAGAAGTGTACCAGGAAAGTCTCGGTCTGGGAAACCACTTCAAGGACAGGTGCGGGGCGTCACTGGGACAGGAAATAAGCCTGGGCATCAAAATAAATGGGGCATCTATTAGCGAATCAGATAGCTACAAAAAGTGTCCCTCACTTGCAAATCAGGGCAGGTTTAGAACGTTTAAAGACAGGCTGTAGAACTGTTTAACAAAGTACATGAGGCATTTGTGCTTGCTGCAGGAAAGTTTGTTTTAAGATCAGGGAAATCAACCGTAAAAAGCAATGGCAAAGCAAATAGGTCTCGGCAGTGTTTGAAATAGAGAAACAAGCATTTGCAATGCAATAGGTCTCGCATTAGGAAAGTTTGAGCTATTGGTATTGTAAATGACAAATGTTTTATTTATGTGTTGGTTTTGAAAATAGCAAAATTAATAGCTTTGTCATTTACAATGCCAATAGTTTTCACTTTCACAAATGTGATACCTATAGCATTTGTAATGCAATATGTGTTGTATTTAAGTGACTTAGATGTCTTGATATTACAAATAACAATGGCTTTTAATAAAAAAAATAATACTTAAGTAAAAGTTATTGCAATTTATAATGCCAATAGCTTAAACTTTTGTAAATACCTTTTGTGAAGATTACGTTCAGTGTATTTTATTGTGACGAAAATCTAAGAACAGAAGTGAAATATTAACATCTTTTTGTGACATTTGTACTAAAGCTTGAAACATTGAGAGAACATATTTGAACCAGTTGTTGTTGAATGGTTGCACAGATTGATGCTGGGGTGGCGCTGAGTGATGTTATGGTGGCGACGAGTGATGCTGTGGGGTTTAGTGATGCTGTGGTAGCGTATAGTGATGTTGTGGTGCCCCTGAGTGATGCTGTGGTGGTGCTGAGTGATGCTGTGGTGATGTGATAGATAGATAGAGTGAGGGCGATAGATAGAGTGAGGGCGATAGACAGATAGAGTGAGGGCGATAGATAGGTAGATAGATAGATAGATAGATAGATAGATAGATAGATAGATAGAATGAGGGCGATTGAGTGAGGGCGATAGATAGAGTGAGGGTGATAGATAGATAGATAGAATGAGGGCGATAGATAGATAGATAGATAGATAGATAGATAGATAGATAGATTAAAAAAATGTGTCACTGTCTGCATTTTACCCCCCAAGCCCGTAATCTTAAAAAAATTGGAAAGTGCTATTTAAATGCAGGACTCCATTGTACTCCATATTTTGCCCTTTCAGTTGTATAAAAGTCCACTTGTGACATCACTTCCACCATGAAATAGCACCACAGCGATGTCACAGAATAGTCTATTAAATGGGACGAGAAGTAAGGCATGCCATCAGGATACTAAATCATATATATTTGTCAATAATGCCGCAAATAATGGTAAAAATAAAACTCAAATATAAAAGACATCTTAGATATACACACATTAGGAAACTGGAAAAGAGATACCCTAGACAGCCTGGCATTGTTGCTCCGGAAGGAGTAGCAGCAGATCGCTCCTGGTCAGCAGCCAATATTATCTTTATAGGAAACCCCTGCAATCTCAATATTGTGAAGATAACACTCATTTTGGGGGAGTTTCACTTTAAGAGACTGTAACATTCATAGGGTGTATATATGATTAATTAAAACTGCAGCAAGGCTGGTGCTTCAGCGTCATATCCGGTGTAAGTAATCCGTGATTTAAATAGGGCCACTTAACTCTGGCTTGGGGTCGGATGGAATGAATGAGTGCCGCAGACTGCTAGGCGGGCGCGTGGCCATGTCATGCAGTTCTCATTATCTGCTTGTCTATTTTCAGCCTCTGCTTTAAAAACGTGCATCCAATTGCCGGTGGGAAGCACAGATAGGGTCCGATAAGCAAAGCAGGTGGATGCGTTAAGCTTGGCTGTGTCTCGCGTCGTCCAGAAGGAGCTGGCCCGTCTGTGAAAATCCACCGGCTGAAACCTAAGCGTATACTGATGATTTTATCTAAGGCCGGCTGAGAAAATGTATGGCGATGTGTGGGCAGGAAGAGCAATAGGCTGCGAAGGTTCATGGAGCGGAGCAGCTCGGGAGAGGTACAGGAATGGAGGGGTGCGGACAGAGACATGTGGGCAGAAACAGGGAAAGGGAACTGTGCGGCCAGGGAACAGTATGGGCTGGGAGAGCTGTCCGTTGGGAGAAGGGCGGACAGATAACTGCGGGTTGGGAACAGGATGGGAGACCTGCTGGCAGGAAGGTGTGGTGCAGGCTTCACCGTGAAATGGATAAAAAAAAAAAACAAGCCTGTTACATATAGCTGAAACACACAAACATGCAGACCTTGGTATAAATGAAAGAAGTTAATCACGCCTCACATATTAGCTCCTGCCTTTCATGCATGTTTTCCTCAGCCTCTGCCGGCCGCCCCCGAATCTGTGCGAAAGTGAAAGCGTGGCAGAGCCGGCACGTTCACAGCCCATGTCTCTTAAAGCGCACGGTCACAGCCTTGCTGACGAGCTTACCAAACACATTGCAGACAATGGCTGTGACCGCGCGCCTTATGAGACACGCACTATGAAAGTGAAAGTGTGGGAGAGCGCGAGAAGAGACGCGCGCGTTCACAGCACGTGTCTCCACAGCGCGTGTCTCCTAAAGCGCGTTGTCACAGCCATTGACTGCAATGGGTTTATTAAGCACGTGCACCTCTCCTGTCCCACTTTGCTACCTACAAGGCGACAATAAGTTTCGCAGGCGACAGCGCTTCGCGCTGCGACGCCAGCGAGACCTAAAAAGGGAAGGTACCCTGTACCAGAGTATCTGCTTGTTTCGGAGTAGTGCCGGTACACTCCACTTAAAAGTATCATGTCACAACTTGAGAAGTGCAGGTACTTTCCCTCTCAAAATAAAAAATGACCGTCCCATTTAAAGCACTCGGTCTAGGCATTTCGAGACCTATTGTTGTTGTCAAGACAATGTCTTTTAGCCACGTATCATGGAGTGGAGTGGATGTATGTGTTGTGGATTACAATTATGTGGTTTGGATTGGAATTGTTTGTTGTGCAATTGAGTGGCATGGAATTGTGTGGTGTTGAGTGTAAACATGTCGAGTGGAATTATGTTGCATGGTGTGGTGTGAGGAGACTAATGATTTGAATTTACCGTGGCAGTGGCCACATGGGCTGCCAAACGTCAGCCGAAGAGAGACTAGAGGTTAACTTCTTTCCTGTGGAAAGGTTTATTTGATTGTTTAGTAGCAGAAGGATAATGTTTTTGTCATATGCTGCTGCTATTGATGGTTATTCAACAACAAAACACCTGCCAATACTGGGTATTGTTCAATCAATTTTAGAATTAACCTGTATGAAAGAAACATAAAGGTCCGTCTTTTAGTTTACGTCACTAGTTTATTTATTTATTTGAACACTAGTGGGAAAAAGTTTTTTTCTTATATTTTCATTAGAAACCAATGTTTGGTGTATATACAAAAAACTAATACAATAACATTTCTACAAGTAATTCCTGATATGCAAAAAAACAAATTACCAACAGTTTTTTGACACATCCAAGCTTGCACACTGGCCAAAACATTCATCCATCTACATTCATCCAACACAAACAGTACAAATCCTAAAGGTCTTAATGTCAAAAACAGAAAAAAATCTATACATCAATTTCTTTCAATGTACATATATACAATTTTCACTTTTTAACGCTTTTTTCTTTTTATAAAAGAGATTTTTGCACCCTCTTAAATTGGACCTATTTAAAGAAATTATTTCAATTTTTGACAAAACGGCCACACAACCGGTCGACGCGTTTCGAACTCCCCAGTATGGAGTTCTCCTCAGGACCAACAATCTAAAATGACAAACAAACATATTTTTAGAACTTATGCCCTTGGGAATCCATTCTCAAGACTACAGATATAACTCCCATGCCTGGCTCTGCACATACCTTAATGTGGTGAAAAAAAAGCACTCCAAGAGTAGATGGTATTGTAACGATAGACAACTGTAAATAGGGAGACATGACATACATTTATGTTTTTGTTCTTAATTTCTAAACTACTGTACTCAGACTACGGTCATTTCAGGAAGGATGCTTACCTTAGACCAGAGTTAATAATGGCATTGTCTGTGAAGAGAGTAAAATACGTATAAGGTTTTGTAGCTCTAGCCCGAAATTTATCAGAAAGTGAATACCTCCCTATTCTGCTCACCGTTTTTTGAAGGGTTTTTTTCGGCGTGCGTGTAATTTAATCACCCGAGTCCTGCAAAAACAAGCAGGGTTCCGGGGTTACTAATGTTCAAAAAGCTCAGCGGTAGCCCCTCATCTTAAACAACGAGGTGTAAACTTACCAAAGTTTGCAGAAAGCCGCCTTCGAAATCAAGTTAACTGATGCGTACGGACGGTCTTCAATAACCTGCAATGTTATTGGCCCATCGTGCGATCATGTGATCGCGGTTTCCTTATGATTCTTAGAGGAGTGTTTAAAGTGATAGTACCCGGGAATGGTTAGTTTCAACAAAGCTTTATCGGTCATGTACTTGTCCCCGAGTTGCATGGTGAATGATCCTCCTGTTTAACCAGAGGCCACTACAGTGTATTCCAAACGGAGCGTGACTCAGTCACTAACACCGTAAATGAATTTTTAAACTATTCCAGAGTAGGACCAAAAAATATGCAAGAAGAAATGAATTGATGATATTCACATTTTATTAAAACATATAACCGCTGGTGGGGGTTGACCTCTAAACCATTGCCAGAACTGGTTTAAATTGATTGGACCTCATACAATGGAGATCAATGTATGTACACCATTTGTTGTACATTTACAGATTTGAATTGAAGAAAATCCCCAACTGAAAATGCTGCGGGGGATATGTAAGTGTGTAGATGATTTATCCATCACCCCTCACAATTTCCGAGATTTCATTGAGTCCTGTATTGGCGGTGTTAAACTTCATTATAAGCATGGCCTCTCGTTGATTCAATCTTTCCTCTATTTTTCCTCCTCGGGTATCACTCTCAATTTTAGAAATTACGGTCCATTGCAGATCTTTTTCCTTGTGATGATAAGTGTTCCAATGATGCACTAACGGTGCATTTGGTGTCTCCTTTCTGAGTCTGGATTTATGTTGCGTTATCCGATGCCGGATTTCCTGCGTTGTCTTCCCTATATACAACTTGGGACAAGGACATGTGACTCCATAGACCACATTTTTGGTGAGGCAATTGGTAAATGTATTGTGCTTCCAATATATCCCATTGAAGGTGAACACTGACCCTTCCTTAGTTTGTGAACAGCATAGGCAGTTGCCACACTTATGATGTCCCTGAATCGGGGGAAGCCCCAACATTCCTCTAAGTGATGTTTTTTCCACCTGGAGCAATGCTGTCCTGATAATATGTTGGGCAATATTTCTTTCCTTCTTGAAGGCGAAGAGTGGGATTTCGTTAAGTTCACTATTAAGGTCCTTAACTAAATGCCAGTTTTGGGTTATCATTCTCCGCAACAGATTGGCATGGGGACTGAAGGTAGACACGCAAACAATTCTTTTTTGTTCTACATGTGTCTTCTTCTGTAACAAGGTCTCCCGTGGTATCCACCACACACGTTTTAACGTGTGCTTTAACAATTATTTGGGGTATCCTCTAGAAGTCAACTTAAGTACCAGTTCATTTGCATGGTGAAAGTACTCCTCCCTATTGGAACAATTTCTCCTGATCCGAAGAAATTGCCCAAAAGGGAGGTTATCCTTCAAACTTCTAGGGTGATGGCTAGTATAGTGCAAGGCCGGGTTCCGATCCGTGGGTTTCCTGAATAGTGTTCTTCCCAATGTGCCTTCTGACGCATATACTTTTATGTCCAAAAATGTAATGATGTTGTTAATCCAATATCGCCAATTCCGGCACATTTGCAGGACTCTACAGATTTTTTGAACCAGATAACATCAGTACCATTCTAGGAAACAACACAGCTTTTGGTTACAATGGATGTAACTTCGTTATATACCCAGATACCCCAAGACCAAGCTTTAGAAACCCTTACCTATTTCCTTGACCAAAGGGAGCTGTTTATTATACAGCTTGCCAAATTTGCCCTACAAAAAAATTATTTTTTGTTTGATAAGGAGTTTTATTTCCAGACAAAGGGAGTGGCCATGGGCTGCCCCTTTGCGCCGGAATTGGCGATATTGTTCATGGGACTGTATGAAAGGAAGTTTATTTACAGTGACAATCCATACTTTGAATATATCACAAAATATCTTCGATTATTGATGATGTTTTCATCATCTGGTCAGGAACCCAAGAAAAATTGGAGGAATTCATGGTTTGGATTAACAACAGGACGGAGGATATAAAATTCCGGTTGTGTGGCCGTTTTGTCAAAAATTGAAATAATTTCTTTAAATAGGTCCAATTTAAGAGGGTGCAAAAATCTCTTTTATAAAAAGAAAAAAGCGTTAAAAAGTGAAAATTGTATATATGTACATTGAAAGAAATTGATGTATAGATTTTTGTCTGTTTTTGACATTAAGACCTTTAGGATTTGTACTGTTTGTGTTGGATGAATGTAGATGGATGAATGTTTTGGCCAGTGTGCAAGCTTGGATGTGTCAAAAAACTGTTGGTAATTTGTTTTTTTGTATATCAGGAATTACTTGTAGAAATGTTATTGTATTAGTTTTTTGTATATACACCAAACATTGGTTTCTAATGAAAATATAAGAAAAAAACTTTTTCCCACTAGTGTTCAAATAAATAAATAAACTAGTGACGTAAACTAAAACACGGACCTTTATGTTTCTTTCATACAGGTTAATTCTAAAATTGATTGAACAATACCCAGTATTGGCAGGTGTTTTGTTGTTGAATAGTTTGGACCCAGACTTACTGGTTAGGAGTCACGACCCTGTGTCGTGATTGCTATTGATGGTTATGGCAGGAGGAACTGATGTGTGCGCATGTGTGATTTGTAGAGAGAAGTAAAGGGGGCTGGTAGGAAACGAAGATGGTACATGTCACAGTGACAATGCGTGTTGTACTAACTACGGACAGGGATGATACTTACCAGAAGAAAGGTGTGACTGGGACAGTTGTGGAGTCCCCCATGTTACTATATCCATCAAAATGTGGCTGCAGGTCTTCTGTTAGTCATCCTATGGCAGGGTTCTTCAAACTGTGGGGCGCGCCCCCCTGGGGGGGGGGGGGGTGCGGCACCATCCCAGGGGGGGGCAAGCGCTCCACTCCGATCTTCCCTTTGTGCCCGTTCCTTTGTCTGGGTGATTCTCCCAGGAGGGGGCCAATTCATGGAGTCGACCGCTTCGGCTGCAGTGCAGGCAAGGAGTCTCCTCTGCTAAAAACGAAAGCAAACAAACAGACACGCTTTCAGCTTTAGCAGAGGAGACCCCTCGCCTCCCACTGCAGCTGAAGCTGTCGACTCCGTGAATTGGCCCCCTCCTGGGAGAGTTAGCTCTTCCCAGAAGGGAGAGAAGGTTTCCGGAGAGGGTTTGAGGCACGGGCGGGGTGGGTTCTGGCCCAGGTCCCCAGCCTTTCAAAGGGGGTGGGAGTGAGGGGGGGGGCGGGAGTCCTTCAGTTATTTTGGGAAGGGAGGGAGAGGTTGCAATCCAGGTTTGGGCCATGAATCGGGACGGTGGGCTCTGGTCTGCGGTCATCAACTCATGAGGATCTTTGTGTGGGGCACCGAAGTGTCTGTGTTCAGGGATGTTGGTCTGCAGATTCAAATTTGAATCATCAAATGTGTGAGGGATGTCGGGTGCAGCCGGCCACCAGACGTCCGTTATGTTGCCATGTGGGTGAATAGATGTATGGGTGGAGGGGTGGAGTGGTGGATGTATGGGTGGAGTGATGGGTGGAATGGTGGATGTGTGGGTGACATGGTGGATGTATGTGATTGAGGAGGGTGGATGGACGGGGGATGGATTGAGGAGTGAAGGGTGGGTGAGAGGTCAATGGATGGATTCATGAGTGGATGAGTGGATGGATGAGTGGGTGGATGGGTGGATGGAGGGATGGGTGGCTGGGTGAGGGGGGAATGGAGAGAGAGGGGGAGGATGGATGAGTGAGGACATGGATGAATGATTGGCAGAGTGGATGGGCAGGTGTGTGCATGGATGGGTGAGGAGAGGAGCATGGAGACGGATGGGTCAGAGAGTGCATGCATGAGTGGGGGGAGGGTGGAGAGCGGGAGGGATGGATGGGTGGGTGGATAGATGAGTAGGGGGTTGAGTGGGTGGATGGATGAGTGACTGGGTGGATGGATGAGTGGGTGGGGGATGGCAAGATGGGTGAGAGGGTGGGTGGTTGGATGGATGAGTGAGTGGATGGATGGGTGGAGGAGTGGATGGGTGGGTGGAAGAGTGGATGGATGAATGGAGGAGTGGATGGATGAGTGGGAGGATAGCTTGGGTGAAGGGGTTAGTGGTTGGATGGATGAGTGGGTGGATGGATGGATGGATGGGTGGAAGAGTGGATGGATTGGTGAGGGGATGGATTGGGTGAAGGGATGGATGGATGATGGATGGATGGATGGATGGATGGATCGATGGGTGAGGGGGTGGATGGAGGGATGGATGGGTGAGATGATGGATGGAGGGGTGGATGGGTTTGCAAGTGGTTGAAGGGGATTGGATGTGGATGGGGCACAGATGGAGGGACGGAATGAATGGTGGGGGAGTTGGTGGATGACAAGGTGTACATGATGGATGGGGAGGGTTGTGATGACTTCCTTTGCCTTGGAGGATTGTGTTTTGAGCTGTGTGGTACGCCTCTGTCGTTTCGCCACACCCACTCACAGGCCTGCAGTTTGCTAGGCACTCTTGTTGTGTTGAGCATTGTTTGCCGGATATGGCCCGTGGTGTGCACGTTGCTGTCGATCATGTGGTGTGCCGGATTCCCGAGGTTTTGGTCGGGTGGTGGGGGGGCCCAACATCTGGGGGAATTCAGCTGGGGGGGCTAAACCTGGAAAAGTTTGAATACCTCTGTCCTATGGCATTTCTCAGTCCGAAATCATTTGCATAAGTTTCATTGGCTCCCAGTTAGGAACCTTATCATCAAGGCCCTCTGCATTACTTATAGAGCACTTCATAACACTGGCCCTATGTTTTTGAGACGACTACTTTACTGGTATGTCCCAAAAAGGCATTTGCGTTCCGAAGGAGCTAAACTGCTAGCAATTCCGAAAGTTTTCAAGGCCAGATGCGGAGGCAATAGCTTTAGGGCAGCTGCCCCAAACTCTGGAATACACTCCCTCTTTCTATCAGAACTCTTCCAACTCTATTTGCCTTTAGGAAGGCCTTGAAAACCTGGCTATTTGAGCAATAGTCTTTCTCTTCTTTCGTCTTACAGATATTGGCATAATGTACCGCTCAGCACCAAGACAACCTCGGGTATTCGTGCACTCAACACATTTTATTACCATTAACATTGAGCTTTGAATGGCAATCCAATGCTTTGTGAGTGTTGTAAATTTTGGTTTAACCCAATTGGACGACTACACTTCAAAACAATGATCTGTTAAAGCAAAGCCCATGACTGGAATATGTGGGCCGAAAAAAAAAAAAGGGAGCAACCAGTACCCCTAAACTGGAGAGAAAGAGGCATAAAAAAGATGGAAAATGGGCAAGCGACAAAAAAACACTACAACTTTTGAAATGTGTGTAAGGGGCTGTGTTATAAGTTGGAGAGTTGGGGGTAATTTTCCAGAAGTTGTGACAAGAGACGCCAGCTTGTTTTTTTATCAGGTGTATGTTTTTTTATCAGGTGTATCCCGTTCAGTACTGTCTTTTTTTGGTTCTTATTCTGGGATATGGCACTTCTACATTGTAATAGGGTGGGTGGTGAAATCAAAAATACAGAAAAGAAATTGCTGGGTGAACTACACCAACTGAATCAGGAGACCGTGAGATTTTAGGGGACGCAGCACTGATTAGCAATTTGCTGTGCAAAGCTGCAGCTGTATTTTTCCTTCATAACTATAACAAAAGACAGCTCCACAAGCAATTCACACCTGTGGTAGCCATTTACAAAGGAAAACTGATGTTGGGTGCCCACTTTCTTACCCCTCGCTCACCAAAGGCATTTCTTTTTAACCATGTCCAGTCTCTTCTCTCTATCACCACCTAGTGAGTGTTTGACTGTTCTCCACAGCTATACCAACCCTGTCATAATCTATGTGATTGTTTTCTTCCCCTGTCAGAAGCAATTCTATGTCAGGATCCAGAATTGCATGCCTCTGCCTGCCCCTGGCGAGTAACGCCATCATTTGGCGAGGGTCTGTACAATATGTGAAGCCTGCTTTTGTATTGAGACACACTGCACAGCACCAGGGTAAGTTTGAATATGTTCTACGCCCTTGGTGTTTGTATTGATTGGCAGGTAGCTCTGCCTTGAGGGGACACACTTCCAGGTGGCATAGTTGCCATCATAAACTTATAGTTTGCCAGAGAGGGCAGTGTCCCCCAGCCTAGGACACCTACTGGCTGGTGGCTCTTCCCCATATTGATTGCTGGACCCCAGCATTTCAATTTGCAGTACTCTGCTCTATATCGCTTCGCTGGTCCCCAGCCTCAATTTTATAGTTCTCAACCGTGCTTGGTGATTATTCCATTACGCAGCACAATTGCTTCTTCAGAAGCATCCGTGAAAGCACCACTTGATCCCTCCTAGGGCTGCCAGCATGTCAGATCATGGGGATATGCAATTGGATGAAGATCCCCTGGCCCAGTTACCCTGGCATGATGAGTTTTACGATGCAGTAGATGCATCCATTTACAGAGCAGGTCCCCAAGGAGCAGCACCTGGCGCAGCAAATTGCACAGGAATGCGCGGGCCCAAAATCCAGCTATGCCGCCTCCCAACCTGCCCGGGTACGGCCCAGCCTCAGGATGGGCAGCCAGTCCCACCCAAACGCTCATGAAAGATGGGGTGGATCACGACGCCTTTGGGCTTCCCTGTAAGGCATCTTTGGTGCAGAATCAGTCTCTTGTGGTGCCCTTTGGCACCGCTCCCTTGCCCAAGGCAGCCTCACCCGCTCTTCAAGCCGATCAGCCAAGGGATGATTACCAAAGAGACACAGATGAGGTACCTAGCTCCTCCAGATCCCGGCGCTCTTCTCCCTCTCCTGTTTTCATTGAGCCTCAAGCAGCTGAAGATGGGTCGGAAATGTTGGACCCAGAATTAATCCTTGATCATCTGAGTGGACACCTTGCACAAAAGTGGCAAATTACGATTGCAAGCAGGATAAGGACCCCAATGGGGAAACAGGCCCATAGCCGTCTAAGGATGGAATGCCCACGATCCTCTCTGGAGGGCAAGGTGGCACAAACCCCCGGAGTTGGATTCCAGGATGGTCACCTTTTGAGTCAAGTTTATTAAGGACCTGAAGAAGGGTATAGGCAGATCCTGGAAGGCTTGCCAGGACAAACTCTTGGACATCCCTGGCCCCATTACGATGATCCTGGATATAGCAGAAGATGCAAAAGCTTCAGGCACCCTCAGTTCACCGGATACCCTCTCTAGTTGGGCAGTGGTTTTCCTGGGAAATGCCAACTGTGCTCTCTCTACCGAGCATAGACGCTTGTGCCTCATTAAAGTGGACCCCAAGTTAGGGGATTTGGCAGGTTCTGAAGCATGGGCAGTGACCCAAGGGGGACTGTTTGGTGAGCCCTTTATTAAGGAGCTTGGTCATTTTGTGAATCAGTTTACTTCTTTAGATAAGGCCCTGTCCTCTATTAAGCAGGTGTTCTCCTCCCAGATTTTTTGTGGGGCTGGTCGACGAAGGGGATGTTCGACCACCAGTTCTTTCAAAAGTCCAGAGGGCACGGCTCCAGGTGCGTGCAGTTGCATGATCAATCCGGCTATGGAAATTTCTGTCCAACCCGTGCTAGAAGGTCAGGAGGCCGAAGTTTCAGAGGGGCCGATGCTGCCTCAAATTCCAGTAAGTGTCTCTAAGTCTTCCCTCTTAAAAGTGGGGGATCGGCTGGCAAATTTTGTACATGTGTGGGGGAGGCTCACGAGCGATGCCTGGGTCTTACATAAAGTTTTGCGGACGTGCCTCAGGCCTATTCAGTTTTCAAGACACAAGGCAGACTTAATGGCTGCAGAAGTTTCCTCACTCCTGAAGAAAGGAGCTATTTGTCTTACCTCCCCTTACCCTCAGGGTTTCATCAGCAATATGTTCTTAGTCGACAAAGCAGAAGGAGGTCTGAGGCCGGTTCTTAATATGCACAAATTCAACGAGTGGCTGGTTTACCGCCATTTCAAATTGGAGGGATGCATTCGCTTCGGGATGTCATGTGCTCAGCAGACTGGATTTGCAAAATGCGTACCTGGCCATTCTGATTTTTCCTCATCACAGGAGATTCCTAGAATTTGTCTGGCGGCAGCAGATGTTCCACTTCACGACTCTTCCTTTCGGTCTGTCCTCTACTCCGTGGTGCTTCACAAAAGTGCTTTGTTTTATCGTGGAGTTCTTGTGGGCGCAGGGGGGGCGCCTTATTGTGTACTTAGACGATATGCTTCTTTTGGCTCAAGATCCCCAGCAACTGATGCAAAAAATGCATCAGGCCGTAAACCTGTTGCAAAGTCTTGGTTTTGTGATATTTGGGAAGAAATCCCTTCTGGGGCCTTCTCAAATGGTAATCTTCTTGGGGTTTCTCATAGATTCTATCGAGGCCACCCTCAGCCTTCCTTCTCGGAAGATATCCATGATCAGACACAAACTGTGGCAAGAATCTGGCCAAGCAGAGGGTGTCCTCAAGACAAATCGCACGACTAGTTGGTCTGCTGTTGGCCTCCATTCAGGTCATCTTCCCGGACCTTTGAATTACTGGGAATTGCAGAGATTGAAGGCAGTGCATTTGACGAGAGGTCTCTCATATTCTCACTTGTTGATTCTGTCCGATGAAGCACAGGAGGAAATCCATTGGTGGCTCTCCCTCATGGAGGCATGGAGCAGAAGAGCAATTTTTCACTGGGTTCCCGACCTGGTTATAGAATCCGATGCTATGATGATACCATAGAGGCAGAGCTGGTTAAGACTTGAAAACATGGATAGGGAGAAGGGGTGCTAAATACTCATATTAAATACCAAATCCGAATTAAGATACAGGATATGAGGGATATAGCTGAAACACTTTATATTGACAGAATCTTCGCACTCATTTAGTTAGTATGAGGGAAGTACTGGTACTTGCGTGTATGTAGGTGCTGAATGAGATCTCCCTTCTGGGTCGTGGGAGTCAAATAAAGTATATGATAGCGCTATTCCAACAGGGAACGACATCCTCATAAAGCACTCAAAAGAAATTTCCTTCAATTTTCAATTCGTTTCATTGATTTTTTTATTATTCAAGAGTTTTCTTATTCAAAAAGTCATTTTT
The DNA here is from genome assembly GCF_964263255.1 of Lissotriton vulgaris. Classification (NCBI taxonomy): domain Eukaryota; kingdom Metazoa; phylum Chordata; class Amphibia; order Caudata; family Salamandridae; genus Lissotriton; species Lissotriton vulgaris. The sequence goes on from NW_028252959.1 coordinate 151,377, forward strand.
TCTTCATGATAACATCATTTTAAACAAAAACAATCAAGCACCCAATGCATTTCGGGCAAGAGCCCTTCTTCAGGGGCATAGCATTCTGTTGAGGAAAATAACACAACTGTAATACAATCATCAGACCTTCACTTAATATAAAACAAACACATTTAAATTTAGGCATATTTCAAGTAGCATCTCATTTAAAGTATTTTATATGCATTCTCAATACAGTATACGAAATTTTGTCATTTGTGTACCCGTGAAATAAAATTATATAGGCTTGTTAAGATGCAGTGTGCAACAAGTGCAGCCGGAGAAACGTGTTGAAAGCATAAAAAAGTATGAAAAAGTTGAGGTACCTGAATAGTGTTATCAAGATAAATCCTTATAACAGTGTTTTAGAAGATCGACCCATAAATGACCTGCAAAATGTATGGTTACCAATTAGAACTATGATAAGCTTTTCGAGTTTAGAAATAAAGCTGACAACTTTACATATGCATGTGGGTTATTTACGTACCGGTATTGGCGACCGGCTCGTTCGAAAATGGGTTGATGGATAAGTCTTATTTCTAAAATGCACAAGAAGTGTCAAAAAGTTAGGTGATGGCATGATATTGGTTTAGAGGTACACTAAACGCATGAGGTGAGTCGTTTAAGAAGTCTTACCGTGGACGGTGAAAGTACGAGCGTCGGTGTCCAAACCAAATGCTGGTAGCGTTTGCAAAAAACGTGGGTGAAATGCGACTGACGAAACTGCCGGATTTAACCTGGAAGTTCCGTGGGATAATCAAGAAAATAAATGATGGACGTGTTGTGAAAGTGTGATTCCGACCTAACATGGCGGATTTAAAGTAAGGATCCGATACAATGCGACTCGCTGAACTGCCGATATTGACCCGGAAGTTCAGTCAGAAATGTAAACGTCAGATCCGTCGTGAGCATGTATAGACATACATGGTTTGTAAACAAAGATTAATAACGGGTCACAAGTTTAAAAGGTATACTGTTAATCAAGACTCAGGTCCGGGTCAGATGGATTTATGTCTGAAGCAGTATAGAAGAAATGGTGTCAAGATACTGTATAATGCAATTATCTACCCTCAAAGGCAATAGTCAATTCTATGAAAAAAGATATAGAAATATACATAATGTACTAATACAGTAATGTGAAGCGTGGACTCAGGTTACATCCTATTAAATCTCAATTAAATAAAACAATTTAGATCTATGCGATCATTGAGACCTTTCGGTTGACAAGTGTTCAAAAATGAAATCCAAAACACTTCTCTCCGTAAGAGATGTTGGGAATTGTCTCGACCCGGTAGTATTGGTACAGTTTCCAAGATCAGAAAACGAAGTTGACTGAGTGTGGTTGTTGTTATTAAAATGGTTAGCTAATGGTGATTTTTGGTTCTTTGTACGTATACTGCTCTTATGTTCTATTATACGCGTCTTGATTTTGCGTTCAGTTTTTCCAACGTACGAGAGTCCACAAGGACATTTAATCAAATATATGACATTGCGGCTGTCACATGTCGCAGTTACACGTAAGGGGATGGTGGTGCCTTTGCTTGGGTGTTTCATTTCTTTGCCCTTAATTATGGCATTACAGTTCCCACAGTTTAAGCAAGGGATAGTCCCTTTGAATGATTCTTGTCTGCATTGTGCCTTCTTGTTCAAAATTTCTTTTATGTTTCTGGATCTTTGATAGGCAAATCTTGGAGGAAGTTGAAAAATGTGATTGAAATCGTTTTCCATGGATAATAAAGGCCAGTTTCTCAATATGGCTCGTTTAATTTTGGAACTTTCTGTAGAATATTTCGAGACGAATACCATTCTCTCTTGTGTGGTTTGTTTAGATTTGGGTGATAACAAAGCACGTCGATCTATGTTGTTCATTTTGGATGTTGCTTCCTCTAGAATGTCTCGAGGGTATCCTCTCTCACTGAATTTCTCAATGCAATTTTTGACACTTAATTTAAGGGATTCGTCAGTAGATGAAATTCGTTTTATTCTTATTAGTTGCGAATACGGCAGATATCTTTTGAGGGATGGTTGATGAAAACTGTTGAAATGTAACAAGTTATTGCGATCTGTAGGTTTGGTGAAAACACTAGTGTCCAATTTTCCATTGTTTTTTGTAATTTCAACATCCAAGAATGATATTTGATTGTTTTGTATATTGTGTGTGAATTTGATTCGGTCATTTACCAAATTGAGACATTCTATTGCTTGTTGCAAAGCAGGGATTGTACCTTTCCAAAGGATGAATATATTGTCGATATATCTCTTATAAAGTATCAAGTTCTCTGTCCAGCACTTTATATTCAGAATGTTATCCAGCTCAAACCGGTGCATAAACAAATTAGCATATGCCGGTGCGGCACAATTGCCCATAGATGTTCCAGAGCTTTGAATAAAATATTGATCTTGCCACGTGAAGTAACTGTGATACAGTATGAAGTTCAATAATTCCATGATAAATACTTTCAACCCTTCTTCCTTATTTGATGTCATTAGAAATGACGCAGTTGCATCCAGTCCCAAATTGTGGGGAATTGATGTGTATAAGGCTTGTACATCGATTGTGCATAGAAGCATGTCATTAGTGAACTCCGATTTATGGTTATCCAAGATGGTAAGAAAGTGCGTGGTATCCTTTATATAGGTTGTCATAGATTGTACTAGTGGTTGCAAATGTTTATCAATATACAGTCCAATCGGTTCATGGATAGAATTTATTGTAGAGACGATGGGTCTGCATGGGGGGTGCGTAGGATGTTTATGCACCTTCGGTAGCATGTAGATATACGGTATGGATGGATTGGTTTTGATGAGGTATTGTTTTTCTTTCTGTCCAATGACCCCCAGTTCTATCGTTTTGTCAATTAAGTTTGTCAATATTTCCATGAATTGTTTGGTGGGATTTTGATCAACTTTGTAGTAAGTATTGGTGTCGTTAACATGTTCGTTGACTCGTGCATTGTAAAACTCAACATCCATAATCACAAGGGCTCCTCCCTTGTCCGCTTGGCGAATGGTGATTTCTGGGTTGTTGGCAAGATTTTTTAGAATGTTTTGTTCGCTTTTAGACAAATTGCTCGATTTGGATTTTGGTTGTTTGTAAATTTTTCCCATTTCTTTCTGAATGATTTTTTCGAAGGCGTCCAACACCTTATGGCTTACCGGAGGAATGTATTTACTTTTACTCCTTAGACCCATAAGCGTATCTTTGGGAGGCTCTTCCGTAATTGGAATCACATTTGAACGTATTACAAAAAGGAACCTCATATGTATCTACGTTCCATTCCAACTTACTAGATACACAAATTTGCATTCACAAATTCATGAGAGTACTACGGTTACGACACTTCTTCTCCAATGTGATTCCAATTACGGAAGAGCCTCCCAAAGATACGCTTATGGGTCTAAGGAGTAAAAGTAAATACATTCCTCCGGTAAGCCATAAGGTGTTGGACGCCTTCAAAAAAATCATTCAGAAAGAAATGGAAAAAATTTACAAACAACCAAAATCCAAATTGAGCAAATTGTCTAAAAGCGAACAAAACATTCTAAAAAATCTTGCCAACAACCCAGAAATCACCATTCGCCAAGCGGACAAGGGAGGAGCCCTTGTGATTATGGATGTTGAGTTTTACAATGCACGAGTCAACGAACATGTTAACTACACTAATACTTACTACAAAGTTGATCAAAATCCCACCAAACAATTCATGGAAATATTGACAAACTTAATTGACAAAACGATAGAACTGGGGGTCATTGGACAGAAAGAAAAACAATACCTCATCAAAACCAATCCATCCATACCGTATATCTACATGCTACCGAAGGTGCATAAACATCCTACGCACCCCCCATGCAGACCCATCGTCTCTACAATAAATTCTATTCATGAACCGATTGGACGGTATATTGATAAACATTTGCAACCACTAGTACAATCTATGACAACCTATATAAAGGAAACCACGCAATTTCTTACCATCTTGGATAACCATAAATCGGAGTTCACTAATGACATGCTTCTATGCACAATCGATGTACAAGCCTCATACACATCAATTCCCCACAATTTGGGACTGGATGCAACTGCGTCATTTCTAATGACATCAAATAAGGAAGAAGGGTTGAAAGTATTTATCATGGAATTATTGAACTTCATACTGTATCACAGTTACTTCACGTGGCAAGATCAATATTTTATTCAAAGCTCTGGAACATCTATGGGCAATTGTGCCGCACCGGCATAGGCTAATTTGTTTATGCACCAGTTTGAGCTGGATAACATTCTGAATAAAAAGTGCTGGAATGAGAACTTGATACTTTATAAGAGATATATTGACGATATATTCATCCTTTGGAAAGGTACATTACCTGCTTTGCAACAAGCAATAGAATGTCTCAATTTGGTAAATGACCGAATCAAATTCACACACAATATACAAAACAATCAAATATCATTCTTGGAAGTTGAAATTACAAAAAACAATGGAAAATTGGACACTAGTGTTTTCACCAAACCTACAGATCGCAATAACTTGTTACATTTCAACAGTTTTCATCAACCATCACTCAAAAGATATCTGCCGTATTCGCAACTAATAAGAATAAAACGAATTTCATCTACTGACGAATCCATTAAATTAAGTGTCAAAAATTGCATTGAGAAATTCAGTGAGAGAGGATACCCTCGAGACATTCTAGAGGAAGCAACATCCAAAATGAACAACATAGATCGACGTGCTTTGTTATCTCCCAAATCTAAACAAACCACACAAAAGAGAATGGTATTCGTCTCGAAATATTCTACAGAAAGTTCCAAAATTAAACGAGCCATATTGAGAAACTGGCCTTTATTATCCATGGAAAACGATCTCAATCACATTTTTCAACTTCCTCCAAGATTTGCCTATCAAAGATCCAGAAACATAAAAGAAATTTTGAACAAAAAGGCAAAATGCAGACAAGAATCATTCAAGGGGACTATCCCTTGCTTAAACTGTGGGAACTGTAATGCCATAATTAAGGGCAAAGAAATGAAACACCCAAGCAAAGGCACCACCATCCCCTTACGTGCAACTGCGACATGTGACAGCCGCAATGTCATATATTTGATTAAATGTCCTTGTGGACTCGCGTACGTTGGAAAAACTGAACGCAAAATCAAGACGCGTATAATAGAACATAAGAGCAGTATACGTACAAAGAACCAAAAATCACCATTAGCTAACCATTTTAATAACAACAACCACACTCCGAGTCAACTTCGTTTTCTGATCTTGGAAACTGTACCAATACTACCGGGTCGAGACAATTCCCAACATCTCTTACGGAGAGAAGTGTTTTGGATTTCATTTTTGAACACTTGTCAACCGAAAGGTCTCAATGATCGCATGGATCTAAATTGTTTTATTTAATTGAGATTTAATAGGATGTAACATGAGTCCACGCTTCACATTACTGTATTAGTACATTATGTATATTTCTATATCTTTTTTCATAGAATTGACTATTGCCTTTGAGGGTAGATAATTGCATTATACAGTATCTTGACACCATTTCTTCTATACTGCTTCAGACATAAATCCATCTGACCCGGACCTGAGTCTTGATTAACAGTATACCTTTTAAACTTGTGACCCGTTATTAATCTTTGTTTACAAACCATGTATGTCTATACATGCTCATGACGGATCTGACGTTTACATTTCTGACTGAACTTCCGGGTCAATATCGGCAGTTCAGCGAGTCGCATTGTATCGGATCCTTACTTTAAATCCGCCATGTTAGGTCGGAATCACACTTTCACAACACGTCCGTCATTTATTTTCTTGATTATCCCACGGAACTTCCAGGTTAAATCCGGCAGTTCCGTCAGTCGCATTTCACCCGCGTTTTTTGCAAACGCTACCAGCATTTGGTTTGGACACCGACGCTCGTACTTTCACCGTCCACGGTAAGACTTCTTAAACGACTCACCGCATGCGTTTAGTGTACCTCTAAACCAATATCATGCCATCACCTAACTTTTCGACACTTCTTGTGCATTTTAGAAACACGACTTATCCATCAACCCATTTTCGAACGAGCCGGTCGCCAATACCGGTACGTAAATAACCCACATGCATATGTAAAGTTGTCAGCTTTATTTCTAAACTCGAAAAGCTTATCATAGTTCTAATTGGTAACCATACATTTTGCAGGTCATTTATGGGTCGATCTTCTAAAACACTGTTATAAGGATTTATCTTGATAACACTATTCAGGTACCTCAACTTTTTCATACTTTTTTATGCTTTCAACACGTTTCTCCGGCTGCACTTGTTGCACACTGCATCTTAACAAGCCTATATAATTTTATTTCACGGGTACACAAATGACAAAATTTCGTATACTGTATTGAGAATGCATATAAAATACTTTAAATGAGATGCTACTTGAAATATGCCTAAATTTAAATGTGTTTGTTTTATATTAAGTGAAGGTCTGATGATTGTATTACAGTTGTGTTATTTTCCTCAACAGAATACTATGCCCCTGAAGAAGGGCTCTTGCCCGAAATGCATTGGGCGCTTGATTGTTTTTGTTTAAAATGATGTTATCATGAAGAAAAAATGACTTTTTGAATAAGAAAACTCTTGAATAATTAAAAAATCAATGAAACGAATTGAAAATTGAAGGAAATTTCTTTTCAGTGCTTTATGAGGATATAGCTGAAAGCCAGGGCGCAGGCCAAAGAGTGGGGGGGAGGGGCGACAAAGCCAATAGATTGAGGGCCTGGCTGGACAAAAGAGACAAGGAAAGAAGTTGGGTGATGGAAATCTGTACCCAAAAGGGGAAATTTGCAGGACAGGAGAAGAGAAAGTGTCAGCATTTGCTGTGCGTTACGAGAGGCTGTATAGGTCTACCTCGAACAGAACGGGGTCAGACTGTTTTGATCTCCTTCGAGATGCTAGACTCCCCACGCTATCCCTAGAAGAACATGCAGACCTAAATAAGAACCTCACTGTGAAGGACATAGGGTGCGCCATCAGAACACTACATCCAGTCAAGGCGGCCTGACCTAACAGCATCCCCGCCGAATTGTATAAAGGAAAGGCGACGGTGGTGGCACCGCATATTTTGAATATGTACCTACAAGTGTTTGTGCGGGGTAACCTCAATGATGATGAACGGCTGGCCACTATTGTGGTTATTCGAAAAAAAGGGCAAACCACAGACAGATTGTAATTCATATCGCCCAATTTCAAAGTTAAATATGGAGGCAAAAGTGCTGGCGAAGGTGCTAACGTCCATAATACACGCTGATAAAACGGGTTTTATGTCACACAGGAGCACCTGGAGCACCTGGCTTAATTTATAACTTCTATATTGAGTAATACATCTTACGGCGCAAAGGCCAGAAGATGACGCTGTGCTGTTGTCATTTGGCGTCCGCATGGCATTAACAGCATTGATTGGCGGTACTCACTCACGGTGCTATAACAGGTTGAATTGGGTCCAAAATTCTGCGCCTGGGTCCGACTTTTGTACACGAACCGGCTGGCCAGGGTGAGGGTGAATGTGGTGGTGTTGCGGTCAGTAGCACCAGATAAGGGTACAAGACATGGCTGCCCACTCTCCCCCATGCTTTTTGCACTAGAACCCCTAGCGGCGTGGGTCAGGGGTGACTTAATGATACAGGGCATACCGGGAGGGAATGAATGGGATGAGAAGATATCATTATATGCGGATGACATACTGCTATAAATCACAAACCCAAAGTCATGGCCAGGGACAGACTGATTTGTATATAGCCAGGTTCTGAGCTGGGATGGTGCAGTGAGATAAATAACGGTGATGGATCAAGTCCTGATCTTTGAACTGGGTAAGAGTGGTCTGCTTAATTCAGACACTTTGTTCATCACCACCCTCTTTTCTGAATCGTTTTTGGCCACTATAGGCGTGGCAGGGTATACTCAGACATGAGTCCCTTTCTCACTGCACCATCAGGATTCAAGCAAGCCGGGCGGAAGACGGCTGAAATGCCAGAAACCGGTCCCCGGTAGCTTGTCTCCTTTCTGGTGAAGAATTGGCTTGGTAGTTTAGTCTGCCCTGTTCCCATGATGCACTGGGCCAGGGACAGACTGATTTATATATAGCCAGGTTCTGAGCTGGGATGGTGCAGTGAGATAAATAACGGTGATGGATCAAGTCCTGATCTTCGAACTGGGTAAGAGTGGTCTGCTTAATTCAGACACTTTGTTCATCACCACCCCCTTTTCTGAATCGTTTTTGGCCACTATAGGTGTGGCAGGGTATACTCAGACATGAGTCCCTGTCTCACTGCACCATCAGGATTCAAGCAAGCCGGGCCGAAGACGGCTGAAATGCCAGAAACCGGTCCCCGGTAGCTTGTCTCCTTTCTGGTGAAGAATTGGCTTGGTAGTTTAGTCTGCCCTGTTCCCATGATGCACTGGGCCAGGGACAGACTGATTTGTATATAGCCAGGTTCTGAGCTGGGATGGTGCAGTGAGATAAATAACGGTGATGGATCAAGCCCTGATCTTTGGACTGGGTAAGAGTGGTCTGCTTAATTCAGACACTCTGTTCATCACCACCCCCTTTTCTGAATCGTTTTTGGCCACTATAGGTGTGGCAGGGTATACTCAGACATGAGTCCCTTTCTCACTGCACCATCAGGATTCAAGCAAGCCGGGCCGAAGACGGCTGAAATGCCAGAAACCGGTCCCCGGTAGCTTGTCTCCTTTCTGGTGAAGAATTGGCTTGGTAGTTTAGTCTGCCCTGTTCCCATGATGCACTGGGCCAGGGACAGACTGATTTGTATATAGCCAGGTTCTGAGCTGCGATGGTGCAGTGAGATAAATAACGGTGATGGATCAAGCCCTGATCTTTGGACTGGATAAGAGTGGTCTGCTTAATTCAGACACTCTGTTCATCACCACCACCTTTTCTGAATCAAAGTCATCGATAGGCCGAATACTCCATATATTAAAATTGTTCGGGGGATACCTGGGATACCAGATAATTTGGGACGAATCCCTTCTCTATGTGCTCGCTGGTTCCCCACCGGCACTGCCATCCAGGGCACGTACCTTAATGATAAAAGACAAGTTTAGGTATCTTGAAATAGTGATTTCAAGGACAGATACTGTATTTCTGAAGGATAACTTATTCCCTAAATTAGACAAGCTTCAAAGAGATGTGCTACACTGTGACAGCTACCATTGTCTCTAATAGGGTGGGCCGCACTATTTAAAATGATGGCACTGCCAAGTTTATTGTATGTTTTACACAATATGCCCTGTAGGGTGCCAACAGACTTCTTCTAAAAAATTGACAGTGAAATCAGACTGCTTTTATGGGATGGGGAAAGCCCTAGAATAGCCATGCACAAACTACAGAGGGCAGTGTTTGAGGGTGGACTGGCCATTCCAGACATCAAAAAGTACTACTGGGCGGCGTAGCTGGTCACAATTAAGGCATGGTGTTCATGGGATATGATGAACCCGCCTACAGGGTAGATCATCAATCAATGGTACAGAGCGGATGGATACCCAGCGGCACTTTACCTTAGACGGATGGGGACCCAATTACCACCACATACCCAAACGGTAATACGTATATGGAGGGAAGCAACAACATTCCTGGGCTGGGAGGGGAAGCTTACAGGAAGTACTCCGCTGTGGGATAGTCACCTCCCAAGGGTTTCAATAAGTGGGGACTTCTGAGGACTGACTATTTAGAAGACGTATGGAGGGGGCAAAATGTTATCGACTTGAAGACTTAAAAATGGAATACAAGATGCCCGACTCAGAACAATACAGATATATACAGCTGAAACATGCACTGCGGCGCCACATCCCAGAAGGCAAACACATAGCTGAGTACACACCACTCGAGGACAGGTTATTACTAGATCCCATGACTGACAAGGCCACTTCCCTCATACATAAAAAAATAATGAAAAATACGCCAGTCCCCCAGGAGACCCTCCGTGAGTCATGGGAAGCCGAGCTGGGTAAGATGGAAGATGATGACTGGACAGGGGCTATACAGAGCCCTAGGGAAGTGGCAGTACGCACGCGATTTTGCCGTATACAGTTACAAATTCTTCACAGATCCTACTCCTCAAGGGCACTTTCACAGCAAATAGGCTGAAACGATACGGACCTGTGTACCCAGGGTTGTGGGGAGAAGGGCACTTTTTCCCACACACTATGGAACAAGAGGTCCCAGTGGAGGCCAGGTGCCACATATTATGTGTGAAGGGTGAAGACAGATGGTCCAAATACACTCTGGCTCAAGATAGCAAACATAGTGGCAAAAAGAAATATAGCAAGGAAGTGAGGAGCGAACCAACCACCGGGGGTCATCGAATGGGAGGAAGATCTAGATTGGTGCTGCATGGCCGAAAAAGAGGTGTACCAAAGTAAGGGGAGAAACCTAAGTAGAATTTTTTTACAGGATGCTCTTACAGGTTTAAGAAAGGATGTGGAACTGTGGCTATTACTGACTCTACTAATGTAATATTGTAATGAAGCAAGAGTTGAAGGTGGAAGGTGTCCCAGACATTCCACTGGAGAATGTACTCGACTGATGATTGAATAACTGTATTGCCATGATTTTGTTCAATTAAAAGAATTAAAAAAAAATGTTATTAAGCTTTCTCTGAGCATTTGGACCTCCTGCATCTTTGATGGTTGTGACCGTCTTGAGTCCATTTCTGGTATTGATTACACTCATTAGGTTCCCTGCCGGGACACTGGAGAGCATAGGATGCGTAGGAAAAGGATGATGGCACGGCTTGCGCGATGAAAGAGGATTGTCATAACAGGGGCAAGGAACTCCATGGAGTACCCTGGCTCCTGATAGGTGGATAGAGCTGACTGAAGTTGTCTGTTCTTTGTTTTGCCAATTTTCTAGTGGTTTCTGGGAAATGTGGTTCTTGATATCTTTAAAATGCTGCTACAAAAAATAAAGTGAAGAAAAGCATAATCCTCGCCTCTGAGTCCTTAATAGAATTGAAACTTTCCGTTGCGTAACATTTTTCATTATTTCTGGTACCATAGGCAGGAATGAATACATTTTCTGCTCCCCATCCCAACAATGATGTAAGGGTCTCCAAACCGGTCCTGGAGGGCCGGATCCATGCCAGATTTTTAAAATAACTACATGTATCTCAATAGGGATATCCAAAAAATCTGGCATGGATCCGGCCCTCCAGGACCGGTTTGGGGACCCCTGATTATCAGTTCAGCACCCCATCCACTTTCTAATAACCTATTCTACAATAAGGGCATGCTCTCTAAGAATTAATCTCGCTAGGGTGGTATACATTCCAACACTCTGTGACCAAAAAAATTGAATTTTCAGGCTTTTACTAATAAGCATGATACATTACTAATAAGCATAATGAAACACTCAAAAGCACATAATATGAACCTTTCCCCCATTGTTATCACAGAAACGTACATGTCCTATCTTTCAGGAAGGAGCTCCCGACCTAAAATCCCAGCACATGCTGCTAGAATAGATATTTAGGCTCGTAACAAATTCATACAGAGGTACACAAACCTTTCAGGAGCATACTTTGCACTCATATACCTCAACATGATCACACACAATCTAGGGGTTCACATGCAAATTAATAATAATCTCTGGCTCTCGCAAGCAGCAAAGCCAACACACTTCAAGCCTGACCTGCAGCCTTGGAAGCATTACCAGATGCCCCATGTCAGTGGGGACAACCCATTCCAATTCGGTGCCTTGATAGTTGTCTATTGTGTTAGTTCCGAGAAGCATATTCTTGAATGTAGTAAGTTGTTAAACATAACAGTCAGTGATTGCGAAATTTAGTCCCATTTGGCATTAAACCTGCTATTAAAACAATTTAATCTTAACACCTCAATCCTTACTTGCAACACCTCTGCTCTTGCAGAATTGGGGGGACAAGCAAATCTGACAATGTTGCTTAATTCTGACCTGCAGCATCATCACCCAGCGTTTCAAAAACAAGTGCCTATGTGAGTAAATTTGCCAATTCATGTCAACCCTAACTTGCAGCAGCATTAGCCCTACAGTTTCAAAATCAAAGTTCTTACAAGCAGCTCTACCAAAGCACCTCAATCCTAATCTGCTGCAGCAGGTATGCCAATGCCCACAAGTCCTGAATTGCAGCAACATTGCCCTGCTGTCTTAGAACCAGGGGCCAGATGTACAAAGACAGCTGTGACAAAGAATAGGATTTGCTCAATCACAGGGTTTACGTTTTTAAATATACTAATCCCATTTTGTGATTCAGCAAGTGCTTTCCTAATATCAAAATGGATTTAGAAACTAATAACGAATTGCAAATTTGGAAGGGCATGTTTAGGGCGTACCTTCCAAATTGCTAGTTGGAATGCTATGTATCAATTATTTGTGACTGCAATTTTGATCGCAAATTGTATTGTAATTGCATTTATATAGCCCTTACTACCCCTGACGAGGCGTCGAAGCGCTTTTTCGGTGGGTAGCACGCTACTCTGGGACCCATAGAGGATTAGTGTTGAATTAGTATAGTGAAACATGAAAGTACATTTTAAGTGTTGGATAGGTTAGTCAGTTATTTGGATTCAGAATGATAGCAGAAGGATAGAGGAGGAAAAAAGTTTGTATTTATATAGCGCTTGTTGACGCACGCTATTCAGGAAGCCTACAAAGGATTAGCGGTGAATGAATATGGTGAAATATGAAGTAATTTCAGTGGTGGATATTAGTCAGCTACTTGGAGTGAGAAGTATAACGGAGGGATAAAAGGGAAAGAAAGATTTGCATTCATATAGCACTTGTTACCCCTGATGGGTGTTGAATCGCTTTTCTGGTGAGTAGCACGCCACTCCGGAACCCATAAAGTATTACTGTTGAAAATTAGTACAGTAAAAAAAAAAAATGAAGTAATTTGAGTAGTGGATATGTTATTCAGTTATTTGGGTAGTATATTAGTATAGTTTAGTATGGAATTTGAGAAGTGAACATGTTAGTCTGTGAATTTCGATTGAAAAGGACAGTGGAGGGATAAAAGAGTGAACGTTTTTTTTTTTTTTTTTTTTAGGTCTTAGCAATAGCAGAAGGCTTTTGGATGAGTAAAACTGAGTTTTGGAGGGGAGGACTCGGAGGAAAGAGTTTAGAAAGGTTTGTTTTAGGGGATCAGTATAGTAAAAGAATTGTCAGAGGGTAGTGCATTGGAAATGCTAAATTAGAAGAAAGTGATAAATATATAGATCCATAATTCCATTCAAAGTATATAGATACATAAAGGAGGTAAGTAGATGTAGATTAAATATAATGCTAGAGGCACCGGATGAGAAATAGGGTAGTGCATTGGATATGCTTTTTCAGGAGAAAAGTAACAGACACACAGATCCAAGTACATGGAAGGTACATAGATGCACAATGGAAGTATGTACATGTAGACCAAAGATGATTTTTATTTATTATTATTATTATTATTTTTTCTCTCAACAACATAATTATTTTACATGTTAATACAAAGTAATACACAAAGATAGGTACATATCTATAGTGAAAAAAATGCTTGTATACAGAGGGATATGCTGTAAATTTCTGTTTGCATATGGTTCGTATGTGGGGAAGATCCACATCTTGAGTAGTTTTCTGAAGATAAGGTGGTTGTTGGTGGACCTTATGTTGGGGGGTAAAGAGTTCCATAGTTTGGCTGCTTGAACAGAGAAGGATGTGCCACCCATGTTTTTTTTCTTGTATGGTGGGATTTTGAGGCAAGATGCTCCTTTAGAGCGGAGGTTCCTTTGTTGAATGTGTTTGGTGATTTTATTCCTGATGAAGAGCGGTCCCATTCCATGTATTGCTTTGTGGGTGATACAAAGCAGCTTGACCGTGGATCTTCTGGCAACCGGTAACCGGTAACCAATGCAGGGCTTTCAAGGCAGGGGAGGTGTGGTCTTGCGGTTTGATATGCAAGAGTAGTCTGGCAGCCATTGAAGTCTTTTCATGGTCATTAAAGGTGATCCGTGGTAGAGGCTATTGGGGTATTGGCTTAATAACCTGCGAGTTTGGACAGAACAAGGGAGATGGTAGCTTGGACCTTGTGTGGAAATCCCAAATGAGGGAAAATTAGTCGCAGTATCTTTATAGTAGCAAAGCTTGATCTTGCTAGTTTATCCACTTGGGCATTCATCGACAGCTTGGATTCCATGGTCATTCCGAGGTTTCTTACTTACTTCGATACTTTAGGCAGTGATCCCAGTTCATCAGGCCATGCGGCTAGCGGGTTGTAATGTTTCCAATCGCCACACGTGAGTATTTCAGTTTTTGAAGCATTCAATTCGAGATGGCTCCAGTTCATCCACTGATCCACAGCTCTGAGACAGCTGAAAATTGGTGATTTTCCAATGCCTTTGGGGCATTCCAGTTGAAGGGGTATTTGCGTGTCATCTGCATAGTTATAGCATGTGAGGTGAAATTTATTGATCAGTACTGGTAATGACTTCATGTAGATGTTGAAAAGCATGGGCGAGATGATAGAACCTTGAGGGACCCCTTCTTTTGTGGAGTACGGTTTGGACGAGAAAAGTGGGGTATGGATAACATTAGTTCTGTTTCGAAGGTAGGACGCTATCCAGTCTAAAGCAGTTCCCTCTATGCCGGCTTCATAAAGTCTTTGTTTCAGAGTGTCATGGTCAACTGTGTCAAAGGCAGCTGAGAGGTCCAAGAGGAGTAGTGCAGCAACCCCGTTGCGGTCAACTGTATTCTTTAGGTCATCCCAGATGGAACGCGCTTGAGCAATAAACTAAAGATATCAACTTGATAAAATGGTCTTTGCACAAACAATATTCTGCATGTTATCAATAGTATTTAATGATTATCGAGCATTTACTGAAAATGTGCGGACTGCTTCTTTGATTGGCACCTCTGCCTGGGCCCTCTTCTGTAGGGCCCCTTCTTGGCTGATAGCCATACACATATCAAATTAGTAGCATAAGTGGACGTCTTAAAAAATGCACTTGGAATCCGGAATTGTAATGGACGAAAGTATATTCTTTTAGTATTATTCTGATGCATTGTAAGGACCCAGCAGAACTCTTACAACAGCCCCTGGATGGCACTGAACACCAGTTTTCAAAATCTGGCAAAGAAGGGAGTAGTGATGTCACTTCTACCTTTCTAGACTCGGCTGCATCCAGTCCCCATTATTCCATTGTCAAAGAACGTTCGTGGCGCGCTGTTCCCCGAGCGACAGTTGGTGTTAGGCTGGCGTTGGTGGAACACGCTCCTGTGTTTGCTCTGAGGAACTGTTCTTGTTGAATGTCTGTTCCTCTAACCCTGGTGTCGTTACTAAATTTCTTGGCGACGATCGCCAGCCATAAGTAGTGACAACAGGGCAGAAGGGAGCGTGATCGATGGACGAGTCCGGAAACCCTTTCAAGACAAGCATTTACAATGCAATAGGTCTCGCAGCATTAACGTTTGAGTTATTGGCATTGTGTATGACAATGCCTTGCATAACATTTTTAGCAAACTTTGAATTGGTGAGCAATGAGAGTGTGTGCAAGAGTATGCTGTTCTTGAAAGCAGTGTGGTAGAGAGTGCAGGAATTTGGGTGACGTGAGCAATGTGGATGGGGTGAGATTACAGGAGTGAGTGTAACTCGACAAAATGTGTTTAATTGCCTACCAGTGAGATATGGAAAGCTCTGATGATGCACCTCAGGCACGGGCTCACAGTTGTTATTATTCACACAGCTCTGATGATGCAGCTCAGGCAGGGGCTCACAGCTGTTATTATTTACACAGCTCTGATGATGCAACTCACGCACGGGGCTGACACAGTTATTACTCACCTCAGGCAAAGCTTAGTTAAAAAAACTAATGCTCGTAGGTGGCAGGGGGCAAGGCATATAAGCGAGATCTATCGTGCTAAAAATGGTATGGTGTTCAAGGACTTAGCACAAACTACACAAGACAGAAGGACTACCACATCAGAGAGCCAGCGGAGGATAGAAGCAACGACAAAGAGGGCAGTGGGGGCACACTGGGCCCCAGGATACTGCAAGGAGCCCAGCACATCTAGAGAGAGATACGAGGATCTCAATATCTAGAACAAAAGCCTCAAATATACCGGGCAAAAAAGTGGAGTGAATACCACAAAGACTGCCACACAAAGTGAGATGGTAGAGCGAGAAACCGTGAGAATTTGGAATAGTATTACATTCCACTATTAGTACCGTGATTCATCTTGCACAGATGAGCACTTTCGACACCTGTATGTTGTCTCTAATCTTACCATGCTTTAAGCGCCCTCACTCCTGCTCGTGAAATAAATTCAATACTCGTTTTCCAGGCAGCAACTGTACTAATCAATAACAACCACCAACGCACACGTGGATATATTTGTAGTATTACACTAGTCAAACATTAAAATGTAACCGTATAACTACAATCTTACATTTGATGCATAACCTACCTTTCGACGGACTGGCACAATATTTGGGCAACATATGAATATGTATGTCATCTGTTAGTGTGTGGAATAAATGGACTTCATGACGTCGGAGAAATTAAACATGACAAACCAGTCCAACTAATCTGTTTTTTTTATAAAGGTACATGCCTAGATAAGAAACCTGTAGACGTTTAAGAAATTAAACAGTAGTTCGCGCGGCAACCGGATACTTTCAGAAGCAAAATGCAATTAACACTACAGGGAGCGCTTTCTAGACAATTTAATTTCCGTATTAAAAATTAAAACTTGCATCCCTGATTTCTTTAGGGCCCAACATAACTGCCGATTTTAAATCATTCTGTTTCCCTCCAGATCTAGTCAAAGCAATATGATTTTTTTAAAAAGGAGTAAATAAGTTCTCGAAGTAATTACTCAGGAGGTGTAGTAAAACCGGGAGACGCCAATAACGTCCGCGGTTGACAATCCACCGCTCAAAGTTGTTTTTCATGTACTCACCACACGCCCCCAGCGATTCCCTCAAGGACCTGGAGAACAAGAAGTGAGCGAAACTGAAACCTTCCGTGGGGCGGGACTTCTGTCTTCGGAAGCCCGCGCACGCGCCCACGGAGTACATGGCCAAACAAGCAGTGCTGGTGACGCGGGGCTCCCATGCCCGAGGGAGAGCCCCGCTGAGGCTGCAGTACTATACAATGGCGGTAAGTGGGGCTTAGTTGTAGGGGGAGGTGGGATGCGCTTGTGTGTGTGTGTGTGTGTGTGCGTGCGCGCGAGTGTGTGTATGTGTGAGGCAGGGGGAGGGGGGGCGACGGTCTGTATGTGTGTGTGCGTGCGTGTGTGTAGGTGTGCTCGTGTGTGTGTGTCTCTGTGCGCATGCGTGCAGGGGGAGGTGTGGCTGTGTTGCAGCTTTCCAGGAGAGGAGACAGAAGCTGGCCACAGCGAGCGCGTTCGCGTGCGCGTGGCCCGCTGTATTCCCTATCTCAGAGAAGCGCGCGCCCAGCTCCTGTCCCCTCTCCTGGGAAGCAGAGTCGCTAACTATAGGTCTCGGCGAGACCGCGCTTCGCGCGGTTAACGCACGAGACCTAAAAAACGGAAGGGAGAGGTCTACTGGAGTGTTAGCGCGAGATAGGAGCGCGTGAAGAAAAAAAAAAGGAAGAAGCTGTCTTGACATTGAAGTAAGCAAAAGTGAGGTTGTGTGAGGTCAAAGTACTACTGCATGTGAAAATTCCTGTGTGGAAAGAAAGCAGTGAGGCGGTTAGTCATAAATTAAAGTCACTGATGTTAAGCAGGAACGAACAGCGCGCAGAGTGGAAGATTAATACCATAGCATTAATAAAGAAAATCATCTGGATAAATGAACCGATGCGGAAGTGAGTGTGTCTCACATTTGGCACATATTTGATATAGCATGCTGGCTGGAAGACACGCGTGTGTGGAGGAGTAGCTGTGTGAGCAAGTAACGAAGAAATGAGAAAAGGTCACCTGTAATGTTACGTAATATTGTATAGCAGCGCTATTTAAAGGAACCATCTGTGTGGTACACCGATTCTTTAGTGTCTGCGTTTATGTGTAACTGACTCCCACCATCGTAGTGACTTCTCAGATGTTGAGGAAATCAAGTCAAACAGAGTGAGCCACCCAGTGGCTTACGTGAGCATAACATGCGATCTCACCAGAAGTGAAGAATTTGTTATTGTCGTATGGCAGTAAAGTTGCGAAGCAAAGTTATTGGGCAACTTTGGAGTCACCCTGGCACACAAAGAATAATAGTTTATTAAAAAATTAAAAAATAGCTGCCTCATCAATAGTGATTCCTCCTTCATTTATGGCACAAATAGGGCAACCTTCAATGCCATGGGAGGAATGGATTGACCTGTTTGAAAACTACATCGTAGCTCTTGATGGTACGGAGTTCTCTACAAAGAGGAAAAAAGCGCTACTACTGGGCACTATTGGGAAAGAAGCACATCGCATCTTTAAGTATTTACCACAAATGCTATGAAGTAACTAGAACCAGTGGAGGATGTGTTTGAGGAAGCAAAATAACGTCTGGAGAAACAGTTTGCAAAAGAAGAGAACGTCATACTTTTAAGGTACAAGTTCTATACTAGACCACAGAAACCTGAGGAAACCATGGAAGAGTTTGTATCAATATTGCAAGAGTTGTCCATAAAGTGCAACTTTGGCCAAATGGTGGATGAACTTAGTCGTGATCAATTCATCGTACACTGCCATAGCAAAAAAGCACAAGAGAGGTTGTGGGCAGCTAAAAACCCAACACTGAAAGATGCACTGTCCATTGCAAAAGTGGTGGAAGAGTCTGAGTGGTGCATGTTGGTTATGAGCAAAATAGATGCTGTAGCGGAGGAAGTGGCAGCAATTGGGCGGAAGGATTACCCAATGAAGTCAACAACCGATAAAAGTAACTCAAAACTACAGAAAGGCTGCAAGCAAAAGGGATGTGCAAGATGTGGCAGTTCAGTACATTCAAGTGACTCAAGGTGGTGTTTTGCGAGCAGATAAGACTGCAAGAAGTGTGGCCGCAGGGGTCACTATGCAAGAATATGTAAGACGGCGGACCGGTCAGGGTTGCTGTTGCAGAAGAATAAAGTGTAGATGATGATGAACTTGTGTTAATGGTTCTACCAGGCAAAAGAAGAAGTCCAAAAGCAGTATTTTGCATACAAGGCAAACAAGTAGAACTGATGGTGGACTGTGGGTCTTTGTACACCATTGTGCCTAAATGGATGTGGAAAAAGGAGTGGCCACAAGTTTCACTAGAACAGAAGGACATTGATCCTAGAGGGTATCAAGGAGAGACTGTTCATGTAATCAGATTCTTCACCTCTCATCATTTTTAAGTCAAGAGAAACTGTGGGCAAAGTTTATGTCGTGGAGGATGGTCCTCCCATTCTGGGGTGGGCCATCAATTTTACCTACAGATAATCATAGACCCACATGCTGAGGGCCAAGTACTTAGCTTGTCTGACGCGTCTACAGACGAAGTTTCAAGAGAAATGGAGGGTGTATTTTCTAAGGAGCTTGGTGAGCTTAAGGGGTACACTCACAAAGTTATTTTAAAGAAAGGCACAGTCCCCGTCAAGCATAAATTGAGAAGGGTACCTGTTGTGGTGCGGGAGGAGATGAAACAATTGATAGATCAATTGTTGAAAGATGGCGTAATCAAACCGGTGGAGGCCTCTGAGTGGGTCTCTACAGTAGTTATCAGTAAAAAGAGTGATGGGAAGTTGAGATTATGTGTGGACTTGCGTAGTTTAAACCAGTATATCGTAACTGACACTTTTCCCCTTCCCAACATCAATTAATTGTTTCTATTGCTTGGGGGTGGTAAGTACTTTTCAAAACTTGATTTGAAGAGTTCTTACCACCAGATCAAACTGAATGAGTAGTCCAAAAATCTCACGTCATTTATCACCATGGAGAGAACCTTTAGGTTCAGGAGACTGCCTTTCGGGCTGTCTTTCGCAGCGAGTGTCTTTCAACGTTTTATGACAGAAGTGTTGACGGGTGTTGAAAAGGTAAAACATTTTCAGGATGACATCCTTGTGTTCGGAGAGTCAATTCAAGATCACAACAAATGTTTGAGAGAAGTCTTCGGTAGGTTGAGGGAGGCTGGTCTGACCCTAAGGAAAAAAAATGTGAGTTCTGGTGGAAGAAATTGAGTACATAGGGCATACCATCTCCGGACAAGGTGTTTGATCTAAAGTCGACCTCATTGCAGCTATACATGATGCTCCTGCCCCGAACGACAAAGACAAACTGAGATCGTTTATGGGCCTAATTGAGTATTATGCAAAATGTCTAAGTGGCTTTGCCGTCAAGACAGAGGCTCTGGGAGTTTTGGTGAAGAAGGGATGTTCTTTTGCATGAGGGGAGGAACGGCAAGCTGCTTTTGAGTAAAATCAAGAAAAACATTTGTGAAGCTCGGGTCTTGGCACCGTTTGACACCCAACTCACCACCTAGCTTACAAGTGGTGCAAGTGCTTGTGGGTTGGGGGCTGTTCTGTCACAAATCTATAAGGGGCAGGAGAGAACTGTGGCATTTGCCTCCCGAACTTTGACTGAGTGCGAGTGTAACTATTCAGAAATAGAGCGGGAGGCATTGGCAGCCGCATGGTCTGTGGAACATTTCAGGACCTTCTTGTGGGGACTTGAATTCTGCATTCGCACAGATCACAAGCCTTTAATCAAAGATCTGAGTCCAGGTGGTGCTGACATAGGGTCAGCAAGGTTGGCCAGATTTGCATCTCGCTTGCAGGAGTCCAGGTACAAGGTGACGCACATTCCTAGGTGGAGAAATGCAGAAGCAGACTGTTTGTCTTGGTTGTCTTTGTGTAAGAGAGTTGAAGAGCCAGAAAGCAATGCTTGGGAGAAGGAAGGAGTGGTTGCCTCTTTGAGCGATATGGCTGAATGTGTTGGAGGAGCAGTTACGGCAGAGGAATGGAAGTTGGGCCTGGAACATTGAGTCGAGCCTTAAAGAGGTTGAATGTATGTTGATCGGATGTATGATGGTACAACGCGTACCGTCACAACGCATCCCTTTACCACGCATCCCTTACAACGCAAGTCGTTACCACGACTTGCGTTGGGGGTGCGGATTTCGAATAGTATAATTTACTATTCTAACACCAGTTCCCGTGGACCCTAGGGGAGGTGTTGGGATAGTAAATTTACTATTTGTAATCCTTTAGCGCCCTCCAGCGCAAGTCGTGGTAAAGACTTGCGTTGTAAGGGATGCGTGCTAAAGGTACCGCGTTGTTAAAACTTCGTGGTAAACGATGTTTACCATGTTGATCAAAGGGTGTAGAAGAGAAAGTACTGTAGTGCCTACTGTTATACCTTTTGTCAAGATCCTTGACGAGTTGAGCATAAATGAGTCCAAGGTGTTAATCAGGGACAACAAATTTGTACCGCCATGTGTTTTAAGACGCAAAATAATTGCGCTAGCTCATGAGGGCCATCTCTGCCAAATTGTGACCAAGAGAACTTTTGATAGCCCAGTGTGGATGAGGAAATTAATGCTTGGGTAGTGAATTGTGAGGTGTGTGTGTGTGTGTGTACAGAGAGAAAAAAGGCTCAAGACGGGTCCTAAATCCAACGTTGGACATATTGAAGATCCTGGATTATCATGGAATACCGTTTGCTTGGACTTTATTGGACAAATACAAGGAGTGGATGAAAGACTTAAGAATGTGTTGGTCACGGTTGCCGTCCACTCTAAGTGGCTCATTGTGCATTTCATGTGAGAAGTCACCACTCATAGTACCATAGAGAAACAAAGTTGTTTTTCAAAAGGAGGGCCTTCCACGTGTCCTGGTCACGGACAACGGGATCCAATTGGTATCTAAGGAATTTCCTTGACAAGTGCGGTATTACACATCGCACTACTTTGTACAACCCCCAGGCCAAGATAATGATTGAGCGGGCGAATCGCCTGGTCAAAGGTACCATTTCTCTGACACGCTGCAGAGGGTGGATGGAGGGCTCAAATACATGGGAGTGTTCCTCACGGACGCGCCCATGGTATCATGGGAAAGGAACCTGGCACCGGTTTGGAAGCGTGCGCGATCGGACATGAAACTCTGGTCCCGTATGCCCCTCACGATCTATGGCCGATCGGCAATCTTCAATATGGTCTCACAACCGCGGTTGCTCTACCATCTGCAAAACCACGCATTTCCGATTGTGCCCAGATGGTTCGCACAGGTAAATTCTGCGCTGGGACAGTTTCTGTGGGGGGGTAAGACGGTCCGGGTAGCGATTCGTACGTGCTTTCTGTCTACATACTGTGGGGGATTGGCAACCTCCGATATCCTCTCCTATTACCAAGCCTCCCATCTCCTGATCTTGAATGAGTGGTGGTATGGGGACAAAGGAGATCCGGCGTACGCACTGGAGCGGCGCTTGATGGAGCCGCGCACCCTACACACAATACTGTATTCGGTGCCGTTGCGGAGGGATCTGCAGCCAGTTACGAAACTAGTCTTTAGTGTCTGGCAACACTCCTTGAAGCGCATGGGGTGGTGGAATAAGTTGACGGATGAGACCACTTTGTGGCACAACGGGCGCTTGCTGGAGATCGCAACATTACAGGGCTTTCGGGATTGGGATGCCATTGGGATCTCGACCCTGGGGGATGTAGTGCGGAATGGTACGCTTAAGTCCTTTACAGACCTGCAGAAGGAATTCCATATGCCTCAATCTCAATTCTTCCGCTACCTGCAGCTCCGTCATGCCCTTTCCCCAAGCTTTACAAAAGGGGGTGGTGATGGACGGAGCATCTGAATCAATCAAACACTCACACCCAGTCAAAAGATCTGGGTTTAATCCATCACCGTTCTTTAGCCCACTCTGCCACCCCAGTTCAGACATGGCTATATGCAAATCAGTCCGACCCTGTGCCTCATGGGAACAGTCCAGCCCGAACTGCCAAGCCATGTCTTCCCTGGACCGGAAACAAGCTTCCGAGGACCGGTTTCTGGCATTCCAGCCGTCTTCAGCCCAGCTTGCTTGAATCCAGTGGCAAAGTGAGCAAGGGACTCACGTCTGAGCATACCCTGCCACACTTATGGTGGCCAAAAGTGGTACAAAAGGGGGTGGTGATGGACGGAGCACCTGAATCAATCAAACACTCACACCCAGTCAAAAGATCTGGGTTTAATCCATCACCGTTCTTTAGCCCACTCTGCCACCCCAGTTCAGACATGGCTATATGCAAATCAGTCTGACCCTGTGCCTCATGGGAACAGTACAGCCCGAACTGCGAAGCCATGTCTTCCCTGGACCGGAAACAAGCTTCCCAGGACCGGTTTCTGGCATTCCAGCCGTCTTCAGCCCGGCTTCCTTGAATCCAGTGGCAAAGTGAGCAAGGGACTCACGTCTGAGCATACCCTGCCACACTTATGGCGGCCAAAAGCGGTACAAAAGGGGGTGGTGATGGACAGAGCATCTGAATCAACCTCCTTAGACTCGGGAATTCTGGCTGGAGTTTCAAATGTCTGAGTACATCGATCTTTCCTTATCTGGTCCTCCTCAGAATTACTATTGGCTTGGATTTCTGTAATCTGAGTACATTCTTCTATTCCTGACGCATCCTGGTTCTCACAAGTTTTGCAGGCATGTCGATTACTAGAATCCATTTATCCTGACTGGTGCTCGGTTGTTCCTCATCAACTACTTCGGGATCAACTTCTTGAGACCCCTCAGCTGCACAACCTTCAGCTTCTACTTCATCAGGTTTTGTCACCCTCTTGGTGTGACTGGCAAGAATCCAATCGGAATTCCCTTACACTTTACAGCTGTGGTGGTAACCAATATCACTTGATGTGGCTCTGCCCACCTTGGTGCTAGGCAAGATTCTTGAGTATGTTCTTTTATCACTACCCAGTCACCTGAATTCAGGTCATGTGCTGGAGTTGATTGTCTGGCGGCAGCGTCTTCCCCAACCTGGTGAGAGAAAGAACGCACTTGGTCAGCCAGTTCTTTGCAGTACTCGAGTACTAAATCATCAGATATATTTATCAGCTTGTGTCCTGGTTCCCATGCTTGCCTCATTGCTCTTCCCATGAGTATCTCATGGGGACTCAAGCCTGTTTTTATGTCTGGGAGGCTTCTGAGTCCCATCAGAACAAGAGGTAAAGCATCTGGCCACTCCAATCGGGTAGATTCATACATCTTTCCCAATTGTGACTTGATTGTGCCATTCCGTTGTTCTACCACTCCAGAAGCCTCTGGGCGGTATGCACAGTGCAGCCTTTGCTCAATTTGGAATGCTTCACAGATCATTTCTGCCTCATTTGGCAAATCTCTCACCTCTTCCCATGTTTTCACTCTTTCAAGCAACATAAGTTGGCAGCTGTTTCCATATGCATCAATTTTCTTATTTATTGCCATCTTAGGTTTGGCACAATGCTGTGCTAGGTGTTTAGCATATAGGTTACCTGCTGTCACTTTGTCATTTCCAGATTTGCGAGCAGCACACTTGACCACAGCCACTCCTTTTGGTAATTGAATTGCTTCTAGTAAGTCTTTTACATAATGTCCATTTTTAATAGGCGTACCCGAAGTCAGAAACTCCCTTTGCACCCAGAGTTGGCCAAAGTCATGCACAACCCAGTATTCATACGGACTGTCAATGTATATGGTTACTTTCCAATTTTTCCAAAATTTGCAGGCTCTTGTCAATGCAACTAATCCGGCTACTTGTGCAGACTTGGCTCCAGGTAAGCAGGATGCTTCAATTGGACCCCACAAAGTACACACAGCATATGCAGCACTTAATCCTCCTTCCTCATGTCTCATGCATGAGCCATCCACAAATAGCTCATATTCTGAATTTAACAATGAATCTTCTATTATGTCTGGACGGGGCTTAGTACTGTATTCTGTGAGGTCGATGCAATCATGCTCGACTTCTTCAAAGTGGGAATCAGGTAACAATGTGGCTGGATTTAAGACAGTGCATCTGGCATTGGTCACATTCCCTGCACCTAGTAGGATTCGTTCATACTTAGTCAGCCGACTAGGAGTCAAATACTGAGTACTTGTTCTGGTTAACAGAATCACCACTGAGTGTGGGACATACACGGTTACAGGGAGTCCCATAATGATGGATTCATTTTGCTCAACACTTATGCAGGTTGCAGCTACTGCTTTCAGACATCCTGGCAATGCGGATGCAACTGGATCTAGTGTGGATGAAAAATATGCCACAAGGACGTCTCATTAAACAATGAGTTTGGGTCAGAACAGATACTGCACAATTGTCACGTGCATCACAGAACAATGCAAATTCCTTTGAATAATCAGGCATTCCTAAGGCTGGAGCTGAGCAGAGACAGTCTCGCAGCTTCAAAAAGGCAGTCATGCTTTCGTCATCCCACTCTACTGGGTCTTTTGCTCTTTTCGTTGTCATTTGTATCAGAGGTTTAGCTAGGACTGCAAATCCCACAATCCACTGCCTACAGTAACCTACAACTCCAAGAAACATTCTGATTTCTTTCTGTGTTTGAGGTAGATTCATGTTTCTGATTATTTTAATTCTTTGAGAAGTATCTCATCTGACACCTTTCTCTATCTGGTGCCCCAGATATTTTACTGATGTGGTGCAAAATTGTAACTTTTCAGGTGACACTTTATGCCCTCCTTCCGCCAAATGATTTAGCAATGCAATGGTATCAACAACACAGTCATTTTGAGTTTTAGACGCCACCAACAAGTCATCTATATATTGCAACAGGACAGACTGTCCGGGCAAGACCAGAGATTCAAGACATTTTTTCAATATCAGATTGAAAATAGATGGACTTTCTGTGTACCCCTGAGGGACACGGTTCCAAACATAAACATGGTCGTAGAATTTGAACGAGAAAATAAATCTGCTATCTGGATGTAATGGTATGGAGAAAAATGCTTGACACAAATAAATTACTGTGAACCATCCGGCTCCCCACGGTATCTGATATAAAATCACTGCAGGATTTGGCACAACTGGACAACATGGGATGACAATTTTATTAACCTTGCGGAGGTCTTGTACGACCCTATATTTTACGCTTGGTTTCTTTATGCCAATTATAGGTGAATTACATTGGGTGCTCATAATTTCTTGTAAAATGCCTTGCTCAACCAAACGCTTTATTTCTGCTGCAACACCTGCCTTTATTTCTGGGCTCATCTTGTATTGTCGAATATTTGGGTAAACTGCATCTTCTTTTACTGTCACTTTTACCGGGTCAACATTTGCCATTAATCCTACATCTTTCCCAGTGAAATACCACACTTCTGGATTCACCGTATGCTGCAATTCTTTTGGGAGGTCTTCCACTAGCATCTTTTTATTTTCAGTTTCTTGTTTGGCTAACATTAATTTACAAATTTCATCTTCGTCTGGGGTTTGAATTTCAACACCACTAGGGGTAAAAAAAATTGTGCAAATCATTTTACATGGTAAGTCCCTACCTAATAGGTTCACTGGACTGGAGTCACACACTACCAATGTGTGCATTTCTTTAAAATTACCTATTCTGATTTCCATAGGTTCTGTAACAGGGGTACTAATTTGTTTATTAGAAACGCCCACTACTTGGAACACTTCTCCCGAGAGGGGTAGGTTTGGAACGTCTGCTGTTCTCACAGTCAAACGGGTAGCGCCAGTTTCCAACAAAAAGGTAACATCACTTCCCTCAACTTTTCCCTCAATATATGGACCTGACTGATCTACGGGCACGGATGCGCCAAGTACGCACTCCTCGTCCTCCCTTCTCAGGCACAGTCAGTAACTATCTTCCTCGAAAAATGCGTCACTCAAAAGAAATTGTGATGTCACTGCGTCTCTCCTTCCACTTCCCTCCCAATTTGTGGTATCCACACTGTATTTTGCTTGGCTCCCAGAATCTGGCATAGGTGCAAGAGGTAACTGGTTCTGTGTTACCTGTTGCTGTGGCTTCCTTGACACCCCATTCTGAGTCTCTGGATTCAAATTGTCATTTTGCACATTATTACTTAGCACAGCCTGACATTCGTTCCTCCGATGCCCCATTTTTTCGCACCCATGACAAGGAAACTTTTTCTTTGTCTCCTCCCTGTTCATTCTTCCTCTTGGTTTACCCCATTTCCATCTCCTGGATTCTGATTATTTTTCAATTGATTCAACTGGAGTTCCTGCTGCTCTGCTAATTTTATCTGTGCCAACATTACCTTTTCGTCTAAATTCTTTCGTTTGTTGTCAATTTCATCCACACAATATTTTGCATATTTGAGTATTTCGTCAACAGGCTTAGCCTGCCAGCAGATTTTATGATCTTTAATCATTTGCGAAATTTCTGGCTTTAACCCTGATACAAACCGATAAATAAAATGTGTTATGTCTTTCGTATCAATGCTTTCCAAACCACTGTACTGCTTGAATACCTGTAAAAGGTGTTCACAATATGTATGTACTGATTCATCCTTATTTTGGGTAGCCCCGTCTATTCTGGTCCAATATGTTTCTTTTGGGGGTGCTTTCCCTTTCAGGAAGGTTATGACTTGATGGTACTTTTTCATCATGTCATCTGATGGTGCTCCTGTCTTTGGGTCTCTTGGATACTCGTCACTAGGCCAATCAATAGTAATTTTACATTCTGTCGATAAATCTGCGGGTACTACGATATCGAACAACCCATCTAAATCTTATAACAATACTTTGGAGACTTTTACAAATCTTTCGACTTGCCTGTACCACTCTACAGGTTTCTCTTTGAGTTTCGGGAAATCATTTGTAAATGATAAAATATCCTGTTGGGATCATGGGACAAGCACATAACCTCCTCCTGGCATTTCTCTCATTGGACACAACCTTTTTACCTTTTCTGGTTTTTTTAATAAATATTCATTTGCAGTATTTTTCGCTTGGGCTTCCTCCTTTTTCTTTGTCCATCTAGCTTTCCACTTATCTAAATCACCCCACTTTTGCACTAGAGACAGTAGCTCCTTTATTTGCACTTTACGTCCTGCCACATTCATGTTTTCTAAATCTTTGTCAGAAAATTCAGCCCGATAAGGTTTCTGCAATACTTTAGATTTGCCAATATCAATTCCCATTTCCAAAGCCAAATTCATTAATTTTTCATGGAAATTTTTGGTATTTCGTGTAATACTTCAACATATAAACAATAATTTGTCTTCACTGAATGTATTTAATCGATCTAACCCCACATTTCCAGCAAGCAATTCTTCCCATTCAACTCTTATTTTGAAAATATCCAATGCTTTCGGCAGTGATTTTGGCTTTTCTATTTCTCGAGACCACCTTTCTATTTCTTGTGGGGTTACTACAGTAGCACTTCTTGTACTTGAGCATGTTTCCATTCTTACTTCTCTATTGCTTCTGGGAGTGTTTTTTCTGTTTGAACTACTTCCGGGTTCTCTTATAGGTAAATCCATTAGGGATACTACTGACTCGCACTCACTTGCTTGGTCATCAATAATCAAAGTTTCTTTCCTAGGTTGTACTACAGGTGTGGTCAGAACAGGAGTTTTAGGACAGATTTGTTTTCTTTTCTCCATACAAGGGAACAACAGGATCTATAGTTACCGGTATAGTCAAGGCTTCAGGACTTGTATTTAACTGGGAAATTTCCTGAATTCATTCATTTCTCTGTTTATTTATTGCCTCTCTTTCCCTTTCTTGTAAGACCTTTTCTAGTAATGGCTCATGTACCACCTGTGGAACCAAAAGCAGTGTTAACACGGGGCACTAGGGTTAGCTCTACTTGCTTCCTCATGGTAAGGTGGTGGATTTTTCATTAACAAATCCTCCAAATAATCATCATCTGAGTCACCACTAGTCATTAAATTCTTCCTTTTCTCTGTACAGTTGCTTCCTGTAGGTTCTTCTAGAGTCAGTACAGGATATAATCATTCCACTATCATAGACTGTCTCCATTTCTTCATTTGCTTATCTCTTGTCTCCTTAGGAAATCTGGGATAAAATGTACTCCAATTTCTGTCGCTTCTGGGTCTATCTCGCTTAAAAGCCTCAGTTTCCCATTCTTCTAATGCTTCGTACAGGGTTAATCTAGGTCTGGGATCTAATTCATTCATCCGTGTTCTTAAATTATACAAAATTCTACCATTAAAAGTACCATGTTCTGGAAATGCCAAAACACTATCATCTTTTGTGTACTCTATCCAGTTTTCTAACCACACACAAGTGTGGTAGCCCCTTTCTACCATCATGTATGATGCAGGCGTATTTGGTGGTGGAATAATATTCCCTTTTCTGGTTTTAATCGTTTTGCCTTTCTTAAAGAAATTCTTAATTTTCTTAAGAAGCGACATTTTTCTCTTTCCTCCATACATGATATGAGGTCTTCCTCTTATGTATTGCTCTTGCGGAAAAACTCAAGTACCTCCTATCAGGTCTATTTCCTATAACTGTTGGATCTAAATGCCACATATACGGAGGATTTTAATATGCAGCTACACTCAATTGTTTATTAAATGCTTCACCAAAACCAGTGCGTTTCTTATTTTCAATAAAAAAATCAGAATTTAGAATTCAAATACATTTTGACCAATAATTGCACGGTTTTTCTCATAAGACAAGTTCTCATGCTCCTGCACTCACCCTTCCTTTACAATTACCTCACCGACACACCCGCTGTCTCAACCAATAACAGCGCGGCTCTTGAGAACGTCAGCCCAACACCGCAACTGACTCCCTCTTTTGCAAGGTAATACGAGAACTTATTTCTTTTCACTTTTAAATGCAATATTCATTAATTAACAACGTAAAAATATTCGCCACTGTGCCTAAGTGTCTAGTTCAAAGGATAGATGATTTGCACCTACTGCGAGTAAATCCTTTCTGCTTACCCTTCATACACTGCGAGTAGATCCCTTCTGCCTACTCTTCATACAAACATTAGAGAACCTGTTACTCCCTCAGGCTTACCCTTTCTAGGTGATATAAGGTTAAAGTTTCACCAGTGAACTCCTTTGCTATCATTTTTTCACACATTTATACAGAAAATCCCTAATCAGTGCTTCCAGTTTTACCTAACCATGCACTTACTTTCTTAGGCAGGTGACCTCACGTGCAGTGTGGCTTCCATTTACCACTCGCTATTCTGTCCCCGGGGATTCCAAACAAACATAGAACAATACAAACGGGTTTTGGTTAATACATAAAATCAATACACATCAAAATAATCAATACGCAACTAATCTTAACTAAACCCTAACCACTGCTCTGCTACCAAAAGACTACTGATAGAACGCAGGCTCACCTGCTCGTTTTACCCTACTCACCTGGGCCCATAAAGAATACACACTTTGAACAGGTAAACCTACGCTAATCAGAAAATTTTAATTAACCATTTAGGACCGATACCATTGACTTACCAATCCTAGTCACCGGTACCTAAAGTCCTAAGGGATTGAGGGTGTTAGCATAATAGGCAGAAATATAAACTTTTGCATTCATAAATAACGACAGACTCAGGAAAGGTTTAAACAATTTATCTATGTAAATTCTTAAATGTCAGAGTCCATACCAATTCAATTTAGTGTGCATTCAATTAGAAAGAATATGATCAAAGCAAGATGTGAAAATGTTATGAGACCTTCTTTAAGCATTGAAACATAGAAAGGGTAAGAAAAGGGAAACAATACAATGACATACCCACATTAATTTATAATGACCTAGAATGGTATGAAGACCAACCCTGGCCACGGGCTGGGATAAAGGACAGACCCCCGATAGTTCAGGTGCCAACAGGATAGACAGATGCAGAGCCGACTCAGGACAAGTACGGACCAAATTGGATCAGGACAAGACCACCGCAGGTCAGGACCGGCATCCACAGCTAAAATGCAACGCCAGCGTCGCAACCCTCTCTACAGCTAACAGTCGGACCCCGATTGGGTTATCGAACTCCTTCCCAGAACCCCGATTGGGTTATTGATTCTTCTGACAGAGTGCTCCGCCAGCACCTCTGCTCTCGATTGCCTATTGAGTGCTTTGGGTCAGTGACAGGTCAGCTATTCGGACAACCTAACTAGCTAAGCCTACCTTAGATATACCATTTTCCAGAGCAGTGTACCACCCCCAATGTTGCAAGTTTGTGTATTCCCTCAATTTGATTGGTCAAAAGACGAGGAGAGGTCATCACACCATACCAGTTATGAGGTCACTTGATTCAATAATGCAAATTATCTTTCCCGCCCATAACTTTATTTTCCCATGCATTTTATTCCACCCAACAATGAATGTTCTAATAGTAAATACAATGTTAAACAATTTATCAAATTGTCTTCCTCTTGGAGGTTTATACGGTCGGGTTCCCAGGCACATTGCAGGCAAGACTGTCACTGGCACACGTTCAATGCCATGGCTTGTGGACTCGTGATAATTCAGCACATGCGCAGCCGCGGGACCCAAGGTGTAGCAACATTCTACTTGATTGGTCCAAACACAAGCTAATATCAAAATCAAAAGAACTGTTTCAGAACAAAGAATAAATGAATGCACTGTACACCACTTACCTCTACTCTATTCCCATTACTTTATTTTAACTACAGCGTTAAGAATTAAGCAGGACTAACAATTTAGTAAAGGCAGCAATGCAAGCATTAGCATGTGAAATATAAAGTAGCCATCTTTAGTTCTAGTGCACAGAAGCAAAGATTTCCCACCAAAGCAGAGAATACGTCACATCACGTGAGTGTGACAGACGCATGCGCAAAAAAATTCCCACATTGCGACGGTCATTTTAGGACACTGGAGTTACAGTTAATAAAGGCACATAGTAAGGCTTCCCCTAGATACTAGAAATGTCGTGTGGTGCATTATTAGTAAGACAAAACATGTTTATAAGTGCATTACGTGTTATTTCGAGAGGGTTGAATCCGAGCAAGTCTCTTTATGAGCGAAACCTTGCTCCATCAATCCCCTCTTTGATGATATTTTATATCATCACAAATTACAGAAACAGATGGCAACTTTCAACATTTACTCAGGCAGCAATGCAAGCGTTAGCATGTGAAACATAAAGCAGCCATATTTAATTCCAGTGCGCAGAAGCAAAGATTTCCCACCAAAGCAGAGAATACGTCACATCACGTGAGTGACAGACGCATGCGTAGAAAAATTGCCACATTGTTACGGCCATTTTAGGACACTCGAGTTACAGTTAATAAAGGCACATAGTAAAGCTTCCCCTAGATACTAGAAAAGTCGTGTGGTGCATTATTAGTAAGACAAAATATGTTTATTAGTGCATTACGTTTTATTTTGAGAGGGTTGAATCAGAGCAAGTCTCTTTACGAGCGAAACATTGTTCCATCACCTTCCCTCTACTTAATGCGAATGCCAGTTAACCCGCAGCCCAGATTGAAGTCCGAATCCCTCCAGGATGGACCTAGCCCCCCTCAGGTCTTTCTCAGTGCTGTGCAAGAACAGCAAAAGATTGTTTATATATAGCAATATTTATATAAACAAAGATCTATTTGCCGAACATTTGTGTGCTGGTTTTCGGGTGTTCAGTATGGAAACTCTGAGTAATATTTCCACCGGAAAGCCATCAGTCCCTGAGGTTTCATTTCACGCCATGTGCTCAATAGTGCACAGTATTTCCTGTGGGGTGATATCCTCTCCTGGGACCCTCGCCTCCTCCCCTCTAGAGGAGGCAACTGGAGCTCTTCCTGAAAGGTCCCAGTCATCATCACATTCACTTCTGAAACACTTGTGTAGAGTGCGGAGTAATATCAGGCGAATATATTATTAACTCCCTTTTGGGAGTACTCCCTGTTGCCCCTCTTATCTTCCAGGTCGTGAATCAATGATTCCCGCTTAAATGGGTTAGCAAGCCATGCCAACAAAGACCCAGATTTATCCCTTATGGCATGTGTCCAAGAGTCTGACTGTTAATTTATACTTTTTTTTCAATTGCTACAAAGAAATTGGCAACAAGGACAAATGTGACAGGGAATCTGTTCTACATTGCTTAATTGGTAACAGAGTCTGCATTTTAAAATACCTTACAAGGTTAAGGCAACTGCTGTATAGATCATTGTGTGCCCAGAGATTTTGAGGGGATTATAATAGCAGTATAGCGGTTAACACAGTTCTGGGAGAGTTCTGTTTTGTCCAGTCATAATTTGACTCAAAGTAGCATAGAGGATTAATGTGCCTGCCGCAAAGCACATCGTGTAACATGCATATCACTGATTTTTGTTGTTGTTTGTTTTATTTAGATAGGTAAGTGGGCTACTGCTTTTGGCACTGAGATAATTGTGTTACTTCCAGTTCATACACTGCAAGCCTTCTAATATAGCACAGTATTCTATTTACCGGCATCAATGTGCTGCATGCAAACTGTAAATAATGGATTTATGTTCTTTTTTTCCCCTCACAATCTGTTACTCTAAGAATGCATAGAATAGGTTCCCTTGGGAAGAAATAAAGTCTTGTTAATACAGACAAGCGCAACCACTGCATTAGGTTTTATATCCGGACTTTGTGTTTCTCCCAACGTTCACTCTTATGTGTGATTGCTGCACCGGATACCTTTATTGTCTTAAGTAACATTTAATCAACATTGATTTATGCATGTGCATGATGTATTGTGCCTCTAAAAATGATGCAAAGCACTCCGACACCCTACCCTGGGATGAATAGTGCTATAAAAAAATTACATTTTTAAAAAGCAGTAGGTGCTTTTACATCACTATTTGTGTAATTACTTATACAGACAGATAAAACTTGCATGTTAGAGTGCAAGCACATCTCTTACATAGGGAGCTGAACTAAGTTAAAAACCTGCCTGTAAGTCCTAGTCTTTTTTAGGTTCTTGTGCAATGATGACGAAGCGGTTCGCCTAAGTTTCCTTCCATTGCTTAACATCGAAGTGTTAGGCTCCTGGTGGCTCCCATCCAGTATCTTAAATAAAAGGAGGGCTTATAGCCCTTTAAATCAGAACTTTGTTTTGGGCCCAGTTGGAAGCCTACAGGCATTCGCGTGCTTTATAAATCCATGAATTAAATCCATAAATCCATAAATCAAATCAATGATAAAGTCCCCATGCCGCCTGTAGGTTGCTGCTCCTAACGGAATGTAGACATACATTGCAACATTTTATGCGAGGAAAGTGGGAGATTAATAAAAGATTATCTGGAGAAAGTATTCCCCCATTTACATCTATTGAAGCAGAGGCAATTTCGAGTGGGAAACAGCCATACTATAGCAATTGTGGCTTCAAAAAAATCAGAAGTCTCCCACCTGAATAGGGTCTATCGGCATGTTTTTGTAGAAAACATGCGTGCACTGCTCAAATGCGTCCTGGTGTTGGACAATGACAGCAGGACAAATGCAGCATATTTCCCTGGATCAAAAACAGCTGCCGGAACCGGTATCTGGTGCAATCCACCTACTTTCCAGCTCTGCCTACGTATGCCTTCTGAAAAAGCCATAATTATCTCCAAATTGCCAGACAATTTTACAGGGGAAGCAACCAAAGTGGAACCCTCAAACCACCTTCAGGACACCATTTCAGGGTCTATCAGCAAATCTCTTGCCACACACCTACTCCCCATATGGACCAACATGGTCAACTCCTCTCTTCAAAGTGCCTATTTCCATGATGACTAAAAGTGAGTTAAGTCTCTCATCTCTTGAAAAACACTATCACTCGACGCAGAGAACATGAACAACTACCGGCATTGTCTCCACACTTCCATTTTTAGGCAAAGTCATTGAAAGTTGACTTGCTTCCCAGCTCACCTCACACATTCGAACCAACAACTTCTTAGACTCTCCAATCAGGTTTCCGCCAGGGCCACAGTACAGAAACTGCGATCCTACGAATTGTCGACAACTCCCTTAGAATACTTGAGTCCAGGAACTCCTGTCTCCTGGTCTTATCTGCTGCATTCAACACTGTCAATCACCTTGACCTCCTTAACACTCTTGAACAACGCATGTGCTGTGGAGGCACAGTCCTCAATTGGTTCTCCTCTTACCTAACCAACCGCACCCAAATTGTGAAAATGGGCAGCTCATTCTTGAGACCAGTCAATGATCATCAAGGGGTCCCTTAAGGGTCAATCCTCTCCCCAACCCTCTCTAACCTTTTATCTAAAACGCCTATGTGTGATTCTCTGAAACGCTGGGATTGTCTTCCACCTCTACCCTGATGACACTCAAATATACAAGAAAATCTCTTCCCCTGAAGACCTTGCCCTCCTTTCAAGAACGTTCCTAAAGATTCAAAACTGGATGTCTAACGAACATCTAAACCTCAACCCAACTAAAACAGAATTTCTTTTGATCTCACGTCCGAAAGCAAAAACCCTGGTACAGGAATAGATGGCCAACTTTCCTAGAGTGCTAAATCCCTTGGCATCACCCTGGACAATCATCTAAACCTTCATAGACGGGGGGCGTGGCTAAGATGGCGGGCTAGGCGGACGTGGTTTGCCTCGGCTCCCCGGCCCGAATCCCAAGATCGCCCTTTTTCTCGCCAGCAGTGACCCCCACTCGGGCAATTACTGCCCGGTCGCTCAGAGAGGTGTCTGCGACCGGCGTGAGCGGCCCCCGGCAGGCGGGGTGAGACAGACTAAGGAGAGGCGGCGCTGGCTCGAGGCAGGTGTCGGCCGCCATTACCAGAAGCCCGGACGCCGCCTGTGCTGATAGCGGCGAACACAGCCCCGCGATCCGTGGTGGAAACGGAGAGTGTGCGGAGCGGCTGGCCCGGTGGGGGCCGGAGGAGCGGAGAAGCACTCGGAGCGGCGGAATACGGCGGCCGGCTGGCTCCCGGCGGGCAGGCCGCCTCCTGCGTGTCCCCGGCTCCGGGCCTAGTCGGCCTCGCAGCAGCTTGGTCAGCGGGGCGCCAGAATAGTGGTGAGAGGTGCGGCCGGCCGGCCCCTCGCGGAGGTGGCCGGAGAGGTGCGGGCAA
Organism: Lissotriton vulgaris; assembly: GCF_964263255.1. Classification (NCBI taxonomy): domain Eukaryota; kingdom Metazoa; phylum Chordata; class Amphibia; order Caudata; family Salamandridae; genus Lissotriton; species Lissotriton vulgaris. The sequence goes on from NW_028252959.1 coordinate 187,328, forward strand.
TTGAGAGGACCCGGCAGCAGCGCGGAGCACGCGAGGCGGCCAGGAGAAAAGATCAGTCGGCCAGTCACTCTGGCCGGCATGGATACTAATTGAGGCCCCGGCTTCGAGCCTAGTTGGCTTGGTGGAGCGGAGAGGCCGAGGGGACCCAGCGGGACACGGCGGCGGCAAGGCAGACCCCGGGAGAAGAGGGGTGACTCCCCACAGCACACGGGGTCCCTCCACGAGGCCTGACCATCGCCAGCACGAGAGGTGAGACAACGGCTCCTGGAGGGGGTCATAGAGAGCAGTTGGCGGCAGGAGGTCCGATAGCTGGCCCGGGGGCAGGACAGGAGCCTCGCAGCTGAAGTGGGGACTCCCCGTTCCACAAGGGGCCCGAAAGACCACGGCAGGAGACAGCAAGGAGCGACAGGGGCACCGACTGGGGCCTGTGAGCCTGGCTTAGTAGGAGCAGAGCAAAGCGGTGTGCTGGGACTGGATCTGGGGGAGCCGGCGGGGTGGATTGACCCCCAGAGGGTGCTGCGGAAAGGGGAGCCCCCTCGCTCTCACTGCGACCCAGGGAGCGCCGGACTATTGGTGGGGCCTAACCAGAGCAGGGGCTGGTTCTTCGCCTCGGGGGACAGGGAACTCGAGTCCCCGGCGTTAGGAGCGGTGACCACTCGTTGGGGCTAGACTAGCCGTAATACACTCGCTTGCGGACAGAGGGAGTGCATCAAGCGGACGAGGCTCTGTGTGGAGGTGCAGGCCGGGCGAGGTAGTAGGCGGCTACGACGGGAGTGGACGGCCCCGGCGGCCACCTGGAGACCGGAGTGGGCTTCCCCTGGGCCAGGGTGTGACGCGGACTGGGCCCTGGTGGCGGCATGGCCAACACGAGCCGTAGGACCAATCGTACAATCCCAGATATGCTCCACAAGCCGACCACTAAAGGGGGGAAGACTCAGACGCCCCCCGCCACCCCGGCGGTTACGGGGTCGCAACCTCTGGAAGAGCAAGACGCCCCTATCACCCGCACTTTTCTGGAGTCTCTCTTCAACACTCTCAGGGAGGACTTCCAGGCTCTTAAACAGGACATCGCGGGCGAGCAGCGAGAACTGCGGCGGGATTTGGATGGACTGGGGGAAAGAGTGGCAGCGGTAGAAGAGACTAGCCACGCACGCAGCGAGGAGCTTGCACACCTGCAGCAAGAGGTTCTCCGCCTCCAAGAACAGCAAGTCGGCTTACAGGCACACGCGGAAGATTTAGAAAACCGCTCCCGGAGAAATAACATAAGGGTCCGGAATGTCCCACAGAATGCTGAAGGGAACAGCGTCACCGGATATTTACAGGACCTCTTCAGGGAAGTTCTAGGAGAAGCGGTGGACTTCCCTATTCGCATTGACCGGGCCCACAGGGTGGGCCTGCCAAGACGGGCCCCAGCCCCTCCGCCTGACATCCTGGCTTACCTCCCGGACTTCCCGTTGAAGGAGCGAATCCTCCAGGAGGCCCGCCGGAAGCAACCTCTGCAATTCCGAGGGGTGCAGGTGGCGCTATACCAGGACCTATCGGCTATCACGTTGCAGAAGAGGCGCGAATTTAAAGTGGTGACGGACTTCCTACGCGAAAAGGAGGTGCCGTACTCCTGGGGGCACCCGTTTAGGATCATCTTTAAATGGCAGGGGAAACTGCACCAACTTCGCACCCTCCTGGGTATCGACCTGCCGGACCCCTCGGACATGGAGGAGGGGTCATCCCATGGCTCCCAAAATGGGGCGGCACATCAAGATCGAGATAACTGGCAGAGAGTGCGCCGAAGGCGCAATCGTGGGACACGTTTGACGCCAGACCCCACGACTATTGCCCAGGAACGAGCAGCTGCGGTCCAGGAAGTGGAGAGGGACACCGCCTTGAGCAGTAAGCTGGGGGTTGTGCATCACACATTGCCTTGCTGGGAGGAGGGTCGGGGGGCCAGGGTGGCGCCGCCACTGCCACGTCCCTGCGGAGACACTCTACGGACTGGTATGCTCAGCGGGACCGAGACAATGGTTGCTTTTCATTGGTTACAAGTTTGGATTCTGTTGGGGGAGGTGGGGGGGAAGGATGGGTGGTTCCAGGCGGGTTGGGCGGGGTGGGACATGACAGTTGGGGTTGGGTGGGTTTGACTTTTGGAGGGTGGAGAAGGGGGGGGTGGGGGGGGGTACCTTCTTGTCCGTTGAATATGGAGGCTTCCTAACGCCTTTACCTCTCGAGCCTCCGATGCGCACTACACGAGCAATAGCACGCTCTCCACACCTGGTAGTATGCCTCCACTGACTATTCTTTCCCTGAATGTCAGGGGTCTTAATAGCCCCAACAAGCGAAGGGCAATCCTCTCTCTGTTAGAGCAATCAAAGGCGGACATTTGCCTCCTTCAGGAGACATACTTGCTTTCCGGGGACCATCACAGGCTTAGATCCCGCGCCTTCCCGGTACAACACTTCTCCTCCGCGTCCAAGAAGGTAGCTGGGGTGGCCATACTGGTTGCACGATCCTTCAGGGGGCGAGTGCTGCAGAGGGAGGCAGAGGTTAAAGGCAGACTGCTACTCCTTAGCTTTCAGGTGGCGGGACAGACACTACTCATAGGGTCCATATATGCCCCGAATGAAGGGCAAGAAAGATTTCTACACTCTGCACTTGAAACCGCCACAGCCAACACACACCAACACCTGCTACTGGGGGGAGACCTGAATCATGTTTTTCACAATGTCAACGATCGCTCCAACCAGAGGGTGGGACAGGTAGGGGCGTCATCAGCAGAGGGCCATGCGCAACTTGCGGATCTGGGTCTTATAGATCTGTGGAGACACATGCACCCACATGACACAGCATATACACACTACTCGGCAGCCCACAAGTCCTACGCGCGGCTAGACTACCTGCTTTGCTCTGCGCAGCTGGCGTCCCGCGTGCGCGAGGTAGAGATACACCCAGCCTCGCTATCCGACCACTCGCCGATATCAGCGTCCTTCTTTGTTTCCGACGCACCCACCCCGCAGCGCCACTGGCGCCTCCGCAACGGTCTGCTGCGGAGCCCTACCACAGTGGAGAAGATCAAAGCAGCACTTAGTCAATTCCTCGCACATAATGCCAATGGTGATACCTCCAAAACTACGCAGTGGGCTACACTGAAAGCGGTCCTTAGGGGCGAGTTTATTTCTCTGGCGGTGGCCAATAATAGGGAGCGCGTGCAGAAAAGGGCTGAGCTCACACAGCGCGTACGGGAACTCGAGCAGCTACACCAACGCACCGGAGCGGCTAGGGCGTGGCGCCAGCTGTGCATAGAACGGAAGATGCTTGCGGCGCTCGACCAAGATGTCGCGGAATTCGCGGCTATACGGCTGAAGCATGCCTACTATACCGGGGGGGACCGATGCGGGAGGCTGTTGGCATGTAAGCTGCGAGAACAACGGCAGCAGAGACATGTCCACACCATCCGGGACGCCCGGGGTGAGTTGCTGACCGAGGACGCTGCCATCGCAGCTTCGTTTGGGTCCTTCTACACTGAATTGTACGACGCAGACGGGCTAGGTGCGGAAGATAGCGGTGAGTACTTAGACGGGGCACCTCTTCCGTCGTTAACAGACGCACAGTCCCAGTTCCTCGACAGGCCCATTGGTCTGGAGGAGGTCATCTCTGCGATTTCCCGTCTCAAACTGGGGAAATCCCCGGGCCCGATGGCTTCACGGCGGCTTTTTACAAGACCTTCTGCCAACAGGTGGCCCCCCTGCTGAAGGACCTTTTCAACACCTTTGATCAGGCCGGGGCTATCCACCCAGATCTTCTAGAGGCGGCGATATCGGTGATTCCCAAGGCCGGTAAAGACCCCACTCAGTGCGGATCCTATAGACCGATTTCGCTACTGAATGTAGATCTAAAGCTCTACACAGGTATTTTCGCGAGCCGTCTGGCGCCATATATGCAACAACTCGTCGAACCTGACCAGGCGGGCTTTATCCCTCAGCGGCAAACGAGTGACAACACCAGACGCGTCCTCCACCTTATTGAAGCGGGCTCTCGCACGAGGCCGGGATGTATGCTCCTGGCGATAGATGCTGAAAAAGCATTCGACAGGGTGCACTGGCCCTACCTTGAACAGGCGCTCCGGAGATTCGGCCTCGGAGAGATTACCCAGAATAGGATATTTAATTGCTATCGTCAGCCCACCGCGACGGTGCGAGTTAATGGCCACACCTCCCCGCGCTTCCCGATAGGTAGGGGGACCAGGCAGGGATGCCCGCTCTCCCCTCTCCTGTTTGCGCTCTATATGGAGCCGCTGGCGCAGAGAGTTAGACACAACCAGCGCATCAAGGGCATCCCTTTCGGGGGGGATACGCACAAGATCAGCCTGTATGCGGATGATGTTCTGCTCTCTCTGATGGACCCTATGCAGTCTCTGCGAGCGCTTTTTGTGGAACTACACTCCTTCGCGCGGGCTTCGGGCTTTAAAATCAATGTTGGGAAATCGGAGGCCCTGATCGTGTCCCTACCCCCTGACGTATTCACAGACGCTGAGGCTGAGTTCGCTCTGCAGTGGTCCGCCTCCACAGTCCCCTACTTAGGGGTGCTACTAGCACCAACGGTGCGGGGAACAGCGGGGGCCAATTACACCAGGTTGAGTGCACAAATAACTGAAACGTTGAGGAAGTGGAACCGCCTCATGCTCTCCTGGCTCGGACGCATTGCAGCAGTCAAGATGACCCTTCTGCCACAAATTTTGTACATCTTTCAGACCTTGCCCCTACGCCCCCCAACGGGCTGGCTCCAGAAGACGCAAGCGGACCTGACACGCTTTATCTGGAATGGGCGTCGCCCCCGTTTCAAGCAGCGGATAGCGACTCTCCCACCTGCACATGGTGGCGTGGGTGTGCCGGATCTCACGCTGTACTTTCAGGCGGCACAGTTGCGCACCCTGGTCGAATGATACCAGCTGGAATCCAGCAAACACTGGCTCTTCCAGGACCAGGCGGTGGCCGGTCGACCGCTCCAGGGTGTACCCTTTCTGCCGCGATCCCATAGGCCCCCCAACCTCTACGCTTCCTACATCACAAGCACAGTAATGAAGGTCTGGGACCAAGTGGCGGTCCGGAGTGCACTCACTTCGTTTCCATCTCCGCTGATGCCCATATTCGGGAATCCCGACTTCACCCCGGGCCTTGACACACAGCGCTACAAAGCATGGAGGTCCACTCCCTGTAAAGAGGTGGGACATATGTTCAATTTGGAAGGCATCCTCTCTTTTCCAAATGTGAAAGAGGACTATGGGATCCAAGAGGCGGACAGGCTCCAGTACTTACAGGTGCGGCACTGGGTCCTTCAGCCTTCAGTTCGACCAGGGGCGCAGCGATTCCTTACCCCCTATGAGAAATGGCTCCTCACGCGCAAGTCAGAGAAAAAGCTGCTTTCCGACCTGTACCAACACTTGCTCCTCCCTCACATATACACCTACCATCCGGGGAAAGCCAGGTGGGAGGAGGACCTAGGGAGGCAACTTCAGCGGAAGGAGTGGGAGGGGATTTACCATAGGGCCAGGCACTCAGCCTACCACACTGGCCTTACCGAAACCCTGACTAAAGTGGCCATGTACTGGTACCATACACCGGCGCGTATCCATCACTGGGACCCCAAGACCAGCGATCGGTGTTGCAGGGGATGTGGGGAGCGGGGCACACTCGTACACCTACTCTGGGACTGCGCGAAGCTGAAGCAGTACTGGGACACCATTCTGGATCTGGTGGACGCACATCTGGACACTCAGCTCCCTAGGTTTCAGGCCTATATCCTCCTTGGTCTGCCGAACGCACTAATGTACCCCTTGAAATCCATGCGGGGGAGGTTGATTGCCATAGCGCTGGGTGCCGCAGTACAGAACATTGTAGCACGATGGAGAGATCCCCAACCCCCTATACATCTGGGTTGGCTACACAGACTTTGGACAGTTTTGGGGATGGAAAAGTTGTCCCTGACAGCGGCTGGACGGAGAGAGGAGTTTGCAGAGATCTGGAGGCCATTCTTGTCGTTACTTACCGGGGAATTTAGGGAGCTGAGTTGTCCCCGCTACCTGAGACTATTACACCTAGCGGACACCCCGCTACCAGAGTGTAAGAAGAGACCTGGCCGGCGCAGAGCTCGGAATGAACAAACTTAAGAACTGTCCTTCGCGGATGTCTGGGCTGGTTGGGGTTTGGATAGATCACTAGACGGACAAGAAGGGGGTGGGGGAGGGAATGGGGGGGGTAGTTTGGATGGGTAGGGGGGTTGTTTGGGGGGGGTTGTTCGGGGATTGTATTGAAGGCTCAGCTACTTTCAGCTTCCGACACGTTGCACTACCTTTTGACGCGGCCGGCCCTTCTGGGTTGTAGGCGGCTTGCTGTGTTTAATAATCCTGATTGTCTATTGTGCACATTATGTTTTCATCTCAGCATTGTAAAGGAGTCGCCTTTGCGCCTTTGAGCACAGGTTGGTGAATATTTTGCTCTGAATAAACAGATTTAATCTTAAACCTTCATAGACACATCACAGCATTGGCCAAAAATGCACAGCACCAACTCAGGCTGCTGAGGGGGGGTCAGACAGTGGATCCCGGAACAAGACCTCAAAACAGTGGTGCAGCCTTTCGTCCTCTCCAAACTAGATTACAGAATTGCCCTTCTCTCAGGCATTCCTAAAGTTCATCTAGGCCCACTGAGAACAACATGTAGCAGCGTGCTTTGTGTTAGGTCTCAAGAAATATGACTACATTTCCCTGACCCTGCTAACTCTCCAAAGGCTTCCTATTGAAACTCAAGCCCAATTCAAAAACTCACAGAGCGCTGCACTCCTCTTCACGCTCCTATCTATGTGAGAAACTGAAACTCTTGGGAGCGAATAGGGGTAATAGAAATGTCCAATCCCTGCTACTGGAACCACCCACCTTCAGTCAAGAACGGTACATGAGCCAGTCATTCTCCTATTAATGAATCAGAAGCTAGCATTTACAAAGGACGATGACAAAAGCCATTGAAAATATGGGTGGAGAGTGGGTGGGTTTTCAAGTACATATTCGAATACAGCATGCCTCGCAGAGCAGCGCATGAGCTGCCCAGGCTCGACCTAAAAAGGAAATCAAGCTCATCCTATTTGACAGACACCTGGGTTAACCGCCCTCAACCAGAAGATGACATACCTTCACTCTGTGTCCCCATCATCTTAATTGATCCCTGAAGTGTGTACTTCCCATGTCCAACTACTCGATTTGTCCTGGTCGCAGGTACCGGTGCAAATGTCTGAACGTTATATTGTAATTGTAACATGATGTACCCTTGTATCATGCTATTGTTGTAAAGCGCCCCGATGCCTTCGGGCCATATCCGTGCAATATAAAATTGTACAAATAAAATAAATAAATTAACCATGTGTGGATTGCAGGAAATCGGCGTAATGCCTACCCTAATGCTTTCTTGCTCTAGCCCTTTAATTGTCTCCTAAAAAAGGAAACAGCCCACTGATTTAGATCTCAAAGTTTCGCAGGCAGTGGGCACCTTATGTCGAATTAGAAGGCATGCCTTTTTGGGGAACTCTGTGAGGAACCCGTGTCCTTACTCCACACACATCAGCAGGAGAGAGTGTGGTGTACAGGGATAAACGCGCCTTATGTTATATCTTTGTCTGCGGTACGGCTTTGGCATACGGGGGAGGAGAAATGTAAGATAATGCGGGGGCCGCGCCCTAGGCTTGCTCTGGTGTGGACTTTGGTGCAGAATAAAACGTCTGCGATAATTAACGAGCGATCCAGTGTTTCCAGAGCTAAGGCACTCCCAGCGACTGCTAATGCACTTCTTCACCCCGGGGCCAACTCCCGACAAACACGGATGTCCTGGCACACTGGACTGGAGGCTATTATCGTGCTACAGACAAATAATGGCTTTCGCAACTCCTTTAAAAATACTCCCGATAGGCGATGACCGGGCTGGTTTGGGAGCGAGCGTGGGTCAGCGGAAAGGGCGACAAAAACAAGCGCCACAGTGAAGCAGCTATGTATGTGTTCGTTAGTTTTCAAATTTACAAAGTGCGAGTTGACCACAGGTGTCTTGCGCGGCTTCATCAGGTCTTTGCATAAACACCTGCGCCACTCCGACTGACCTAAAACTGTCACTTTAGATAAACTACTGGAAAGCAGCGTTTTAAACCCGGGCCCAGGTTACATTCGTCCCAAATTACAGGGGGTTGTTTAGGACGAAGCAATCAATGTCGGAGTTCACATGGAGGGTCACAGTCTCCCTGGGGAAGAGCAAGTGAAGGGGGGAAGAGATGAGAGAGCACGTTACGCATTTTACCCACTGACCAAGCGACTAACGGCTGCAGGAAAGAATCACTTTCCCTTAAATGCGGTCCTCTGTTACATAAAACAAACGTATATTTCTTCAAAGAAAAACCTTGCAAATAGGATGGCTCTGAAATGAACGAGCCACATTAGGAAAACCAGCAGGGAAAATATTATGTTTTTGCACCAGTTGGTCAATGCAAACAAAGCTTCCCCACTGTGTGATCGGGGCAAAGGCCTTTGCAAAATTTCACCGCACAAGCTGGAGGAGATAAAAGTCTGTAGATGTTCATTCTAGCATTTCACTTGTCGGCCGATGGTAGCCTTGCTTGCTCCTAAACGCAAAAGCCACCTGCAGTGCCTCCTGTGACACCCTTTGTGATTGTTTCATGCTATTTTGTTTGCCTGCTGCCTAGATATCCCTTGAGTCAGGCTCAAGATGCCTAAGGTCCTGACGCAAAGCACCTTGAACTCCTTTGAACACCCCTCACAAGTGCAGTTGTACAGCAACAACAAGCTTTCTTCAAGAGTAAGTGACCTATAACCTGGAAGCGATGACTGTGTCTGGTGATCACGCTTGCCTTTCCACCAACATTTGCTTCTTATTTTCTGTGGCACTCTTCCCCCAACAGCATCCCCGTATCTCCTTACCGTCATTCCGCATCCAAGAAGCACTGAAACATCACCATCTTCTGGCCTGGGTGTCCCCAAAAATGGATTCACATATGGTCTAAATGGAACGAGTATCGTGAAAACATTTGTGCTCCCCCTTCTTCCTACCCCTCCTTGACGAACCTGTACCTGCTGAAAACACTGTGAAACCTGAATGTAGATAACGGTGTAACACTTATGTCATCCAGATAACTGTTAGTGAGAATGTTATTTGATCAGAAACTGACAAAATATTTTGATTGTGACTACCTTACTGTCCTTAATAAACAGATTAAAAAAAAATGACATCAAGTAAACGAGATAAATTATAGAGGTTTGCCTCATAATTTTGTAATACCATATTAGATATAGGTTTACTGATCATCTGCAGTGGTTTGAGATCCATTTTAATACTTCTTAATAGAGAAACTTGTTCAGAGATTGGGTTGGATTGATCAGTCAATGTGTTGGTCATTTGCATTAACGAAGTACTGCTGGCACAAATTGCTGTAAAGACCGGATATACAAAAGGGATAACAACATCCTCTGTAGGAACATTTCAATGTACTGAACCAATGGCATCTACTGGTGAGGATGATTATATGGGTTACTAAATTGATGAAGCTGCCCAGATAGGCTTACCAGTTCACCTATCCGAGCAGAATCATATATATAGAGCTGTGGCACACTCATGCTTGACTTCCTTTCTATAGTATATGGATTTGTTTATAGAGCTTAGCCTAGATAAAATATGGGAATCAGAAGTTTATTATAGAAGTTTAGTGTGGGGCTAGATTGGTACCCTGATCTCTGACTATGGCACCACCTGGCCACCCGCCCCATCCTGCTGAGACATAAAATCCTTGCATAAAATGCCACCAAGACTGCATGAGGGTTGGGTGCACAATGAATTATTGCTGTGGTTGTGAATTCTGCACACTCCTTGAGTAATACGTTATCACCCCATTGGCTTGTTGGTTGTTTTCTCCGAGGTGTCAAAGCAAAGATGATACTCTGAAACATTCCAAAATTAATAAGTGTTTAAATGCAGTTTTACTCAGAAATTTAAAAAAATAGTAAATCCTTGTTCAATGTTGACTGGGGTAAATGTAAATGTAAATGTAAATGTAAGGTGTTTTGTAGCGCGCTCAATTACTACCGGAGTATCCTGGCGCGAATGACCGCTGGGGAACCCGTCCTGGCTTTCCCTGTGAGATGGTCCCTTGCTGGGTATCTCCAAGGTGAAGCCAGGCATCCCCGGCGTCTGTGGGGGGCCGTTGTAGAGATGAGGCAAGCTTAATGCCCAGAGTTACCGAGTGTGATCACTGCCCAAAGTGGGCACCGAGGCGAGAATTATCAGTCCGCTGACCCTGGTCCGCGACCCTGCCGCGTCGGGAATCGAACCCTGGTCCCGGGCCGTTCTCAGCCTCCGGGTCTGCCGCCTCTAACCAGTGAGCCACACCTCTCTACACCAGTGAGCCACACCTCTCTACACCTTCACATTGTCACCTAAATCTGAGTCTGATGTTTCAACCCCTTCCGAAGAGATACCAGGGGTGAGGCTGAAGAAATATATATCGTATATATATAGTTTATGGACACATTTAACAGGGAGAACCCGCCGGCTGCACCCGCAATTAGAGGTATGGATTGAGCGAAGTGAGCACCACTGGGGTATGCGGGAGGCGCTGCCACCAAGCCTTAGGAGGTCTACGGGCCATTAATCCTGCCTTTCTTGTGGACAGCCAAGGTTTGTGGGATACTACATTCCTGCACAGTTGGACCCCGGGGGACAGAAAACCAGCAGGACGCCACTCTGTCTATCGGAACAGTTGGCATCTGGCAGAACAGTGTGCGCAGGGAAATATACCGCAGCCGAATCAATAACAAACAATGATGTTAAACAAATAAAGAAATGACTTTTGTGGGGCAACTATCAGCGCAAGATATGAATGATGGGACATGTAGTCCGAAAGTGTTTAACAACTCAACCCGAGGAGAGACCTCCAATAACTGTGAATTATGAGCATTAAAGCTAAAAAACGGAGGAGAAAGGTGTTGAAATATCCAGAGGTTGGTGTAAACTGCGCGAAATAAAAAGGTGTAAGTTACAAACAAAACAAACTGGAATTGAAACCTGCCCGCAAGTCCTTCTTCACTTTTGGTGAAATCACAGACTATTTGAACCCCAATCACCTGCTCTCTCAGAAATGCATATGATTAAGACCTGTGAGGGTCGAAAAAGGGTCATGCTGTACCTGCTGATTAAAGTGGTTCCTCTGATTTCCGACTGGTGGGCTTGATTTCTGCACTGGCGAGGAATATGAATATATATATATATAATATATATATATATATATATATATATATATATATATATATATATATATATATATATATATATAATATATATATAATATATATATTATATATATATATATATATATATATATATATATATATATATATATATATATATATATATATATTCTAGTACTCCCAAACTCTGTATTACCAGCCCACCACAACAGACCCCGTGACCACTCGTCACTAGACTCACCCTTCAGTGCACCGTACAAGGCAACCCCATGGCAGCGCACAGCGTGAGTCAACTTGTGGCTCCCCTGAAGAATCAGTAGTAGCAGCAGCCTAGCCAAGAACGGCCCTACTCCTAGCATTCCAAGGCCAAGAAACTGGATGCCCTGCCACGATCTTCAGGTGGCGGCTGCCATAATTAGCAGGGTAAGGCACCAGGAAGCCGAAGGCAAACAAGCAGGGAGACAGGTCGTAGTAGGGACTGCGAAGCAGCGAATACCACAAGGACAAGCACGGGGATAGCCCAGGAATGAGCACGGACTCAGACATCCAGAGGAGCAGCAAGTTGAGTACACCAATCTTAGTTGCAACTGAACCGGAGTTGTAATACTAAGGGGACCTTACGAAGAACGCAAGCAAGCTTGTTCCAAAATTTGGCAGCCCAGACTACGAATGATTTACCACCACAGCGATCCGCCTGATTCTCGGTATAGTAAGGTGCCAGGCCTCTGAGGATCAAAGGAAACGTGCAGGTACCATAATTGTTCAATTGTTACTTCAAGCAGTATGGGCCTGTATGGTGAACAGCTTTGAACACAACACAAAGATTTAAAGACAATTCTGTTTTTTCACTGGAACAAGCTAAGAATCTTTAAAGCAGCTGAGGCAGAGGTGAATCATCGAAGTCCAGATTGCAATGTGGCCACTGCAATTTGAACCATTTGTAACTTTCTCATCCATACCCAAGAAGAATTATTGCAGTAATCCAAGCAACTCAATGAAATGGCCTAGATTACTTCCCAAGGGCATTCTTCGGTAGAAAAAGCAAGATCTTCATAAGGACCTTCAAGACAAAGCAGCAATTGGAGGCAACATGATTGACCTAACTTTCTAACGAGCACTCCAGTTTAAGCTATTCACCTAGGTATTTACCACAGAGGAAGGATCGGGCAAAATAGACCAGGAGGGAGTCCTGCAGCCATGGGCGGAGAGTGTCTTATCCAAATCACCTCCATTTTGTTAGATTTGAACTTCAAAGAGTTACGCTGTAACCAATTGTCACCACATCATGCACTGATGGTAAGATTCAAAGGGGGCAAAGTCCTGCCTGTCCATAGTAACTATAAGCTGGATGTCATCTGCATAATTCATGTAGTGAAAACCAAAAGATTGTATCAACTTAACTAAGGAACGAAGGTACATGTTAATAACAAGTCAGACTTAATCCTGACTCCAGAGGTGCAATGACAGGTATTCTGCGACAAATGAGGGTAGATAGACTGCCTGAGACCCCCCCTTCAGGTAGATCTACACCAATGGAGTTCCTTCCACACAATGCTAATCTCCTGCAGTCAGGTTAACAAAATGGTGTGGGACACAGTACTGAATGCTGTGAGCAGGTCTAACAGCACAAGAGTCTTTGCCCTGTCCGTCAACGTTTGCACGTCATCAACCACAACCACTCTGTGCTGTCAAATGAATGGAAACCAGACTGGTTAAGGTCTAAAATCTGCCCTGGATCCAGAAAACCAGACACAAGTTGGTTGACATACTCTTCCATAATCTCAGCCACAAGAGACAGCATAGATATTGGTCGAAAATTTGAGGGGTTATATTTTTTGGCAAGGGCACTGAGATTTTTTCCACACCTCTGATAAACAACCGCTCATTGGGGAACTATTGCAAACATTAAGTAATGTTGGTGCGAGGGCTGACCTTCACTGCTTTCCACTGTTTGGGAGGCAGAGGATCTAGAGGGGAGCCAAACAACATAGATCTACCAATTGAAACAAAATGTTCTAAAGATAGAGGCTCCTAAGGGTCCACATCGGAATCCTGATCTAAGATGTTGATTCTAGTAAGTCCCTCCCTTGCCTGAGACCCTCCTAGGCTAAGCAAAGCTTCCCAAACTGGCTAAAGTGAGGATGAAATCTCGTTAGCATATGCAAGAGAATTTAGATTAGCAAATATCTTATCTGTCTGACAGCTCCCAAATGTTCTCAGTTGTGACAGAGGCACATCTAGGAGAAGAAAAATTACAGACAATATGGAAAATTTCTTTAACAGAATCTTCAGCCCCTAGAATTATGATGGTATAAAATTTAGTCTTTGTAGAGCCAATAAGTTTTTTAAATATTCTCCCTCGCCGACAAAGAGTAGTCATCAGCACCATAGACTTTCCAACTTTTTGCTGCCCATCTTACCTTCTCTAAGTGTGTGTATGCACTACTGGGCAGTGGATGCAGGCCACTTGATAGTGAATGTTTTATGGGCAGAGCTACATCTAAAGCGGTCTCTACCCACTCAGTGTATCTATTATTGTTGAGGCCAAGTTACGCCTGGGATTTGAGTCTCTCAAATTATGAACCAAGTCAGCAATGTAAAGTCTTGGGCAGGGGCATTTTGTCTGTGATTTAACGATAGTCTGTTCTTATGCACTGCTCTAGAAGCAAGCTTAAAAGTAAAAGGACCGAGAAAGTGGTCCATCCACACCAGCACAACACTATACTTACAGTCTTAATTCTTCGGACCCAAAGATTAAATCCAGTGTGAAGCCTTTAGAGCGAGTACGGCCATGAACTAACACTGAAACAAAACCGGGCCAAGCTACTAAAATATCTATCAGCCAAAGAACTTAAGGAATTGGCCCAGATCTTAAAGTCCTCAACTACAATGAAGATGGCATGCACTAAAGAAAGTGGATGCGCTAGGTCAAGAAACAGATGAATGAAAGAATCCACTGGACCCTGTAGCCGATAGTAAACAACCCCAAAAAACATGGATGAGGATGAGGATGAGGATGAGGGTGAGGATAAGGATAAGGATAAGGATGAGATAAATGCAAGGTCTCTGAATAGGGAACATCTGGCAAGTCTAGTTCCCTGATCGAATATTTGACCTTAACAGTTATAGGCATGCCACCATCTTGTTGAATAGGGCAGAGCTGGTGCATTATAGTGAAACCTATCGGACACATTGCTACTATCTCAAGGCTACTTGTGCCTAACAACCAATTATCTGTAATAAAACGAACGTCTAGTTGCCCAGGAACAAGTTCATGAATTTCTACTGCGTGATTTAACAGAAGACTGTGCATTAATTAAGACACACTTAGGACCCTCATTGGCCAACATCAGCCCTTCAGAACATTCTCCAGTCAGTCCTAGTGTGAGCAACCCTAAAGTGTACACTAACTTCTGTTCATCCTGTGTCGAAAACTATAACATAACATATACCAACTCCAAGTCAGCCTCTGCTTAATAGTAGTCCAACTCTCCACCCGCAGAACCATGATTTATATAGGACCCAGGAGATACAATGACACATTTTCAGAAATCTGACAGGACTAGCCAGTCTTGGTGCAGCGTTCTAGTCAGTAGCCCTCTAGTCGGAGAGAAAACTGGTAATCAGTACAAGCCTGCGTGTACTCTGCATGGGTCCATCTATGAAGTGTGTTCTCCTAACAAATTAGAGAATTTTTTTCTAAAAAACAAAACAAAATGCAACAATGTAAAAAAACTTGTTATCATGGTCCAAATATTCCGTCAGTGAAAATATAACCCCTTCGTTGCACGCGTTGGTCAACGGCCGTCGCAAGAACTACCTCGGTAGTGCTGCACATGTCCGTTGGCTGACGCGGCCCCACCCACTCATTCAAACCGCCGCGGAATTCGCGCTGCGGTTAGGCGGATAATCATTAACACACCTAGAACTAAATTACTATTGCAACTGCTTATTATGTTGAGGATTCACTCTGCTATTGGGATGAATTTTAAATATAACATTCCTTCACGTTTAAAATTTTATAACAAAAATCACAATAAAAACGTTGTTGCATGTTTCATTGTGAACATTCATATTTTCAGTCCCTTAACGTAACAAGCATTGGCATAGCCAATAGGTCTCGCCTTTGAAACCATATAAGTGTTTAGCCATGTAACAGTTGATGTTGTTGCAACAAGGATATTGTACTGTATAACTAAACACTTATAAGGTCCCAAAGGCGAGACCTATTGGCTATGCCACTGCTTGTTGAGACTAGGGTATTACAATGTTAATAGTGAAGCTATTCTATCCAAAGTTGGCCGCCTCTCCGGTGGCCTCACCATATGGGTTAAAAACTCACCAGATGTAATTGTAAAAAAGCTGGATATCCATAGTAATGATATGTTGGGCCAGTCGCTGAGGGGAGGTAATAACTGCATTGTAGATTTATACAATGTTTACAATCACTCAGTATCACGTAGCAAGGAATCTCCCACTCTACACCTACTTGCCCACCATCTTGCCACGAGAGCAGGTTCTTCCCCACTCATAATCCCAGGTGATTTTAACCCCAACTGAGAGCCATTGGATGGCCTTACATCTGTTTTTGCTCAGGAAGATGAGGCTCGAGGCATTCCCTCAGCCATCCAACTCCTTATCTAAATATGAATTTTGGCCTCCGCGCATGCAATGGGAGATTTCCGTCTGACACCAAACGTGCCTACACATTTGCCCGAGGTCCTACCCTAAGAAGAATTGATTATGTTTTTTTGGATCTCGATTTATGACACCTTGCAGTTGACCTTGAAATTGTTACATGGATAGACCGTGATCACAGTGCTTTGAGGCTTATGTTGAGCGGCCCTTACTAGGTGTCTACGATGATTGGAAAACAATCCTCAAACAGTTATTTGATCGACCTGGGGAGGTTTCCCTACTAGCAGGCTATCATTCTACGCAGTTTGCTGCCCTAAAGCTTCACTGCACTAAGGCCCAAAAATGGCAAAAAACCTGCACTCGCACAGACTCCCTCATGGTAAAGCAAGGAGCGATGCAAGCCAACGAGCCTACTCATCGGAGTCCACATGGGAATTCGGGCTGTCCAAATAAAATACAAAAGGCTGATAATACGGACCAAACAGAGATGAGTAGATTTAAATTGGTGATCCCTAGTACAGGCATTATGTAACAATGATCTGGCGCATCTTTTCACATGGATGCCTGCGCTCCAGGAGTCGTATAGAATTAACTATTCAACCCCAGCAGTGGGTGGAACACTTCACTGAAATCTATGACCGCTCCAGCATCGGGCTGGAAGCCCCAGTGTCAAAAGTAACCAATCTGGAAACCGCCAGTGATCACTCCGCTTTGTTTTACCCTCTAAAAAACACTTTGAGCTATCCTGACTATGCGCCCTGAGATGGACCAGGGCCCTGATAAAATCCCTGGAGACCTGAATCGCTCTGGGCCCCTGCGGTAACGCCATTTCAAATAAAATACTGGCAGGAGGACACGATCCATAATCACGGAAAACAAGGAGATTGTCCCTATCCGTCAAAAGGGAGATAGAGGCACCCCAAATAACTATCGACCCATCAGCCTTATTGATAACTTGCAAAAAATCTTCTCCCTCCACATTTAGGCTAGACTACAAGATTGGGTTGATGAGGCTGCTATTTCAACACCTTTTCAGGCGGGATTTCGCTCCAAGGTGTGCACAGTCGATTACATTTTTTGCTTCAACCTCATTGTGGTAAAATATCTTAGGCTCTCCAGGGATCACTTATACTTGGCCGTTCTGGACCTCAGGTCAACCTATGATCTGGTTCCGCAGTAGCACCATTGGTCCACCCAGGCCACTATGGGTATAGATCACACTCTGTTAGACACTCAAATCAGGCTTCTTGACAATACTTTTGCGCAAGTGAGATGGGGCTGGATGGTTACTTAACCGAAACCACATATCGGTCCAACGAGGGGCGAGGCACGGGTGCGTACTTACACCAACTCTTTTTAGTTTACATCAATGATGTGGTTGCATTTTTGGGTGAATGCGGCCATGATTCCCCTATATTCACTGGTTGTTTTATCTCAGCACTTCTTTTCTCTGACAACACTCTCCTGCACTTCAAAACCTCCTTAACAAATTCTCTGAGTTTTGCGACGCCGGTGGGCTGGAGGTGAACACTACCAAAACTGAGATTAGGATATTTAGCCCACACCAATCGTGCAAAGGGACTTTTTTAGTCAAAGGGGAACCAACCCTCCAGGTGGTGGGCAAATTTGAATACCTGGGGATTAGAAAAGATAAGAGCAGGATATGGAAATCGCAAACAGAGAAAAGCAAAATGGTGTTGCTGCTTCAGTAATTGTAAAAATGTTTAAGGCAACAACACCCACATTTGCATTTGCAAATTCTGTAACTATGCTAGTGAAGACACTGAACGTGTGCCATTCTTCTGTTTGCCCAAAATATGGCAGGCCTATGCAGAAAAGGCTCAAACAGTTATGTATTCTATTGGCATAAGACACTATTGGGAGGCCTATTGTATCAAGAGATCTGATACAAGTCAGGCTGTGGTTTTCGGAATTAGCCAATACCTTTATGCAGTCTGGTTGAATAGGAAAAAGCAGACGTGGCGTTTTAGATTCGTGTATATCATGTGAACCCTCAGGACGCAATGGCTAAAGTGGCTTGAAAATTGCACAAGTTTCTTTTAGGGAAATGTATCTGTTGCTATATACATGTTTCATCATTTCTTTTAATATGGCCATTGTATTTACTTTTTTTTATTTTGTACTAACATAATATTGGTACTATATGTTATATTATTAATTCATATTTTATTTGTCTTGCTCTACCACTGACCTGAATCTCAAATCTGTTTTGTCCCCCAACACATTACACGTGTTATACAATGTGCTTTTATGGTTCCATGAACCGAAATGAGGTCGATTTGAATAGTCCTATTTTGGTTTTTAATCTGGTTGCCCTAAAAGTCACCCAACTATGTATTACTAAACACTTCCACACATAAAAAGCCAGACCTGCTATGGCAGTACTTAATAATAATATATATATATATATATATATATATATATACACATATATATATATATATATATATATATATATATATATATATATATATATATATATATATATATTCACAGAAAAAACCATAGGTTATAGACCATATATAGTTAGGGATTAGCATTTACAAAACCTTATTTTACTCGCACAAAACCATTGAAATTCGCATATATAGTTAGTTCCACTAACTATATATCGCGCACCCGCAATCCACTGCTAATGATGTCACATATTACATCATTCATGACATGGTCAGTGACATCACTGATGGCATCACTGATGACAACATCCAGTGACTGTATGTTTCTGTAGAGTTAAAATATGTCTTACATATTGAAGAATGAGTGGATGTATAAGTGTCTGGATGAAGGTTTTAGTAGGTGCATGACTGACTGTATGAGTGAGTGATTAAATGTGTCTCACTGAGTGCATGGGTTAGTGACTAAAGTGTCTTAATTTGTGCATCATTATGTCTGTTGTTCTGTAAACTGCTGCATGTGTTAATCAGTAGCTATACGAGTAAGTATATGGTTTATTGATTGGTTGTCCAAATATTTGTATGGGAGACTGAGTATGTGTGTGGGTGGCTGGGAGGGGTATGACTCTGTGCATAGATGTGTGAGCAGTTGATTCACTAGATGTACGACTTCAAAAGTGCATGTGGAAACAGCTGTATGGGCGGTTGACTGTGTATTGGTGAGTGAATGGATATCTCAGTGCTACATGTCAAAGTAAGTACATATGTAAAACACAGTACATGTGAGAGTTGACATATATAAATAACTGTGCATAAGAGCCAGTGAATGTGTGAGTGGCTGTATGGATCATTGTGAACTTCAATCATGGATTTTATAAAAGAGTAAATATGTGTTAGTATATGTTGTAATAAGTAAGGTGTGTATAACTGTATAGTTGAGGAAATTGAGGTGTGATTGATTCTTTGCATGACTGAGTAGGTGTGTGAGTAACTCCATGGATGAGTGACAGTCTGTGAGTGTCTGTTTACACTGAGTGTATGTAAGGTTATATTAGAGTCTGAAGAGGTTCAACGTATTATCACATGAATGATATCATCAGTGATGTAATCAGTAATGTCAAATGAGATGTCATCAGTGATGTCATCAGTGATGTCATTTGAGATGTCATCAGTGATGTCATCAGTGATGTCATCAGTGATGTCACTGACCATGTCATGAATGATGTAATATGTGACATCATTAGCAGTGGATTGCGGGTGCGCGATATATAGTTAGTGGAACTAACTATATATGCGAATTTCAATGGTTTTGTGCGAGTAAAATAAGGTTTTGTAAATGCTAATCCCTAACTATATATGGTCTATAACCTATGGTTTTTTCTGTGAATTTTTAAGGTTTTGTAAATGTTAATTCCTAACTATATATGGTCTATAACCTATGGTTTTTTCAGTGAATTTTTAAGGTTTTGTAAATGCTAATTTCTAACTATATATGGTCTATAACCTATGGTTTTTTTAGTGAATTTCAATGGTTTTTTAATAGCAAGTATCAAAAGCTGTAAAATGTATTCTTCTTTTAAAGGAAAAATATATTTTATATGTATTAATTAAAAAAAAATTTATGCATCTGCCAAACCCTGACCTCTTAATAGTGCACTGTGGTGGAAATGATTTGGGCACTATGACTGGAGATGATTTTGAAATGCTTTTAAAGAACACCTTTCTTCATTTGATGACACTTTTTCCCCAAACTGCCTTGGTATATTCCAATATATGTCAAAGACAGAAATGTAAGTGGTCCAACCAATTTTTTCCTCAATTTGAGAAAGCACGGAAACATGTGAATAAATCTGTTTCTGTTTGCATGAGAGACTATGGAATGGATTTAATATACAACAATAACTTGCGTTCCAACATTCAACACATCTACAGAAGAGATGGTGTGCACTTCTCCGATGAAGGTAATAGAATTTTGTCCTTTATTTAAAAGTGTGCATTGGAACCTACTTGTAGGTAACTAAATTAGCCACAGAACCCAATAGCTCTTTTCCGAGCTACCCTACCTCTGATCATTCAAAACGTTTATCTTTTTCTAATTTATTTTTCTTCACCAAAGTACGCTCCCCGGTTCGCTTACCGTTGCGCGTACCGGGCGCTCCCCCCACAAAATTTTCAAAACATTTATTTTTTTATTTTTGCATATATCACCGTCCTAATCCCCCCTCAGAAAACCTAGAGGGTCACAAAGTGTCTACCGTGCCCCCTTCTACCCATTCCGAACATTGTTTGTCCTCCATCTTATGACTCAATTCTACCGATACACAAAATGGAGGACTCCCGTAACGCTGCCGGTTCGCGTACCGGGGAGCGCACCGGTAAGCGCTCGATAAAAAAAGGTGGGAAAGTAATTTACAGAAAAACCACTACAGACACTTTCATCAAATATAGAATAGGCCCTACTACATAACAGTCCCTACCATTTACCCAAATTTGATGGAATTCCATTGAGAAAATTATGCTGTAAGCCTGACTAAATATCCTGAGGTAAATTACCTAACAAAAACACTTATGAAGTGTTAGAATTGACAACCAATCAAAATGCTACTTTCAATATCTTCTATTATTTCATGACATTTGATTGGTTATGTACCTGAATATATATAAAGAAAGAGAGAGAAACACAGCCATTTTGACTACTAGTTCCTGAAGTACATATCAAGTGCATTTCAACTGAGAACTTAAACTTCTTTTTGAAAGGTAAGATGTTATTTTAAAATCTGTAGTATGTTCTGCACTTTAAGTTAATTAGGAAAACATTTTCTAATAGTTATATACTATCCCTCTGTAATAGTTATAGAATAAGATAGACTTCTCTGTTTTAGTTATGGATGGAGTTAGGCTTGTCTTGTATAATTAAGAATTAACTTAGGCTTTATCACATACATTTTTTTATATTTCTACTTCCAGTCTAATACCATACACTGAACAAAGATAAAATCACTGTTTAAAAAACCAAACTACCTGTCTGTACTTAAACCCAACAGTGCCCTATCTGTACTGATATATTTTTTTTAAATTCATTTTACAGCACAAAAATGGAAGGAGAGAACAAAACTAACTTGGATATTGTTGCAGGAAGCAACACAGATACAAAAATTGACTCTGAATTCTATGATGAATCACAGGACTTTGAACTTCTGCAATGTGTAGAATCAGTAGATTTCCTAATTGAAAATGAAAAAAATTCTGACAATGAATTATTAGAAGTTCTTTTTAATTTTGAAAACGAATCAGAAAAATAAATGTATATTTAATAATTCAAAAATTGTTTGAGACATTATTCATTTTTATATGTATTTTGTAAACTACTAGCAAATTGATTCTAATGTAAAGTCAGACTTTAAATATACTGTGCAACTTTTTTGTGTTACATAGTAAGTTTGCTCATAGTTACTTCCTTTCTTCCACTATATTATCTCCAATGTGTATTTAACATCTCTATCATCTCCTGCCTCCATGGTGTTTCTGCTTTCCTGACAGACTACGCTATGAATTCCATATACCACAATAACTTCTGAAACAACATGCAAGATATTTACAAAGAAAACGGTGTATATTTATTTTTAGACTCTGCATTGGTACCTACATGTTGGTACTTAAATAAAAAAAACAAAAAAAAAAAAAAAGAACAATCAATAAACATACAATATTTGAACATTCTTTCATCCTATTTTCCCAATATTACGCTTCCCGGACCGCTTCCCGAGCGCTCCCCCCGCAAAAAAAACGAAAATATATATATTTTTTTTAACCCCGCGGGGCTCTTTTAAAGCCCCCTCATCAAACCTAGGGGGTCAGGGAGGATGTACTCCGCCCCTTATGCTCATTTCCCCCTTTGTTTTTGCCACATCTTGTGTCTCGATCCTACCGAGACACAAGATGGCGGCCGCTCCGGACTGTTTAGAATGTTCACAGTCACCGGGGAGCCAATCCGCTTCTCCTCGCGAAGTTCCGTTACGCGTCAGGTACGCGAACCGGGGCGCTAACCGGGACGCTGTCACAGATATATCTGTTTTTTGAAACGTTAATTTCTCAAAATCCACTGGAGCACATATATTGAGACATAGCAAAGGCACGTCGGGCAAACCATATCTACAATTTAGCCACGTTTCGTGTAAATCCATTCAGCCGTTCGAGCTAAAAGTGATTCCAACCGCCCTATGGAAAAATGAATGGGAAAAACGCGTTTTGGGACCCCCTTTTTTCTCGGCCCCCCCCTTGACGAAACCCCCCCAAATTTTCAGGGGCTGCTCAGAAACAAAATGTGCCATTTTCCTGAAAATTTCAGCCAATTCCGTCCACAAACGCCAAAGTTATTCAACATAGAATTTTCAGAAATCCCATAGGAAAAAAATCCTAACTATATATACCTACTGGCGACCGCCAGTAGGTAATATATATATATATATATATATATATATATATATATATAGTTTTTAAGGGTGTGTGGGTTCCACTAGCCACCTTCATTTGTTAGTAGTCAGTAGGACTCTGGAGGTGTTCCCTTGCTCACTCGGAAGCTCATGGATAAACAACCAGATTTACAGAAACAAAACCAGAGATATTGGTAGATGTCTATTTTTACACACAGATGGAAAATGAGTGAGAGTTGTGGTGCATTTATTATTTGAAATGAGACCCAAGCGGCCCCTAGAAGGGCAAGACAATATTGTGCAGCACCGTGACACGGAAGGCGTGGACCAGGTGGAAACTCTGCCCAAAAATACAATATGCATGGGTTTCCGCTTATTCAGAACACTACTGATACATTTTGGAAAGCTTTCATTTAAAGAGCTCACACTCGAATCCACAAACGGGATTGAATTCTGTGATTTTATGCAATTTGTATGGATTCTCCAGCTGGTGCAACAACCAACTAAGCCATCTTCAACCCTCGGTGGCCGAGTTCTCTTTTCTTTTCCAGACAACCAAGATAAGAATAAGCCCTGTTATTATGTTTACCTCACATAACCCCTCCCTGATTAAAAATGCTACTTTCAGAAGTAGAGAGGACTCCCCGACTGCATCGAGTCCGATGGTTTTTGTGATCCGAGCCCGCCCTCTAGTGGAGAGTATCCAAAAAGCTTCTCGGATAGTCTGGGGAAGAGCAGCCTTTCAAGGATCAGGGTGTGTACGGAGAAGACAGGGTGGACCAGACACACACACAGCGTTTCCCTTGCGGGAGCGAGCAGGGGCACCATCTGTTTTCAAGATAACTACAAACAGTTGGCACTGATGCTCGCTCCCGCAAGGGAAACGCTAAACGTGCACGCGTTGCAATAGAAAGCAATGCACAACATGCACGCTTTTAGGCAAAGTGCTGATAGATTGCAAAAGGTCCCCTCCTCTGTAGCGCATGCGCGCTGCGTAGGCGAGACCTACAAAGGAGTACCTATAGGTTCTTTAGTGTGTACCACCAATTGCCTGGAGTCTTATTTGCAGAGAGGTAGTAAATATATCAGGTTATTCTATCCTTTTCCTGATAATGTTTTTCTAATCAATAGTCCATTTTAGTTTCCCATTTATTAACTCCTCTAAAATTGTTGACACTTTCAGCAATAACCAATTATTTTGGCCTCTTCAAGAACTTTACAAGGAGCTCACAATTGGTTATCTTGCCTAAGGAAGTTTTTTTCATTTGTTCTTTACATCAATCAGTTCCCTATGATAGGCAAAGATCGGTGAACGTAAAACCTCTAGTTCATGACGTCCATGCGCGTCACCTAAGGACCAAAAACAGGATTCATATTATGCAGCAGTTATTCTTAACAATCTGATCAGATCTTTAATCAATCTTTCTTGCCAACATCAAGCCTATTATCAAAAGCGTGATATTGCCACATTGGAAGCAATGAAGAGCTACCATCAGTAATCCACTACTCACTATTACAAATGACCTGCCCAAGGGGGAGGGAGCATGGAGGGAAAGAGTGGGCTTAGGCATGTGGTACTCCCCTCCTAACCTCCTCCAAAGAGTGTCCTATCAGTGGAAGTCTCATTGCTGGCAGCGTCACTTTACAAGGAGTCCTGCACATTAACGTGGTCTTCCAACCACAGCCTCTGCTAGGTGAAAATCAAATCAAATCATAAATCATTTTCATTTTCATAAATCTTTATTTCAGTAATTTATCACCATAAAAGATATTGAAGAACATTTCATAAAATTATTAAACATTAAAACATTAAAACATTCCAACATCCATCGGAGTCCATAAAAATATTTTAGTGGTACAGGGTATCACAGTTTCCTACGGTAGAGTTCAGGGACCGGCCTTAAGGCACTGTCTTCTCAGAGACCACATTGAATCTAGGTATTTAGCCACGGCAAAAACAATGTGTTCCGACAGGTCAGTTTTCAGCACTCTGAATGCGGCCAGGCACTCTGCAAACCCCAAATTCCTGCATATTGGAACAATCCATTTCTTACGAGACACGGTATAAGCCGGGCAGAAAAAAATGATGTGCAGCTCAGATTCATTGTAATGTAAGTTGTTGTAATGGTGTCTTGTAAAGCGCATGTATCACCCCGCCATGGGGTATCTCAGCGCTGTAGACCGCTGGGGAACCCGTCCTGGCTTTCCCTGTGAGATGGTCCCTGCTGGGTATCTCCAAGGTGAAACCAGGCATCCCCGGCGTATGTGGGGGGCCGTTGTGGAGATAAGGCAAGCTAATGCCCAGAGTTGCCGAGTGTGTTCCCTGGTTAGAGTAGGCACCGAGGCGAGAATTATCGAGTCCGCTGACCCTGGTCCACGACCCTGCCGCATCGGGAATTGAACCCTGGTCCCAGGCCGTCCTCTGCTTCCTGGTCTGCCGCCTCTAACCAGTGAGCCACACCACTCCATTGGCCACTCTGCAAGCCGGGCATAAGTTGACGGCTGGTTCGCTCCACTTGCTAGTAAGGGCTCGAAGTGGGAGAGTCCCGTGCCTCCATTGCAGATAGAGTTTCCTGAGTAAGGCAGGATATAATTTGTCCAAGGCTGGTTCAAAGCTGTAGGTGTCCTTGGTACGTAACAATTATTCCGTGAATGTCCCAAGATTTTGTCGACGTCAGAGTGCCGCTATTTTGCTGTCGTGATAAATCTTTGTCAGTCTCTTTTTGGGAATTAATGGGCAGGTGGATAAGGGGTCAGACCAGAGGGCCGATAGGCCTAGGCCCTCCAACTCAGTTTTAATGAATTTAAGCCATTTGATTTTCCCTGCGTTAGGCATAGCAAGCACATCCTGTAGCCCCTGCCTATAACTAATCAATTCTGGAACTGCCCACAGCCTTCGCCAATAAGCCAAGGGACGCAATGCCAGTTCTTCATCAAGAGGTCGCATCCCCAGATCTAGCCTTAGTGGAACAAGAGGCGTACTTGAGGGAAGTGCTACCACCCGCCTGATGAACTTGTTCTCCTCTTTCACCAGGTCTGGAGAAACTGCGTGGCCCCAGAGCTCAGAACCGTACATGGCAGCCCCCTTCCCTGTGCCCTGTAAATCTGGAGAGGTGGACCAACGGGTTGGATGGTTGACCTGTTTTTTCCCACGAGCTTCATAATCCCACCCCAGTACTGAACCAATTTGAGCAGTGCTTTCTCTTGGTGTGTGCACCAGGACATTTTCTCATTTAACATAACTCCAAGGTACTCAAAGGTTCGCACCCTTTCGAGTCTACTTTGCCCAATGTTGGGGCTAGAGCGGAATTTTGGTGGGGGATTGAAGACCATAAATTTGGTCTTTAGAGTGTTAATTTCTAAACCATGTTCCCCACAAAAATCCACAAAGCCGTTAAGAACGCACTGGATCCCCATCAGAGACTTTGAAAGCAACAGGGCGTCGTCAGCGAACATAATCGCCGACACCCTGCTGCCTGCCAGCTTAGGAGCGTCAGAGTTGTCAACCCCATTCAGGTGGGAGATTACCCCGTTGACGTAGAGGCAAAACAGGGTCGGTGCAAGCACGCAGCCCTGCCTTACCCCCCTGTCAACGGGGAACCTGTTTGACAGCGCCCCCTCCTTGCCACACCTTACCTGTGCAAAGTTGGCAGTATGGAGACGAATAATCATCTCCAGCAGACCCTTAGGGACCCCCAGTCTGGCCAACACCTCCCAAAGTTTTCTACGGGGGACCAGGTCGAAGGCCGCCCTTAGGTCCACGAATACAGTATAGAGGCTGCCACCCTCCAACCGTACCGTTTTCCAAAAAATAAGGGCGAGCCGAAAGACCTGGTCTATGGTGGAGACCTTCCTTCTGAACCCCGCTTGGAATGGGCTCAGAATGTCATATTCCGTCATCCATTCCGATAGACGATCCAGAATTAGCCTAGTAAAAAGCTTCTGAGAAACGTCTATCAGGCTTATTGGCCTGTAGTTGGCTGGGAGCAGAGGCGAGCCCTTCTTAAATATGGGGACTATCTCTGCCCCCAGCCAAGTTGGGGGGATCGACATGCCATTCAAGATCGCATTGAACAGCACCCTAAGATACAGGGCCCAGATCTTAACTTCATGCCTGTAGAGGTCACCAGGGAGCTTGTCTAAGCCAGGCGCCTTTTCAGCAGCGAGGCCCATAATCGCCATAGTGAGCTCCTCCAGAGTGAACCCATCCATAGGGTCTATACTTTCAGTGGGTTGGGCCATTGCTAGTTCGGGTCGGTTCCCCGATTGGTCCAAATCGGGCGTACTATACAGGGTTTTAAAGTGGTCCTCCCATACAGCAGATGCAATATTTGCATCTACTGCCGCAATAGGTACAGCAGAACCATGCTTGACGATCTGCCAGAATTTTCGGGCATCTCGTAGTGCGAGAGCAGCCGACATTTCAGACCAATTATCCTGGTCCCATTCCATTTTAGCATTGCGAAGAATAAGCTTATAGGCCAACCGTTTTTCCCTGATCGTACTGGGGGTTTCCCGAATTTTAAGGGACTCCAAAAGCTCGGCCTTTGCTCTCCTGCAAGAAGCACTGAACCATGAGGCTCTTCTCCCCTTGGCCTTTTTCGTCCTGACCATAGGGTTCAGTACTTCTGCTAAGTTAGAACAGAGCTCAGAGTGAATATCCCCAAGCACAGTAAGCTCAACAGGGGTGGGTAACTGAGTGATGAGATCCACAACTTTTTCAAGGGCAGGGACCACAGCCGCATATAGCCTCTGGATATCATTAGGGTTCTCCAGGAGTTTTGGCCATCTAATTCTACGTCTGTTGCTAGTTGCGACTAGACCCACAGAAAAAGCTAAATTTTCTTCTGCGGTACCAATGGGCATTCCCTGGACCGCGAACCTCAATGATAGTACATTGTGGTCACTGTCAGTCCTTGTGATTATCCCAAAGTCCCTCACTTTAGCCCAATCCTTCGTTGAAACCAGGATATAATCAATCCGTGACTCCTGCCCTGCTCTATTAAAGGTGGGCTTAGGAGGAATATCTCCCTTGAGCCGCCCATTACAGGCCCTCAGTGAGTGGGATAAAGTGAAGGATGGTATTTGGGTGAATAGAGGTGACCATGACTTTACAGGGGGGCCCGGCAGGGTGGGTATCTCCCAAAGGTCATCCTCTTCGCTAGTTACCCCTTCCAGATGATCCGGGAGGGGCTCATACTGAATATTAAAGTCCCCCCCCCCCAACTATAAGTGAAGGGCAGAGGGTGACAGAGTCGAGGAACAAAGCTAGATCCTCGATTGTCCCCGAAGTACCTGTTATCCCAACCGGTCTTGAATATACATTTATCAATGCCACACTCGAACCAGATGCCCACTCCAGAACAACGCACTGAAAGTCCGCTGAGTTGGTTTCGCCCAGCATCTGAGGTGGGAACCTACCCAAATCAACAGGCCACCAGACAGACGTCCCTTCCCACCCCATTTGGCCGGAATATTCAAAGAAGCGTACCCTGTGCGGCACTGTTTTTCCCTGGCCCACGTTTCCTGGAACAAGCATATGTCATGTTGTTCAATGAGTTCTGCCCACTCTGGGGAATCTAGTTTGTTGACCAGCCCGGCAACGTTCCAAGAAAGTATGGAGACTACGCCGGGATCCCCCGCCTTAACAGTAGTATTCGTTACCGGGATGCACCTGCTTGCCCTGCACTGACTGCGCTTGGGGCAGGACAATCCCTCTGTTGCCAGCGTGCATATTACATACGGCGCCTTAGGAAGGGGGTTAACCTTGATGTTTTGACCAACTAGGTCTAGGTGGGTAATTTTATTGTTTATTAGCTTAGGGAATGTGCCACCCGCACGATGTTCAACAACATCCCCCTCTGTGTGCCTAGTCTCGCCTGTGGTTTGATTGCAGTTTCCAGGGAGATATTGTGATAGTGGAGAAGCAGGGCGCGGTGGAGAGCAAGACAGAGAACAGTATGAGTCTACCAAGGACAGTGTATCAGTAACCCTATGGGAAAGTCAATCCACACACTCAAGGCACCCAAATCTGTTGTGAGTGGGTGCCCCATTCCACCCGCCATGTGTATCTTGCCAATAGTTGGATGGCCCACCCTGTGCACAGTTTCTCGCCGCAATCCAATTCCAATTTCCCCCCGTATTGGAGTGTGGACGCGGGGGATAAAAATAAGTTAGGGGTCTGGGTGTTATGGACGAATTTACTCCATAATTGTTCCATGAATAAATATGGTGTGCAGTGTTGGGGTCTTCAAAAGAAACAATAACGCAATCACCTGTGATGGACTTGTGCGAGGTACCTATCCAAGGGACCCGTCGCACCATAAGAATTTTGCTTCTCAGGTGATTGGGTATCGGCCTATTTACATTAAGCCAGTGGATTACCTTGTTTTTTAATGACCCAAAGTCTTCCTGCTGTTGGTATGGCATTTCCGGCACCCCCGTTAACACAACTACATACGGTCTTACATCTGGGGGAAGATCAACATAACCCCCATAGTAATTTTTATTAGGTTTTATTCTCTGTGTAGTGGAGTGGTAAGTGTTATGATCTTTAACCCTCGGGGCTTCCAAGGCTTTCAGAGCTGGTACAGATTGAGCCAGCAACTGATTTGCACCCACCGCTACTCTATTAACGGAAGTGCTTGTAGTGACCTTATGCCGAGGTTTCGGAATGGGTTTAACCACCGTAGCTACTGGTGGAATAACAGCAGGTGCTGGTGGAGTATGAGTAGCGACTAGTGGGCTAGTCGGTTTATTATCAGGCATGCTCAGGGTGGCTAAAGTTAGGATGCTTTTTTCTGTCTCAAGGAGCTGGGTTTCTATTCGCGAGAGTCTAACTTTCAAGGGGGTTAAGAGTTTTTTTTGCGTTTCCCAAACAATCGTTAAGAATTCAACATCCTTCCCTTCTATCGTGCAGAGTGGTACCCCACCCTTCTCACTTTCTATTACAAAATTGTCATATTCCCCCACCGATTTTACTAAACTGGATTCTAATACTAAGGGGCAATTATTTCCCATGGGAGGGGATGCGTGGGATACCTGAGGTAGTGCTTGAATGGGCAACTGAGCCTTTGCAACCTTAGCCTTTTTCCTAGAATAGGCAGAAATATTATTTCGCTTTCGTTTGTGGATGGCACCCTTTTGGGGGGTAACGGAAATCCTCCCGCTCATTACCTTACGCTTAACAATAGGTACCATCTCTGAAGGAGCCCCCTCAACCCTGACCTCTACCCCAGCCACCCCACCCAATGATGGACTAAGGATGGGGGGGATGCACGTGGGGACCCCACCATCGGTGCTGGGGCTGAGAAGGGTGCGACTGCTGGCTGGTGGATAACTGCCTGCGTTAAAATAGGAGCTGGGCCCATTGAGCGGTCAGGTGTTTTGGCAAGGGCAATGTGACCTAGCGAGGATTTTTTGGCCATCGCCAGCTCCTGGGATAACCTTCTAGCTGCATCAAGTTCAATGGAGACCCTATGCTGCATTTTATTGATCTCCATATCTATGGCGGTATTAGTCCTGGTGATGAAATCATCAAGTGTCCCATTTTGCAACTTCCCTTTGGCTGCCCTACTTCTATACTCACGCGTGGACATAGTACCTTATCTTCTGCGAACACCTCTGAGAGGTGGATTTACAATAACATAGTTGAGGCCAAGGGGAATAGCCCAGTCCAGTCTCCCCCGGTCTCTAACGGCCTCAAACGGCCCGCTCTTTGCCCGGTCTTCGCCCCGAGCTCCGTCCCGCGCGCGTCCCGCGTCGCGGTGGAGCTTACGTCAATAATGTACGTGGAGGCAGGGGGCGTGGCCGCCGGGGGAAGAGGCACCAGCTGCGCTGATTGAGGGATGCTGGGCCTCGCAGTCCCCCGGTCGGTTCCCTTCGTCAATCACTCCCCACAAACCTCAACCTGGAAAGCTTCGAGCTGGGAGCGATGACAGATTCCGCCGACTGCGGAATGCGCTCACACCAGCAGAAGCACTTCAGGGAGGAGGCGAAGAGCACAACCAGGACGCCCAAATTGATTCAACAATCCTTCTGGCAGGCAACAATCCGTGAGCGGCACCCGCGGAGCGGGTGTCGCGAATGGTGAAATAGGCAGGAGGCGGGGCGTGGCCGCCGGGGGAAGAGGCACCAGCTGCGCTGACTGAGGGATGCTGGACCTCGCAGTCCCCCGGTCGGTTCCCTTCGTCTATCACTCCCCACAAACCTCAACCTGGAAAGCTTCGAGCTGGGAGCGATGACAGATTCCGCCGACTGCGGAATGCGCTCACACCAGCAGAAGCACTTCTGGGAAGAGGCGAAGAGCACAACCAGGACGCCCAAATTGATTCAACAATCCTTCTGGCAGGCAACAATCCGTGAGCAAATCTGGTGTTTGTTAAACGTGACTACTCACCTGCAAGGGTCTCAAGGCGCTGTAGGTGTAGGGATGAGGGGTTCGCAGGTACCAATCCATCAAGAAGGGGGTCTGTCGAAGAGCCAGGTTTTGAGGTTTCTTGCGAAGATGGGGAGCAATGTTATCGGTCTGAGGTGGAGCAGAAGGTCGTTCCAGGCACTGGCCGCGCGGAAGTAGAAGGAGCGGCCTCCCGATCTGGTCTTTCTGGTACGGGGGACCACGGCGTAGGAGAGCTGGGCTTATCGTAGGGTCCTTTGGGGTGCGTGGAATTTGAGTCGGCTGTTCAGGTATGCTGGTCCGGTGTCGTGGAGGGCCTTGTGAGCATGGGTTAGCATCTTGAAGGTGACTCTAGCTTCGATGGGGAGCAAGTGGAGTGTGCGCAGGTGCTGGGAGATGTGGCAGTGGCATGGCAGGTTGGGGACCAGTCTTGCGGCAGCGTTTTGGATGTTCTGTAACTTGCGGGAGAGGTTTTTGGTTATTCCGGCATAGAATGCGTTGCTGTAGTCGAGCCTGCAGGTGACCAGGGCGTGAGTGACGGTCTTTCTGTGTTCGAGGGGGATCCATTTGAAGGTCTTACATAGGAGGTGGAGGGTGTGGAAGCAGGAGGACGAGACGGAGTTGATCTGGCGTTCCATTTTGAGCTCTGAGTCCAGGATGATCCCCAGCTTGCATGCGTGGTCCGTGGGGGTGGGCTGGCTTCCAATGGCGGGGGGCCACAAGGTGTCGTTCCAGACGTCTGGGTTTGGGCCCATGATAAGTACTTCCGTTTTGTTTGTGTTTAGTTGTAGGCAGCTGTTTTTCATCCATTTGACGACGGCTTCCATGCCTTCTAGAAAGTGGAGTCTGGCGGTGTTGGGTTCGTTGGATAGGGAGAGGATGAGTTAGGTGTCGTCTGCGTATGACACAATGTTGAGTCCGTAGGTTCTGACGATGGGGGCAAGTGAAGCCATGTAGACGTTGAAGAGCGAAGGGCTGAGGGAGGACCCCTGGGGGACTCTGCAGGTGGTAGGTGTAGGGTCTGAGAGGAAAGGGGAGGGGGGGGAAGAGTCTGACCCGCTGCGTTCTGCCGGAGAGAAAGGAGCGGATCCAGTCGAGGGCCTTGTCTTGGATCCCTATGTTGTGAAAATGTGCTTACAAGTCAGAAAACTAGACAGGATAAGCCAATGTGAATAGGAATAAAAAACAAATTTTGTCAGGCAGGGATTATACACTCAGTCAGCACTCTTAAGAAAGACACAGACAAGTATCACCTTCTGCACCAGTGAGAACCAGAGGACCCATATCAGTCATGTTTGGGACACACTGGACTCCATCCTCAGAGTAATTACTTTTTGCAATACACTGTATCAGGGCAAACCACCAGAGAGTTAAAAAAAAACATTGCTATGTCAATCATTTAGAGGCACTACAGGTCTATGAGTAAGATGCTGACAGCACCTTGAAAAGAAGCTGAAAAAGTCGCTCTTCTTCCCAGTTCTATTAAACTTTAGCTTTATGAAGTGTCATGCAATAACAGATTTCAATTGTTGCATTTTCACTTCTTACACCGCACTTTTTTCACTCCCTATAAAATACATAAAATGGATCCTGGCAGGGGAGCGAAATGTACTAGATGTGGGTATGTTGGTGCTACCTTTCTGCATCTGGCCTGGGAACGTGCCCGGGTTCAGGAGCATTGGGAATAGGTCCTGTTGTTTATATTGAAAGCCACTGGCCTGCTGATCCCTATGATACCTAGAACATCGCTCGCTTGTCTATTGGGAGTGGTATAATCACACCAAGGGTCTCCAGAGGGAAAAATAACAATCAGGTCGCCCTCGACTCAATAACCACATTGAACAAAAAAGACGTGATTGAAAAAGGGGCTACCATTGATCTATTTTATATGACCAGAACCGGGGGGCTCTACCTCAGCCCAACTGCTGGTTTTTAACCTTTGCCAGTCTTATCTAGTCCTAAATGCCCAAATGTTTCTTTAAAAATTAAATCTGTTCATGAGTCATCTCCATATAAATATACCCCCTACTGAGAAGGTGTATGAAAGCAAGCAGAAGATTTTTGCAGAAAAATGTAAGTGGAGGGGAGAAAGTACCTCATGTGCGCTTCTCCATTGGGGCTTCTGGTAGGTTCTCACCAGTGTGCCCACGTTTTCTCATCATCGGCGACTTTCTCCCCAAAAAGAAATTGTGTCCAGTAAAAAGAACAAAAGGGTGTAAATGGTGATATTATGTATATCAAAAAAAAGACATCGTGAAGTTACAGTATTTCACCAATTGAAATTGAGTTAAGACTCGTATACACCCAGTCTCAATTTTATTCCAATTTGTGAGCTTACTCAAAATTTTAATATAACTGCATGTTGCAGACCCTTTTATGTAGGTGCCAACATGTTTCATTGCCTTTACTTTGTTACGGCGATTTAATCAGGGCTCGAGGTCGACAGACACCTTCCTGGACTCCAACCTTAAAATGAAGGATGACGGATAAACAAAAGAGGCACTCATTATAACTCCCCACCAGTTAGGGATCCTCCAACACATTAAAGATGCATGTATATCATACAGTGATTACAATGTATTTACCGAGTGGTAGCCCAAGTCATTCATACCGGCTCCCCACCAAGTCTAGGGGTAAGTTTTCATCAATTGTAGTTCCCCTATCCGGCACAATATATTGCCTGTGGTATACCTGACAAAATATGCTGCAGACGTTTATTGCATGTTTTCAAGTAAATACAATGCATAAACTGCCTTTTCCACTGCCTGTGGTGCTATAAACATCAACATATCCTAACAGGATTCATGTTACCTCACCCGAATGAATGAATGTTGTGATGTGGCTTTAAGGAAGCAGTGTATAAACTGGTTGATATGGCGGAAAGACTGATCTTGATGCAGTCCAGTAACAAGAATACTGTCGGGATATGCTGATGTTCATAGCACCACGGGGCAGTGGAAAAGGCAGTTGTTGCATTGAATTTACTTGAAAACATGCAATAAACTTCTGCATCATATTTCCTCAGGCAACATGTTGTGCCGGAGAGGGGAACTACAGTTGATGAAAACTTACCCCTAGACGTGGTGGGGAGCCGGCACGAATGACTTGGGCTCCCACTCAGTAAATACATTGTAAACACTGTAGGATATATGCATCCTTGATGTGTTGGAGGGTCCCTAACTGGTGGAGAGTTATAACGAGTGTCTTTTTTGTTTATCAGTATGGCCGGGATGCCCGCCACCCCCTCCCAACACCAATTCCCCAAGGGGAGGAGACAGACACTGGTTTGAGCTTTTGGAAGGCGGGGGGGAGTTACCCCCTCGGCCGTATTTATTAAAATATGAAACAAAATTTAAAACATTAAATTAAAACGTTTCATGAATTATGTACAATTTTACTTTCGTTACATTTTGATGAAGACATGTTCTTTGGCTAACCTTAACAGCTCTCTAATACAAAGGTTTCCTAGCAGAGTCTAGCATCCTGAAAATGTATACCTTCTAAATTAAAATTGTACATCCTAGCATTAAGGGCCAACGGCAAGGTCTTAACCGGTGTCAGATCCCTACTACCAAACTCCCGCTCTCACGGTGTGAGTGGCGCATGCGCAGAGGTCTTTACCCTCGTTGCCAAATGTAACTTCCCTTGTCGTGGGGGCCCCCTCTCACTCGACGCCATCTTAAAGGTCGTCCGAGTCCCCGTGTGAGGTATCTGTAAGAAGGACAGCGTGGACTCCCCCCCTTCCCCACACTCTCTTCCGCCGTCACGGATATCCGGCCCCTGGGAAATTCGTAGGAGGGGCATCTAGCCGTCTCCCCCCTGGGAGGGGCCTATGGCCGTCTCCCCCTAGGCGACCCATCCGTAGTGGGTGCCGCCTCCCCGTGGGAGGGGCCAATGGCCGCCTCCCCCCGGGCGCTCCCATCCATTCTGGGTGGCGCCCCCCCTAGGGACCTTGAAATTACTGCTCACCGATCATGACCTTACCGCCCGACCAAAAAATAAATACGACAGTTGTTTTACCTACTAAGGGAAGAAAATTCACCTAACGTGAAACAGCTTGATGATTCATCAACTTTTCAATTTCTACAAAGGAAAAAAAAGGTCCTAAAGCACAAGACAATTACCTTACTTGATACTTTACTTTTCTACAAAGGAAGAAAGGCCTATACACATTCCTTCAATGCTGAAACAACTTCAGAATTGCTGCTTGTTCCGTCGAGGGCTCACAAGCAACGAGTGGTGCAGCCTTCAGAGCACTGGAACAAGAGGACGCTTCTTCGGATTCCCGCTCTTTTATCCGTCTGCGGGAGGGCGGGGACCCTCCTCAGGTACGCCCACGGGGCGCTGTCTTCCGGGTGGGTGTCTAGGACAACCCCTTCTGGGCGGGAAGGGCGTGCTCCGGCTACGCCGCTTTGGGCATACCAGCTGAACCACGCCCCCGCCCAAAATGGTTTCCCGGGGGGATCAGGGCACCCATCCATACGTTCGGGGGGACCGAGTGTTCTTCCCTTTCCATTATCCTTCATTTTAAGGTTGGAGTCCAGGGAGGTGTCTGTCGACCATGAGCCCTGATGAAATTGCTGTAACAAAGTAAAGGCAATGAAACATGTTGGCACTTACATAAAAGGATCTGTAACGCAGTTGTTTTAAAATTTGAGTAAGCTCACAATTTAGAACAAAATTGAGACTGAGTGTATGTGAGTCTTAACTCAATTTTAATTGGTGAAATACTTGCACTTCACAAGGTCTTTTCTTTGATATACATAATATCACCATTTAAACCTTTTTATTCTTTTTATTGGCCACAATTTCTTTTTGGGGAGAAAGTCCCCGATGATGAGAAAACGTGGGCACACTGGTGAGAACCTACCAGAAGCCTCAGTGGGGAAGCGCACGTAAGGTACTTTCTCCCCTTCACTCACATTTTTCTGCAAATATCTTTCGCGTGCTTTTCATACACCTTCTAAGTAGGGGGTATATTTATATGGAGATGTCTCATGAACAAATTTCATTTTTAAAGAAATATTTGGGCATTTAGGACTAGATAAGACTGGTAAGGGTTAAAAACCAGCAGTTGTGCTGAGGTAGTAGCCCCCCGGTTCTGGTCCTATAAAGTAGATCAGTGGAAGCCCCTTTTTCAATCAGGTCTTTGTTGTTCATTGTGGGTATTGGGAGTGGTAACCAGAACAGAGGGTGAAAAAATCCCTTATCAATTGGCTCAATTGCAGCGGTGCCTCTCGTGCAGTGGCAGAGGAGCGTCTCCCCACTGGCTCAGAATCAGCAGCAGCTGAGAAATAAAACATTATCTTACTATTGTTGTATTTTTTAGTTGCTGGCTCTGGGCCAGCCTGTGCAGTGAGGGGCGGCGCCAGGGCATGGGAGGGGGCAGGATGACTGGTTTGTGCACTTCTAAGTGTGCATGTGTATTTGCACTGCCGTCTCAGGCCGGCCAAACACACATGTGCACTTAGGTTTCTCCAACCCAGCTGGGCTTGAGAAACAGCACAGACTCCCTGTCCTGAGTGGAGAGTCAAAACAGCCCTCTCAGGCCAATTCCAGCGCAGCTCTCATGCTTGAGAGCTGTGCATGATTTGGATGGGAGTTGTGATGCTTTCCCAGGGACTCCTGGGGCAGGAACTGCAACAGAGGAGCAGCACCAGGTAAGTGTTTTTTCATGTTTTATTATTATTAAACCCCCCCGCCCTCCACACGCTCCCCGCCCGCAGCGTGCTTCCCACTGGACCCTGTTTCCCCCCCTCCTGCGACCCCTCCACCCCCCTCACCAGTATTTTTCAGTGTTTGCCTCCTCCACTGCACAACTGGCTTTATTGTTGGCGAAGTACCAAGTGGCTACTGGGTGGTTGGGATCGAGGGCCTGGCTCTGGAACTTTGGTTGAGTGAAGGACCTAATGGAGTGGGGGGCTGCAGAGGAGCAACACTTGAAAATGTCACACACAGATGAGGGAGCAGCTGATAAGATAATGCTATGGGCCCAGCTACTTTTTAAGTTTCAGGAGGGTGATGCCTCGGGGACTGACAGCAGCTTTGATCCATCTCGTGTAGCGTTTATTCCGGTAGACAAACTATGTCAATGTGGGATCCATTATTATTTACCCTATCTCTTGTCTTTGTCTCAATCTCATTGTGTTGCTGATTGACATAACCTTTTGTACATTCCTTGATGTAATGATGTATGCGGACCAGATCATTTGCACTGTATATTTTATGCAAAATCAATCCAATACAGTTGAAAAAAAACATAATTTACTACAATCCTTTTTTAAAGGTGCACATTCTTTGCAACACTTTCACTAAACCTTTGAGAAAATGTGTCTTTTTCCTTCAACTCTTTATTGATAACAAGGCATAATATAAGCGGTTGCCAGTTGTCATATGATAAACATTTCACGTCTCTTTTCATAGTGATATACACATGATCACATTACATTCAGTACATTACATTCAGTAGAAACGTATCTTTTTAGGGCAAAATACTGATCAACCTTCTCTAATTCAAGTTTATGTTCACCTTAAAAAACAAAGCCTAATCTATCAAAGAAAGGAAAAATACCCGAGAGTTACCCGAGACTCAGACTGTAAAGATGTTCTTCTATACCCTTCCTAAAGTGTTAAATTTAGAAATATTGACCTTAAAAATCCTGTGAGCTTTGCAGTACATATACATCATAATACAACATGTGGGATGGCACTTCTTAAGATACTGTGAGAAGCAAACTCTGGTTTTAGACTGTTAGCGCATTGCTGGGGAGGGCATCTGAGTGCAGCTGATGACAAAAGATTAGCAAATACCATATCATTCTTCAGAATCCTCAATCCAATTTTAATATCACCCTCTGCACTGGTGAACAAATGCAGGCTCTGTGACAGAAGGCCCGTTAGGCACTTTGTTATGTAAAAAAAATGATTTTTTATAGAGCAAAAGAAACACTGTAAATTAAGAGACGTAGATTTGCATTTCTGAAATTAAAAGCCTCTAATACTATGACTTGTTTAGCATTCTAGAGTTTTCAGCTAAAGGTATTTAGGTAACAACGAAGAGTGCTTATTAAACGGCAAACTCTAAGTTTAGGCATGGCATGGTCCCTGAAACCGTGCGCCAATGTCCATCTGATGCAGGCCCGGACTGGCCGTTGCGGGCACCGGGCAATCCCCCGGTCGGCCGCATGGGTGAGGGCCGGTTTTGAGCCCCAGGGGGCCGTTTTTGTTACAGGGCCGTTTTTTGCAGCATAGCTGCAAAAACCGCCCTGTAACAAAATCGGCGAAAACCGGCCCTGGCAAAGAGCACGGTCGCACCCCAATCCACCCCCTTGGGGGGGAGGGGGAGGCCGGCCGAGCACTTTGCCAGGGCCGGTTTCGGTTCCCAGTCCGGCCCTGATCTGATGGCGGAGTTAGTGACTTGGAACTCTTTTGAGTTGTAGTCAGCAGCAACTGTGCTGCTATAATGAGTCTCAGGCAAGGATCAGTGTGCTGAATTTAAGGCCAGTGCTGGGGCCTCCCCTTACTCTCCTGTTGTGGAATCAGGCCTTTTTCCCCCAAAAACAGGAGACCTGAAAGTACTGGGCTATCCGAATGGCAAGGTTACCTCTTACTTCTACACCCCAGGCACCGAGCATCTCACTGGAATGCTCAAAACTTCCCTTTGGGGTTTAGTTAGGGGGCAACCACGTCAAGCAGACGAGGTTTGCTCTTGGGAGTGGTTTGGAGTTTGGCTAAACGGCAGATACAACTACATTCTATGCTGTGTTCCCTTGTCTTTAAAGCTCGTTATGGGTCAATGTGGCTGTATATGAGGTGTTCCAGAACTTTAAAGTGTTGGTGAACATGGGCACGATTAATGTGTACACTGCATCGGCTTGCAAGTTCGTACAATTGACTCGTGGTTTATCAGTGGACAGGCAGCACTTCCTTAATTGTTATTGAGTTTGTTACAAGTGTGTAGCAGCTGAACATATGTTCTTATACTTATACACAGTCCTTGAAACAATTAAGGTAACCAGTGCAGAGAGCAGGTTTAATGACATTAAAAGGACTATAAAAAGATAACCTCATTCGTTCACAGCTTTCCAACTGTGCTTAGAGAGATCTTGAAAATTAAGGATAGGGAAAGAAGTATTGCAATTTCTACACTCTACAACGGCACAGACACCCATCTGAGGTAGTCCCAGTCTCGTGGATATCCGCAGGTGCACACACAGGGGACCTTCACCCAGTCTGAAGTATCCCACCTCCCAAACAGTGAAACTCCGCCCATAGTACGTCACTGATAGGTTCACTGGGGGATGCAATTTCTTTCAAACAGAGAAGATCAACTTGGGCATCCACAATGGCAGCAGTTCGTCCCAGAGCTCCTTGGACTAATACTTCAAGATCCAATGCTTCAATGTGGGTGGAGAGACTCCAAGACACTCCCATGGCTGCCCAGTCCATCATGGTAGGACAGGACAGCAGCACAGTCCTGTCAAGAGCTCCTCAATCACAAGGAACAGCAGGCTCTCGTGGCAGACAAATAGTAGCTGTTCCTTGGAATCCAAAGGAGTGTGTGCCATGTGTGTGCTGCTTGGCAGTCTACACCTCTATTTCCAGAGCTCAGTAACCACAGGTTTATCAAAAATCATAGGTAAGATCCATGGTTCTGAAGGAAGGCAGTAGTATGTGGCACTGCCCCATGTCCAATCCTTCCTCTATGCAGGTGCAGACAGCTTCCACGAAGTCAATGGGGAACTGGTATCACTTACAAAATGATGCCCAAAGCTGCGGCAGTTGATGACAAACTAAACATCTACTCAGATGCTAGCTACCATCAAATACCTGCTAGGAAAAATGGAGGGAGAGGTGCAATCAACCTTTTAAGATATCGGTATTTATATAGTATTTCCCGTACCTATTTCCAAGTCTAAAGCACTTTCTCAATTGGGGAGTAAGTAGCAAATCCGTATGTATAATTTGTATACTACACAGCTGTTAGGGACAAGGAAGTGCTTGGATTTATCATGAATTTCCTGGGCTTCCTTTAGGTGGATGACTGAAAGTGTGCTGGCTGTAAATTGCCCTATAAGTGAGAATAAAGGATGCTGTACATAAGGTATGGAAGTCCAAACGCAGTATTGGATGGGTTTTCAGGAACATGAGCACATGCATTGCTCAGAGTGTGTGGACCAGTGGGAATCTGACAAATAGTTATGGAAAGATGTTGGACCATTTGATATGGGTCGACTATATGTCATTGTAAAGCATGAGTTATGTTTTAGAGAAAAGTAACAGTTTTAATTATTTTCTAAATTCTAGGTGGTTGTTCATCATCCTTATTCACTTGTTACGTTTTTAGGGCTCGCCCCTCATGATGCAAGGCGAGCCGTTTTGTAAGGGGGTTTAGAAAAGGACCCTGGATTCCTTTTGGGTTCCGCTATTGGGCTTTGTGTGCGCGTGTTTTTTTAACAGAGCACGCAATAGGCCAAAGGCGGGTGCATTGCTCCGCCCATGGCCTATTTGTGTCTGTTACTTGCACCAAAACCCATATGTCTTCAACTATCGTGCCCAGACATGGGCGCGGTAATTGAAGACATATGGCTCGTTTCCATAGTTTTCGGGTCTATAGCACGAAAGGTCTTCTGTCTTTACTATTTCTTCTTGATCTAAGGCTTTTCCTTTGGGTGTGAAGTTTAAATCTAGATTAATGAAAAATTGGCTTTATGCTGTGAAAAGCCCCGTAAGCAATGCACCATTCACTGCACACAACACTCAAATTATTGTCTTGTCAGTGCGGGTTCTTTGAAAAAGTTAATTTTCATATCTCTCTTTCTCTCCTAACATCTTCAAATACCCAATTTGAAGAATAAAACCGGAAAATAGTTTTCTACACTGTATGAGTTTTTCTTTTAACAACACGAAGGAGTACACCTAAATATTAAAAATCTTGCCACCCTCACAGGAAAATTAACAGGTTTCTCTCAATGACACTGGATTGATTTACAGAGAGAGCCGCTCTTCTGTGACCCATTTCACATAGACATTTGAAATACATGCTTAGATGCATAGCCAAGAGAACTCCAAGAAAATGTTAAAGAATTCCCATTTATAGTAATGTGTCAGCATTTCCTACGGAGGCTGTATACTTCTTCCTTATATCCCCATATTTTAGGAGTTTTTCCATTTCATTCCCACCCTGAAAAGTGATGTAATCCTGCCCTTTATAGATTTCAAAATAGGGCTGTTTCTACAGTAGGAATGGCTCGAAGATGATGAATAACCACGAACTAGTACACATGTGGATGTTTCCAAACTTTCAGGGTATTCTCACAATGAAACAGACACTCCCTGCCTCCAGAAGATTTATTAACATGAAAGTATGCCTGAGTACATTTTTTAAAGACAGGCAAATCACTTTTTTTAAATAGCAAAAGTGGCAGTGCATTCGAAAAAGCAGATGCGTGATAGCTTGGAATTGGGCCCTGAGTGGCAAGTTGTGTTCAAAAGTTTAAACCTTTTCCAGATTGAACCACTAGATGGCATGGCAAGGCAAAGCATATGAACTTACAAAATGGTTATACTGAAACAAATATGGACAAAGCCAATAGATCGGAGGGCTGTTGGCTTTGGCAATATTTGTCTGTATTGTATATATAAAAAAAAAGGTGAAAGAAAAAAAGGTGTCACAATACTGAAGGAAAAGCAAACATCGTATGACATAACAAAACTGAACACTCAATTTAATGTTTTGAAACTTTGGAAATGTCATGGTCTATTTTTCAGATACTTTTCACTGAGGAAACTGAGCATAATTTAAAAAGAATAAAAAAAGTATCAGAATGCAAAGGGAAATTTACTCCTCCGAGGATTCAACCACTTGGTCATCTGCAGTAGCTCAGGGAGCAGATTTATGGGTCTCTAGAAAATGGGTCTTGATGAGAACACCTTCTGCCTCAGATGTCAGCTGAGTGAGTGCAGCTAATTACCTTCTCCCCGGCGCCATAGAAGCCTTTATGTGCCGAAGCGTGTGCTTTCATGCAATATGTTGAATGCCGAAGCGTGTGCTTTCATGCAATATGTTGAATACAGGCGATAAAACAAAAATAACCCCTAAAGACTGCTCTTCAGTCATACCACAGCAAAAATATCAGTTTCTTTGCTTTTACAGAGAATATGTGAGAGGTGGGGAGCAACCCAGCGCGGGTGGGTACAGTGTGCAGTTCCCTAAATGTGAGCAGTGGAAGAACACAAGTCAGCCAATCAAAAGGATCATAAAGAGGGATAACTGCAACAAATGATGGACGGAATGCTGAATGATTCAAACATTCTCCCCAGTCAAGAGATCTGGGTTAAATCCATCATTCATTTGCCCACTACGCCATCCCAGTTTTGACCCAGCCCTATGCAAATCAGCCTTGACACTGTGCCTCATGGGAACAGTCCAGACCGAACTACCAAGCCAGGTCCTCCCTGGACCGGAAACAAGCATCCTGGGACCGGTAAGGAGTAGTTTCTGTCCTGTAACTCCAGTTCTGTAGTAGGGGTATCTCTGTTATAGTCATAATCTAGTGAATAGTCCCGCCCATGTGTGTGTGCCCCGGCAATCAAAAATAATCTCTCAAATTGTCAAGAAATGCAGAACTGCAAGACACTTAAGAGAAAATTAAAGACAAATAATGCAGCCTATACACACAGGCTACACTTTCCAGTACTTCAACTAGAAATTCCACCAAAAAAATCACACACAATACTGCCTGCCCAGTTTCTTCCATAGAGAAACTTGCCTCTACCAGTAAAAAGCCTCTGGAATGATAGAGATGAAGGCATGGACAGACAAGACCCATAGGCTGCCATTATGTGGCTTACAATAGGATACTGTGCCTTTAAGAAACTTTCCAGAACTTTCTCCCAGTATCCCAGAATGCACAGCAGGTCCCTTCTACTTTCAGTTCTTTTTGAAGGCGCAGCACGCCAGACCTGTAGCATTCCTTACATGAACATCCATCTCCACCGGGGAGGAGGGCGGGCGCTTATGACTATAACAGAGATACCCCTACTACAGAACTGGAGTTACAGGACAGAAACTACTCCTTCTGCAGTAGGGGATCTCTGTGTATAGTCATAATCTAGTGAATAGAATGGCAAGCCCATCCCCACACCAAAGCGGCGGTGGAGAAAAGAAAATTAACACCACTATTGTGCGAACAAATTTCGCAGCGAAGCCTGCCCAACCTGAGCATCCGCCCTGGCATCAGTGTCCAGGCAGTAATGCTTAGCAAAGCTATGAACCGACTTCCAAGTGGCCGCTTTGCAGATCTCTGCAATCGGAACATTACGGAGTAAAGCTGTCGTGGCAGCTTTTCCCCTGTGGAATGAGCCTTAGGCTTACCTACTACGGTCTTATTAGCTTTTTGGTAACACAACTGTATGCAGGACACAATCCACCTAGAGATGGACTGCTTGGAGGTCGCTAGACCCGTCCTGACCGATCCATAATTGACAAATAATTGGTCAGACCTACGAATATCTTTGGTTTTATCCAGATAAAATTTCAACACCCTCCTAACATCCAGGGAATGTAAAGACCTTTCCGCTGGAGATGAAGGATTCTGAAAAAACGTAGGCAAAGTTATGGTCTGGTTGACATGAAAATCAGAAATAACCTTGGGAAGAAATTTAGGGTGAGTATGCATAACAACCTTAGCAGCATGAAATACAGTATAAGGTTCTTGGCAACACAACGCCTGAATTTCACTCACCCTGCGGGCCGATGTAATGGCCACGAGGAACGCCGCCTTCCAGGACAGGTGCTGCAACGAAGCCTTATGAATAGGTTCAAAAGGCTCCTTCATCAATCTGGACAGCACCACATTCAATTCCCATGAAGGCGAAGGAAGCCTGACAGGAGGGAACACTTTCATCAAGCCTTCCAAAAAACTTTGATCACAGGGATCTGGAAGAAGGAAGTCTGTGAAGGGCATTTCCTGTAGGCAGTCAATGCAGCAAGATGAACCTTAATGGAATGAACACTAAGGCCAGATTGCGCCAAATGTAGAAGGTAAGGAAGGATGACATCTTCCTTGCACGTCGTCGGGTCGTAGTTCTTGGACTGACACCAGATACAAAACCTCTTCCACTTGTAAGCATAGGAAGTCCGAGTGGAAGGTCTTTTAGACTCCTTCATTATGTCCATGCAATCTTCTGGCAGATTGAGATGGCCATATTGCACTATCTCAGGAGCCATGCCGCCAAACCCAAAGACGAGAGGTTGGGGTGCAACATCTGCCCCCGAACTTCGTGAGAAGGTCCGACCTGCACGGCAACCGAATGTGAGGAAGGAGTAACCGGTGAAGCAGGTTCGAGAACCACCACTGTCTGGGCCATTCCGGGGCGACGAGTATTATCCGAGCCTGGGACCGGTCCAGCTTGATGAGTACTGCCGG
Organism: Lissotriton vulgaris; assembly: GCF_964263255.1. Taxonomy (NCBI): domain Eukaryota; kingdom Metazoa; phylum Chordata; class Amphibia; order Caudata; family Salamandridae; genus Lissotriton; species Lissotriton vulgaris. The sequence goes on from NW_028252959.1 coordinate 231,919, forward strand.
AATCAGGGGGATGGGAGGAAAAGCGTACAGAAAGCTGTTCGACCAGCTGATCCATAACGCATTCCCCAGCGTCCCTTGCTGGTAGTACCTGGAGGCAAATTCTCGACATTTGCTGTTTTCGGCGGTGGCGAACAGATCTACGTCTGGAGTCCCCCACCTTGCGAAAACGTCTCCTAGTACTTCGTCGTTTATGACCCATTCGTGATTTTCCTGAATCAGTCAGCTCAGCGCGTCTGCCTGAACATTCTGCACACCTGGTAGATGGGTAGCCGTCATAGTCAGTCCTCTGGCCAGAAGCCAGTGCCAGATCGCCAGCGCCTCCTGCGACAGAGTACGTGATCTCGAGCCCCCCTGCTTGTTGAGGTAATACATCGTGGTGGTATTGTCCGTCTGTACAAGCAGAGAGTTGGTCTGGAAGGACGGAAGAAAGGCCTTCAGTGCCAAGTGAACAGCTCTGAGTTCCAGGAAATTGATGTGATACGTGGCCTCCATCGGGGACCACGTTCCTTGAATCTGAAGGTTGCCGGAGTGCGCTCCCCACCCCAGGAGAGAAGCATCCGTCACGACAGTCTGCGTGGGAATGTCCTTGTGGAAGGGAACCCCTGTGAGGAGATTCTCCGCTGAACACCACCACTTCAGAGACTGAGGAGCATGCAGAGACAGTCTTATCTTGTCGTCCCAAGATCCTTTCCTCTGATCCCACTGGTCTTCCAAGCACTCCTGCAGCGGTCTCATGTGCAGCCGTGCGTGTGGCGTCAGGAAGATACAAGAGGCCATCGATCCCAGTAGAGAAGACACCGTCCTCACTGTTGTAGATGGATTGGTCATAAGAGCCTGAGCCTTCCGAAGGAGTGATAACCGTCGCTCCTCCGAAGGAGACACGCTTGCTGACAGCGTATTGATGGAGGCTCCCAAGTACTGTATGCATTGGACCGGAGTCCGGACAGACTTGGACATGTTGATGTGCAACCCCAGCCTGGTCAAGAGAGCGCACGTCTTCTGGAAGTGTGCTCGCGCTTCCGAGAAGGAGGATGCCTTGATCAACCAATCGTCCAGGTACGGGTAGACAAACACCTTGTTCTTCCTCAGGTGTGCCGCTACCACCGCCATGCACTTTGAGAACGTTCTCGGTGCCGACTTCAGTCCGAATGGGAGTACTGTGTATTGATAATGATTGGCGCCGACTTGGAACCGCAGGAACTTCCTGTGTTTTTGTGCAATGGGCACATGGAAGTACGCATCCTGTAGGTCTATAGCACACAGCCAGTCTCCTTGTTGCAACTGAGGATAAATCTGATGCAACGACAGCATGCAAAATTTTTCCCTGCGAATCCATCTGTTTGCCTGTCGCAAGTCCAGAATGGGCCTGAACTCGTTCTTGTCCTTCTTGCGAACCAGAAAGAACCGGGAGTACAGACATCTTCCTCTCTGAGACAGAGGTACGTCTTCTATCGCCCTTTTCCTTAGCAGGATATCTGCCTCCGCCTGGAGTTCCTGCAGCTGGTACTGCGAACTGACCGGAGGGATTGATGGAGGAGGGCTGGTGAACCGAAGACTGTATCCATTGCAAACAATATTCAGCACCCACTTGTCCTGAGTAATTTTTCTCCACTCTGCCAGAAAAAATTGAATGCTTCCCCCTACCGGAGTGGGTAACAGATCTGGGGGAAGTAGGTTCCTAGGGCCTAGAGCCAGCCTGGCCCTTGGCCGCTGGAGAGGACTGCTGGACCTCCCCTGCCCTTCTGGCGCTTCTGGAACGGCTTACGGAACTGTTGTTGTTGTTGCGACTGTCCAGAAGCTTGGCCACGTCCTCTGTCCTGTCCACCGAACCGCCGTTGGAATTGGCGGTACGATTTCTTCGTTTCTTTAGGCTTCTCCAGACCCACAGCCGTCAGCCTCCGCTTTCATGCGGGCCATTTCGTCATCCGCATGTTTCCCCAAAGAGGGTTTCGCCAGAGAATGGAAGGTTGGCCACCCACTGTTGTGCGTCTGGTTTTAGCGACGTAAGGTGGAGCCAGGCGTGTCGTCTCTAGTTAATTCCATGGCAAAAGCCATGTGCCGCTAATAGGGATGAATCTGCCGCCGCGCTGATAATTTGATTAGCTACCAGCATCCCCTCATTCAGCACTTCCTGGAAATCCTCCCTCTTTTCGCGAGGTAAATGTTCTGCAAACTGCTGAAGAGACTCCCACAGGGAGCGGTCGTAGCGACCCAACAGAGCTGTGGCACTCGCAGCCTTCATAGAGGTCGCTGATGTTCCACACATCTTCCTTCCCGCTGAATCTATCCGCTTAGATTCCTTGTCCGGGGGGGGACTGTGGACGATGGGGTGGTGGCATGCTGTTTGCGGGCCGCCTTCACAATCACTGTATCCGGAGGAGGATCCACCGCAGAAAAGCCGGGTCCGAATCGGGAGCCCGGTACTTTTTCTGCAATCTCGATGGAGCCGCCTTAGTCACCGCAGGGGTGAGGAAAAGGTCCTTGGCCGGTTCCTCCAGGCCCGGTACCAAAGGTAGTAGTGGACGAGACAGGTGTTTCTGGTGCAGTGTCTCGAAGATGACGGACGTCTTAGGCGTGGGCACAGTCAAGGATATGCCCAATTTGGCAGCGCCTCGCAGAAGGACATCATGGAAGGCCACCAAGTCATCAACAGGGGACACCCTTGTATCCGGTGATCCCGACAACGTCGGGGAGAAGTCCCTGGTTCCTGAGGACCTCGTGCGTGAGCGAGATCTGTGCCTCCTATGGCGATGTCTCGACCACGTGGACGATCTGTTACGCGATCGCTCCCTCCTCCGGGAACGAGAGCGTGATCTCTCGGTCCGTGGGTGCTCCGCAGGTTTTTTTGGGGTCGTCTTCCGTGGCTTATCCAGGGGACGGGGTTTTGGAGTCCCCTTAGGCGGAGTAGAAAGAGGCAGAAGAGACGCCGATCTCGGTGGAGGGACCTGGGGTATCACCGACCGAGGGGCGGGCCCATGCGGTGGAAGCGGTGGAGGTGGTAGTCCTGATGGTAGAGGAGGGTTGACGGGAGGATTCTCCTTCGGTATAGGAGGAGGCGGAGACGGAGACTTTGGCGGGAGTGGTGTATATACCACTGAGTACACCGAGCCCGGTGACCTCTTCGGAGGAGGGGACTGCGAATCAGCCCCTCCAGTACCTGACCGCCGCCTCCGGAGTCCCCCATCAGACCCAGCGTGACTTCTGGCGCCAGAATCCCTTTTTGCGCCGCTTCGGGGAGTGCGACCCACTCCTCGACGCTGACCTCTTTCTCCTCGACTCCGAACGACGTCGTTCCAGTGTCGGATGTCGCTCCTGCGACTCAGCGTCGAACTATCCTTCCTCGACGTCGAACGCCGCATCCGCGACGTCGATCGATCTCTTCTCGACGACGAGCGTCAACTCCTCCTCGCCGCCGTCCTCTTCCTCGAGGTCTTCGACGCCGAAGATCCCCTCAACGGCGATCGTCTTCTCGACGGCGATCGTCTTCTCGACGACGACCGTCTTCTCGACGACGACCGTCTTCTCGACGGCGATCGCCTCCTCGACGGCGATAGTCTCCTCGCCGGCAACCTTCTTCTTGACGGCGAACGGCGGTGTCGTCTCGACGACGAGCGCCGACGCCTGTCTGTCCTCCCTCGACGTCGATGGCTCGACGCCGACGACGACGATGAAGACACCGTCGACGGTGGGTTAGACGGCGGCCGAACCTGGCCCCTCGACGTCGATCTCTCACGCATTCTTGACCCGGAGCCCCGAGGAGAAGGGGAACACACCGTCGTCATCTCTCTAGACGCCGTCGTCGAGGCAATCGACACCGGCGGAGACTGGGACCGCTTGCTGGTCTTCCTGCCTCTGGGGAGCCCCCCAGAGGCCTCAGCAGAGGCAGAGGGAACCTTCCCAGCCTGCCCAGACCCATCTGCAGCCTGCAGTCGTCTCTCTTCAAGGCCTTGAAGCCTAATCTTCAGCCTTTCCCTCAGGGTCCTTGCTGAAAGGTGCTGGCAGATGTCGCAGTCTTCAGGGACATGTGCCTTAGGGAGACAGATAATGCAGACCTCATGTGGATCACTCTTGGCCTTCTTCCTCCCACAGACTGGGCATTTGTCGAAAAGAGCAGGCATTTTAGAGCCCTAAAAGCCTGAACAAACACACAGGAGAGAAGGAAAGCACCAAGGAATATAAATCTCAAACACTTTTTAGCAAAAAAGTGAAAAAAATCCCATAAACACTTGAAAAAGGGGAGAGCTCAATGCCAGGGTCCTGTTAGCAGGAGCCGGAAAAAAGAACTGAAAGTAAAAGGGACCTGCTGTGCATTCTGGGATACTGGGAGAAAGTTCTGGAAAGTTTCTTAAAGGCACAGTATCCTATTGTAAGCCACATAATGGCAGCCTATGGAGCTTGTCTGTCCATGCCTTCATCTCTATCATTCCAGAGGCTTTTTACTGGTAGAGGCAAGTTTCTCTATGGAAGAAGCTGGGCAGGCAGTGTTGTGTGTGATTTTTTTGGTGGAATTTCTAGTTGAAGTACTGGACAGTGTAGCCTGTGTGTATAGGCTGCATTGTTTGTCTTTAATTTTCTCTTAAGTGTCTTGCAGTTCTGCATTTCTTGACAACTTAAGAGATTATTTTTGATTGTCGGGGTCCACGCACCTGGGCGGGACTATTCACTAGATTATGACTATACACAGAGATCCCCTACTACAGAAAGAGGGATTAACACAAGAAGGCAAACAAATCAAATTAGAAGCAAGCAGCTGAGAGCGACAAAGCCAACAAATGGTATGCAATGGGCAGACAGCAAGTCCACCATATATTCACAATAGGTCTTTCGCAAACAGTTCGGACTATGTGGTAGGCTAAACCTAAAAATGCACACATTGTATATTGCCAGCCACATCAAAATTCTTCTGACTGGGGTGTCAATAGCATAACAAATATAAAACACCCTGCGGAACCTAGAATGCGTTATTCTCGCCCGAGGGCCCATGAACAAAATTATTTTTTGCAAGAAAACAACTTGTCTTGTGTAACAGAAGACAGTGAGGCACACACAACATACTGATCATCTGCAAAATGCAGAGGACTGATTTGTCTCAATGAAATAGGAGACTTTGGTAAAGGCACTCTTGTCTTACTTTATTACACGCCTTTACAAAGTGACCAACCACCCCACAACCTGAACATCTTTGGTTCCTTGAAGGGCATCTCTTGTCGCTAGCCAAATGCCATTTGCTTTCGCACCTAAAGCCTTTGCCCTTACATGTAGCCTGCACAGATTAGTATGTAACTTTCCCTTCTTTCTTACTACTAATGTATGCATATTTTTAGATTGTTTTTAACCTGCCTTTTTGTCCCTATACCTTTAGCTTTATTCACACTAGTATTTTCCCCTCTATCAGGTATAACCGTTTTGGCGCATCTACCCATTAATTCTGCTTTTTTCACATCAACTATTTCTTGAAGTGTTGACTCTACCATGGTCTACAACTTGTCTTGCATGATAGCATTCGCAGCACACATGACTATTTGGTCACAAATTTGCACGTTAATGCTAAATTCTTTAATGCAGTTACAAATTCTTCCACAGACTCATCTTTTTCTGGCTTCCTACAGAAGAACTTGTACCGGTCTATTGACACACAAACTGTAGGATTAAAGTAAAAGTTTAAATCCTCCAATGCATTTTTGTAGACATCACCCTGTGTCCTGGTTTTCTTCTCTATGCGATTATCCTAAACAATGCAATAAAATCTTCTTTTTCTCAGAAGTTAATTCCTCGTCATCCTCAAATGTGGAAATATAGGGGCAGATGTATCAAGATTCCATTTTGCACTTCTCAAATAGCGATTGTTAAGGAATCGCTATTTGAGAAGTGCAAAATGGTATGTATGTAGAATTTCGCTATTTTTTAGCGATTCCTTAGAATTCCTTAATTGCGATTAGCAAATTGCTAATCGCAATTAAGGAATAAATTCCCATTCATTTCTATGGGCCAGGAGGCCCATAGGAATGAATGTAAAATTATACTCAATTTGCGATTAGCAATTAGCTAATCGCAAATTGAGAATAATTTCAAGGGTGCAAGGGTGTCTTAAGGACACCCTGCTGCACCCCTGAATTTGACATGTACATGCATATGGCGTACATACATGCCCTAAGGGCATGTATGAGCGTCATATGGTACCTTTAGAATTAAAATAAAGTGCTTTTTGAAAAGAATTCGCAAATTACCACCAACTACAAGTTGATGGTAATTTGCGAATTCTTAGTCAAAAATCGCAACACTGAAATGCTTGATACATTTCAAATCTAAAATCGCAATTTGCTATTTTTTAAAAGCCTCGCAATATTAAGGAATCACTAAATTAGCGATTCCTTAATATTGCGAGGCTTTTTGCATGATACATTCCAAATCCCGTTTTTTTGTCGCAAACGCTGCTATTTTCCGAATCGCAGCGTTTGCGACAAAAAAAACGGATGATACATCTGCCCCATAGTTTTTTAAGTACTCTGTCCATTCATTCCATATTAAAAGTGGCTCCCCTCTAGCTGCTAAAAATGCTTGTGGAGGGGATAAATTCCACACGTTTCCTGAAGCCATAATAATTAGAAAGGTTCACAAGTAAATACAAACAAAGAGGATTATTTCCACAGTACCTGAAACTAAGTGCAACCGCAACTTCAAACAAGCGTGCCCGTCGCTGAAATTCCTAACAGGCTTTTAAAGTGAAATTCCTGTTTTACACAAGCATGCCTGTCACAAAAAAAATATATAAGAAATGCCTGCACATACTAAAACAGGCGGGCGTTGCGCTGTTGACTGTCAAATAATCAATGTATTTGCTACGCTTAATGCACATGTAATGCTCGTGTCTGCCGGTTATTATTCTGTTGTCTTCGCAAAAGATAGCTGCCATTCGTCATTGGCTGTAACTTTTCACAGTTGGTTGGCCTTTTGTACCGGTACACGCATACACATTCAATTCACAGCCGATGGAGCTTGCTTTGGAAACAGCGTGTGTGCACCGCGCACCTCGAGTTGAGGCCACACAAGCCTGCAAGACTTCCTCGTGTTATTCAAAGAAGTTAACCCTTTCGATGCTGATGACGAGCTCAGCTCGTCATCAGCCACGGGTGGCGTGTGCTGATGACGAGCTGAGCTTGTCATGTATCGCGGTAATTACAAAAATGCAGCACAGCGCAAAAATCGCCGCAGCAGCGATGCGGTTAAACCAATGGCTCCGTTTAAAGTAAGTAGGACCAATAAAAGTTACCTTCGCCACATGAAAAGGAGCTGGGTGGGAATCAGGAGTAAAAGAAGTCCCCCTTACGGTATCTGTGATGTACAAGGCCTTCTTGGAACACGCTTGAAAACCGAGCTCAACATCATGTACCAACATAGTGCTTTATCTTGTTTTTCTAAAAGGCTAATAGGGATTGTACCCTAGGGATGGTTGGGAGTCCGCTTCTTCAAAAAGATGAGAAGCTTAGAGTAAGATTCTGCTTCTTTGTTACTGGACAGTGATGTGGAAACATGCAATCGAGAAGAATAGATCAGACATCAGCAGGAGGGTGTGTGGTCAGATGGGGACGATAATGCATATTATCTGGGACTGTGTTCAAGGCCTAGACATAAAAAATCCCAGAATAACTCCATAGTTTCCTGCTGCCTGCGAAAAACTGTTGGGAGAGAAGAGGGAAACCAAACTGCTTAATTAATTGCAGTGATCTGCTAAACAGTCCCTTCAGGCAAGATGAAGGACCACAACCCCACTCCACCCCTGAACACCTATATCTAGGACTAGTACACCATATTTGGTACATGCTAGGAAAGGAAAAGATCATTTGCACTATACGCCGCTTAGACCACCTATCAGAAGATTATAGAGCACTGATGAGCCCTAGGCCCCTACAGTCCTTGCATATACCACAAAACAGACTACAGAGAGAACAATGAAGAATCAGTTTTAGTGATCGTCATGTGAGAAACTAATAATGCTAATCTACAGAAATTAGGATCCTCATCATGGTTGGAGGGTGGAGTAGTACAGAAATGTTGGTATATCATGCAAGCAAAATGGTCGTAAAAACCTTAGTAAAAATGTTATTGAAACATAAAAAAGGTTTCTTAAGACATCCACTTAGGGGAGCATTATGGCTAATCTTGGTTAACTCAGCAGCCTAGCTGTAATATCCTCTGCAAATCTTCCATGATAAATACCTTTCTGACCCCCCCCATGGCTAACTTAGTACTGCTTTGCTAGCTGCCACCTATATTACTGAGAACCAGATTTCCATCTCCGTTCTTCACACATTTCAGTGCACAAGACTTCAGTACATTTACAAATAAGCATACAGAGAAACATGACGACTGGAGAATAGTAAGTATGCCGTGCTTAATTACTTCATTGGACAGCAAGCTTCTACGCATTTGCAGTTCACAAACTGAAGCACAGTGTTTGATGATGGACTGCAACATGTGTGTTATTCAAAATAAATGAATATACACTTTGTGGTGACCTAACTACTACAACACGTATAAAATAAGGTTCTTATACTATAATTGATTTGTATATATTTGCAGTGGGGTATAGGTATGAACCATAATGTACCTCTCTATTCTTCCCATTGTACTTGGTGACCTAATTACTACCACAATATAATCAAGACAGGCAGCTGTAGCTTAAAAAATAAATCTGTTCTATTTGCGCCTACCCCTTCAGACTAAACTATTCTAGCTAAAATATACAATAATTTCTATGTTATAAAGTAAGTACCCATAGGCCATGTTTTCAGTTTCACCCACTGAAAATGGAAAATACTGGATCAACTATTTCCTACACCATTACGGACTTGCCACAACACATTTGCACCCGATAAACAAGGTGTTCAAAGCAGCACTAGTTGCATGACACATCTATTTCAAGTTTATATACCGTATTCATATAAATAGCATACGTCAACTGTGCCCAGTTAATTGAATATTACTATTTTTATATATTGTGCACAAATATTGAATAAAATAAAAACGGTATCAGATGATAAATCATACAATCTGAAGACCGTATCAAGAATATCCAGGTACACTAAGGCAAAGCCTCAACTCACCACTTGACGCATCACCATCTAACAGGTTGTCATCTTCGGAAGTGTGAAAGTCCATAATAATTCCAGCTCCATCGAGAAGTTCTTCATCGCTACTTGCACTGGTGATACTGTTATAACTGTTTCGATAGTAGGTTCGATGGAACAGCTGCTCAGACTCCATTTAGCTACTTAGCTTACCTTTATAAAAAAATAAGAAATAGACAATAAAATTAAAAAAGCACTTTATGGTTTTCTCTTGGAATCACAGATGTATTCTGTTTCTGAAATACACGTCTGTCATAATTGCAAGGCCAACATTAATGAACAAGGTTAATTTATCTCAACAAGTGGACAAAACATTCAGATTTCGGAACCTGCATGTGTGTAACAATCAATTCAATGTCATTGAAATTTAGTTTTTGGGGGGAAACATTTGCATACAAATCAAAATAATACATCGTTAAAATAGTAGTCACAGTTATCAATCGTTTTTTATCTACACAAAGTACATTGCTATTTGTCAAACACATACACACACACACAAGTAAAGACTGAAAACGGGCTGTTTTATCATGCCTGCACGACTCCAAGAAAATCATATTTTGGTTTCCTGTCTTTTACAATTACTCCTAGCCTGGGGAACATAACAAGAAGACTTCACACAAAAACAAGGGGATAGGGTCAGCTACTCATCTAACCCAAACCCCCTTATTCAACATACTCACACCAAGAAGGGTAGAGAGGAAACCGAAATGATACACATGCAGTGGTACAGATTGGGTTATTGAAAACTGCCCTCACTCGCACACAAATGTGTGTGACACGGAGGTGTTGAGGCAAGCCGGATTGGCGTGAACCACCTTTGGGACAGTTGTGTTCTATGGGGTTCTCCCTGCCCACCGCCATTTCGAGTTCTTTAAATTAGTAAACTCGTTTTTGCATCCCGTGCTAGGGGAACTGCCGTCATACGTTGGGATCGCTCTATGTTTTGAACCCCGGTAATTGACCAGACTAAGGTAATGGGGGAGCTTGCCTGGGACGGATAGGAGTCCTGAGGAAGACCGACATGACCCTCTATTGTGGGCATGCTAACAAGGTCGAAACATGTTGACATTGGCAGTTTAAGGAGGGGTGTTGTGAGTACCTAATAATCTCTCTAACACGCCCATCCTTTACTATATTAAACCTGACCTTGGGACCCTGGAATATAGGCGATTGATAGGTTACCCACAAGCCAATTTTAACCTCTTTTTTCCCTGTACTTGTTTCTATCAATGTCTCCAGTCTGTGGTGGTAGCACTTTGTACAAATCATTTTGATTAATTTTTATGTTGTTTGCCTACCCCCTTCCCTATGCTCCATCCTGTGCGTGGCTTCGCCAAGGTGTTTTGTAAGCAGACCCGATGATGAAGCATGTCACACACATTTGTGTGCGAGTGAGGGCAGTTTCATTAACACAATCTGTGCCACTGCATGTGTATCATTTCAGTTTCCTCTCTACCCCTCTTGGTGTGAGTATGTTGAATAAGGGGGTTTGGGTTAGATGAGTAGCTGACCCTCTGCCCTTGTTTTTGTGTGAAGTATTCTTGTTATGTTCCCTAGGCTAGGAGTAATTGTAAAAGACAGGAAACCAAAATATGATTTTCTTGGAGTCGTGCAGGCATGATAAAACAGCCAGTTTTCAGTCTTTACGTGTGTGTGTGTGTGTGTTTGACAAATAGCAATGTACTTTGTGTAGATAAAAAACGTACCAAGAATGCCTTCATTTTATTGTCAGTACGGGATTCTTTAACGTACTTTTCCTCTGCGAACATTTCTACCCATACAAATAAATCACTGCACTGGTAAGTAAGTAAGTAAATATATTGTGGCAAATATTTGCAGCATTATGCGTTTAATAGATACATCCAAAACAAGTATTGGCAAATCTAGTAGATCAAGAATTAGGCATAAGGCCGGCATTAAATTCACATAGACCAAGTGTGCCGTGTGTAACCTGCTTTATGACACTGTAAACCTGGGGAATAAAAACAAGTGGCAGGCCTACGAGACAAAAAAAGATTCATTTTTACTAATGCTAGTTTGCTTTTCTCCGCGACACACCTTAAACGCAAAGGGTAAACACAGACATGGTTCTCTGCTGGCTCTATTAAAGACCTTAAGATGATTCTAAGTGATCAGGCCCAACAGGTTGAAACTGATCTAGGTTAGCTTTTGTTCCATTTAGTGCCTATACAGTTTAGAAGTTTGGCTGGACTGCTGCGGTGATAGGAGGACCTTGGCAAATTTGCAAATCTGTGGTCTTTGTCTGTAGTAACCGATTGAGCTGAATACAGCCCAGTTTAATTATAAATGATTAAGATTAAGTCGAGTATTCCACTTATCACTTTTTAAGTGCTAGCTTGACAGTCCAGCTGTCACAAGATATTATGTGATCAATAGAAAAGGAGTTTTGCGAAGCACTACTAAGAGAGAGGATTTGGCTCGACACAATGGTTGGTTTTTTTTTAAGTACAACCTTTGACTGGGCAGAATTTGTGTACTTCCGCTGAAAAAAGTGCTTATAAGGCACCTTTTGCCTCACACGAAAGCTGATGATCAGTACAACAGGACTGAGTTGGTGATGGTGAAATGTTCTTGATCAGGACTTCATGGCACAACTTCTGCATATAAAAGTTACGACACAAGCAGTACACTTGATTTATTTATTGTGAAAAGCATATGTTAAAGCTGATATGCCTTTAGGGAATATGACACTTTACAACGCACCGGTTATAACGCGTGTCATTACAACGCTTTTTTACATCGCAAAATCCATTACAACGCATGTCGTTACAAAGCATTTCGTTACAACGCATAATCCATTACAACGCAATTACTATTCTAACTCCGCCCGGGCGTTACTTTGGGGAATGCGTTGTAATGAATTATGCGATCTAATGACATGCGTTGTAATGGATTTCGTGTTGTAAAACATTTGTTGTAATGACACACGTAACGTGTGCGGTGTAAACGATGTTTCCCGCCTTTAGGGGGTGGACTGTCATTGCACAGTGTTAAAGCTTGTAGACAATATTTTGTTACAGAGAATCGCTCACACTGCAATAGCAAGCAATCGTTACACCTTGTGACAAACTATCATGATTGAAAATCTTACTTTGAGAATCCTGGTTAAGCCATTTTAGGAGAGGTTGAAAATATTTTTGTCAACATTAATTTTGCATACATTTGTAATTTTAGGACTGATGAGCGAGGGGCATTATGGTTTTTCCCAAATGCTGATTTCTTTGCGTACAGATATTTATTTGGCAGAAGTTGTGCCCTTCTGCTGGAAAATAGTGCTTGTATGACACTTTTTGCTTTGCGGGAAAGTTTATGTTCAATACACTAGGACTAAGTTGGTTATGGTGAAAAGTTATTGGTCAAGGTTCAAGGCCACATCGCTTGCATATGAAAAGTTACGACAAAGGCAGCAAACTTGACTTACTTATTGTGAGAAACGGGTTAAAGCCAACTGGCCTTTGAGAGTTGATTTTCCTTGAAATGGGCCAAAGCTTGTAGACAAGTAATTTGTTATGGTGAATCTCGAAATTTCCATAACAGACAAGAGTTTTGGTGTTGGTTATCCCTTAAAAAAACATAGGTGTGGAAGATTTACACTTTGAGAATCTTTGTTATAATGTTTTAGGAAAGGTTATATATTGTTCTGCCAAATGTAATTTTGCACATATTTCTATTTTTATGACTGTATATCGGAGGTTGCTTTGTGGCTAAACCTGTGCTCAATATAACAGGCCAGTGATTTTTACAGTGATAAGATAATGATAAGGCTATAGGCCTGATTCGTTTATCATGAAGAGTTTTGTGGGATTTTGTAGTTCTGATCAGTTTACTATGAACATTTTTGACAAAAGCATTTAGTCTGGCTTGTTTGTTATGACATGCACCTGTTAATAACTTTTGGCATTAAAGGGTGGACAGTTACTCTACTGTGCTAAAACCTACAGACTGGTATTCTATTTCATGGACCCACAGATAATCATAGTAGTTAAGTATTATGTGTGGCTTACCTCCTTTCAAAAGCCCTCAGGTTGATTTGTACTTTGAGAGTCAGCGTTAGACCTTATTAGGAGGAGATGCACATTTTTTCCACAAGTAATCCTTGTGTAAATGCTTAAGTATTTTTACTTTTAGTATGTTATGCCTGATGGTTGAGTTGTAAGAAAGCTTTCTAATGTGGTACATCTCTTTTTATCCATATTGATTTTAACGCAAATTAATTGTATGCAATTTTAGATGTACTTTTAAGGTCAAACTGACCGAAATAAAGTTATTATTGACTTGGTACATTTTTCTAATTTTATGATTCTATATAAGATGGTTACATTGTAGGAAAGCTCATGCTCAATATTGTAGGATTACGTTGGTTATGGTAGTGTGCCAGTGATAAAGATCATAGTCCTGATTGTGTCATTAAGGGAAGTTATATCAGATGCAAGGAGATCAACAAGAGGGAGGAAGAGGTAGTGCCGCGTGGCACTGAGGTGGGCACGTCCTCCTCATACACAAGTAACTATAATCAAAAAGGGGTCCACCTCAAAAGGGGGTCTGTTTGTATGTATCCTGGTGTTTCTGGAATACACACATTTGTTTAAAATACCCCTCACACACCAAAAGGGCCCTTGGTGTCATGCTTCATCATCGGGGTCTTCCCGCCCGGCTGCCGGACGGGGCAGTGCTGCGACAAGCGACTACGCTGGAGCACCTTTTTAATGTGGGTGCTATGTGAGTGAAATGGAGTGAGTGTCAGTGAGGTCAGGAGTGATAGGAAGGTGATGTTAAAAAATACCTGGCCTAGTGATACAAAAACTATTTAATAAACACTGGCTGGTATTGTTAAAAAAGTGAAGTCGGAAAGAATAAGCGGGGTTATGTGCTTACTTTCCTATGTGGGTCGACATGTTTCGGGGCTCCATGCCCCTTCGTCATGATCCCCCTGTCACTCACTAGAAAGTCGCCACAATGGGTGTATTTACAAAAAAAGGTGAAGGTAAAGGGAACTATGTGTATGGATATAAAATTAATATTCTAATACACATCCCTTACTAACAAGATACTCATGTAGTATGCTTATTATGATGAGGACCAATGCCTCATGGGCCAACATTAGATGGAAGGGTAGTGGGGGGGTCCAGTCAACTCCCAGCCTCTATGTGCTTCCTCCTCCGTCCGTGGCCTCCGTGGTAATGATATCAGATGCCACATGCCTAATTGGTTTATTGTGTAAAATTATAACAGAGGCCGTAGGTTTACTGTAAGAATCGTATATCAAAGGCAAAGTGCTTTTTCGGGTGAATTAGGATTTCACTGTATTAATACCTGCACATAGCCATTTTGTTACATGGGGTCTCACAGATTACTGTAGATCCTAAGTATTTTGGTGATGGTTAATTCCTTCGACAAACTGTGAAAATCTTTGTTAGACCATTTTAGGCAGGTCTGGTAGGTGTAGTTACCCAAACTAAAATTCAAGTAAACATGTACTTGTGTAAATGTGTGCGCAGCTCTATGTATTTCAACAGTTTCAAAATAATACTTTTATATTTGTATCCAAACAAATAACAAGCAAGTACTCATTAGTCTATTTGTATTCATTCTTCTTGAATTATACATTTTTATATATACATACACAATCTTGTGTGATTTAACATTCGAGTGCTGATTCAAAATGTACAATAAATCAACCATAAAGCAAAATAATATTAGAAATCAAAGCTATTTTATCGTGACTCTTCTATCTATGTGTTGCCCTATGCATTTCGGCACACAAAGGTCCCTTCCTTGGGGGGCTCTAGAAAAAAATAATAATGAAACCATAGTTATAGCTACCAATGTCTTCCTACAGCACAGAGTGCCCCAGTCTACCTTCATTCCAGTGGCAAACACATAAATGATAACCTAAATGTGGTGAGTGTGCATTACATGCCATCAATCTCGAAAGATAAATGTTCTCAAGAATTGAGTTACTTAGATCCCCGGTGTCTCAATACCACCACGAGTCTATTCATCAACCACTTCCAGTTTTCAACCAAGTGTCATCAGTGCTTTTAAACATGCTTACATGATACTAGGTACGAAGGTACTCCCATTTCAAGAGGAAGTCTACTTGTTGCTGTTATTTTAACAACAGCCTCATACACAGAATCTGTAAAATCTGTAAAATATATAAACTTTGTGAATACAGTATTTATCTCCTATGCCTATCTCCTATGCCCACACACCTCACCAAACATGTGGTGCTACGAAGTACCTTATATCTCTCGTTTGCTAACCAGCGTCTATGTCTAGGCACTGTACCTACAATCAAAACGAACCAGCAAACTTTCAAATATACAGATAACAACAACAAACTTTCGTCCTCAGCAAGATAAGCCGATATACCGCACAGACCGCTCACCAATATAAATCTGGATACAGGCGTAGTTGCCTGCCAGACTCTTGGTAACACAAGCATTGGCATAGGCAATAGGTCTCGCCTTAGAGACCTTATAATTATTTAATTATGCAGCACAATATCCTTGGTTCAACATAAACTGTTGCATGGCTAAATACTTATAATGTCCCAAAGGCGAGACCTATTGGCTAAACTGGTTAGGTGATGAGGCCGTATTCAGCTAGCAACTAAAAAATGGTTCAGTGACACCCTGAGGAACTCAGATGAAGCACTGGGATTCCCTATAACTACATCATGTAGGCATTTTAAAATCAAAACTGAAAATGTCTATGAAGAAGAGATTATATTCAATTGGAATACATCTAAGACTTTCTCAAAGAGCCGTTACCAGGTACCATTAATTACTGGCCATGTCAAACATGTGGACCTTCCAACAGTAGAGTTTCAGAGAAATAAAAGTCAGTTATAACAAAATTAAAAAAATAACAAGGGTGTATGTGGACTCTGTTACTAGCAATAAAAAACGGTGTGTCTCTACTTCAAATGTCCTCTGGAATGGTAATGTCAGCATAAAGCAATTTAACGTCTATTGAAAGCATTAGAACACCTTTCTAAGTAGTTTAGACCTTAATTAGGCCACCTATTTGAGCAGAAGAGTTCTGAGGTGGATGACTCAGTACTGAGTACAATAAAGCAACCCATTGTTCATTTTCTGGAATGACCTTCGTGCCTTGGATAGACTATTAAACTGCTGAATTTATGCTGCCTATATGTAATTCATATAGAATACCAACACCTACCATTTCTTATGCCTGGGCTATCTTCACCACATTTATTTGGATTTCTATAACAGGGTTCTTACTACATTGGAAACTCGGGATCCGTCAGAGGCACGTATGTGGTGTGTCATTACGCAAACCAGTTCAGCTAATTTCGGGAACACCCGTAGCCTTTGGTCTTTTGGGCTCGGGGAAACTACCGTTTGTGAACTTCAGCAGTTTTCAGTGGGAGTCACAAAAAGATCTGTGTTTGAGTTTGGTAGTTTCCGGTAGTAGTCCTCTGTGTAGTTCGGTTAATTTCGGTGAGCGACGCTCGGACATCCTCGCCCAAGCTCGGGCATGGAGGAGTCAGACTCAGCTGCGAAGGAGCTGGGTCTGGCGGAAGCAGCTGCCGTGAGAGCGGCAGAGGCAGTAACTGAAAGGGTAGGGCAAGAGGAGGAGCATTGCCCATACCTGGAGCCAGAGGTCATGGGAGGAACTGCACACCTGGACCGGAACACAGAACTCCACACTGACGGGTCAGAAGAAGCCTATGCAGGCGAGTGATGTGGATAGAACACTAGTACACGAGAGTAGCTATAAAGCAATTACGTTACAAAACCTCAAAGGGAAGTCATATACCAGCAGTACCAGGCGAGACCTAAATAGCAACGGGTGAAAGAGGAGAATACCTGAATGGTAGGGGAGACGCGTGCAGGCTGCAGCAGTAGGGACGTCAGAGGGAGAGAGAGGCGGAGGGGTACATGGTTGGGGAAACAGAGAAATAAGTCAGGTGCCAGAAGGAGGGAGTGATTTAGGACGAGGAAGAGGTCAGGAGAGAGAGGAGGAGCAGGAGGTGAGCCCGCGAGTGGTGCGCGAGCGCTTGGGAGAGCAGGCTTCAATTTTCAAGCACTGCACTCGTGCTTGTGGCGAGCCGCTGCTCGCACCCACAGGGTGGATGCCGCCACAAGCACGAGTGCAGTGCTTTAAAATTGAAGACAGATGACTAAAGGCCCTCCAAGAGTAGCGCATGCGCGCTGCCTAGGCGAGACCTAAAAAAGTCTCCATTGATAGAGAGAGGATATTAGGATCAGCCCTTTTCTGTCTGCTTGAGTGCCATTCACATTTTCCTTTTCCTTCTCCCCATGACAGCACACTGCATGGGGCAGTGCTGTAGACCACATCTGCCATTAGCCCTATTAAAGGCATTTTACCTGAACATATATGCATATGTACCTGAAAATTAGTGTGCTTCAGTGTATGTGAGGTAATCATTCTTTTAGCGTTCCTTTTTCTTTTTACAGGTTTCCTATCATGTATTTCCTTCCCCTTTTTTTAGAGGGCCCTGCAGCTCCTCAGGCAGTCCAACTTGGACACTCGATTGAAGCCTATTTCATCTAAAGTGTGCTGAATCGTGTGTGCCTTTATTCCAAATCAAGGCGTACATCTTGGAATGGCATTGGTCACAAAGTATCAGGGTTCTACCATTCCAAGATGGCCATCATGTTTAGGAGCATTATTTTGGCCACCTTGAATCATCAAAAAATGATACACTATACTCGTTTGTATTCAAACATGGCCTCCTCGTGTGAGGTTTATTGAACAACTATAGTGAAATAATGAGGTGCACACCTAGATTGTCTAGTGTTTTAGTAACATTAATCAAGTTAGAAACTTCAACTGCTTTGGGTGCTGCATCACAATCATGCGTCGGCTAACGCTGAAAATGTAGGCAAAGAGGGTGCAGAAGAAGTCTGCACGTAATGCGCACTGTACCTGGTTTGGGTACAGTGCGCATTACGTGCAGACTCCTTCTGCACCCTCTTTGCCAGGTTTTTTGAACATTTACAACAAGGGGTGGTGAGGGACAGAGTCTCTGAATTAAGCAGAAAGCTCTCACCCAGTCAAGAGATCAGGGCTAGATCCAACACCGTTTTTTTAGCTCACTGCACCATCCCAGTTTCAGAACCTGGCTGTATGCAAATTAGTCTGTTCCTGTCCCAGTGCATGATGGGAACAGGGCAAACCAAACTACAAAAGCCAATTCTTACACTGGGAAGGAAACAAGCTCCCGGGGACCGGTTTCTGGCATTACAGCCGTCTTCGGCCCGGTTTGCTTGAATCCTGATGGTGCAATGAGCAAGGGTCTCACATCTGAGAATACCCTTCCACGCTTAGGGTGGACAAAAATATTTACAACAAGGGGTGGTGAGGGACAGAGTCTCTGAATTAAGCAGAAAGCTCTCACCCAGTCAAGAGATCAGGGCTAGATCCAACACCGTTTTTTAGCTCACTGCACCATCCCAGTTTCAGAACCTGGCTGTATGCAAATTAGTCTGTTCCTGTCCCAGTGCATGATGGGAACAGGGCAAACCAAACTACAAAAGCCAATTCTTACACTGGGAAGGAAA
Organism: Lissotriton vulgaris; assembly: GCF_964263255.1. Lineage (NCBI taxonomy): Eukaryota > Metazoa > Chordata > Amphibia > Caudata > Salamandridae > Lissotriton > Lissotriton vulgaris. Next base: position 250,625 of record NW_028252959.1, read on the forward strand.
CAAGCTCCCGGGGACCGGTTTCTGGCATTACAGCCGTCTTCGGCCCGGTTTGCTTGAATCCTGATGGTGCAATGAGCAAGGGTCTCACATCTGAGAATACCCTTCCACGCTTAGGGTGGACAAAAATATTTACAACAAGGGGTGGTGAGGGACAGAGTCTCTGAATTAAGCAGATAGCTCTCACCCAGTCAAGAGATCAGGGCTAGATCCAACACCGTTTTTTAGCTCACTGCACCATCCCAGTTTCAGAACCTGGCTGTATGCAAATTAGTCTGTTCCTGTCCCAGTGCATGATGGGAACAGGGCAAACCAAACTACAAAAGCCAATTCTTACACTGGGAAGGAAACAAGCTCCCGGGGACCGGTTTCTGGCATTACAGCCGTCTTCGGCCCGGTTTGCTTGAATCCTGATGGTGCAATGAGCAAGGGTCTCACATCTGAGAATACCCTTCCACGCTTAGGGTGGACAAAAATATTTACAACAAGGGGTGGTGAGGGACAGAGTCTCTGAATTAAGCAGAAAGCTCTCACCCAGTCAAGAGATCAGGGCTAGATCCAACACCGGTTTGGTAGTTTAGTCTGCCCTGTTCCCATGATGCACTGGGCCAGGGACAGACTGATTTGCATATAGCCAGGTTCTGAGCTGGGGTGGGGCAGTGAGATAAATAACGGTGATGGATCAAGCCCTGATCTTTGGACTGGGTAAGAGTGGTCTGTTTAACTCAGACACTCTGTTCATCACCACCCCATTTTTGTAAAAGGTTTTTTGAACAGCCATCTTGGAATGGTTTGAGCATAGTGCATATTTTTTTTACCGCTTCAAGATAGTCAACAAGTTGTATATTGGAATTGGAATGGTGTATACGTAGTGTATCGTTGCTTTACAAGACAGCCATTTGCTACCAGGTTTCATTTGAATTTTGTCTTGAAAGCACAAGCCAAGTGGAGTGGCGGACTGTTTCTTTTTTTCTACTTTTATTCTTTTAATTTACTTTCCATATGCCTTTTGTATTTGTGTCACAACCACAACAAAGGAGTCAACAGGGGAAACTGAATGGGAAGCCTCTACCAAAACTGAAACAACACACGAAATCCCAATCAGATAGCTTATGATTCATATATATTGGTGCATTAGGAAGACAATGCTATTCCACTAATTATTTTCTGAATAGCTTCCAAATAAAACATAGGCAGCAATAATCTTTAGAATCCCCACTCTAAAACAAGTCTAAAAAATGAAGAAGACCACTCCGATGCAACCAAAACGAACTGTAGTGATAATGCCAATCACGTCCCCAGCTTCTCATCATTGCTGAACTCACTCCCTGTATATGATAAGTGAGAGTGAGAGTGAACCAAAGAACATTTTGGTTAACACCCATAGCGTTGTAACCATCGGACCATGAAAACGTTTTGTGACGTATCCCTAAAATACCCATGATCCATATGGGGCTGTAAGGGTACTAGATACTATAAAGATGTAATGAGGTCCTTATCTATTAAAATCAGAAACTCTAAAAACTTATCAGGTGAGTAAATGGGAGCAATTTAAAAGTGCTAACTCACTGTTCATATTATAAAATGTTTGAACATGATCAGCAGTTCTCTTAAGACATATGCTTCAGCAACAAATCCACCACAACATGGGGACTAAAAAACAAGCAGGACGTCTCCAATAGTGTGTATAAAAGAAATAAAATACCATAATGACGTTTTCAACATTTTTACTCACAGAGCCCATATGTGTTGCAGTATCACAATAAACATTCATGTTATGAATACCTGGACACAATGGGCTAAGAACATATCAGGTCTACTTAAAGGAAAACTGGAAACTTTTCTGTTTAATTTTTTAAGAGTAGGCTGTGGCCCGTGGACCACTGCCTGCTCTTAAAAAATATTTCAGCACACACTCACAAAGGGGAATGGTCCCCAGGGGACCCCTTCCCGTTAGCGAGTGGTTTACCACCTACTTGAACTAGGACTAGGAATACTGAGCACCAATGATGAACCCACCCTGAATTTTAGAAAACGATTATCATTGGATGGAATCATGATTATATATAGCAAATGAGGTCAGAGTGTTGTGAATGTATCTAGGACCCTAATTAAATATTCCTGATTCATGCCCTTATGCGGTTATGATAAATCATGTCCTAATGAAGGCATACGAATCTTACCCATATTCAGCCATAGCCCACGCAGCCCAAATACGGCAACGCTACTTCCTTAGATTCCTAGAGAGCACAACGAGTTCTTTCGACACACCAAACCTTCAGTAACCTGGGAATTCCCCATGTCTTTGTTTTGATTTGTCATTGAACTCCTGCGAGCACTAAAGGAACAGTCAGTTCTTAGTGACATCTTTTATTGACGTCTTATGTCCAACCTTACGTCAAACACGGCACCTTCCAGGTATAAATATACCAACACTTGCCTTAAGCAAACACACAGTGGTGTGGAGCAGAGCGGCTATCTACGTATTCGAAGCCCAGCTGACACACTGGAGAAGCTGGAGAAATCGCGGTTTGCTGGAAGATTGAGTCCTGAGAAACGAGATACAAGACCTCCTTCATTCTCTAACATAGGTACGGAGCTGACTCAACCCTTAGAGAGAATTCTTGATTCAGATTCTTGGCAAAAAACCCAACTTAACTTAAGAACTGCAACTTACTTACTCCTTCCCATGTATTAGGCTTAGGTTAGGTACACCGGGGTAGGCGTATCTTAGAAGCACCAGTTGAGTTCGTTAGTCTATGTTTTTATGTATGTAAATATTTTATCCGTTTTAAAGTATCATATGGCTAAGAAACCATATCAATGTTTTTACAGTATTATTTTATAATACTCCTTTTACTGTACGCACTTTACTTCATGATAAGTATTGCAATTGTGGCAATTCATTTCTCTTGCATGAGAAAGAAGACTGCTCAATAAAATAACACCTTTTATTGAAAACGCCCGTCTTTCTATTTCTCTGCACTCTGGTGGAACTAAGCATGCACGATTGACTGAGTGAAATAGCTGTCTATTGTTTTCACACGACTCTGGAGATACACTCCTTATTCTGAGGGAGCAAAGTTGTCATGTAATATGGTTGTCAGAAGCTAATCCCTTCTTGTCTAAATCAGGGAAGTTAACCCCTCCCTATTCATTCAAGAAAGTTTCTAGTGACCTCTGAGCTAGCTGGCAAAAACTAATTAAGTCTAACATAGTCAGTAGAGACCTAGAAGACCTCAGTCCTACGTCTACACTGCTGTTTGCGCAGAGCCTATTGGGAATATAGGAACTACACTACAAGAGCTCAGAAAGGAGGCACGTGTGCAAATGGGGGGCAAGTGTGCAAAAGAGAGACACTACAAATGAGGGGACGCACGCCCAAATGAGAGGAATGTTTGCAAACGATAAGTCCGTGCGCAAGTGAAATGCAGGTTTACAAATGAAGGACGTTTGTGCGAACGAAGTACCATGTCTAAAATGAGAGACATACGTCTGATGCGAGATGTGCACCTAAACGAGGGTGTGGCGTAGCTCAAAAGAGGCTCCTTTGGAGGGTTTCACTTCATTTCATAAATAGCCAAAAATGTCCACTTTCCTGGCTGGTCCGATACCCCTAAACTATCACAAGTACCCTAGTTACAAAACAGAAGAGTTGAGAGCTACAGTGATGGACGTGAGTGCAAACGGGAGACCCTTACGGACATAAGGGTCATGCATGAAAAGAAGAGTAAATTGGGAAAATTAAGAACATGCCAGCTAACTATGCAGGGACAGGTGAAAAACATTCAGGGGCGTAGCTGTGGGGGATGGGGGGGGGACTTTACACCCCGCTAATAAATGTATTCTGTAGTAAATAGTGGGATACAAGTGTTTTAAGTCGTGGAGGGCAATGTGTTTGCACCCTAGTTTCTGTTTCAAAGATGGTTATTTTACAAAATATTGTAATACCCCGTCACAATATGCATTCCTCTCACTTTCTACTGTTTCTTAAGACCCCCTCCCTTGCTTTACGTATATTTTAAACAGAGTGATTGATGGTAAATCTGAAGCTGACCTCCCACCACTCCCCTCCTCATACTGACAAAGCAACGCCCCTGTGCACACGTGGGCATGTGTGTGAATGACAGAACTTGGTGCACGCAAGGCATGTGCAGGTAAATTGATATGGATAATGTGAGAGATGTGTGGAAATGTGGAGCAAGTGTGAAAAAGAAGGAAAAAGGGTGTGGGGGGAGTACTATTGTATGAGCACGATAGGGCACGTTTGCAATTAAGGCAGTTTCTGTCCAATTCACCGTGTGTAAACAAGTAAATTTAGCTACTAAGACACATGTATGTGCACATATCAGTGCATAAGTGTCGGGGAAGGACGTGTGAAAGGCTTCCAAATTATGGGTATGTGTATCAGGATCAGCCTGTCGCGCGCGCCCAGGCTCCGCTCTGCCCAGCCTCCCCTCCGCCTCATGCACCCGAGCATTAGCTGCAGGAGCTGCCGATGTCAGGTCTGAGAGTAGCCAACAAACAGAGAGCGCGGCAGATGCCCGGAGGGGCTGACAGGCACCCCTGAGTCATTAAGCAAGGGGCTGGCAGCCAGGCACAGCACCGCATAGTCACTGCACAGGTCCACTCGTTTAACAAGCACTAACCAGTCATAAAACTTCAGGCGCGGAAAAAATATCTAACACCAAAGATTATGCCAACGAATTTTTCAGCACCAACATTTATGTTACAAAATTCACCCACCAAAGTGAGTTTTCCTGAGATTTCGCTCCGCAAGTGTATATAACAATGGAGAGAGTAAGGGAAATTGCACAGGCTATGTGTGGTGGGAACTCCTGGTCCCCGTAGAAAGATATAACAACAATGGAGGAGTACCCCCTGGAAAGGAGAATACAGAAAATAATTACTTCTGTATCTAGAGCTTAAGGCTCAGGTTAGCACTAAGTGCCCCAGCCCTACACCGGACAGTGTTTGTCCTTGAAGAAGACCCCTCACTCACCAACCTGGTTGGTGACATGCTTCATCATCGGGGTCCCACCCCATAGGCCGAGTGCCCATAGGGTGTGCTGCGACACCTGATTACAGTGGAGCGGGTTTCTTGTTTTTTTTATATGTGCAGAAAAATGACTGTGATATGTGTATTAAAAAGGGCCAAGACTACTCACTCCAAGACTTTATTCTTGAGTGCTTAGACCCTGTTAAAAACAATGTGGCACCTGTGCCTATTTAGGAAGGCTTCGGTGTCTCGAGAAGTGTGATAAGTTAAAAATAGCGTAGTGTGCTATGTTATTTTAATTAAAAGTAGGTCTACATGTTTCAACCATATTAAAAAATTTTAGGTTTTCGTCAGGACCGTGAGTTATGAGCGGGGTGGTCCGCACACGCTAAGGCGCGTCCAGCCCTCGTTCAAATAGAGACCACAAATTGTGGTCTTGTGTAAAAGAGTGTCTTATCCTGGTTCAGGAAAAAACCTGTAAGAGAAAGAACGTATAGGGTTGGGTTAACGTACTGGGGAAGACAAAACAAGGGTACATGATTAACAGATAGTGTGCTTGGTGGGTTCACCAAAAGTAAGGTGACAGGAGAACACCTTATATATCAGGTCGTACCCGTGGTCTATCGCTAATGATAGACGGTAGTGCTCAGGCGGTAATTACTGGAGCGTAAATGTGCTAAAATAGAAAAACAACCCAGCATTTTGTGGATATGCTGTTTTGCCGGGAAAAGTGAGGAGGAGGTGTGGGAGAGTGATCACCACTAGAACGCGGTGTCAAAGCACGCCATGGAACTGCTGGAAGTGATCGGCAACTAAGGAATTGTGCCGCAATTAAGCGGGGTACTATTTTAATGAGATTAAGAAAAAGTGAGATTCTTGCTCTGCTTACACTTGAAGCGGTAACTATCGCTTCATGGGCATCGGGTTATCCAAGACGGCAAGTATCCGTCACCTACAGAATCAGAAAAATAATAACGGGCGAACGTACAGTTAAATTCCGCCTCATTTTGATACATCTAGTGCAGGGCTGACGTATCTTGCCGCATGATACACGCTCCCAAAGATGCACAAAAACAAAATACCACCACCCGGTAGACCCATTGCCTCTGGGATAGGTTCACTTCTAGAGCCTTTATCCTGTTTTAGCGATGTTTTTTAAAAAAAATTGTACAAAAAACCAGTACCTATTTACAGGATACCAAAAGTGTATTACGACTCTTGGACCAGCTCACCATTGATGACGACACCATCCTGGTGAGTTTTGATATTGAGAGCTTATATACGAGCATTCCTCAGGACGCCACTCTGGAGGTGCTCAAAAGAGCTCTTGACAAAGAAGAATGGACTTCTAGAACACCAAGAGAGTTCATCTTGGAATGTGCAAGACTGGCCCTAAAGAGGAACTACTTTCAATATGAGGACAAGATCTTTCTCCAAACTGGGGGTACCTCTATGGGCAGTACTTTTGCTCCTAGCGTAGCAGGCCTGTACGTACACGATTTCGAGGAGAAACATATCCTCGGCAACCAAAATCCCTACAGTTCCAATATCCTACTGTGGAGAAGGTATATAGACGACGTGCTGACCATTTGGAAAGGCACTGAAGATACCCTAGTATCCTTCTTCAATTGGATCAACACACTGGACGACCATTTGAAGTTCACCTATGTGAAAGACCTCAACTCCTTGGTCTTCTTGGATCTCACCATAACAAAAACCAATGGGAAGCTGTCAACGGTCACCCACTATAAACCCACCGCCAAAAACAACCTCCTTCGGTTCGAGAGCTTCCACCCGAGACCACTGCGGGAGAACTTACCGTATGGACAATACCTACGGCTCCGCAGAAACTGCAGTGAACTTGATGACTACAAACAGCAGGCTCAAGATCTTACTATCAAACTGAAAAACCGGGGATACCCCGATAAGATCTTACACAAAAGTCAGAAACGAGCCCGAAACCAACATCGAGCGGCTCTTTTGGAGGACCCAATAAGGACCGCAAAAGAAACGCCCCTAACATGTGTCACCACGTACAATACCATCTCCAACGAGGTAACAAATATAATAGGGAAACACTGGAGCATCCTCAACACCGGCAACCTGAGATGGGAAAAGCCACTGTTCTCATACAGGAGGGCACGAAGTATCCGAGATGCAGTAGTTAACACCAGACCCAAAATAAAAGTGGTAGAGAATGAGACAGTTCTCAATACATGGGGGCTACCAAAAGTGACAGGCCACTACAAATGCACTAACTGTAGTGTGTGCCCTTTCACTCACAACACCAAGACCCTACAACTGGAACCCAACAAAACCTGGATGATCAGAGGGCATACTAACTGCAACAGCGAAAACGTCGTGTATATGCTGACTTGCCCCTCCAACCTACGCGATGTGGGTATGACCAGCAGAAAAATAAAAACACGTATTGGCGAGCACAGGAGCACCATTAGGTGTAAAAAGGCCAACACCAAACTTACCGAACATTATTTGTCGGTAGGGCACAATCCAGATGAAATACTATGGACCATAATTGAGCAAATCAAACCAGGAGCCAACTTGACCCAACGCCTTTTTGAAAAGGAACAAAGGTGGGTTTATAGACTTGCAACGCACAAGACTGGCTTAAATGACAATATTCCATGGAACACAGTGTTGGGGTGACTTCCCTCACTGAACCCTGTTCTGTGAAAGAAAGTCCAATCAGTGGGTACTCTACTTTGATGTCCATGTAAAAACTTGAATTCTCAGTTTGCCCATAGACAGCATTTGGACTGACCCCTTGTCCATTTGCATTAGTTCTGTTCCTTTTTCCCTTCCCCTTTCCTTGTTTCGAAAGGTTTTTCCTTTCTTTTTCTTAAAACTTAAGGATTGACTTGACCGGGTCTCTCTAAGGGCCCCGTCCTTTCCATTTGGTCGTGGTCCCTTTAAGAGCCTCGTCTATTCACCAACCCGGTTGCTGCAGCAACCGCTACAGCGGAATCCAAGTGATCGGAACCTGAGGGGGCACCGCCCCTGTGTCCCGTTCTGATTGGCCCGCCCAAAGCCCCGGACCAGCGCCACGCCCATCCAGGAAGTAACGCAGAGCTTACTTCACGGCGCCGCTGATCCATGTGAACACTCCACGGGGCATTCGCGAGTAGCAACCAAGTAGGTTTGTACTCAAGATGAGCAGAAGCCGCAAGTAAGTGCTTGTTTGAGATAAATGCATGATGCATATCATGCGGCAAGATACGTCAGCCCTGCACTAGATGTATCAAAATGAGGCGGAATTTAACTGTACGTTCGCCCGTTATTATTTTTCTGATTCTGTAGGTGACGGATACTTGCCGTCTTGGATAACCCGATGCCCATGAAGCAATAGTTACCGCTTCAAGTGTAAGCAGAGCAAGAATCTCACTTTTTCTTAATCTCATTAAGATAGTACCCCGCTTAATTGCGGCACAATTCCTTAGTTGCCGATCACTTCCAGCAGTGCCTGGGCGTGCTTTGACACCGCGTTCTAGTGGCGATCGCTCTCCCACACCTCCTCCTCACTTTTCCCGGCAAAACAGCATATCAACAAAATGCTGGGTTGTTTTTCTATTTTAGCACATTTACGCTCCAGTAATTACCGCCTGAGCACTACCGTCTATCATTAGCGATAGACCACGGGTACGACCTGATATATAAGGTGTTCTCCTGTCACCTTACTTTTGGTGAACCCACCAAGCACACTATCTGTTAATCATGTACCCTTGTTTTGTCTTCCCCAGTACGTTAACCCAACCCTATACGTTTTTTCTCTTACAGGTTTTTTCCTGAACCAGGATAAGACACTCTTTTACACAAGACCACAATTTGTGGTCTCTATTTGAACGAGGGCTGGACGCGCCTTAGCGTGTGCGGACCACCCCGCTCATAACTCACGGTCCTGACGAAAACCTAAATTTTTTTAATATGGTTGAAACATGTAGACCTACTTTTAATTAAAATAACATAGCACGCTACGCTATTTTTAACTGATCACACTTCTCGAGACACCGAAGCCTTCCTAAATAGGCACAGGTGCCACATTGTTTTTAACAGGGTCTAAGCACTCAAGAATAAAGTCTTGGAGTGAGTAGTCTTGGCCCTTTTTAATACACATATCACAGTAATTTTTCTGCACATATAAAAAAAACAAGAAACCCGCTCCACTGTAATCAGGTGTCACAGCACACCCTATGGGCACTCGGCCTATGGGGTGGGACCCCGATGATGAAGCATGTCACCAACCAGGTTGGTGAGTGAGGGGTCTTCTTCAAGGACAAACACTGTCCGGTGTAGGGCTGGGGCACTTAGTGCTAACCTGAGCCTTAAGCTCTAGATACAGAAGTAATTCTTTTCTGCATTTCGCTCCGCAAATCATGCCTTTGCGAAAACAAAACAAGCAAGAGAAAAGCAGAATGAACCAGTGGTGTGCCCGCACCACAGAGGAGCGGGGCTAGGGAGTGCGGCAGGGAAGCAAAGGCGCGCTGCTGCGTGTGCTGGCCACCGAAGGGAATGGGAAGAGCAAAGGCGGGACATGCGGCCGCCTTTGCCCAATTGTGTGCTGGTTTTTTCTTTTAAAAGCACGCGAAATCCAATGGCAGCCTCGGGAAGCTGCTCACACGCACGAGCGTGTGAGCAGCTTTCAGAACCCCATACAAAAGGGCTCTCGCTTTTCAAGCAGTTCTACGCACTGCAACGCAGGCGCGAGCCCTAAAAACTAACTGGATTCCATGTCTGTCTATTTCATTCTCGAAGCATAAACAACTGTTACATAAGACCCCATATAGAATGGATGTAATCAACTTTATAAAGACATGAAAAAAACGGCATTTCAGTCTTTTCATGCCAAAATCTTACTCAAAGATGTAGTCAACCTTTTATAAATAGTTTTAAAGCAATTAATAGTTACTCTAGGCACACAGTTGGAAGGCAGAGTTGTGTGTTGAAACTTTCAACGAAAGGGGACTGGCCATGCAAGGGGCAGTGGGGGAGAGATCCCCAGAGGAAGTGCAGGTTTTGAATAACTGCATCCAGCAGGATACAAGGGGGCGGGGTTGCCTTGGACCCTATTGCTCCCACCCAAGTAACACCCTCGTAGGCATACTAATCGTGCAGCACTTCATATGTGGTATATAGTCAATGCACCTCCAGACTGCCTGTTTGCATATGATGCTGCATCTGTACCACAGCACATGAAGAGGCGTCAAGGTGTTCCCTTATTTGCATAGGACTACAACTCCATGCAATGCTGGAATGTTCCCCTTGGGGATCACATGAGAGCAAATTGTGTGTCAGCGTGATTCATATTACAGAAGGTGTCACAGGAACGTAGGTGTCCCCTTCTGTAATACTAAAATACCACAAGGTGCAAACAACATACTCAAAAACCAGTTGAGCAACCCAATGTAATATGGCCTCAGTTCATCTTTCAAGCTTCCCATATACTGGTGTGTCGTTCTAATTTCCCCCTCTGCCCTAAGTTCCTTTCCTATAAAGAAATCAAATCTGCCAGGAGTATCATGCCCAATCTAGCCATACGATCAGTATAAACCCGAATTCCCACTAAGTGTGGCCCAATAAACTCTGAGATTAACAAAAGGTAGATAATATGTAATGTATTGTCTATCCAAATTAGATTTCAACCTTTCTCCCTGAACAGTAGCTATTTTCCCAGTATTTCTTTCATTATGATTGAAGGTTTAGAAAAGCATTTTTGCAAATCTGATCTTTCAGACAGATGTTTAAGCCATCAACCGTGAGGGTTTCAGATTATTGCCTAGTACAAGTAAACGCGTTGGCATCAATGGGGAGTTTTTGTTATTAGGTTAACCAATAGACAGCTGGAAGAGTTTCTAATAGGTCAGTTCGAAGAGTAATCCCAAATCCTGTATTGAATGTGACACTTTACTGAACACTCACTAGTGCTTAATGTTTTGTGTGTCCTGCTGAACACGTGAAAATAATAGTAATGCTACCGGTTGTCTTTGATTGTGCTCTACCCAATTAGGTTTATTTATTTATTTTATAAACCCCTTTACTGCCATTTCCAGAAAGTAGTTAGAGCCGACTCAATTACATATAAAATGCACAAGATGTAACAGTATTTGCATTTCTTGAGTATGTACACATAAGTTTGACACCATGGTATGTGTTGTGGGTATTGTAGGTAAACATAAGTACTCTTTCACACACAGATTACCTAAGTGGCTCCCCCTAGTTATCAGTATTATAAGTAATATATCGTATGGGGAACATGGCAGACTGGACTGCATGATGGGCGCAATCCCTGGGAGCTTCAAATTGAGCACCCCACTTGACTACCCCCTGAATGGCCCCCGGGCACCAGAGCTCCTCCCGGACGATGCAGTATGAGGAAGGTCTCATTGAGGGAGTAATTTGGTGTTCAGCACCGGTATGGTCTCTAGGTTACCCATTTAGCCGCTGGCCTACTTGCTACATAGAAATGCAGTGGAAATCCATCAGATGTCCCTTTGGTTGAGGGGGGTCGTGAATCTACCGCCTATGAAGGTCGGACGCTGTAAACGCAGCCTTTGCTGGCAGAGGGTTGCCTCTATTTAGGTCCTGGCAGAGTGCGTGGAGCTGCCATGTGGACTGTGGCCTCCATGAAATCGCGAATGAGGACCTAAGGACTGTTTCTTGAGCAGTAAACAGCTCCCTGATGTCAATGATAGTCAGTATGGCAGGTAAAGAGGAGGAAGGTAGATGACTTACTTTCAGGGGGAAAGAAACCTAGGAGCAACAGAAAAAAACGATGTATCTGAGCAACTTGAAGGGGCTGAGATAAGGAAGTGAAGAAGGCCTTTCCCCTGTCAATTGGTGATTTGAGGACTGACCTCAATAAGAGATCTGGGTAGACTGAGAAGGCTATTACAGAAATACTATGGATCTCAGAGGGCAAAACTAATTGAGTGTTGAAAGTAGAGAAGGTGAGGAATAACTGGGATTGTCTGCGAGTCCATTAAAGAATTTGACTTGGACTACGGATAGTGTGCAGGAGTTAGAATCTTATCAAAGGGCTGAAGTGGATGCCCCAGTGAAGAAGGAGGATGGATACAAGTGGCTGAACAATCTATGAAGCAATACACACCACATTGTACTGAGGGTTCAGGCGGACTTGTCACAAAGGGACATCATACAGCACACAGGAGAGATTATATGTGGACTTTTGAACTTACATAGGGAGGAAGTTGGTCCTAAACATCTATGGAGTTCTGCTAAAGTTGGAGAAGCTTGGAACCAAAATCAGGACAGACAGTTATGGTGGGTGTTTGTTCTGTGGAGTAGAGGAACAAAAGGGTGCTAGCAGCAATGTGGAACAAGCATTTGCAATGCAATAGGTCTCGCATTAGGAAAGTGTGAGCAATTGGTATTGTAAATGACAATGTTTTTAAAAATGTGTTGGCTTTGAAAATATATAAATTAATAGCATTGTTATTCACAAAGTCAATAGCTTACACTTTCCTAATGCTAGTCATATTGGCTATGGCAATGCTTGTTGGTAGCAAGCAAGGACAGTGTTGTTGTGGTGCAGTGATACTGTTGTGGTGCTGAGTGATGATGTGGTTGGGCTGAGTGATGTGGTGGTGTCCCAGAGTGATGTGGTGGAGTCCCAGAGTGATGTGGTGGAGTCCCAGAGTGATGTGGTGGTGTCCCAGAGTGATGTGGTGGTGTCCCAGAGTGATGTGGTGGTGTCCCAGAGTGATGTGGTGGTGTCCCAGAGTGATGTGGTGGTGCCACAGAGTGATGTGGTGGTGCCCCAGAGTGATGTGGTGGTGCCCCAGAGTGATGTGGTGGTGCCCCAGAGTGATGTGGTGGTGTCCCAGAGGGATGTGGTGGTGCCACTGAGGGATGTGGTGGTGCCACTGAGGGATGTGGTGGTGCCACTGAGTAATGTGGTGGTGCCCCTGAGTAATGTGGTGGTGCCCCTGAGTAATGTGGTGGTGCCCCTGAGTAATGTGGTGGTGCCCCTGAGGGATGTGGTGGTGCCCCTGAGGGATGTGGTGGTGCCCCTGAGGGATGTGGTGGTGCCCCTGAGGGATGTGGTGGTGCCACTGAGTAATGTGGTGGTGCCCCTGAGTGATGTGGTGGTGCCCCTGAGTGATGTGGTGGTGCCCCTGAGTGATGTGGTGGTGCCCCTGAGTGGTGCCCCTGATTTATGTGGTGGTGTCCCTGTCCCTGAGTGATATGGTGGTGCCCCAGAGTGTTGTGGTGGTGTCCCTGTCCCTGAGTGATGTGGTGGTGCCCCAGAGTGATGTGGTGGTGCCCCCGAGTGATGTGGTGGTGCCCCCGAGTGATGTGGTGGTGCCCCCGAGTGATGTGGTGGTGCCCCCGAGTGATGTGGTGGTGCCCCCGAGTGATGTGGTGGTGCCCCCGAGTGATGTGGTGGTGCCCCCGAGTGATGTGGTGGTGCACCCGAGTGAAGTGGTGGTGCCCCCGAGTGAAGTGGTGGTGTCCCCGAGTGATGTGGTGGTGTCCCGGAGTGATGTGGTGGTGCCCCTGAGTGATGCCCCTGAGTGATGTGGTGGTGCCCCTGATTGATGTGGTGGTGTCCCTGTCCCTGAGTGATGTGGTGGTGCCCCAGAGTGATGTGGTGGTGCCCCAGAGTGTTGTGGTGGTGTCCCTGTCCCTGAGTGATGTGGTAGTGCCCCAGAGTGATGTGGTAGTGCCCCAGAGTGATGTGGTGGTGCCCCCGAGTGATGTGGTGGTGCCCCCGAGTGGTGGTGCCCCCGAGTGATGTGGTGGTGCCCCCGAGTGATGTGGTGGTGCCCCGAGTGATGTGGTGGTGCCCCAGAGTGATGTGGTGGTGTCCCAGAGTGATGTGGTGGTGTCCCAGAGTGATGTGGTGGTGTCCCAGAGTGATGTGGTGGTGTCCCAGAGTGATGTGGTGGTGTCCCAGAGCGATGTGGTGGTGTTGTGAGGCATGCAGCAGTGTGAGGGATGCAGCAGTGTGAGGGATGCAGCAGTGTGAGGGGTGCAGCAGTGTGAGGGGTGCAGCAGTGTGAGGGGTGCAGCAGTGTGAGGCGTGCAGCAGTACACACCACATTGTACTGAGGGTTCAGGCGGACATGTCACAAAGGGAAATTATACAGCACACAGGAGAGATTATATGTGGACTTTTGAACTTACATAGGGAGGAAGTTGGTCCTAAACATCTATGGAGTTCTGCTAAAGTTGGAGAAGCTTGGAACCAAAATCAGTACAGACAGTTATGGTGGGTGTTTGTTCTGTGGAGTAGAGGAACAAAAGGGTGCTAGCATTGTAAATGACAGTGTTTTTAAAAATGTGTTGGCTTTGAAAATATATAAATTAATAGCATTGTTATTCACAAAGCCAATAGCTTACACTTTCCTAATGCTAGTCATATTGGCGTGGTGGAGTCCCAGAGTGATGTGGTGGTGTCCCAGAGTGATGTGGTGGTGTCCCAGAGTGATGTGGTGGTGTCCCAGAGTGATGTGGTGGTGTCCCAGAGTGATGTGGTGGTGCCCCAGAGTGATGTGGTGGTGCCCCAGAGTGATGTGGTGGTGCCCCAGAGTGATGTGGTGGTGCCCCAGAGTGATGTGGTGGTGCCCCAGAGTGATGTGGTGGTGTCCCAGAGTGATGTGGTGGTGTCCCAGAGTGATGTGGTGGTGTCTCAGAGTGATGTGGTGGTGTCCCAGAGTGATGTGGTGGTGTCCCAGAGTGATGTGGTGGTGTCCCAGAGTGTGGTGGTGTCCCAGAGTGATGTGGTGGTGTCCCAGAGCGATGTGGTGGTGTTGTGAGGGGTGCAGCAGTGTGAGGGGTGCAGCAGTGTGAGGCGTGCAGCAGTGTGAGGCGTGCAGCAGTGTGAGGCGTGCAGCAGTGTGAGGCGTGCAGCAGTGTGAGGCGTGCAGCAGTGTGAGGCGTGCAGCAGTGTGAGGCGTGCAGCAGTGTGAGGCGTGCAGCAGTGTGAGGCATGCAGCTGTGTGAGGCATGCAGCAGTGTGAGTAATGCAGCAGTGTGAGTAATGCAGCAGTGTGAGTAATGCAGCAGTGTGAGTAATGCAGCAGTGTGAGTAATGCAGCAGTGTGAGTAATGCAGCAGTGTGAGTAATGCAGCAGTGTGAGTAATGCAGCAATGTGAGTAATGCAGCAGTGTGAGGCGCGCAGCAGTGTGAGCGCGCAGCAGAGTGAGGCGCGCAGCAGTGTGAGGCGCGCAGCAGTGTAGCAGTGTGAGTAATGCAGCAGTGTGAGTAATGCAGCAGTGTGAGTAATGCAGCAGTGTGAGTAATGCAGCAGTGTGAGTAATGCAGCAGTGTGAGTAATGCAGCAGTGTGAGGCGCGCAGCAGTGTGAGCGCGCAGCAGAGTGAGGCGCGCAGCAGTGTGAGGCGCGCAGCAGTGTGAGGCCCGCAGCAGTGTGAGTCGTGTGGTAGTGTGCAGCATGCGGCAGTGTGCAGCATGCAGCAGTGTGACTAATGCAGCAGTGTGAGGCGTGCAGCAGTGTGAGGCGTGCAGCAGTGTGAGGCGTGCAGCAGTGTGAGGCGTGCAGCAGTGTGAGGCGTGCAGCAGTGTGAGGCGTGCAGCAGTGTGAGGCGTGCAGCAGTGTGTGGCGTGCAGCAGTGTGAGTAATGCAGCAGTGTGAGTAATGCAGCAGTGTGAGGCGCGCAGCAGTGTGAGCGCGCAGCAGAGTGAGCACGCAGCAGAGTGAGCGCGCAGCAGAGTGAGCGCGCAGCAGAGTGAGGCACGCAGCAGTGTGAGGCGCGCGGCAGTGTGCAGCATGCGGCAGTGTGCAGCATGCAGCAGTGTGACTAATGCAGCAGTGTGAGGCGTGCAGCAGTGTGAGGCGTGCAGCAGTGTGAGGCGTGCAGCAGTGCGAGGCGAGCAGCAGTGCGAGGCGTGCAGCAGTGGGAGGCGTGCAGCAGTGTGAGGCGTGCAGCAGTGTGAGGCGTGCAGCAGTGTGTGGCGTGCAGCAGTGTGAGGCGTGCCGCAGTTTGTGGCGTGCAGCAATGTGAGTAATGCAGCAGTGTGCATCGTGAAGCAGTGTGAGGCGTGCTGCAGTGTGTGGCGTGCAGCAGTGTGTGGTGTGTGGCGTGCAGCAGTGTGTGGCGTGCAGCAGTGTGTGGCGTGCAGCAGTGTGAGGCGTGCAGCAGTGTGAGGCGTGCAGCAGTGTGTGGCGTGCAGCAGTGTGTGGCGTGCAGCAGTGTGTGGCGTGCAGCAGTGTGTGGCGTGCAGCAGTGTGAGGCGTGCAGAGTGGCAGCAGTGTGTGGCGTGCAGCAGTGTGACGGCGTGCAACAGTGTGTGGCGTGCAGCAGTGTGTGGCGTGGAGCAGTGTGTGGCGTGCAGCAGTGTGAGGCGTGCAGAGTGGCAGCAGTGTGTGGCGTGCAGCAGTGTGACGGCGTGCAACAGTGTGTGGCGTGCAGCAGTGTGTGGCGTGGAGCAGTGTGTGGCGTGCAGCAGTGTGTGGTGTGCAGCAGTGTGAGGCGTGCAGCAGTTTGAGGCGTGCAGCAGTGTGAGGCGTGCAGCAGTGTGAGGCGTGCAGCAGTGTGTAGCGTGCAGCAGTATGAGGCGTGCAGCAGTGTGAAGCGTGCAGCAGTGTGAAGCGTGCAGCAGTGTGAGGCGTGCAGCAGTGTGAGGCTTGCAGCAATGTGAGGCGTGCAGCAATGTGAGGCGTGCAGCAATGTGAGGCGTGCAGCAATGTGAGGCGTGCAGCAGTGTGTGGCGTGCAGCAGTGTGTGGCGTGCAGCAGTGTGCAGCGTGCAGCAGTGTGCAGCAGTGCGAGACATGCAGCAGTGTGTGGCCTGCAGCAGTGTGTGGCCTGCAGCAGTGTGTGGCGTGCAGCAGTGTGTGGCGTGCAGCAGAGTGAGGCGTGCAGCAGAGTGAGGCGTGCAGCAGAGTGAGGCGTGCAGCAGAGTGAGGCGTGCAGCAGTGTGAGGCGTGCAGCAGTGTGTGGCGTGCAGCAGTGTGTGGCATGCAGCAGTGTGTGGTGTGGTCTGTGTGCGAGGGAGCCAGTGTGTGTGGTCTGTGTGAAAGGGGGTCAGTGTGAGTGGTCTGTTGGAGAGGGGTGTAAGCATGTAAAGACAGCCAGAGGCGAGACTGGATAAAAGTGCTGTTTGTGGAGAAAGTGTTTTTGTTTAGCATACAAAATGCGTGGCGTGCAGCAGTGCGTGGCGTGCAGCAGTAAGTGGCGTGCAGCAGAGTGAGGCGTGCAGCAGAGTGAGGCGTGCAGCAGAGTGAGGCGTGCAGCAGTGAGTGGCGCGCAGCAGTGTGTGGCGCGCAGCAGTGTGAGGCGCGCAGCAGTGTGTGGCGCGCAGCAGTGTGTGGCGTGCAGCAGTGTGTGGCGTGCAGCAGTGTGAGGCGTGCAGCAGTGTGAGGCGTGCAGCAGTGTGAGGCGTGCAGCAGTGTGAGGCGTGCAGCAGTGTGTGGCGTGCAGCAGTGTGAGGCGTGCAGCAGTGTGAGGCGTGCAGCAGTGTGAGGCGTGCAGCAGTGTGAGGCGTGCAGCAGTGTGAGGCGTGCAGCAGTGTGAGGCGTGCAGCAGTGTGTGGCGTGCAGCAGTGTGTGGCGTGCAGCAGTGTGTGGCGTGCAGCAGTGTGTGGCGTGCAGCAGTGTGTGGCGTGCAGCAGTGTGAGGCGTGCAGCAGTGTGAGGCGTGCAGCAGTGTGAGGCGTGCAGAGTGGCAGCAGTGTGTGGCGTGCAGCAGTGTAACGGCGTGCAGCAGTGTGAGGCGTGCAACAGTGTGTGGCGTGCAACAGTGTGTGGTGTGCAGCAGTGTGTGGTGTGGAGCAGTGTGTGGCGTGCAGCAGTGTGAGGCGTGCAGCAGTGTGAGGCGTGCAGCAGTGTGAGGCGTGTATAGTGTGTGGCGTGCAGCAGTGTGTGGCGTGCAGCAGTGTGTGGCGTGCAGCAGTGTGAGGCGTGCAGCAGTGTGAGGCGTGCAGCAGTGTGAGGCGTGCAGCAGTGTGAGGCGTGCAGCAGTGTGAGGCGTGCAGCAGTGTGAGGCGTGCAGCAGTGCGAGGCGTGCAGCAGTGCGAGGAGTGCAGCAATGCGAGGCGTGCAGCAATGTGAGGCGTGCAGCAGTGTGTGGCGTGCAGCAGTGTGTGGCGTGCAGAAGTGTGTGGCGTACAGCAGTGTGCGGCGTGCAGCAGTGTGCGACGTGCAGCAGTGTGCAGCAGTGCGAGACATGCAGCAGTGTGTGGCCTGCAGCAGTGTGTGGCGTGCAGCAGTGCGTGGCGTGCAGCTGTGCGTGGCGTGCAGCTGTGCGTGGCGTGCAGCAGTGCGTGGCGTGCAGCAGAGTGAGGCGTGCAGCAGAGTGAGGCGTGCAGTGAGTGGCGTGCAGCAGTGAGTGGCGTGCAGCAGTGAGTGGCGTGCAGCAGTGTGTGGCGTGCAGCAGTGTGTGGCGTGCAGCAGTGTGAGGCGTGCAGCAGTGTGAGCGTGCAGCAGTGTGAGCGTGCAGCAGTGTGTGGCGTGCAGCAGTGTGAGGCGTGCAGCAGTGTGTGGCGTGCAGCAGTGTGTGGCGTGCAGCAGTGTGAGGCGTGCAGCAGTGTGAGGCGTGCAGCAGTGTGTGGCGTGCAGCAGTGTGAGGCGTGCAGCAATGTGAGGCGTGCAGCAATGTGAGGCGTGCAGCAATGTGAGGCGTGCAGCAGTGTGTGGCGTGCAGCAGTGTGCAGCGTGCAGCAGTGTGCAGCAGTGCGAGACATGCAGCAGTGTGTGGCCTGCAGCAGTGTGTGGCGTGCAGCAGTGTTTGGCGTGCAGCAGTGTGTGGCGTGCAGCAGAGTGAGGCGTGCAGCAGTGTGAGGCGTGCAGCAGTGTGAGGCGTGCAGCAGTGTGAGGCGTGCAGCAGTGTGAGGCGTGCAGCAGTGTGTGGCGTGCAGCAGTGTGTGGCGTGCAGCAGTGTGTGGTGTGGTCTGTGTGCGAGGGAGCCAGTGTGTGTGGTCTGTGTGAAAGGGGGTCAGTGTGAGTGGTCTGTTGGAGAGGGGTGTAAGCATGTAAAGACAGCCAGAGGCGAGACTGGATAAAAGTGCTGTTTGTGGAGAAAGTGTTTTTGTTTAGCATACAAAATATAAGAAGGAAACGATCGGTGGAGGTAGATACGGTCGAGGTAGATACACGTGGGAGGCGAAAACAGGGTTTTGGAAAAGGAAAAGTGCTGCTTATGACAGAGAGAAAGAAAGAGGATAAAAGGACAGCGCGAATCAAGAGGAAAAGGGATAGGAAGAAACAGGGTGAGAGGATGAGGAATATTAGAAACAGGAGAAGAAATGAGTACATAAAATGAAGAAAATGTAAGGTGATAATTGAAAAAAAGAGGAAGCTACGTGCAATGAAGCGGGAAAAGACGTAATGGAAAGGAAGAAATACATGGGGATGGGTAACTAAAATAACAAGCTCTAGTCATTGCTGTGGCGGGGGCGGGGAAGCGCATTCCTTTGAAGTCAGCAATTACACAGTTTATTGACATCCACGGGCCAGGTATGTGGCTGTTGCACAGGGGCAGCTGGGGAAGGCCTAGACACGGTGTGGGAGGAGGGGGCTGGAGATGCGAGACACGGCCAGACCAACACGATAGCAGGGAAAGACACTGTATAGGGAGAGAAGATTATAGAAAAGACGGGAGTGGAAGGTAGAGAAAGATAGCCGGAGCGGGAGCGCATTCCTTTGAAGTCTGATGTGGGGGAGCGGCAGCCTTTGAAGTCTTATGCAAGGCACAGACAGATTGTGGTGTGTCACGTGGCTGGTTTGTGCACGCACATAGATCACATGAACTGTGTCTAATCTGCAGTTTTGGTAGAGTTTTTGTACTGCTTACTAGAATCTCGACAAACATGCATTGCTAAAACAATGCTTTAGGTCGAGACCTAAAAATAAAGTAGTGGTGAGGGGTAGGAGGAAACTGTTGCTCTTGCCAGACCTGAACCCTTCCACCTTGACCAGCAAAAAAATATTTGCTAAGCATCAAACAAAAGCTGGTGGCAAAAGGCCTCAGTTGACTTTCCAGTGCATTTCAAGATGGAACATAAGTAGAAGAAATCGCTTTTTGACATGGGGAGATTCACTTTGTGGGAACTTTGAAGGAGATCGAGGAAGACCTGAAATTATACTGTCCATCGGGTGCCATGCTGTGTCCCAAGAGTCTGGTGTGCTACTTCATCTTGCAGTGTTACCAGGCCTGGTGACTGGATGGACCTGAGGGCAGAAGGAGGTAACTATTATTATTTAATAACTTCAATTCATACCAGTTCTGTCCTTGTTTGGGTGCCCGCAAGGACTATTTGGTGGGAACCTATGAGAGTATTCACCTACAGATTTATTTGGGATTATTCTTCAGATTTTATCTTTATGTTGAATTGGATAATAAACACATTTCAACCTAAAGTGAGACATTTCCGGCCCCATAATCTGCCAAGCTTCCGTGGGGAGCCTCTTGTACAAGATGGGGCCCCCATAATTCATGAATCTGTCCATACCCCTGATTCACTCACCAACTTTCAGTACCTCACTGGGTCATTTGTTCTTGGCAACATTTTGTTTTGTAATTAGCAAACCCAGCGTAATGGATTCAAATCACTCTCACACGCTCGATCGACGCGGATGAGAAGCATTAAAAACCGTATGATGGAGACAAAGGGTCTCATTGTGGTCCTGCCCGAATACTGTTCAAGCTTGCCCAACCCTGGTTGAGCTCTGCTGTCACAGAATAGGAGGCTGGATGAGGTGCTTTTACTACAAGTTGGAACAATACTTTCTGATTGCCCAATGTAAACCATCCTAAAATACAGAAAGGACTCAACAAGCTCTGGGGACAGACGGCAGGATCACCAGCTCAAGTGTAGGGCGATATGGCGTCACAAAAAGTAGGAAAGTGGTGGAACACGTCAGACATGATCCAAGTATTAGGTGGGGACTTTAATGACGTGATGGACCCAGGGATAGACAGGACAGGGGCTAGAGACAGGACGGCTGGTCATACTCTATTGACTGCCACTATGGAAACCGTAGGTTTGGTTGACACATTGCGGTGGTTGCACCCAGACGGCAAGGAATATTCCTTTTACTCCGGGGCGCATAGAGTATACTCTCGCCTTGACTATATATTCATGGCCAGACAGGCGTTATGTGTCACAGAAGCAGCGGAATACCAGGCGCGGGGCATCTCGGACCACTCACCCCCACTACTCAAGGTGGGAGGCCGGAGAACGGACTAACACAGGGTCCTACAACTGGCGGCATGGGACCTCCAAAACGCCAAAATACTGAGAGGCTTACGTGCCGACTTGAAGGTATATGTAGCAGAAAATGAAGGGACAGTGGAATCCCGAGTGACGCTATGGGAGGCACTCAAAGTCGTAATGAGAGATAGGGCACAAGCTCGGTTGGTGGAAGATAGGAGAAAGGTGCACGCAGAGGTACAGCCCTTGGAAGCCCAGATCCTTGCTTTAGAGCAGGAGCACTTGATCACTAGAGACCTAGGAACACTCAGACGACTGTCAGACGTATGGGTCCAATACAAACACCTGGTAACGGGGGAGGCAAAGGCTCAGGCCCTGGCAACCCTGCACCGCCTATACGACGTGGGTGATAAGTCAGGGCGACTTTTGGCAATATATGGCACATATCGACCTTCCGGTCTTAGGAAATGATGAGCAACGGGACCTAGAGGCGGACATCTCCTTAGAAGAGGTTAGGGAGGCTATTACCAAACTCTGGGCGGTAAGGCGTCAGGTACTAATGGCTTCCCAGCGGAATTCTTTAAAAAAACTGCGGATCTTCTTACCCGACATTTTTTTGGGCCTGTTTGTGGATGCTGAGACCGAGGGAACCTTCCCACAAGACCTCCGCCAGGCAACGATCGTCCCGATCTTTAAAGAAGGGAAACTGCCCGATGAGTGCTCCTCATACCGCCCCATTTCCCTCCTTAATGTAGAGGCAAAACTCTTTGCTACGATACTGGCCCTCTGCCTTCGGCGGGTGATCTCAGGACTGGTCCATCTGGATCAAACAGGGTTTCTCCCTGAAAGGGCGACTCGGTACAACCTGAGGAGAACACATAATTGGCTCATGGAGGTGAGCAAAAGAGAGCCCACACTGGTTCCTCTCCCTCGATGCCGAGAAGGCTTTTGACGCGGTACATTGACCCTTCCTGGAAGGTGTGTTGGAACGCTTCGGATTTGGTCCCAAGTTCAGGAATAAGGTTAGCCTGCTGTACACCGACCCTAAGGCGAGAGTGCGAGTCAATGGTACATTATCTGGAGACTTTCCTATTCGGAGGGGCACCAGGCAGGGATGCCCCCTGTCTCCACTGCTGTTCGCCCTCTCTATAGAGATAATGGCGTGCGCGATCCATCAAAATGAGAATATCCGGGGGTTTGGAATAGAGACGTCGGACGCATCCACGGAGAAAAGTTCCCTATACGCAGATGATGTCCTACTGTATATAACTGCAACGGAGACAACAGTACCAGCACTCTTCTCGGAACTTGAGTGTTATGGGGCGCATGCGGGCTACCAGATCAACTGGCAGAAATCGGTGCTGTATGATCCCCAGAGCCAGAATGAGGGACCTACGCTCCCAGACAGGCTACAAACGACTAGGAAGGGATTTCCGTACCTCGGGTGTTCATAACGACGGATAAGGTACTCTCCTTTGAGAGGAATATTCGACGGGTGCTACGCAACTTTACGGAAGACGCGGCGCGGTGGAAGCTGCTGCCCCTGACGCTCGTGGGCCGGACGGCAATGTTTAAAATGATTACGCTTCCACGATTCCTTTACGCCTTCCAAAACGAATACTTTCCGATGCGAGTTAAGGTGTTCACGGACATACACGCGGAGGTCCGGACCTTCTTATGGTTGGGAAAGCGGCCCAGGGTGGCGTTATCAACGCTACATAGACACCAATATAACGGGGGTATCTCCCTACCAGATCTGGAGGCCTACTACTGGGCAGAACACCTAGTTGCCATAAATGAATGGCTGCACGCTGCAGCAGCCCACCCCACCTTCACACTAGAGAGGCATACCATGGAAGCCCATTCCTGCCTACACTATCTATAGGGGGGTAAGGGGAGGGCCAGACTGTTGCCGGCTACGAGACTTACGCTAGGGATATGGGCGAAGGCCACGAAAGCAATAGGATGGGAATGTAGACTAACAAAATGTACCCCACTATGGAAATGCGCCTGGCTAAAGGAAATTAATAAATTAAAGGGAATTAATGAAGCGAGGGGTGCTGCAGTCATTTCCCTCATTGCTCAAGGAATATGGGCTACAACACACACAATATTTTAAATACATGCAATTACAACACGCCTGGAAAGCAGAGGGGGCTTTGGCAGAGGCGCTTCCAGAATACGCCCCGCTAGAGGGACGCCTCCTACAAAAAAGGATTATTGGTAAGGCAGTATCCCTTACATACAAAACAATAATGAATAACAGGCCAGACCGACTGGGGAAACTAAGGACAACATGGGAGCGAGAGGTGGGCGATATGGATGAAGTTGACTGGGGTGTGGTCCTGATGCACCCAAGGGAGGTGGCAGTTAATTCCCGCCTCCGATTGATACAATTTAATGTCCTCCATAGAACCTATTATGATAGAGCGCGCCTACACAGGATTGGGAAAATAACAGACCCGGGGTGCTTGAGATGTGGCACTGGCATAGGGGACTTTTACCATACCATATGGTCCTGCCCAAATATCCAATTGTTCTGAGTGGCGGTACTGACGGAGCTGAGGGAAGTAGTGGAGACCAGCAGACCGGTAGACCCCAAGATCGCACTACTGGGAATGACAATTGATGTAGATCTGGCTAGACCATTACTGATTTTCCTGGCGCTGGCCCTAGTGGTGGCCAAGAGAGACGTCGCACGGAAATGGGGCGCCAGATACTACTCAATTAGAAGAATGGAGAAGGAGGATAGACCTCTACATGGCCGCAGAGAGGGGGACATATAAGGCAAGAGGGTATCCCCAAAAATTTGGCAGGGTTTGGGGCAAGTGGAGGCGATATCATGGACTCGATCTAAGTGCCGCATTTGACACGGTACACCACAAAATCTTGCTAACCCGCCTGGCCGACTTAGGGGTGACCGGAGATGCCCTGACGTGGTTCAATTCCTTCTTATCTGACAGAACCTTTCAGGTCTTCGACGGCACATCCTGCTCATCCACTCGTCCTCTGGGATGCGGAGTCCCCCAGGGCTCTTCCCTAAGCCCTACGCTCTTCAATGCATACATGAGGCCACTGGCTGAGGTTGTTCGTCCGCATGGTGTCAAGATCATCTCCTATGCGGACGACACCCAGCTGGTGGTCTCCCTTGCACAGAAGAGCGGCCTCCAGTCGCCACCAGACCTAGCGGCCTGTCTGGAGGCTGTAAAGAGGTGGATGATGAGCTCATGCCTAAAGTTAAACGACGATAAAACTGAGCTAATGATCCTGGGCCCAGCCTCCCCCGCCTCCATAGAGCTGATCTGGCCATCAAGCATGGGAGTGGCCCCACCCCCCAGAGACAACATCAAAAGCTTAGGCGTCTGGCTCGATAAGTCTCTGAGCCTTAACACACAGGCCACCAAGATTTCAGCCACCTGTTTAGGCCTCCTTAGGGTGATCAAGAAAGTCCTTCCCCTCCTCTGCTTTGAGGCCAAACAGACAATCATTCAGGGCCTCATCCAATCCCGTTTGGACTTCAATAACGCCCTCTACTTGGGAGCCCCAGACTACACCCTACAGAAGCTCCAACGCACCCAGAACTGTGCTGCCAGAGCGCTGCTGGGAATCCCCCGGAGGACCTCAGTAAAAACCGGCCTAAAGACCCTGCACTGGTTACCTGTCAGGGACAGAGTAAAATTCAAATCGCTCTGTATCGCCCACCAGACATTTTGGGAAACGGGCCCAGACATCAACAGCTCCCTGATCTCCACCTATAGGCCCAACAAAATCCTCCGCTCTTCAACAGCATTCATGGCCGAGATCCCCAGGATCCGCAGAGCCAGAGCAGGAGGACGCTCCTTTTCGTACAATGTTTCCAAACTCTGGAACTCCCTCCCTCTGCAGCTAAGGAACAACCCCAACCTGACTACCTTTCGTAAACAGCTAAAAACTCTACTGTTTAATGCCTAATAAAGTAACCTCATGAGGGCTTCTTCTGTTTCAGCGCCTGGACGCCTCAGGGCAGCTGCAGCGCTCTATAAGTCACATTTTCATTTCATTTCATTTCACTAGATGGAGGGGTCTGAGATAAATGAGGGGTGTGAAAACGCACTGCCCGAGGAGCAGATCAGGGTGGAGGAGCTGAGGCTATCATGTACAGAGATCTGGGGAGAAGGGCCATCTGCACTATTGAACATTGTGACATATGTTATTGATCCGGGGGAGGGAGATGTGGTCGAGGGGGTGTGAACTATGTGTGCTGCTCGATATTGACATGCTGGATATTTACTTGTATGATGATAAAACCTAATAAACATGTTATTAAAAAAAAGAAAAGTTGGAAAGTGGGCAGCCGTGACTAAGTAATACCTACAGACTTGACTACCGGACATTTATGATAGGATCACAAGCATGATCACTACACAAATGCAACCTTTAAAAGAGGATTGGGCATGGGCTTTTCTGACGTAATGGAAAAAAAAAATCGAAGTCTCAGGAGACAAAATGGAGGCTAGCAAAGACAACATCATGGCAATAGGTCAAGACTGCGAAAAGATGCAGGATACCCAAGCAAAAATGAATAAGGACATCAAGGCGTTGAGGGAGAAATGTACAGACTTTGAAGACAGATTACAAAGGGATACTGCAAGACCTTATTGTGGCATGACTTGAAGGAGGTTCAAACATTCAACGTCCCCATGATACATACGCACAGGGTGGGTGATCGGAGAAATGATGGGGGTATCTGCCGATACATAATAGCCAAGTTGGGTTCCTCTCAACTAAAAGACAGGATTATAAAGGATATTAGGAAGGTTGGTGATATAACATTGCAGGATTAGTCTCTTGAAAATGTACCAAGATCTGCCACAAATAGTACTGAATAAGCAATAAATGCTAGCATCAGTAATAGTGGAGCTATTTAGAAGGAAGATCCGCTATAGGTGGGTATTCCCCTTTGCTCCCAACTAGATTCAAAATCATATGCAATCCCATCTGTTAAAAGACCGCAGGAAATCCTGAGCCTGTCCCAGGAAAAGCAGTCATCCCCACCTTAAGAGGAAAGCACCCCGGTTGGTAGCCTAAAGGAAAATGCGAAAAAGCTGGATTTTCACAACAATCAAACCACACCCAGACCCTTTTGCTAAAGCACTCACTGCTCAAGGAACCCGAGTGATGAACAGAAAAACGTCCAACTAAATTTGAATTTGTTTCCAGTGTCTAAAGTGTTTCCTTGCTAAGGGTAATCGAGATTTGATGAACTAAGACCTACGATGAGAGTCTACTTTTTTCTGAAGATGAACGTCTGAATGTGGTGATCAGCCTTAAACTCAAAATCTTATATTCCACATTTATATGGCATGATTGGCCGAAGTTGTTTTACCGGTGGGAGACTTCCCCTTTAATATTCATTTTGAATGAGTAAGCCTCCGAGGTCATGAGGAGGTGTATCCAGGACAGAGCTCGATCCACATGCTGATCAGTATCTAAAGTGTAAGTGTTCCCTGTGTGGTTCTCCATCATTGGCATATTTGATTTACTTATAAATCCCTAGTAAAGTGCACTATGTGTGCCTAGGGCCTGTGAATCAAATGCTACTAGTAGGCCTGCATCACTGGTTGTGCCACCCATGTGAGTAGCCCTGTAAACATGTCTCAGGCCAGCTATTGTGGTGTCTGCAAGTACAGTTTTAAACTGCCATTTCGACCTGGCAAGTTTACCCACTTGCCAGACCCAAACCTTCCCTTTTACTACATGGCAGGGACCCCTAAGGTAGGCCCAAAATGCCCCCATGGGCAGGGTGCAGATGATGTGAGACGTAGGGGACAAATTGGTCTTCTGGCCACGGAGAGATCGGAAAAAGCACTTTTATTCCTTAAGCAGCAGTTATATGAACATACAAATAGAACAGGGTTACTCCTGGCCAAACGCCTATGATTGCAGACATTGAAGAGACAAATCATTACACTCCTACACCAAAAAAGCACCACCCATGGAAAAACAGGATACATTTAAAGTGTTTTCATGCTCTTCACATTAATCTTTACCAAGAGTAAGCAGCTGACCCGAAAAGATTGAAGCAAACATACATAAGGCAAAACTACCCAAACTGAAGATGGCTAACAGGGAGGGAATAAATCTCCCTATTTCATCACGCAAGATTACTGGGGCTATTCATAAACTTCACCCCAAAAGAGCACCGGGAGCCAATGACCTGTCCAATAGGTTTTATAAACACTTTGAATCAGAGCTAACACTTCATCTGGTGACCCTCTTTAACTCCATTCTACGATCACAAATAGTCAGGCAATTTCAATCAATCAATCAATGTACTTGTAAAGCGCTCTACTTACCCGTCAGGGTCCCAAGGCGCTGAAGGGAGGGGGGACTGTGCTGCAACAGCTCGAAGAGCCAGGTCTTGAGGAGTCTTCTGAAGGTGAGTAGGTCTTGGGTCTACCGTATGTGGGTGGGGAGGGTGTTCCAGGTCTTGGCGGCGAGGTAGGAGAAGGATCTGCCGCCGGAGGTTGTTCGTTGGATGCGGGGGACAGCGGCGAGGGTGAGGCTGGCAGAGTGGAGCTGGCAGGTGGGGGTGTGGAAGCTGAGTCTGCTGTTCAAGTAGGCTGGTCCGGTGTTCTGAAGTGCTTTGCTTTGTGTGTGTGCGTGATTAGCTTGAAGGTGATCCTCTTGTCGAAGGGGAGCCAGTGTAGGTTTCTCAGGTGGGGGGTGATGTGGCTACGGCGGGGGATGTTGACGATCAGTCGGGCGGAGGCGTTTTGGATGCGTTGTAGTCGCCGTAGGTGTTTGGCTGGGATTCCTGAGTAGAGTGCGTTTCCGTAGTCCAGTCTGCTGTTGACGAGGGCCTGTGTCACCGTTCTTCTTGTTTCGGTCGGGATCCACTTGTAGATCCTGCGGAGCATGCGGAGGGTGTTGTAACAGGAGGAGGAGACGGCCTTGACCTGCTTAGACATGGAGAGGGAGGAGTAGAGGATGAATTCTAGATTGCGTGCGTGGTCGGTGGGTGTTGGTGCTGTTCCCAGTGTGGTCGGCCACCAGGAGTCGTCCCAGGTTGAGGGGGTGGATCCGAGGATGAGGACCTCCGTCTTGTCCGAGTTCAGCTTCAGACGGCTGCTCCTCATCCAGTCGGCGACGGCCTTCATTCCCTCGTGGAGGTTGGTTTTGGCAGTGTGTGGGTCCTTGGTGAGGGAGAGGATGAGCTGGGTGTCGCCGGCGTAGGAGATGATGTTGAGGTCGTGGTGGCGGGCCACTAGTGCGAGGGGGGACATGTAGACGTTGAACAGCATCAGGATGAGCACTGGGGGACGCCGCAGATGATGTCGGTGGCTTCGGATCAGAAGGGTGGAAGGCTGACGCTCTAGGTTTTGCCGGTTAGGAAGGACGACGGCCAGTCAAGGGCCTTCTCTTGGATTCAGTCTTCTAGGAGGCGTTTCTTTAGAGTGCGATGGCAGACCGTGTCGAAGGCGGCTGACCGGTCCAAGAGGATGAGGGCTGATGTTTCGCCGTTGTCTAGTTGGCGTCTGATGTCGTCTGTGGCGGTGATGAGGGCTGTCTCTGTACTGTGGTTTCGTCTGAATCCGGACTGGGACGGGTCCAGGATGTTGTTGTCTTCTAAGTGGCGGGTCAGTTGCATGTTGACGATTTTCTCTATGACTTTGGCCGGAAATGGGAGCAGGGAGATGAGCCGGAAGTTCCTGAGTTCCTTGGGGTCTGCTTTGGGCTTCTTGAGGAGGGCGTTGATTTCGGCGTGTTTCCAGCTTTCCGGGAATGTCGCTGTTTCGAAGGAGATGTTGATAAACCTTCCGTAGTTGGGGTGCGATGGCTGAGTCTGCTTTGTTGAATATGTGGTGTGCGCACGGGTCACACGGAGATCCTGAGTGGATGGAGTTCATGACCTTGAGTGTCTCGTCGTCGTTGACGATGGACCAGGAGGGCAGGCGGTTGGCGCTGGTGTTGTTCACAGGAGGTGGAGTCTGGCGTAGTCGGGGCGGTCGTGGGGTTGAAGCAGTCTTGGATGTCAGCGATCTTGCGGTGGAAGAGGATGGCCAGTGAGTCGCACAGTTCTTGTGAGGGTGGTATGTTGTTGGTGCTGGGGTTGGAGAGTTCCTTTACGATGCTGAAGAGCTCTTTGCTGTTGTGTGCGATGTTATCCAAGCAGTCTTTGAAGGAGGATCTCTTGGCTAATCTGATGAGATGGTGATGTCTGCGGGTAGCGTCCTTGTGGGCTGCGTGGTTGTCTGGTGTGCGTTCGTGGAGCCATGTCTTCTCCAGTTTTCGAGATGTGCGTTTGGAGGTCTGGAGCTCGTTGGTGAACCATGTGGCTCTCTTGCTGGTGTGGCTGTTGGAGGGTTTCTTGAGCGGGGCAAGGGTGTTGGCGCAGTTGTCGATACACTGTCTGAGGTTGAGGGCTGCGGCGTCAGAGTTGGTGGGGTCGGTGGGTAGGTTCTTGGCGATGGAGGTGAGTAGCTGGTCTTCGGTGACTTTGCTCCAGCAGCGGCATGCTGCTGTTGGGTGCGATGGTGCGTGGTTGGTTTCTTGAATGTGAAGTGGATGCAGTCGTGGTCAGTCCGGTGGAGTTCGGTGGTGTGATTGAAGGCGACGTGGGAGCCTGTGGAGAAGATGGGGTCAAGCATGTGGCCGGCAGCGTGGGTGGGTGTGGTGACGAGTTGTCTGAGACCGAGGTTGGCGGTCAGGGTGGCGGAGTTGGCGTTGTTGTAGTTCTTGAGGTGGAAGTTCAGGTCCCCGAGGAGGATGTAGTCCGTGGAGGCGAGTGCGTGGGTGCTGGCGAGGTCGGCGATGGAGTCGCTAAACTGAGCCCGGGGTCCGGTTGGTCTGTAGATGAGTGTTCCTCGGAGGGTGGTGTTGGGGGTCGGTGTGTATCCAGAAGTGCAGGTGTTCGGCGGTGTTGAGGGTGTTGTCTGCATGGGTGGCGACTTTGAGGGTTGACTTGTGGATGATGGCTTTTACTCCTCCGATTCCATTGGCGCGATCCCTGCAGGTGAACTTGTAGCCATACGGGATGGCTATGGCGATGTCGGCGCCGAGGAGTCGTTCCACCAGGTCTCGGTCAGGAAGGCCACGTCTGGGGCAGAGGTGTCGAGCAGATCCCAGAGCTCGACGGCGTGTTTGCGTGCGGAGCGAGCGTTGAGGAGTATGCAGCGGAGGTGGTTGGGTCCAGTCCTTGGAAGTTTGGTGTTTCTGTCCCAGGTGACGCTGCAGGTGCGGCAGGAGAAGGGTCCGTTTCGGGGGGCCTGGAAGCAGGTGTGGTTTCGGCCGGCGTTGAGTGCGTGGAGGCTGCTGGCGTCGAAGTGGAGTCTGGTGTCGTGGCGTTCGTGGGTTCCAGGGGTTCTGGCGCTGGGCGCGGTCCCGGCGCGGCAGCCTCTCGGACTGCATATGAGGATGCCTGGGAGAGAGGAGCAGCTGGGAGTGAGGTGGCCAATGGGTGTGCTGGGGGGCGGGCCGCAGGGAGACAGCGGCGGAAAAGGCCGGGTAGGGAGCAGTAGGGGGCAGGGTGAAGACGGTGGCAGAACGGGGTGCAAGCAGCAGTAAATGCAGCAGCAGGTGGCGAGTGGCGGTGTGGGGGCGACCTGCCTGCAAGCAGGATCAAAGGTCGCTCCTGATCACCGTCACTCGGCCATTATTAGAGGATGCCTGGGAGGGAGGAGCAGCTGGGAGGTGGGAGCGGGGAGGCCAATGGGTGTGCTAGGGGGCAGGGCCGCAGAGAGGCAGCAGTGGGAAAGGACGGGTAGGGAGCAGTGGGGGGCGGGGGGGAAGACGGCGGCAGAACGGGGCGCAAGCAGCGGTAAATGCAGCAGCAGGTGGCGAGTGGCGGTGTGGGGGAGACCTGCCTGCAATTTCGACATTAAATGTGGGACTCATTAGCCTATAATATTATTGGAATAAGATGTATGAATGTTCACAAAGTCCTAGCTAACAGACAGATGCCTCACACGCCCTAACAAATTAATTCAGATTAGTCGGGCATCATACTGCATCACCAAGCAGCTGGCATTAGGCGAGTGCTTCATGTGGCGTTTCAAAGGGTCAAATGGGTGTTGTCCTCTCAAGTGCTGGGTGCGATAGGTCTGGGTCCCAATATGCAAACGTAGATTTAAGGAAGTTATAAGCTACCTACCTGTTACAAGGAGAGAGATCGGAGGAAATTCAACTGATTGCTGATGGCACGGCAAGCCTGCCCCCTCTCTCCATATGGTTTACCTTAGTTGTAAGGATGAGTATACCAATCTAGCAAAGCTGATGTATTATGGTCCAAATATTCATCCTGGCAAGTAGGGAGAACAAATAATCCCACCCCAATGAATCAAAAGCTTTGTGGAAGTCAACTGGAAGCAGCTCTCAATCAACAGGCAGTATAGCAGACACTGCCATGGCATTTTGTAACCGCCAGATGTTGTGCCTGGTAGCTTGGTTGGGCATAAAGCCCGACTTATCTGGATGAACCAAGAAGCCCACCATTTTAAGTAAAGGATTTGCCAAAGCCTGCTAATTTTAATATCCTGATCAACCACAACATAGGTAATGGGCTTCTAGGTTGAGATGTTCGAGCAGAGCTGATTTAAGGTTCTATTCGTTTTGTGTCCCCATTGGTAAACAAGATTTGCTAGCCATGCGGTCCCTACTCTGTTCATCAGGGTTTGCTAGAGAAATGGACTGCATGTGTGTGTATGGAGCACCCAAGGAAGCTTGGCTCCGAGGTTCTCAAGTATTGCATTTCAAAGGATAAGATGCATGCCTCCAGATCAGTGATTTCTTGATGCTGCCAATTGCCTTCCAACTGCATGGCAATTAATGGCTTACCTTCTCAATATGACCTTGATCACCTCAAAAAGCACCTCCAGTGAGTCGACTGACCCCTTGTTAACTATTAGGTAGATGTCAATAGCCTTCATTGCATGGCTCTGCTTACAGTTTCTGAGAGCAGTCATGCACTAAGCGCAAACCGGTCCCATCACGTTGCAGTCCAATCCTGTAGGAAAATGGGTCTTTGTTACAATAATCCCCCCTTCCCTCCCCCAAAACTATTTGCCAGACTACTGATGCACTTTTTCTTGGTGTGCCCTGGGTCCCTGCCATTCAGGTTCTCAGGGCCTGTGTTCTTTCCCCAAAACTAACCCAAGTTGCACCTCTGGCCACAGGTCAGCCCCTGGTAAATGGTACCACAGGTACCCAGGGCACTGTGACCAGGGAAGACCTCTAAGGGCTGCAGCACTTATTGTGCCACCCTTAGAGGCCCTGTACCTTTACACACACACACACACACACACACACACACACTGCCTTTGCAGGCTGCATGTTTTGGTGCAGAACAAAGTAAAGAGTAGACATGGCACACATCCCTGTGTCACTAGGAAGCAGCGCAACAGACGAGGAACCTGAGGACCGGTACTGCGTCCCATTATCTTTTTAGAGCGGATCGTGTATTTCACCGACTGCAACACCGGACAGCTTCCAACTTAAGCGCGGATCGAACAAATAAGTATCGACCGCAGCATCAATACAACAGGACGAGGCTTCCATGCCTCGACATCCTAAATTGCCACGTCATCTTAGATTCTCAATCGTGATTTTGAACTGACACACCGGTCACCCAGTCCTCTCGAGTACACCAACGTGCAACCGAGGAATTCTCCGGCCCGAGGGCGTATATAATTTTGTAGTACCAGGCAATCATTAAGTCCTGATGATGATCCCATTATAATTTGAGCCCGGGATCGAAACGCTGTCGACTTTGTTTAGTAGACATACAGTTTATTTGCGAACACCTCTGTATGTATGTACTACTCTGGGAATTACTGACAATTTTGATGTGAAGCAGTACCCAGTTTCGCTCACTTCTTCTTGCCTGAAGTAAACTGTTCTCTCTTCTACATCTTTTCCTATAACTTTCTCCTATTTCTAAGTACGGCACAGGCTTGTGCCTTACTTCAAACGATAAATGTTTGTTGTTAAATTGTATTTCAAACTTTGAATACTTGTCATATTTTTCAAAATAAATTCTTTGCCCGGCTGGGTATAAGAAAAGAGTATATAGTTTCCAATTGTGGTCTATATAACATTGATTTGAAATAATGTTCTAGGCTTAGGACCTTTCTTTCTAGAAAATAACACATCCCTGTGTGCCATGCCTACAACCCACTGTCCTGGCATAGATTAGTCAACCCTTTAGCTGGGTGCCCTATGCCAGTGGTGAGGGTACAGGTGCATGAGCTCTGTGCCCCTACAGTGCCCAAGTCCATTTTTATGCATTGTAAGTGCAGTGCTGCCATTAAGAGTATATGGTACTGGGAGCTTGTCATTAGGAACTCCACAGCACCATAATGGCTACACTGAAAACTGAGAAGTTTGGTATCAAACTTCTCAGCCCATTAAACCCACACTGATGCCAATGTGGGCTTTAATGAAAAATGCACACAGGGCATCTCAGAGATTATCCCTGAAAAACAACCAGCCGCCGGTACCCCTAGGGTGGAAGCCTACTCTCCCTGAGCCCAGAAAGAAAGCTTTTGCTGGGCGGAGGTGTTCACAACTCCCCCAGGCCAGGAAGAGCCATCTGTGGCAGAGGAGCTTCAAAGGCTTGGCAGCCTTTGTAATGCGACCCCCAGCCTCTCCTGCTATCGGGAGCAGGCCCCCTTCCTGTCTCCCACTCCCTTTCGGAGGGAAGACGGGCGGGAATATCTAGCCAGCCAGGAGGTGTGCCCACCTCTGCCAACTCCACCTCTCAGGTGGGGGGAGGCGAGGTGAAGCTCACTCTCCAGTGCCTGCCATCTGGCAGATGGCAGGCACTCCTAAATAAGGACTAGGGATTGTGCTCACTCCCCCACATGGAGTGAGCACACCAAGGGTGTAGTCACCCTAAGGTCAGTAGCCCATTGGCTGCGACCTCAAGACTCCTAAAACGCCCCCGAAATCCTGTATTTAGGGGGCAGCCCTGAACCAAGAAGGCAGATCCAGCAACAACAAGAAAAGAAGATAAGAAGAAGGACTGAAGAGCCGTGCAGAGGTAACAAGAGGAAGACACCCACTGATTTGTCCCCAGCCCTACAGGCCTGTCTCTCATCGAAACTGCTCCTGCGAAACCCCGGTGTGTCCGGCAGCCAGCAACCTCAAAAACCCAGAGGACCTGCCTTCCTTCACTTCAAAGACTGAAATCTCCTGTGAACACCGGTCTTGTTCAAACTGCAGCTTCTGGTGACAGCCAGAAACCACGAGCCCAAGCTCGAGTGGAAACACCATGAGGAGCTCCCCCCGGCGATCCTGACCCGGGATCCGTGACCCCTGACCTGCCTCAAGCCCCCAGACAACGCCTGCAGCCTCAATCCAGAGGACCCCCCACCGCAACCAGAGCGGGTAAGAAATTCCAACGTCCAAAGGCACCCCTGCGCCGATGCCCAAACCAACGGTGCCTAACCAACCCACGACATCCCAACTTACCCCTCGAAGTGGTGGTCGCACCCAGAAGATCCTCGCCCCAGAGCCTGCAGTGTTTCTTTGTCCCGGAGGTTCTCCATTGAAAACAACAGGGCACCAGACCTCAAAACAGCACCCTGCGCCCGGCCGCGCTAGTGCCGCTGAGGGTGCACCTTTGGTGCTACTTTGGTCCCCAACGTGCCCCGAGTGTAACCCTAGGAGCTTTGCTCCCACAACCCAGTGGCCTGCTTGCCAGCAGCCACCAACCGGAGGCCCCCTACCCCTCAGAGGATAACATTGGGCCTCAACACTCTGCACCCGGCCGCCCCTGTGCCGTTGCGGGTGCAACAACAGTGCATCACTGACACTGGGGGACTCCTGAGTAAGGTTCTATCTAACTTTAACCTCTGCCTACCTCTGGGGACACTCTGACTCTATACACACTATACCTCATTTTGGTGTGGTGTGTATAGAGCCAGTTTCTTACATTAATACTCATTGTGATTATGACTGGGGAGTGATCTCAGAGACCACGGAGTAGGATATGGGTATCCATCAATCTGGAGGCCTCATTATTAGGCAAAATAAGGTAATGCAGCCAAGAGAACACCTGGTCTGCCCCAGAGAAAAATTTACATTTTCCCCAGGATGGGGAAGCCACCATGCATCTTTGAGACTTATGGTTTCAAGGAATTTGGCTCAATGTGTGTTGGGCTCACATGCCTCCCTGATATATCAGTGGATCTGCCCTTCAACAGATCTCCAACTCCGTTCAAGTGACCCCAATACCCAAGTCGCCCGAGGGAGTGGCATCAATAAATTGCTCAAGGTACTAGGAAGTTCTAAGAAGTTCTGCAGACAAGGGGATGGGACATATACGCTAATTACGGATATAGGTGTGCCCTGGAGAAATCCAGGAACAGCTATGCATTTGCCCAAGTTGTCTTGCCAGATTTATGAGGCTTTAAAGGAGATTTGACTACGAAACACAACGCCATCCCCGTTTGACCCGTAGAGAAACCTGTCAGGAATACCTGGGAAAACCACATCTGAGCAAGAAAGAGGCATCGATTAGGAAAACAAACTTTACCATGCAGACTTTAACCATGCATTACACTTACTATGCAGCCTTTACAATGTATATGCCTTTACCACGCATATGCCTTTACCACACATTTTTTGCGTACATATATAGGTAAGTATGGGCAGTTTTTTTTTCAGATTTTGGTTAGTTTTTAGGTCTCGCTGAAGCCATCCTGTTAGGGATGCTTTGGCGAGATTAAAGTAAGGGCTTTGAAAAGTGCACCCAAAGTGCGGATCGGGTACAGTGCATGTGAGCACAACCACCCGCATTGTGCACAGCTCCCATTTGCCACCAGACACTTCCACCTCGTGCGCACGCGCCGCGATCCGCCTCTGCTGCCACACGCATTCAGCTCACCTCGCTGCACACCCCCTCACCCCCCATATGCTCGCTCGCCAATGTCACTCCCACCCTTCCTTTGATCTCCGCCGCAAGTTCTCACAGGCTCCTCTCTGCCCCCTTCCTTTAATGGGCCTCCCCCTCCCTCAGCACATGTGCATCGCTTGTTCTTTTTGCCTCAGCTAAATTTTCTTTGTTCATGTTGCCTTTGCTCCTGCTCTTGTCCCCTCCTGTTGTCTGAAAGAGCTGTGGCAATATACAGAAGATTGACTCCTTTCTTTGTGTGAGGGGAAAACGCACATAGCAACCAGAGCGAAAGTGCTGGACTCGTACCCCATCCCTTCTTGCATTTCATTGCTCAACCAAGAAGGGGTGCATGCGTGTCTTGAAAAACGGAACAATCCTGTTCCTAGCCTGCGCCTTTATCTTCTGTGTGAACTTATATCCTAGACCATCTATGTTATGTCACGATCCTTAGCATACTTACTAGATTGACTATCTTCAACAGGGTGGAACTAAATCAAGTTGGCTGGGTAAACTAATTTATTTATTTTTGAAGTGTGCCTTGGTATGTGTCTATTTTACAAAGGGTCTTTCTACATTTCCGCGTCAAGTCCAAATGATAGTTTTTACTTTTTTTTCTTTACTATTTATTTTATGATATTTTGGGCACATTTACTAAGCGCGTGTAGCTGTAGCGCTGTTGGGGCTCTGTATGCGGAAGCACCAGGGTAAACAACCGTTACAACGCAACTATTACAACGAACTACTTTTACAACGCAACTACTACAACGCAGGATCCATTACAACGAATGCCTTTACAACGCATGACATTACATCGCAGATGCTATTACAACGCATGCCATTACAACATAAGTAAAGGTAAGTTTATCTTTTTTTTAAACATTTATTTAATTTTTTTTAATTATTTAATTAATTTAATAAATATTAAAAAGAAATTAAATAAATTAATTTAAGTAATTTTAAAAAGTAAGTATGAGTATAGGAGTATATGTTTTGGGGTACTGAGGTATATGTTTTGGGGTGTTTGGGTATTTTAAGGGTTCAGATATAGTTTTGGGTTATGGGGTACAGGGGTAGTTTTAGGGTTTAGGGATAGGTATGGGTTTTGGGGTACAGGGGTATTTTTAGGGTTCAGGGCTAGGTTTGGGTTATGGGGTACAGGGGTATTTTTAGGGTTCAGGGCTAGGTTTGGGCTATGGGGTACAGGGGTATTTTTAGGGTTCAGGGCTAGGTTTGGGTTTTGGCGTACAGGGGTATTTTTAGGGTTCAGGGCTAGGTTTGGGTTATGGGGTACAGGGGTATTTTTAGGGTTCAGGGCTAGGTTTGGGTTATGGGGTACAGGGGTATTTTTAGGGTTCAGGGCTAGGTTTGGGTTATGGGGTACAGGGGTAGCTTTAGGGTTTTGGGATAGGTTTGGGTTTTGGGGTACAGGGGTATTTTAAGGGTTCAGTTTTAAAAATAGTACTTTAAATAAATTAAATAAATTAATTTAAGTAATTTTAATATTTATTAAAAAAAGCTCTTTAAAAATAAAAAATAAAGTAATTTTTACCCCTACACTATCCAGCAATTACCCTACTATTACACCCCCCTGTAGTTAGAATAGTTATTTTTACCCCTACATTATTCTGCACTTACCCTACTATTACTCCCCCCTGGAGTTAGAATATTATTTTAAAACACCTACACTATTTTTAGATAATATATATATATATATATATATATATATATATATATATATATATATATATATATATATATATATACACACACTGACGAAGGCTCACGCCGAAACGCGTCCGTGCTTTTCTGTTCCCTCTAATTAAAACTCTGGATGACTCTAGGTCCGCGAGTGCTGCCTCTTTCTTGTGGATTCTAAGGAGAGTTTGAGCGATAATATATATATATATATATATATATATATATATATATATATATATATATATATATATATATATATATATATATATATATATATATATATATATATATATATATATATATATTTACAAATACATTAATACAAAATTAATTTAATAAATAAAAATTTAATATTTATTAATTCCTTTAAAAAAAAATTATATACTTACCTATACTAAAGTTGTAATGGCATGCTTTGTAATAGCATCTGCGTTGTAATGTCATGCGTTGTAAAGGCAGTCGTTGTAAAGGATCCTGCGTTGTAAAAATTGTGTTGTAATGGTATGCGTTGTTAAAGTATGCGTTGTAACATCATACATCCAAGCACCAGCACACACAAACCACACAACCACACACAACCCCCCACACACAACTCCACACACAATCCACACACACACACACAATCTACACACACAACCCCCCCCCACACACAAACACACACACAACCCCCCACACACACACAACCTCCCCCACACACACACAATCTCCCCCACACACAACCCTTCACACACCCACACAACCCACCACACACAACTCCACACACAACCCCACACACACACAACCCCCCCACACAAACACACAACCCCACACACACACAACCCACACAAACACAAGCCCCCACACACAACCCCACACACATACAACCCCACACACATACAACCTGACACACACAACCCCCCACACATACAACCCCACATACACAACCCCCCCACACACACAACCCCACACACAAATACAACCCCACACACACATACAACCCCACCACACACACAACCACACACACCAAGTACACACACACAACCACATACACCCAGACACAATCCCATACACACACACAGCCACACACAACCCCCCACACACAACCCCCCCACACACACAACCCACCCACACACACAACCCCCCCCCACACACACAACCCCCCCACACACACAACCCCCCCACACACACACACCCCCCCACACACACAACCCGCCACACACACACACACAACCCCCTATCTATGTATCTATTTACCTATCTCCCTCACTCTATCGATCTGTCTATCTATCACCCTCACTCTACCTATTGCGCTCAGAATATCCATCTATCGCCCTCACTCTCTCTATCGCCCTCACTCTATCTATCGCCCTAACTCTATCTATCTATCGCCCTAACTCTATCTATCTATCGCCCTAACTCTATCTATCTATCGCCCTCACTCTATCCATCTATCGCCCTCACTCTATCCATCTATCGCCCTCACTCTATCCATCTATCGCCCTCACTCTATCCATCTATCGCCCTCACTCTATCCATCTATCGCCCTCACTCTATCCATCTATCGCCCTCACTCTATCCATCTATCGCCCTCACTCTATCCATCTATCGCCATCACTCTATCTATCGCGCTCAGTATATCCATCTATCGCCCTCACTATATCTATCTGTCTAACAATCACCCTCACTCTATCTATCGCGCTCAGTATATCCATCTATCGCCCTCACTATATCCATCTATCGCCCTAACTCTATCTATCTATCGCCCTAACTCTATCTATCTATCGCCCTAACTCTATCTATCTATCGTCCTCACTCTATCTATCTATCGCCCTCACTCTATCTATCTATCGCCCTCACTCTATCTATCGCCCTCACTCTATCCATCTATCGCCCTCACTCTATCCATCTATCGCCCTCACTCTATCTATCGCGCTCAGTATATCCATCTATCGCCCTCACTATATCTATCTGTCTAACAATCACCCTCACTCTATCTATCGCGCTCAGTATATCCATCTATCGCCCTCACTCTATCTATCTATCGCCCTCACTCTATCTATCTATCGCCCTCACTCTATCGCCCTCACTCTATCGCCCTCACTCTATCGCCCTCACTCTATCGCCCTCACTCTATCGCCCTCACTCTATCGCCCTCACTCTATCGCCCTCACTCTATCGCCCTCACTCTATCCATCTATCGCCCTCACTCTATCCATCTATCGCCCTCACTATCTATCGCCCTCACTCTATCTATCATTCTATCTATCTATTTATCTAGATACTGATCGCCATCACTCTATCTGTCTAGCTATCTATCGCCCTCACTCTATCTATCGCCCTCCCTCTATCTATCTATCGCCCTCCCTCTATCTATCTATCGCCCTCCCTCTATCTATCTATCGCCCTCCCTCTATCTATCTATCGCCCTCACTCTATCTATCGCCCTCACTCAATCTATCTATCGCCCTCACTCAATCTATCTATCGCCCTCACTCAATCTATCTATCGCCCTAACTCTATCTATCTATCTATCGCCCTAACTCTATCTATCTATCGCCCTAACTCTATCTATCTATCGCCCTAACTCTATCTATCTATCGCCCTAACTCTATCTATCTATCGCCCTCACTATATCTATCTATCGCCCTCACTATATCTATCTATCGCCCTCACTATATCTATCTATCGCCCTAAATAACTCTATCTATCGCCCTAACTCTATCTATCTATCGCCCTAACTCTATCTATCTATCGCCCTCACTCTATCTATCTATTGCCCTCACTCTATCTATCTATCGCCCTCACTCTATCTATCGCCCTAACTATATCTATCTGTCTATCTATCACTCTCACTCTATCTATCGCGCTCAGTATATCCATCTATCGCCCTCACTATATCTGTCTATCACCCTCACTCTATCTATCGCGCTCAGTATATCCATCTATCGTCCTCACTCTATCGTCCTCACTCTATCGTCCTCACTCTATCGTCCTCACTCTATCGTCCTCACTCTATCGCCCTCACTCTATCTATCGCCCTCACTCTATCTATCGCCCTCACTCTATCTATCGCCCTCACTCTATCTATCTATCGCCCTAACTCTATCTATCTATCTATCGCCCTAACTCTATCTATCTATCTATCGCCCTAACTCTATCTATCTATCTATCGCCCTAACTCTATCTATCTATCGCCCTAACTCTATCTATCTATCGCCCTAACTCTATCTATCTATCGCCCTAACTCTATCTATCTATCGCCCTAACTCTATCTATCTATCGCCCTCCCTCTATCTATCTATCGCCCTCACTCTATCGCCCTCACTCTATCGCCCTCCCTCTATCTATCTATCGCCCTCCCTCTATCTATCTATCGCCCTCACTCTATCGCCCTCACTCTATCGCCCTCACTCTATCGCCCTCACTCTATCGCCCTCACTCTATCGCCCTCACTCTATCGCCCTCACTCTATCGCCCTCACTCTATCGCCCTCACTCTATCTATTTATCGCCCTCACTATATCTATCTATCGCCCTCACTATATCTATCTATCGCCCTAACTCTATCTATCGCCCTCACTCTATCTATCGCCCTCACTCTATCTATCGCCCTCACTCTATCTATCGCCCTCACTCTATCTATCGCCCTCACTCTATCTATCTATCGCCCTCACTCTATCTATCGCGCTCAGTATATCCATCTATCGCCCTCACTATATCTATTGATCGCCCTCACTATATCTATCCATCGCCCTCACTATATCTATCGATCGCCCTCACTATATCTATCGATCGCCCTCACTATATCTATCGATCGCCCTCACTATATCTATCGATCGCCCTCACTATATCTATCTATCGCCCTCACTATATCTATCGCCCTCACTATATCTATCGCCCTCACTATATCTATCGCCCTCACTATATCTATCGCCCTCACTCTATCTATCGCGCTCAGTATATCCATCTATCGCCCTCACTCTATCTATCTATCGCCCTCACTCTATCTATCTATCGCCCTCACTCTATCGCCCTCACTCTATCGCCCTCACTCTATCGCCCTCACTCTATCGCCCTCACTCTATCGCCCTCACTCTATCGCCCTCACTCTATCGCCCTCACTCTATCGCCCTCACTCTATCCATCTATCGCCCTCACTCTATCCATCTATCGCCCTCACTCTATCCATCTATCGCCCTCACTCTATCCATCTATCGCCCTCACTCTATCTATCGCGCTCAGTATATCCATCTATCGCCCTCACTATATCTATCTGTCTAACAATCACCCTCACTCTATCTATCGCGCTCAGTATATCCATCTATCGCCCTCACTCTATCTATCTATCGCCCTCACTCTATCGCCCTCACTCTATCGCCCTCACTCTATCGCCCTCACTCTATCGCCCTCACTCTATCGCCCTCACTCTATCGCCCTCACTATCGCCCTCACTCTATCGCCCTCACTCTATCGCCCTCACTCTATCGCCCTCACTCTATCGCCCTCACTCTATCCATCTATCGCCCTCACTCTATCCATCTATCGCCCTCACTATCTATCGCCCTCACTCTATCTATCATTCTATCTATCTATTTATCTAGATACTGATCGCCATCACTCTATCTGTCTAGCTATCTATCGCCCTCACTCTATCTATCGCCCTCCCTCTATCTATCTATCGCCCTCCCTCTATCTATCTATCGCCCTCCCTCTATCTATCTATCGCCCTCACTCTATCTATCGCCCTCACTCAATCTATCTATCGCCCTCACGCAATCTATCTATCGCCCTCACTCAATCTATCTATCGCCCTAACTCTATCTATCTATCGCCCTAACTCTATCTATCTATCGCCCTAACTCTATCTATCTATCGCCCTAACTCTATCTATCTATCGCCCTAACTCTATCTATCTATCGCCCTCACTATATCTATCTATCGCCCTCACTATATCTATCTATCGCCCTAAATCTATCTATCTATCGCCCTAACTCTATCTATCTATCGCCCTAACTCTATCTATCTATCGCCCTAACTCTATCTATCTATCGCCCTAACTCTATCTATCTATCGCCCTCACTCTATCTATCTATTGCCCTCACTCTATCTATCTATCGCCCTCACTCTATCTATCTATCGCCCTCACTCTATCTATCGCCCTAACTATATCTATCTGTCTATCTATCACCCTCACTCTATCTATCGCGCTCAGTATATCCATCTATCGCCCTCACTATATCTGTCTATCACCCTCACTCTATCTATCGCGCTCAGTATATCCATCTATCGTCCTCACTCTATCGTCCTCACTCTATCGTCCTCACTCTATCGTCCTCACTCTATCGTCCTCACTCTATCGCCCTCACTATATCTATCTATCGCCCTCACTTTATCTATCGCCCTCACTATATCTATCGCCCTCACTATATCTATCGCCCTCACTATATCTATCTATCGCCCTCACTATATCTATCTATCGCCCTCACTATATCTATCGCCCTCACTATATCTATCGCCCTCACTATATCTATCTATCGCCCTCACTATATCTATCTATCGCCCTCACTATATCTATCGCCCTCACTATATCTATCGCCCTCACTATATCTATCGCCCTCACTATATCTATCGCCCTCCCTCTATCTATCTATCGCCCTCACTCTATCGCCCTCACTCTATCGCCCTCCCTCTATCGCCCTCCCTCTATCTATCTATCGCCCTCACTCTATCGCCCTCACTCTATCGCCCTCACTCTATCGCCCTCACTCTATCGCCCTCACTCTATCGCCCTCACTCTATCGCCCTCACTCTATCGCCCTCACTCTATCGCCCTCACTCTATCGCCCTCACTCTATCGCCCTCACTCTATCGCCCTCACTCTATCGCCCTCACTCTATCTATTTATCGCCCTCACTATATCTATCTATCGCCCTCACTATATCTATCTATCGCCCTCACTATATCTATCTATCGCCCTCACTCTATCTATCTATCGCCCTAAATCTATCTATCTATCGCCCTAACTCTATCTATCTATCGCCCTCACTCTATCGCCCTCACTCTATCTATCGCCCTCAC
Organism: Lissotriton vulgaris; assembly: GCF_964263255.1. Lineage (NCBI taxonomy): Eukaryota > Metazoa > Chordata > Amphibia > Caudata > Salamandridae > Lissotriton > Lissotriton vulgaris. The sequence goes on from NW_028252959.1 coordinate 294,400, forward strand.
TCTATCCATCTATCGCCCTCACTCTATCGATCGCCCTCACTATATCCATCCATCGCCCTCACTATATCTATCGATCGCCCTCACTATATCTATCCATCGCCCTCACTATATCTATCGATCGCCCTCACTATATCTATCGATCGCCCTCACTATATCTATCGATCGCCCTCACTATATCTATCTATCGCCCTCACTATATCTATCGCCCTCACTCTATCTATCTATCGCCCTCACTCTATCGCCCTCACTCTATCGCCCTCACTCTATCGCCCTCACTCTATCGCCCTCACTCTATCGCCCTCACTCTATCGCCCTCACTCTATCGCCCTCACTCTATCGCCCTCACTCTATCGCCCTCACTCTATCGCCCTCACTCTATCGCCCTCACTCTATCGCCCTCACTCTATCGCCCTCACTCTATCGCCCTCACTCTATCGCCCTCACTCTATCGCCCTCACTCTATCGCCCTCACTCTATCCATCTATCGTCCTCACTCTATCCATCTATCGCCCTCACTCTATCTATCGCCCTCACTCTATCTATCGCCCTCACTCTATCTATCGCCCTCACTCTATCTATCGCCCTCACTCTATCTATCGCCCTCACTCTATCTATCGCCCTCATTCTATCTATCGCCCTCACTCTATCTATCGCCCTCACTCTATCTATCGCCCTCACTCAATCTATCTATCGCCCTCACTCAATCTATCTATCGCCCTAACTCTATCTATCTATCTATCGCCCTAACTCTATCTATCTATCTATCGCCCTAACTCTATCTATCTATCGCCCTAACTCTATCTATCTATCGCCCTAACTCTATCTATCTATCGCCCTAACTCTATCTATCTATCGCCCTAACTCTATCTATCTATCGCCCTCACTCTATCTATCTATCGCCCTCACTCTATCTATCGCCCTAACTATATCTATCTGTCTATCTATCACTCTCACTCTATCTATCGCGCTCAGTATATCCATCTATCGCCCTCACTATATCTGTCTATCACCCTCACTCTATCTATCGCGCTCAGTATATCCATCTATCGTCCTCACTCTATCGTCCTCACTCTATCGTCCTCACTCTATCGTCCTCACTCTATCGTCCTCACTCTATCGCCCTCACTATATCTATCTATCGCCCTCACTTTATCTATCGCCCTCACTATATCTATCTATCGCCCTCACTATATCTATCTATCGCCCTCACTATATCTATCTATCGCCCTCACTATATCTATCGCCCTCACTATATCTATCGCCCTCACTATATCTATCGCCCTCACTATATCTATCGCCCTCCCTCTATCTATCTATCGCCCTCACTCTATCGCCCTCACTCTATCGCCCTCACTCTATCGCCCTCACTCTATCGCCCTCACTCTATCGCCCTCACTCTATCGCCCTCACTCTATCGCCCTCACTCTATCTATTTATCGCCCTCACTATATCTATCTATCGCCCTCACTATATCTATCTATCGCCCTCACTATATCTATCTATCGCCCTCACTATATCTATCTATCGCCCTCACTATATCTATCTATCGCCCTCACTATATCTATCTATCGCCCTCACTATATCTATCGCCCTCACTATATCTATCTATCGCCCTAACTCTATCTATCTATCGCCCTAACTCTATCTATCTATCGCCCTCACTCTATCGCCCTCACTCTATCGCCCTCACTCTATCGCCCTCACTCTATCGCCCTCACTCTATCACCCTCACTCTATCACCCTCACTCTATCGCCCTCACTCTATCGCCCTCACTCTATCGCCCTCACTCTATCGCCCTCACTCTATCGCCCTCACTCTATCGCCCTCACTCTATCGCCCTCACTCTATCGCCCTCACTCTATCGCCCTCACTCTATCGCCCTCACTCTATCGCCCTCACTCTATCGCCCTCACTCTATCGCCCTCACTCTATCGCCCTCACTCTATCGCCCTCACTCTATCGCCCTCACTCTATCGCCCTCACTCTATCGCCCTCACTCTATCTATCTATCGCCCTCACTCTATCTATCTATCGCCCTCACTATATCTATCTATCGCCCTCACTATATCTATCTATCGCCCTCACTCTATCTATCTATCGCCCTCACTCTATCTATCTATCGCCCTAACTCTATCTATCTATCGCCCTCACTCTATCTATCGCCCTCACTCTATCCATCTATCGCCCTCACTCTATCTATCGCGCTCAGTATATCCATCTATCGCCCTCACTATATCTATCTGTCTATCTATCACCCTCACTCCATCTATCGCGCTCAGTATATCCATCTATCGCCCTGACTATATCTATCGATCGCCCTCACTATATCTATCCATCGCCCTCACTATATCTATCGATCGCCCTCACTATATCTATCGATCGCCCTCACTATATCTATCGATCGCCCTCACTATATCTATCGATCGCCCTCACTATATCTATCGATCGCCCTCACTATATCTATCGATCGCCCTCACTATATCTATCTATCGCCCTCACTATATCTATCGCCCTCACTATATCTATCGCCCTCACTATATCTATCGCCCTCACTATATCTATCGCCCTCACTATATCTATCGCCCTCACTATATCTATCTATCGCCCTCACTATATCTATCTATCGCCCTCACTATATCTATCTATCGCCCTCACTATATCTATCTATCGCCCTCACTATATCTATCGATCGCCCTCACTATATCTATCGATCGCCCTCACTATATCTATCGATCGCCCTCACTATATCTATCGATCGCCCTCACTATATCTATCGCCCTCACTATATCTATCTATCGCCCTCACTATATCTATCTATCGCCCTCACTATATCTATCTATCGCCCTCACTATATCTATCTATCGCCCTCACTATATCTATCTATCGCCCTCACTATATCTATCTATCGCCCTCACTATATCTATCTATCGCCCTCACTATATCTATCTATCGCCCTCACTATATCTATCTATCGCCCTCACTATATCTATCGCCCTCACTATATCTATCGCCCTCACTATATCTATCGCCCTCACTATATCTATCGCCCTCCCTCTATCTATCGCCCTCCCTCTATCTATCGCCCTCCCTCTATCTATCTATCTATCTCCCTCACTCTATCTATCTATCTATCTATCACATCACCACTGCCTCACTCAGGGGCACCACAGAATCACTCAGGGGCACCACAACATCGCTCAGGGGCACCACAACATCGCTCAGGGGCACCACAACATCACTCAGGGGCACCACAACATCACTCAGGGGCACCACAACATCTCTATGCGCTACCACAGCATCACTGAATGCCACAGCATCACTGAATGCCACAGCATCACTCGTCGCCACCTCATCATCACTCAGCGCCACCACAGCATCAATCTGTGCAACCATTCAACAACAACTGTTTCAAGTATGTTCTCTCAATGTTTCGTCACAATAAAATACACTGAACATAATCTTCACAAAAGTTATTTACAAAAGTTAAAGCTATTGCCATTATGAATTACAATACCTTTTATTTAAGTATTTATCATAACAAAAATTAAAAGCCATTGTTATTTGTAATATCAATACAACTAAGTCACGTAAATACAACACATATTGCATTACAAATGCTATAGGTGTCACATTTGCGAAAGTTAAAACTATTAGCATTGTAAATGACAAAGCTATTAATTGTGCTATTTTCAAAACCAACACATAAATAAAATATTTGTCATTTACAATACCAATAGCTCAAACTTTGCTAATGCGAGACCTGTTGCATTGCAAATGCTTGTTTTAAAATTATAGTTACTTGAGATAACTACTTCTGTAGTCACCCAATCATGACATTGCGGTTGGCGTTTGCTTCGCGAATCCAAGGAGGGTCCGCGTCCCTAGATATAAAAATTTGGATTTCTGTTAATATCTCGAAAACTACTGAATGGATTTACACCAAATCACAAAAGGGTTGCTTTCTGGGCCAAGGTCTACCTTTTAACCAAATTTGGGTCAATTCCATTCAGCGGTTCGGGCTGTAGTCTTATCTAAAGTCCCTATGGGAATAAACATCTCAGCACCTGCTTGACGAATCACCCTGAAACTTTCCATGCACAATTAGAATCAACAGCACACTATTTTTCGAAACTTTCGTGAAGATTTGTCACACAGTGTCAAAGATGTAGGCAAGTCAAAAAACATGTTTCCTATGGAAACTAGGGCCTAACTATAACTACCTACTGGCGACTGCCAGTATGTAATAAATAAATAAATATGAAATGTTGGATTTATAATCCTCAAGTAACTTTTTTTTTTTTTAACGAAATAGTTTTAGGGACAGGATGCAAGGGGTATAAGGGCATTGGTTGGGGATGTGTATTAAAACTCAGGTATTAACTTAAATACATGAGTATTAATTCATAATGCAACTAATTATAGGGTTTATAATCCTAAATTATTTTTAGAAAAATAATAATAATACAGTTTTAGGGATGGGATCAAGAGAGGTAATGGGTCGGGAGTGTTTTAATACTCGGGTAATAATTATAATACCAGATTATTCATTTGAAGAATTATTTTAATGCATACCTAATATACAAGTAGGATATATATATGGAGCATGCTAAACATTTTAGGTAATCGTACACTATTAACATGAATTTTTGAACATAGAAAAAGTAATATAAGAATTTTATAGTAAACGAAAAAACCACTGCAAGTTTAATAACACATTTTTTTTATTAAACTTGTCTTTAAAAATCTGAGAAAATTTGTAAAAATACTAACAAAGCAAAATTGTTTTTATTAAATAAGTTATAAGTAGAACTATATATATATATATATTTTTTTAATTTCCACTGTTTCCCATAGACTTTAACTGGAGAAATCGTCTTTTTTTAGTTTTTACTTTCCGGTTTGATGTAAATGGTTTGGCATCTGTTTCTATAGTTGGTGGAGTGTCGCGGTCATGATAAGATGCACGGAGGAGTTGCGTCAGGTTAGAAAATTGTTCTTCGCTGTTTTAAATATATTGGTGCCCAAATTTATTGTAAGAAGGGATAAGGAAAGGTAGATAGTGTACATTAAAAGAAAATCTGTTTTTGTTGTTTAAACCACTTTTTATCTCCATGTAGGTTGTGCTCGTATGCACACATCTGGACTGTTTTTTCCCAAGTTAGGTTAAAAAAAGTTGGGGGGAAAAAATAAAGTATACAACTTTTTAAACTGTTTTTAAAAAAAGCAGTATTTTAAACAATTTCTGAATCACGTTTTATATCGTTTTGCTAATTCACATGAAAAACACCTCGTCCCTAGGAGAATCTCGGGATTCCTGGATGGATAGCTATTGGACTTTTTTGGGGTTATCATTATGCTAATTGGATGCTTTTTCACAGTTTTTTTCCGGAGTTTGATTTTCGAAGGAATTCCGAAAAACGGGACATAGGAGGAGTTTTTTTCTTTTAAAGATAGGAGTCTTAAGTTTTATCTGGTTTTGGAGTAAACTATTTGGATTGTTGGATTACGAGAGTGTTAAATACAGGTTTCATAAAATATCATCAAGAGTTGAAGAAAGAAGGCAACTAAATGTAAATACGCAAACATTTTATTTTGTTAAAGAATGATTTTTAAATGACAAATGAATTTGATTATGTGGTCAAAACAGGTGAGTAATTTCAGAGGGTATTGGTTGATGTTAGTAGTCTAATATGTATGAAATATTGTCTAGTTAGTCTGAAGCTCCCAACATTGGAAATTGAAGGATCTTTGCCAGTCACCTTCAGACAACACTTTACTTTTTTATATTAAGATACAGGATTCAGATTACCTGACAATGATTGCACCATTCTCATTTCCTTATTCAAAATTTCCAAGAAATTATACACGTTAGGCTGAGTTTTCCCTTTGGACTAGGTGAAAAAAGCGTATGCCAACCCTCTATGGCATGATTTGTTTTTGTACATCCCTCTAAGCAGGTTGAGTATTAGTTCCACTAGTCAATGGGAAACACAGACTTTCTCATGTGACCGGACCTGCTTAGATGGCCAATCCAAGTGTCTTCGAAATAATTTAGGAGTGGAGCCAATTTTTCTTCATTTCACACTCAGGCGGTACAAAACGCAAAGCTGTTAGTTTTTTTTATTCTTACTGCAGCTTACTATATGACATGTAATCCTCAGATAAGGATGTTTTTTTGCATTTTTCTCCAATACGTCTGGGAAGAGTGAAAAAAACACCCTTGAAATTGTGCATTAGCATACATTTTACTAATTGTGTCAATCATTTGCAATTGGAAGTAACTTATAATTTTCCTAGGACTTTTATTCCGTTTTTTTTTTCTGATAAAAATTCTGTGTACGTTGAAAACTGCTGAACCGGGAGTAAACTGTATACTAATGGGATTGTAGTGTTGTTCATTTATTTATTTATTTGAGACTTGTATTGCGCAGGGAATCATCCAGAAAGGGATCGCTCGGCGCATTTGGCAACACAGTGCTGGTGACTAGAACAGGGCATACGGCCGTTAAAAGAGCCAGGTTTTTAGGAGCTTCTTAAATTGATCCAAAATAGGGCAAGCCCGTAACTCATCCGGCAGATGATTCCAATGGTGAGGGGCAAGATGTGAAAATTCACATCCTCCCGATTGGGCTTTCTAGATTTTACAGGTGAGAAGCAGATTCCAGTTGCTAGAACTTAGTGCACGGACCGGTTTGTAAGATGTTATTTTATTTAATGTTATTTTATGTTAGCATGAATAGTGTAAATGTGGGTGAATGGATGGGGAGTAGACTTAAAAGTTCCATCCACCATCCAAATTTTACTATTCTGTAGAGAATACTAAGTTTTTTTTATTTTAAATATGTTTTTTATTGAGTCAACAACCGACATATCAGCAGGTTACGATCACATACAATAAGAAAGCTTGTGCGCGGTTCACTGGTCAGTGTCAGAAAAACAGGATGCACCAATACTCAATGTTTTCTCTTTTTTTTTCCCCCCCCTAACTCCCTTATCCCCGCCCCCACTACCTCCACCCCCCGTCAGTGTGCCCTCGAGTACCTCCTTGCTGCAAAGCGCCTATAGACCTGGGTTCCACAAAGGTTAACACAAATCAATGTAAAGTAACATCACCATGAAGCCCAAGAGAGTAGATTCCATCTGCTCGCACACGTGTGCTCCGACTCCCCTTCCTGAACTGTCAAAATTTCTGGATGTGCCGTGTAGTGCTTAGCACCTCCCTATATATGCTCAAGTGTACCCGTCTAACATATTCCCCTCTGCGTTCCCGGGATCCTCTGCTCAGGCACTCTCACCCTGAACTTCCACCGCCTGTACCTCAGTTATCCGGCTCATCCAATGATTGGAGTATCGTTACGAACGCTCCCCAAGTCCTCGCAACTTTCAGCGCCTTATCATTAGAGGAACACCTAGCCAGCTGGAGCTTAAGTGTCGCCTCGCTCCCTGCCCAGTGTTGGAAACTCGCCTTCCACCTCCCAAAGCTAGGACCCAGCCTCGCCTTCCAGTGCATAGTAAGCTCCCTTTTCGCCATTATTAAGCCCAAGTCATAAAATTTTCTTGTCACTTTAGTGTTAGGGGTGTGTGGAAACCACAGCAGAAGGCAGGTTCCCATCTCAGCTTCCAACTCTCGCTCCGTCACTCGGTTCAAACATGCCATCACATCCACCCAATAAGAACCTAACCCCACCCAGGACCAAAACATGTGAGCAAAATCAGCGTCCTCTGCCTGGCATCGAGGGCACATCGATCTGTAGAGAATACTAAGTTATGGGTTGTGCTAAAGATTAGTAATCATGTGAGAGGGTTCTCATTATCATATAACTGGAAAGGTTCAATGGTGAAAGAAACAGTAAGTTCACAGGGAGTGGGACCGTGGGGTAGCCCGCCCCGGCCCTCAGTACTGGGCCTCTCAGATACAGATCTTTCCCATAGCCCAAAGCTCCTGAGAGACCCTGCTTGAACTCGTCTCTGCCAGCCAGGCTTGGCTCCGCAGCCGGAGACTGTACCTGGACTTATAGTGTTATTGTTTTTCTTCCTAAAGGACTTGTGCATGTACATCCTGTCATGAGGAGGGGTCCTCCACGCTTTCCCATTCCCAAGCGTTCTAGTTTGGTTTTTGGTTCACTTGTTTATTATAAGGGTGACAGATGCTTCCGTTCATGAAGTGTAGGGTGGGGGACGGGATGGAGAGGGGGGACCGTTGTCCCGAGTTTGTTTTTCACTTTGTTTCAGTCAATCTACACTTTTGTTGCATCAGCACTCACATGGCACCCTGATCTGCACCCCGTGGGACGGGTTGACTTCTCCCTGGACACCTAACCAGGCCCTTTGGCGAACCAGTTTGGAGCCAGGCCTCCCCATGTCACTGCCACTTTGACACACTCTAACATTATGCCTGACACACCTTTGCTAGGGGTCACCATGCACATCATGTCTTGAAATGTTAATGGCCTCCTGGACCATTTTAAGCGCATGGCCGTATTACGCTATGCACAACGCCTGGGGGCAGACATCCTACTGCTCCAAGATACGCACTTGCTGGGTAACCACTGTCCCTTTTTAGCGGTTACAATAGGGTCTGGCACTCAGGATTCGCTCGGGGTTCCCGGGGAATGGCGATCATCGCGAAACGGTCTCTTCCACTTGTGATGGCACGGGTCGTCCATGACGCCCAGGGCACCTTTGTGGCCCTTAGTGGCACACTGAACGGTAGCCCCCTCAAACTGGTGTCGCTCTACTCCCCTCCCTCATTGTTAACTGCCACCCTGTCCAAATCTGCAGACCTCCTAGTGTCCCTATCCCTGGGTCCCACCTTCCTCGGGGGCGACTTTAATGCGGTTTCTTCACCTTCCTTAGATACGACTGGTCCCCCTTCCTCCAGTAGACTTGCACAGGCGAAACAGCTGGTGACTTGGTCCGAATCATTGGGCCTTTGTGGTGCATGGCTTACTTGGCACCCACACTCCAGACAGTTCACACACACCTCAGCTGCGCATCTTATGCTGGCACGTATTAACACCTTTTTCGTGCCATCGACGGACTGTCTCTTGGTTCGGGATGTCTCCATCCTTCCTCTGGGTATTTCTGACCACTCCCCAATAATGATTCACGCAGGCCCCGCTCCCGCTCTTCAGCGTCAGACGTGGAGGTTCAATGCCTGGTTCCAACAGGACAAGGAGTTCCGGAAGGTGGTGGGCGGGAACTCCAACACTACTTTCTATCCAATGAAGGGTCCGTTTCTTCCCCAGGCACCCTGTGGGAGGCTGGTAGGGCAAAAATTAGGGGGGGATCGCCAAGGGTCAGCTCAAGCGCCAGCGGCAGGCTCACTGGAGCAAATTACCTCACGGGAGGCGCAGGCCTTGCGCCTTGAACGCGCGACCCCTCACTCCCTGGATGCATCGGACGTGAGACTCCTTGCACATCTCCGCTTGGAGATTAAGCAACTGTCGCTGGAAGCGGCCACACTCCTTTGGCGCTCATGCGTGGCCAGGGTATATGGCTGGGGCGACAAAAATGGCTTGCTCCTCCACAGCTTAGCCACATAACCAAGGGCAAACCGCATAATCCCAGAAACCCTGGCACAGGATGGATCGGAATGCCGCGCCTCATCAGAGATGGCCCACGCCTTTGCTTCATATTAACGCCCATTGTACAAGGCCAGAGCCCTTTTCGGTCTGCAGGGGAACAAGGCAGGGTTGTCCCCTTTTCCCCCTGCTCTTCGCCTTTATCATGGAGCCTCCGGCGTCCTTTATACGCTCATGTGAACATGTGCGGGGAAGGGACTGGCCGAACACCAAAACCGACAAAATAGCCCTTTATGCGGCTGATGTCCTCATCTACTTAGCGGACCTCGCCTGATCAGGCCCCCACTTTCTCCGCATCCTGCACGCCTTCAAACGGGCTTCTGGCATTCGGTTGAACCCCGATAAATCGGTCCTAGTTCCCCTCCATCTGTCCCGTGAATGCTCCGACTGGTAGTCCACTATACCGCTCCGCCGTCAATCATTCAAATATGGATAACTTTGCTCCCCGAGCTTAGCTGGGCCCTCAACGTAGCTCCGCTGGTGAGACGGGCCAAAGCGGACCTCCAGAAGTGGCAAACACTGCCCCTGAACCCCATGATGGTACTCCCCCGGATCCTTTATGTTCTTCAAAATACCCCCCTGTGCTCCCCTAGGACCTGGTTCCGCAAATTAGATAGCATGGCTAATAGGTTCCTTTGGGGGAAAGGTAGGACCCGTCTGGCACTGAACGTCTGTAGGATTCCATCGTTCGATGGGGTCTGGGGATGACCCACTTATATCTGTACTACTTCGCCATGCGCCTACTCTGTATATACAACTGGTTCAATGGGGGATGGTCCGATCTGGCCCAAAGGCTCGAACTGGGAGTACTGGGCCTAACTAAGGTTCAATCCAATTTGTATGGGGCTCCTATCCCATCCCACTTACCAAAGGTCAAGCGCTCCGCGTTTTTGGCCTGGTGGGCCGCTTTGCGACACACCAAGTGGACACACACACAGACTCAATGTACACCCTTGTAGTAGGGGACCTGGATCAAAGAGGTTAATGGGCTGCAGGGCTTCCGAGCATGGGACCTCATAGGTATCTCACAGCTAGGCGATGTCTGGGTGGGGGACCACATACGATCCTTCGAAGACCTTCAAAATGGATACTCCCTGAACCAATTGCAGTTTTATAGATACCTGCAATTGCGGCATGCTCTCCATACGCACCTCACAGCGGGTTCACAACTTCCTGACCATAGCCTGCCTGAGGCACAGACCATGTTTGAGACCTGGGGAAGATTGGCATTTCCTGCATCTACTGCACACTGATCAATAATACCCCTATTTCCCTGGAACGACCGAGAACCCAATGGGAGCAATGGGTGGGCACCCTGGAGGAGGAGGAGGAGAAGAACTGGCGCAATGCCCTTATGGCCCCCAGGACGGTCACCACCTCCGCCAGGCTACGCTTGGTACAGTTTTATTATTTACATGCAGCCTACCTTACTCCGACACGCCTCCACCGAATTAATCGAGCAATCCGACGTAACAAGGTCATTGGTCTGGACAAAGTTAGCTTCAGTTTTTCTTTGTATTTTAGCTATCTTCCATTAGGTCAGACTTAAGGTCTTCTCTGCTGAGTTGACGAGGAAAGTCGTCTGTTTGGACGGGGCCAAGAGTGATTTTGTCTTGTTGATGACAAAACCCAATCCTTCCAGCAGGTGAATTGTTGTTTGCAACTGCTCCCTCAATCTGTTGGGACACTGATTCATCAGAAGAAGGTCGTCCAAGAAGATGAGACGGAATCCCTGCGCACGGAGGACCTCCAATGCTGGCTTCAGCAACTTGGTTAAGCACCACAGTGCCAAAGAAATTGTGAAAGGTAGGGTCTTGAATTCGTATATTTGATCCCTCCGTAGGAATTGCAGAAACCTGCAATGGGGCACAAAGATGGGAACCGTCCAATACAAGTCCTTGAGATCTAAGCGTACCATCCAATCGTCTGACCGCAACAGAGCTAGCGAAAGACGGATGCCTTCCATCTTGAGATGGTGGTAAACACTCACCCATTGGACTCAGAGATTTATCACAGGTTGCTAACCACCATCTCACTTCTCCACTAAAAAGATGTTGTTGAGAAAACCTTTTAGGTGGAGATAACATGGGGCTATAGTGTTTTTGCGTATCAAGTCTGCCACTTCTGGGTCTACCAAGGTAGCCTGTTCCTCAAAAAAAAAAAACTGCGAACGTGGACGGAGACATTGTACTGGAGAGCATTAAAACTCAATGTGAAGAAACCCTAAATTGTCTGCAGGACCCACGAGTCTGAGGTGAACACCTCTCAATTGCGTAGAAAGCATGCCAGCCGACCTCCCACCTTTTGTCTGGAAGAAGGACGAACACTCATCTGACTCGGCCCAGTGACAGTGTCTCTGAAGGAGCCTCGTGCCCCTCGACCTCTCTGTCCTCTCCTGGAGGGGAAGAATTCTCTAAAGCGGGACTTTTCCTGCCATTGGCCCTTACGGTAGCCTTAACCTTGAGGATGGCATTGGAAGGAGAAACGGCTGGCTGAGAGCCCCCTGCTACGGCCAGCCCCGACAAAAACATGGGGTTGGAAGATCTTCTTCGTTGAATCCTGTGCCTTGCCGAGGGACGTGAAAGTGGAAACAAATTTCACTAACTCCTTTAGAAAAAGCTCCCCAAACAGTCCTCTTTGAATCACTGTGCCCGCTTTGGCGGAAGACAAATCCCCAGCTTTGGGTCTACTTTGATCAGGAGAAATCATCTCCTCTCTGAAGACAGTGCTAAGCTGCCTTAGCCAAGAAATATCACTGCGTGATCGGCCCATCCTAAAGGGACCTATGAGGAAATTGGAGTGCCCAAGGACTTCCCTTCTGCCAAATCTAAGCTTTTTGTTAGGGGCCCAATGACATCCAGGAGCACATCATGGCAGGATCTCCATGATCTGTTTATGCTCTTCTTATGGTCAGGTCTGTATTTTGCCAGAAACATGGCAATCCTACTGTTTATGTCTGGCGTGAGGGCCACTTTCCCCACTGGAGACGGGTGCAAACATTCAGCCGGGTGTCAGGTGTGGACATTCAGCCCAGAGACACGCCCGCACTCCTTCTCTAGAACTTTCCTGAGGCGATTCGCCACATACCTGGCCACTTTGGTGGAGAAGGGACCATTCATAGAGCAGGGATGGACCAGATCATCAGGATCTAACATGTCTGAGTGGTCCTCAGGCTCGTGAGCGTCATGTGAGGGCACGGTGGGAGCAGCGATGGGGCCCCCATTCCAGGGCCTAGAGGGGTCCGCCTCTCCAGGGCCTAGAGGGGCCCGCCTCATCATTCGCATCTCCATGGGAATAGTCATCCCCATCTAGTAAGGAGGGGGCAAAGGTCAGAATGTCTCCGCCAGGTCTTCGTCAAGAACACTAGAGAAAGACTTAGAAAGGAACGCCTTGTTTAACTTTTCAAACGCACTCAGATCTATCCCGGAGTCTGCCTTGTACTTCGGAGGGCACTACATATTTTGGCTAGGTGCTGGGAGGGAACGCCAGTGATGGGGGTAGTCTAGAGTCCGATTCAGGTGAAGGGGGCAGGAATAGACTAGCTGAAGTAGGTGCCAATATAGGGGTTTGACAGAGGAGGCCACCACCTGGGGAATTGCAGCATCCACTGCCGGCAGAATTCATCAAGAGGAAGGACCGAGATGGACAGCTCCTCCACGTACTCACCCTCCATTCTTGGCTCTTGGAGCTGCAATATGGCACCGGACAAAGACAAGTTACTGTGGTCATGCTAGATAATGGGCAGTGAGTCAAGCCCTGGGGACTCCACGCCCTGTTAGATTTGTATAGGTTGATTCAACACCCTGGACCCTGCCTCTAGCGGCAATGCAACAAAGCGCAGTCGCACAAACTGATCAAAGCTTTTCCCTGAATACAGACCCGAATGCAATTGGGTGTCGTGCCGCTCTAAGTTTAATATTATTATACTAACCTCACTGAGCAGTCTGGCTTTCAAGTGTCTGAAGGAAATAACGCAAGGCTCCGCTGAGGCATCAGGCTTGTCAGAAGACTTCCGAGAATTAGCGCCCCCCCTCCCTCAGAGCAACAAGACAAGCATCTGCTCGAGTCCGTACGCCCCCAGTGGGCTGCCATGTTCATCACACTTATGCAGCCCTGTATTGTCAATTTAAAGCACTGCAAAAGGAGCTCTGACACGCACTTCTGCTGCAGCAATTCATAGGGGGAAACTACTTGTTAGTATACAATTTTCACACAGTAAATAAAGATAAAAAGAAACTCTCATCAGCCTGCTGGAGCAAGAAAGAAAGAAGTTCTAGAAGGGTAAGATCGTTGTGAGTTATAAGAAAGACTGTTGACAGGTTGAAAGTTTTGTAGTTCCTTTTCCGTTGCTTGATGGGATAGGTAGTTTATCCGAACATGTTGAGGTCTGCTGGAGTGAGAATAAAGGAAGAAAGCAGAGAATAATCTTCGTCACCAGTCCTCACATAAAACTGATGAGCAGCTGTTGGTGTCCCATGTGTCATAGATATGCGCCATGAGTATCAAGTGTCTGTACAATGTCCTGCTTGTTGTAGTCCCGCTCTAAATAACATGTATAGTCTACACTCCCCACCACTTCTTACTGCTGAAACAGGAGTTACCTGTCACAGACTTAACTTGGGACAATTGCTATCTGGGCAATTGAACTATGAGCAAGTCCCCATGTTCCAAAATCACAAAACTCTGTCCCATAACTCAACCCACTAAGAAGTTCACTGGGAGCACGCACCAGCCAATAGAACTTACCCCACAACTAAAACAAAGAAGATAAGGAAAAGGCGCTAACAGCATCAATCAAGAAAGTAGGCATGCTTTCAAGATCTGAGCCTTGCGAGTGTCTAGTCTAGCATCCCCCAAATCATCAAAATCAGAGGCTGGACATTGGTGCTCAGGACTGCTCATGACCACCTCTACAGAGCGATGCCAAAGTCTCATGCATGACAATTGTATGCAGGTCCTGGAAGTCCTTCCTCTCTTTCTCTCTCTGATGTCTACTTTTGTGGAATGGTAGGGGCAGGGGAATTTAGTCCCCCCCAGCCTTTACCCAATCCCCAAGCGCTCTGGTGTGTCGAAAAATAAAGTTTCCAAAGAATACTTTAAAGCGGGCAGTGAAAAGTAACATGTACTTGATTTGCATGGCTCTCATCTTTTGTTTAACTTCAAGGACAGAGCAGCACTGTTGTTGCACCTGTTGCACCTCGAGTGTGTAATCGGAGGAACACCATAACTCCTGAGGAGCTACACATAAGAATGCCCAGTTTGCGAGGCCCTCAGGTTTGCACCCCTGTTGGAAAAATAAGAACATGAGAGCAACAAATGGCCAGGAGTATGCCCCCAGTGGGAAACAAGAGGCTAATGATCTATGGGCGTGCTCGACTGGGAAGCACAGCAAGACCTTTTCTGTCAGCACCCAAGACTTCAGCTACTGCATGATCAATTATGTGGGAGCAGCACCCTCTGACCTCTCTGCAATGCCCATGAACCCCATGTTGCTACTCCAGGAGTTTTCCTTGCCATCTTCCACACAGGTTTCCAGTCATACTATTTTTTGGAGACTAGCAATTTTGGTCTAGAACCCTTGAAGGGAGTTCTCAGCTCCCAAGATAGATCTCTCAGCCTCTGTGATCCTATAAACAGTGCTCCATAGGTCTTGACGAAGAAGGGTGAGGTCAAGACTGAGTTTGCTGATCTTCCTTTCCAAGGAAGCCCTCGAATCTTGGATCGCTTGTATGATTAAAGGTGTGTGGTCAGAGGGTGGATCTCTGGAAGCTGTTGCCATGTGAATCTTTCAATCCGCCTCTGCAGGGAATGGGACGCCTGCTCATCTTCCCCCAAAAATAGAGTCAGAGGCTCTTGCGTATTGCCAAGAAAAAGCCTTGGTCTCCCGAGCTACACTCAGGATACAGATAATTAGGTCCTCCACTACGACCCTTAAAGAGAGCACCAACAGAGCGGCTAGCAGGTCCAAGCAGGAGGGGACCTCGAGGTAGAGCATGACAGTGCAGGATAAGCAAAATCCAATGTCATCGGAGGACTGGAGGGCAAGAGGGTCCCCACCCCACAACAGAGATGGTCAGGTATCACTGCTCTGTCTCAAGGTCACAGGATATACCACTCTTCATGCTGGCCCATGAACAACCACAATCTTCTCCCAGCGCCACTGTACCCTGCGCTGTTTCGGTTTGGGGAGGTACAGCAAGTACAGCAGCATTGACCACTAAACAAATGGTCCGACTGGGATACTGATCTCAATTCCATGCATCTTTTGTGCTTCATGTACCACCAACAACCAATCCCTTTCGAATACTTGCATCTGGTCGGGCAATGTGCTGCACTCCAGTCAAGCTGCTATTCACTGGGCCCAATTACAACCAAATGCTCCTTGGAGCTCCAACTGGGATCCACATCACCACTCAACCTCAGTGCTCCGGAAGACCCTAGAGCAGTCTCCACACTTCTTCCACAGCAATCAGGTTCAAACAGCCCCATGGCTCCAATGCTCTGCTCAGTCTGGGCAGTCCTCATCTCCAAGAGGCCCCGTCAG
Source organism: Lissotriton vulgaris (assembly GCF_964263255.1). NCBI lineage: Eukaryota > Metazoa > Chordata > Amphibia > Caudata > Salamandridae > Lissotriton > Lissotriton vulgaris. The sequence continues at coordinate 310,529 of NW_028252959.1, forward strand.
CATACACTCAACGTCAGCCAACATTGTTTAGGTTTGATGCACCTTATCAAGTGCCGCCAGGCCTGCCCTGCATCCGGTGCACTCTGGCCTCCTGGTCTACCCAAAGTCCCTTTAAAATTCAGGTAAATGACTTCAGGGCGGACCCTGGATCAATCTTTGGAAGGGGTGTTCCATCCTGCATTGCAGCATGAATGCTTTCTGGGATACCACAGTATTATATAATTGCTTGGCTCAGCAACCAGCCTCCCCATCAACAGTTGGGAAAGTTGAAGAAGCACGCCACGCTGCCAAACTTAGTATTTCACTGAGCCACTGTCTAAGCACTACAAAAGGGGGTGGTGATGGACGGAGCATCTGAATCAATCAAACACTAACACCCAGTCAAAAGATCTGGGTTTAATTCATCACCGTTCTTTAGCCCACTCTGCTACCCCAGTTCAGTATGCCAGAAAGCTTGTTTTCGGTCCAGGGAAGACATGGCTTGGCAGTTCGGGCTGGACTGTTCCCAGGACTGTTCCCATGAGGCACAGGGTCAGACTGATTTGCATATAGCCATGTCTGAACTGGGGTGGCAGAGTGGGCTAAAGAACGGTGATAGATTAAACCCAGATCTTTTGACTGGGTGTGAGTGTTTGATTGATTCAGATGCTCCGTCCATCACCACCCCCTTTTGTACCACTGTCTAAGCACAGCAGCAGGCAAGCTCCACCACAGAGGCGCCCTCCCTTTGGGGCCCCACAGCCTGCTTGTACCCAGATTATATCCGATGACTGAGGGGTGGAAGGCAGAGCTCAACAAGCTGCGACCAAAATCTTCGAAAGCTTGGCCGCAGCCTCTTCTTTGCCATTGTTGCTGAACCATGGGCAGCAATGATACAACAGCACCCAAACATTAAGGGTATGACCTTTGGGGAAGAATCCCACAAAATACACTAATTCGCGGACAGTGCCTGGTTAACGTTGATTGACCCCCAACTTTCCGTTGTAGGAGTAATGGAAATATTGAATCAGCATGCAGAGAATAGGGGTTTCAAGTGAAAGTAGCCAAATCAGAAAAGTTAAAAGTAGGGCTTCCACCAGCACTCATCCATAAACAGACAAGACTCCCTTTTTTTGGGCTACTAACTAGAGAGATAGAGATAAGAGATAAGAGATAAGCTATAGATATTTTACACATTTTATAGGCATGGTGAGCAGAAAAACGAAGGATTTAGGCCCAGGTGTCGGTACTGGGGTGAATGTATGATATTTTTCGGTATTCTGTCCATCAATTGTTCTTTTTGCATTTGTCACCCCAAGTGGGACGGGTATACCCAGACGTGGTTCCCGTGATCTCCATGCCACTGGAGTCAAGCTATCCTAGTTGATGAGGGTTGAAAGCCTGAAACCTGGCCTAGGATGCTTGTTTTCAGTCCAAGGAGGACCTGGCCTGGTAGTTCCGGCTGGGCTGTTCCCATTGGGCGCAGGGTCAAGACTGATTTGCATATGGGTGAGTCCAAACTGGAATGGCATGGTATGCATGGTATGCAAATAATCGATGGATTTAGGCCCAGATCTCTGTACGGGGGTGAATGTATGACATTGTTTTGCATTCTGTCCATCAATTGTTATTTTTGTAAGTTCAACATGACAGCACAAATCGACACAGTGAGCTCTCCCTCACACCCAGTGAATACAGTGGAAATCTTAAAGTGGCTGCCACAGTATACTAGACATACCCTCAAGCAAGCTCTCATCACAAGCAGACTCGACTACGGTAAAGCACCCTACGCCAGAATTTCCAAGTATCTCCTGCATAGACTTCAGACCATCCAGGACACTGTTGTAAGACTCCTCCTCAACCTCCCTTATCGCACACATCTCACCTCACTGAGAGAGCTCCACTGGCTTCCCATTCACAAAGGCAGCCAATTAAAACTCCTCACGCACACCTACAAAGCCCTGCACAACACTGGACCAACATACCTGAACAGCCGCGTACAGTTCCACAATCCTCCCTGACACCTACGCTCAGCCTCACTCATTTGCATACACCCTGCATCCACAAAACTAGAGCTTGTTCTCCTAAATCGCACCTAACATATGGAATGACCACCTGCAACTCATAAGAGCCTCGTCTTTGAATATGTCCACGGGGCCACATGCCTACACACCCTCAATCACCACATTACCCTCATGGGTGTTAAGTGCATACACCACAAATCAACATAAAACAGCAGAACATAACATAACTTTGATACAGCTAGATAGAATCACCCTGGTAGATCGAATGCATGCCCTAGATGTAGGAAAGATTTGTGCCACCTCCTTCCACCGCACATGTAATACAGTTACAGATTATCAGAGGGAGGTGTCCGAGAAACTACATATAGCTACTTGTGCAAGCATCGCACTTTCTCCAAGTAGCGGCTTGCTGGATATCATTACTAAACCAAAGCATAAATATGCAATATGAATTCATACAGCAGGCGTTCGTACTGCATAAAGAATAATAGCCATTAGATTGCTTTATCAAATTTTCCCACCTGGAATGTTCTGACCCACACTCTTATGTCAAAATCTAGCACCTTAGGGGTCTGTAGATTTGCTCAGGTACAATGTGTCTCTCTACAGAGTTAGAACTTGCCATGTGACAAACTAATACAGGTCTTTGAGTTTTGGCAAATCTCTGTGTGGTACCCAACCATCTCAAAAGATTGACACTCAAAAAAGCACAGCGACTGCCTGATTTCCAGATGTGACGGTCTATGGTAAAGTAGAAGACATAGCCAGGGGTCCGACAGCAAGCCATAAAAGCCCAGACAGGCTCAAGGTTATGATGTAAGAGCAGGAGAATGCACTTTCAGCACCAATGGTGGAACACCAGCGCAGGCTCAAAAAAGGATTTATCATGCAATCACCCTCTGGGGGTGCCAAATCCTATCCATATCTTCTACATGGGTGCCTAGCTATCAGCGTACTGGGGCACTCTATCATTGGAGGAAAAATGGGTCTCTGACAGTGGTGCTGGTATGGGGTGACTCTATCCCAACACCCTCCATGTTTTGTTTTCCATGCAGCCCCCTCCTCAGACTCGAGGCATCTGGCAGTGGACAGAGGGGGAATGAGTTGCCCACTTGACCTGCCCGTTGTGGACTGGGAGAGTACTGAAGACGTTTTGCACTGTGAGAGTGAGGATACAGCTTAAGTTCTACTAAAAAGTATCTGCTACGCTACTCATCTGAGCCCCTTCCCCACTCCAATTTAGAGTTGAAGTAATCTTAGAATTCAAACGTCTCAAGCTGTCTGTCCATCCATCAACAGCATCTTACCAACCTTTTTTTCTTTCTGCCAAATAACCATTAATAGGAAATACCTACTTCTGCAAAAAAAACAGTATCACAGCGAGGTCTACAAATAGCAGTGGAATTCTTATATCACTTACCATTGGAGCATCTGAAAACACTTGCCTAACGCATTCTGGCAGCTCATTTAAATATAATATGAACAGTAGTGAGACAAGGACGCAGCCCTAATCTACACCGCTGAGTGGAATATCATTTCCGAAGTGAATATCAGTGCAATATCTTTACGTTGACCTGCTATCACTTTGAAGAATCATTGTGTAATTCGGCAACTCAGAATCCACACTTATCTCTCTGTATACTTTCCATTATTTGGCTCTATTAACAGAGTCAAGAACTTTACTAAAATGTATATACACTACAAAGACGTTCTACTATGGCCCATTCGTGAAGCTATCAATAAAACTTGAATGCACCGAGCTCTTCGAAACTTACATTGACAAGGTTTAGTGATGTTTCTTTATTTCACCCATTCATTGAAACGGTCATGAAACATTTGCTCAAAATAACATCATGGTTATTAAAGATTTTTGGCGAAAAAAGGTTGGATCTTTGCCATCACCCACTTTAAATAGAACCTCAATAGCATTCTTCCATGATTCTGGTATCTGAAATTACAGTGTTTCGATCAAAATACTTTTAATAAGAAAGGGGCCCGAGTATATCACATTTGGTAGTTCCACCCGGTGTCCTACAGGGTCCTGGGGCTTATCCCGATTTTGGCGCTTTTATCAAATATGCCATTGCTTTGTATGGCTTCCAGATGTAATGCTTGTACTGTGCATATTTATCTTTAGTAGCACAAGTGAAATAAGAGCCAAACTGTGCCCTTTTCCCCACAGTTTTATGGAGCGTGTACTCGGCCCGTATTTACAGAGCACTTTACACCAGCACCGGAGTTCCATTACACAAGGTCATGCCCATTTTTGGGCACGGGACGATTAACTGATTTGTCAGAAACGCAGGATGTTGAGCTGACACCGAGATTCGAACCCGTTCCCAAGTTTTAAAAGCGGCAGCTCTGACCGTAACGCCCCCAACTCTTCCCCTAATGCCTATCATGAATTGATAAAAACAAATCAACTGTCCGGACGAAATACATTGAATTGGAAATCATTAAACTTGAAACTATTAAAACTTAACCTATGCATGCCGTAACCCATTGAATACTTTTTGAAAGGTAGCTTTGCCAGCTTCTTGTTAAAGAAAGATGGTTGGTCCCATGTGATTCGTTGCATGACCTCAGTTTTCATCACGAGATTACATTCCGTAGGGGTTTTCATTGAACTGCAACCACATCTGAGAGAAAATCGCCGCATTCTTATGGCGAGGCAGAGAGAGTACGAGGAAGTCTAACACGAGGTTGTCCAAAAATAAACCAGTCAATTCATGTGAGTCTGACGAGTGTGTGGGTTAAAACAAAGCTGCTTGCTTGCCGTGTGCTGTCATTTTTTTACACACAACGCATACACTACACATACACAAAAAAGTCCCTTTCCGCTCAGAGTAATGAACGAATTGTACTGCCCACAAGAATCGGTGTTTAATGAGAGCATAAGAAAGAAAACCCTTGCATGTTTGAGGCTGGCAAGCCTCTCCGGCGTAGCAGTGATAACACGGAGAGAAAGGCTCTCACGGAAAGTGTTCTTTGCTCCTATTTTAGTCACTGATGAATAATTTAGCACCAAGGTGGCTAAGTATCAGAGTGTTGCACAGACTTTAATGGAGCTGTGCTAAGAGAGCTCTGCCAAGACAACAAACGTATATACGGAAGTAATACATCTACACACGATCACACGAAATAGAAGGTGTGACTTCAAAATATAGTCGAGTAGAAGGAATAGCCGTGATGATAGATACCAGTACAGCAAAGGACGGCACACAAAAAAGGAAGTTAAAACTAAAGAAGGAAGGGGTTTCCAGGGGAGGAAGGAGCCATGCTAGACAGAAAATAAACAAATAACAGAACTGAGGCAGAAGTACGTTTACAGCAACAGCCCTAATGGTGTTCTTGAATCTCTTAACTGAGGTGTGCTCAAGAAGGGTCTCAGCAGCAGAGCCCAGACCAGCATCCCTTGGACAGACACCACTCAGGACAACCAGGTGTATTCGACCACGCAATCTTGGGTTCGGAAGCATAAGACCTGGTTTTAACAGGAGGGAATCCGCACTCACCGAAATTCAGGATGACTCCTGGACAACGCTCTCCCTGGCCCCTGCACAATGTGAGAGAGGATCCCCCAGCAATGCCCTGCCTTGTTGTGCCCTCACCCATCCCTGACCCCTTCTCCCCAGCACAAAATGACCAGTTATTGAGCCTGGAATAAGGAAGGCCACGTGGAAAAGGACCTGGTAATACCGAGCCACATATTGGTCCCCATTCTAGGGACAATAACTTGAAATGCCTCTAAATTGGTGCAGGAATACCAACTGGAATTGGAGGTTTGGTCGAAGAGTAACCCTGTACTACATAACAGACTACTGGTAACGAGGCATATAGATTGATAAGCGAGGGGGCCCAGCTTTAAAAAAGACACAAATTATTAATTCATTAAAATAGTTCCACGTCAGGGGGATACCAGATGTATGGGACACAGCTAGCAGAAAGCTTTATTCATTTGTGATGCACAGCATATCCGTAAAAAATCTTATGCATGAACAAACACAAGGATTCTAAAAAAAAAAAAAAACAATGGGAATTCCATATGGTTTTATGCGAGACAGTGTCCACCTCTCCCCAAAGCTTGGGGTTCTCCACATGCTCATTTTATATCCCGCTCCACATGCTCATGCCATTGCATTACCTGCTGGAACTGCACTCACATGCAGTGGGTAAACCTTTGGTTTCAAAAGTTGTTGACTTGTAAAAGGCCCCAGGGGTCCAGTTAATAACCTCCTTGCACTAAATCCTAAAAACAAGGGTAACAGGCATGCAGTTCTCACATTTACTTAAGAATTTTGGACAGAAGGTAGAATTTTCACTGGATAGCAAGATTGTCTTCTAAAATGCAACCACAGCATTAACAGGGTTGATGCAGACAGTTCAGCAAAGGGCCTGAAAGCAGGCCTGGTGATGCAGCCAATTCCTGCTGCCCACAGTCAAATGTTGTGCCCAAAGTATTAAGGTATATTTTCATAAACGTTGGATGCAGTATATGATTTAAAAAAGAAAACAATATACTGATAAACTAAAACTAAAGTAAAGCTACGACTAGGACTAGTAATAGTGTGATTAAGCGTAATTACAGTAGTTTTGTTTGGAAATCAACTGGGAAAACCACTGACATTTTCAAGTTGTCAGCTACACACCATAATTCGCACCACAGCTATGTAAACCATAATTAGAACGCATTCAATGCTGAGAACCTCACAACAATTATACCAATAAGTAATACAATCTAATAGGTCAAAGTAGTTAAATAACTTATCAAACAAATAAATAATATTACATTCATAGTCGTCTCTTTCATAGTAATAAACGTTATAGAATATGTAATCTCACTGGCATGATTATTTAGGACATTTGTAATTGCATATGTCAAATCAAGTGTGCCGTCATGAGCATTACACTGAAATTATGGTTTACACGGCTGTTTGAGTTATGGAGCGAGCATCTAACCATGACTTTCTATTTTCAGTGGCTTTCAAGTTTAATTCACAATCGGAACTGCACTTTGACCGTGGGTATAGCCAATCCTAACCATTCATTCTCTTTACATGTTTTTCAATATATGAGAGAGGTAACCACATAAATATATCCAATATTACTACAGATGGATTCGGTAGACATCATAAACTTGAGGCTGAAAGGCATAGTGGGTTGTAAATGTGACCAGAACACGAGATGGCAATGTAAGACCATTATTACGTGTTACCAGTTATATTTTGTTTATAATACATGCTTATTTTGTGGTTAGTTCGAAAAAGGTGTTTTTAAGAAATGAAAATGTGTATTGAAAATAGTAACTGAAATGCTGAACTACATGGTTTGGTCATCTGCCGTAACAAAAAGAGCAACACTTAATTATGCAGTTAAAAATATACAGCCAGATTCATCAAGCCGAAATCGGCTCGCAAAGGGCCAGATTCTGAGAATCTGGCCCTTTGCGAGCGCTATTTTTGCATTTGGGATTCAACATCCCAAATACAAAAATCGCAATTCTGAAAATCGCTAAATTGCGAATAATTGCATTTAAGGAATCTCAATTTGAGATTCCTTAAATGAAATTCATGAACCATTTTAAAATTGCGAATTCGCAATCTGGGGCCGCTATTTACCGCGAATTCTAACTACGAGTAAATAGCGAAAACTTAGAAAACTGCACTTTAGTGCATTTTTCTAAGTTGTATGTTACACACACACACACACGTCCTTTGGACATGTGTGTGCGAAACACCAGTGTACATTACCATTTCAGGGGTGCAACAGGATGTCCTTTGGACACCCTGGCACCCTTGAAATCGCTTCCTTATTTGCGAATCGCTATTTGCTAATCGCAAATAAGGAATGACTCCAAATTGATTCCTATGGGCCTTTAGGCCCATAGGAATGAATGGGGAGTCATTCCTTATTTGCGATTAGCAATTAGTGAATCGCAAATAAGGAAGCTTTAGAAATCGCAATAAATATTGCGATTTCTACATGAATCCCGTTTTGCGAGTCTTTAAGAGCGATTCCTTAAAAATCGCTATTAAGGACTCGCAAAACATGACAATGATGAATCTGGGGGATAGACTTTTAGAAAGAAAAAAAAGCACTCATTCGGTCTGCAAAAGGAAGAGATTTTTTGAAGTGGTACGTTACATGCTGCACATGACAATGGCCAATGATTGGAATCAGAATCTTTAGGTTTTGTTTACCATTCATGATTACGTTTTTATTAAGCTTGGCAATGGTCGAGGCCAGTAGAATATGCAACCCTGTAGCTGCATAATGATGGATTTACCACACACCTTGCTGTATAATTTGCAGACTTCCAACAAAAAATGTAATTGTAGCTCAAATGGATCAAAATACTACTACTGCTGCATAGTTTATACATATTCTCTAGAAAGAAAAGTTGAAAGGGAATTAGGTTTGAATAGTGGCTGCGCATTAAAAGAAAAGTTAAAATCACACTTCACACTTTAAAGGGCTACCTTCATCTCATGTTTCATCAGCCTCAAGTGTCACCCCTCTTATTACTTGATAAAGCATGTGTTTTAACTGCTGTGTTGCGAGCGTGTGATCTTTACACTTTGCACTTTGGGGAATTGACAGTGGGGGGAAAATGTATTGTGTTTTTTTAAAAGCCTTCTACTTGGGGGCTTGTCCAAGATGGCGACCTGATCGGACGCAGGTCTCCGCGGCTCCCTGCCCCGATCCCTCCTAAAGCCCCTAAAAGTGACGCCTAACCTGCCCAGAGCACCTCGCACACCGGATGCCGGGAGCTGAGATCGGCTGTTGCCCCCGGAGAGCTGTCGCTGGTTCTGCGCGACCCCCGCAATGCTCTGAAAAGGAGAGATAACTCAGCCGCGACTCCTGAAATGGCGGCCGCCCTGGAGCAGTGACCTGTTTGCACATTCCCTGCCCTGGCCCCCGATCATCAGACGGGCCGGCTGGCTGCCTGTAGAGCCTACGGGGACGACCCACTGCTTCCGGCCCTGGGTCCAGGACCAACACAGAGCGCTGATTGCCGCCATTGCGACCTGGCTGGTGGTGGAGATGGGGCCGGCCGGGAGTCGCGAAAATTGAGTCCACGGTCTCGGGCCTAACCGCGCGGAGCAGCTGCAGTTTACACCACGACCATGCCAGAGTATCCCTGTGGTGCGGAGGCAGCATTCGAGGCACGTTAAGCACAGCACGATGCCCCCGAGACGGGCTGGCCGGGTGTCCTGAGGCGGGAAACCCCGGCTTTGGGCCTGCACGGCTATCGAACCAGGAGGAGATGGCAGCGACGCAACTCACCAGCGAAGCCCGGAGGAATCGGCCTGAAGGAGCAGCGGACGAAACCGGGAGGCCGGGGCTGTGACGGAAGGCGGCCTGGGCACACCGGAGACAGACGGGCAGCACCAGACCAGTGAGCAAAGGTGAGGAGAGCAACGGTGGGCACTACAGAGGATGCTCGGGGGGCATAATCGAGCTCCCGGTGTTGGGACCGGCTGGGCCTGAAGGCCGCGCTGCGCCGGCGAGGAGGTGGTGGGACAGCGCGCTTCCCTTTGGCGCTGTCGGACATTTAAGCCCTGTCCACTTCTTGCCGTCCATGCATGTAGCCACCCGGGGATCACCTGAAGACGGGTGCTGACGTTTGGAGGGGGAGGCCTACCCAGATATGCGACCTTGCCTGGCTGCTCCTGCCCGCCTGCTGGTGGTCGTCGGGGACCGGCGGTGAGACGCCGGGACTCCCTGAAGAAGCCACCCATTGACTTGTTGTCCCTTGGTGCCACGAGGGCTGCTGCCACACTATTGAGCCCTGGGTCCCGGACGCTCCACAAAAGACTGGCTTTGACCAAGCGGTGAGGGGCAGAGTGCAAGCCGTCATTGGCGCAGCGGCGGGCCGCCTCGTTCTCCGTCAAGGACCCCCGACACAGCAGTGAGGGCGCCAATTTCCCCACAGCACAGATCGCAATTACCCTCGGGATTGCCGGGCCTCGGCGCTTGCCTCCGGCCCCCTGAGGACCACCGGATGGGACCGTTCCGGCGGCTGGACGCGACATGGCGGGCCTAGGGGGAAAAAAGTGACCCAGACACTCCCGGAGAGATTGGCAAAATCCCAACACAAGGCCGGCAAGGACCCACCCTCCCCTGAGACCGCAAGAATGCCGCCGGAGCCATCCGGCGACCAAGTGCCCATCCCCAGGTCCTTTCTGGGGACATTGTTCAATTCCCTCAGGGATGATTTCAAGTCCCTGAAGCAGAAGGTGGCAGGAGAGGTCCGGGAACTCAGACGAGACGTGGAGGGTCTTGGGGAAAGAGTAGTCGCCATCGAGGAGGCCGACCAAACTAGAAGCAGCGAAATCGAACAGCTCCAACAGGAAGTCCTGAGACTTACAGACCAACAACTGGACCTCCAGGCCCACGCGGAGAACCTTGAAAACCGCTCCCGTCGCAACAACATACGGGTCCAGGGGGTCCCCCAGAAAGCAGAAGGGACGGATGTCACTAGCTACCTACAGGACCTTTTACGAAACATCTTGGGGGAACCTGCTGACTTTATCGTCCGCATTGACAGAGTTGGGCTTCCTAGACGCGCTTCCGCCCCACCGCCGGACATCTTAGCCTTTCTCCCAAACTCCCCGCTAAAAGAGAGGATTCTTCGGGAAGCCAGACGGGCACAACCTCTTCAATTTCAAGGCCACCCTGTCGCCCTATACCAGGATCTTTCGGCCATCACACTACAAAAAAGGAAAGCGTTTAAAGTTGCGAGGGACTTTCTGGGACGGCAAGAAGTTCCATATTCATGGGGCTACCCGTTCAGGCTGATATTTAAATGGAATGGGGCCCTACACCAAATGTGCTCGCTCAAAGACACTTGTGCTCTTCTGGGACTTGATCTGGAAGAAGACGCGCCAAAGGTGAGAGCATCGCAAGGGTCCTCCAGAGGAGACTGGCAAACAGTGGGCCGTAGACGATCCCCGCCGCAACGCTTGAAACCCGAGGCCCACATCATAACGCAGGAGAGGGCGACGGCAGTGGCGGAAGTAGCCAGGGAGACATCACCCTCTAAATGATCTTTACACTTGAGGGGGGGATTGATCATAGCACGTACCATGCTCATGGGCTGAAGGGATGCCGGGTGGGGGGCCGCGATGGCCGCCATTGGACATGACCCTTGTAAGTAACTTTATGTGGGCTTTTGGCCGGGTTCTCAAATAAGTTCACGTACAAGGGAGTTCTAGGCAACGATGGTTTTATTGTTTTGTACTGCCTTCTCTTTTGTACAGGCACTCTGTAGAACGGTAACGGGTTGTCGGCGTCCTCTGCCGCTTGTTTGGCCGCTCCTAACCGCCAAATCTCCCGGTGCCTTCTGGTTGTTGTAGGCCTTGCTTCCGCCGTTTTTGCCTCTCGTCAGTGATGCCACCAAAACAGAAAGAAACCAATATTAGGCTACGTTTTTCGGTGCTTAATCAGGGTAGGGAAGTGAGGGATCACACGTGCTCTTCAGTATTAGGGTGCCGGTAACGTGAAGGAAGGGTAACAGTGCACAGAAGGTCGGTTGCTCGTGTTACGGCGGTTTACCCCACTTACGGCCCGCCCACCCCGTGAACCGTGACCGTACCTGCTCTAGCCACACTTTGTGTGAAGTGTGGCTGGGCGATGCGCCTTCCCTTTGGCCTCCCGGCTTGTCGCAGTCGTCTCTGGTCTTTCGTCCCTCGGCTTCCCAGGTCTGTGTTCTACTGTCTCCCTTGACACCTGCCTCCGTCCTCCGTTGTTCTTCTCCCGCCTCCTCCTTCCGATGGTCCACGCTCCACTCCTCTCCCGACCTCCTCCTCTGCTCACCCGTCTCCTCCAGCCGATGTTCCCCGCTCGTCTCCTCTCCCGACCTCCTCCTCCTCCGCTCACCCGTCTCCTCCAGCCGATGTTCCCCGCTTGTCTCCTCTCCCGACCTCCTCCTCTGCTCACCCGCCTCCTCCTCGATCGCGATCTTCGTTTCTCCGTCTTCCGTTCTCCTCCACTCCGCTCCTCTCTCACGCCACCACTCTCCACTACCTCCGGGTGTAATACACACCTGAGTCCGGGTTGGGCGTTCCTTTACTTCCAGCTGGTGGGCGGGTCCAGGGTCCAACTCCGCCCAGTTAAAGTAACACGGCTCCCCCTGGTCCTGTGAGGGTTTGAACCAGTCGTCTGCCGTTTTCCAGGTATCCGTGTGCTGTGCAAAAAGAGGGGACACAGGTAAAGGTAAGCCAGGAGGGCCCGAGTCCGGGTCCTCCTCGTCACACTTTACCACGGCCCTGTGTGGACTGGCAGGACTGGGACTATACATTCTTATGGTTTGGGGGTTGGGAAGTGGGCATTGGGTGGGGGGAGATGAACATTCAGGTCTGAGAATTTGGGTCTTGGTTTGGGCGAGTTGGTTTGGGAGTTGGGGCAAGGGGGGGGGCAAGGGGAAGAGAGGGATTGGGGGGGCGATGTTGGGACGGGGTTAGGAGTGGGATTGCGGGAGGTAGCCAGTGTGCCAGGGGGTTCTGTGGGACTGGAGTGCTCATCGAGTCTTCATTGGCTCCAACAATGGGATTGCATTTACATAGCCCATGGATCGTTTGATCTCCTATGATGGAGTCTAGTTTGAAGGTATTAACCCTTAATGTGAAGGGCTTGAATAACCCTATTAAACAGAGGGCTGTGATCTTGTACCTGGAGAACTCCGGGGCCGACATATGTTTATTACAGAAAACCCATCTCCTGCCTAAAGACTGGCATAGGATGCGCTCACGCGCCTTTCCCCAGCAGTTTTTTTCCTCTCTCCCAACAAAAAAGGCGGGGGTGGCTATTTTGGTATCCAAGCGCTTCCGTGGCAGCGTGGGAGACAGGATGGGGGAGATCAAGGGCAGGCTGTTAGCATACACCTTTTTACTGGGGGGCCAGCGCTTCACGATCGTCTCCCTCTAAGCCCCAAATTCGGGACAGGAAGCCTTTTTAAAGGGTGCCATTTCTGAGTCACTTCAGTCCCCTACCTCTCTCTTGCTCATTGGGGGGGGGACCTCAATCTAGTGATGGACACAAATGTAGACAGGTCGGAACATCGCTATGGGGACACCCGCGCCATTACAGCCGCTGGTAAAGACTGGCTACGCGAGAGAGACCGAGGGGATCTATGGAGGGCTACACATCCCAACACATCACACTTCACATTTACTCCCATGTACACCACACGTATGCCAGGTTAGTCCACTACTTGGGTTCCTCTGAACTACTTACCACTCTCAGAGACGTGAGCATGGTGCCGGCGGCATTGTCTGATCACGACGCGGTGGAGTTGACACTCCAGGTCCCCAAATCCACCTGCCCCCCTGGAGCGTGGCGACTGCGGGAAACCCTCTTACAACGGCCGGAGGTCACCAAGCAACTTCATGCGTGCCTCGCTGATTATCTGGCTATTAATGACACCCCCGAGACTTCGGTGTCTGCCCTCTGGGGGGCCTTGAAAGCGGTGGCTCGCGGCGAGCTTATCGCAATTGCAGCAGCAGAGGCTAAGGTCCGCAAAGCAAAAAGGGATGACCTTACTGCTCAGGTCTCTGAACTGGCGAGGGTCCACAGTCGCACCGGCGCCCCGCGGGTCTGGAGACAATTGAAGACCGCCAGAGCCCAATTAGCCAGCCTAGATACAGATCGGGCGGATTTCGCCGCTCTGTGCCTCCGTCACTCCTATTACATCGGGGGGAACAAAACTTGCCGCTTACTTGCTAGCGCCCTGAAGGCGAAAACCCAACGTTCCAAAATTACTAGCCTCACGGATGACTCTGGCCTGGATATCACTGGAGAGAACCAGGTCGCGGAAGCGTTCCGGATATTCTACGCCACTCTATATAAAGCAGATTGTGTCGTCGTCGGATGTTAATACCTACTTGGAATCGGCGAAGGTCACAGAGCTATCTCAGGCCAGCGCGGATGCCCTAGATGCCCCTATCCGCCTGGATGAGGTACTCGCTGCTATCTCTCGCCTTCGCCCTCTCAAATCCCCAGGGCCTGCCGGCTTTTCGGCCGGGTTTTACAAAACCGTCAGCCAGCTTCTGGCTCCTGTTCTCACCCGGCTCTTCAATTCCTTTGAGGCCCCGAGCTCCATCCCCCCAGATATGCTTGCAGCCGAGATAGTAGTATTGCCTAAACCAGGTAAGAAACCCACACGTTGCTCCGCGTTCCGACCTATATCCTTACTTAACCTGGACCTGAAACTCTTTACGGGGTCCTAGCGGCGCGTCCTGGTCCATGTCTGCCCGGGATCTTGGAACCCGACCAATCGAGCTTTGTTCCGAATCGCCAATGCAGCGATAACACACGGATACTTCATTTGATTGACAAGGATCACTTCCAAAACTCGGATTCTGCACTGCTGGCTGTCGACGCTGAGGAAGCGTTCGACCGGGTTGACTGGACCTACCTTCAACAAGTCCTGCGGCGCTTTCGGCTAGGGGACCGCTTTCAGGCCTGGATCGCGAGCTGCTACCACCGTCCTCGGGCTAGAGTTCGCCTGGGCGGCCTACGTTCGGACCCTTTTGAGATCCAGCGTGGCACGAGGCAGGGGTGCCCCCTCTCGCCTCTCCTGTTTGCCCTGTACATAGAGCCCCTCGCGCAAAAGATTTGCGACAACCCTGCCATCCAGGGCATGACCTTTGGCCGGGAACCTCGTGTGATCGCCCTTTACGCCAACGATATCATAGCTGCTCTGGATCGTCCAGACCGCTCCTTCCCCGCCTTCCTGGCAGAGTTAGAATCCTTTGGAGCTGTCTCCAGCTTCAAAATCAATAGGGGGAAATCCTTCATACTGCCTCTGGGCAAAAATGCCCAAACACAGGCAACTCTACCTGCTTATGGGAGAGGATTACTGTCGACCGCACAACTCCCATACTTAGGTGTCACTCTTACTTCATCCACGGAGTCTACGGTGACTCATCTACTCTACTCCCAAATTCGGTTCGATCTCTCACGCTTGTCAAAGCGACCCCTTTTCCTGCTAGGACGTGTTGCGGCAGTGAAGATGTCAGCTCTGCCCAAAATTCTGTACATTTTCCAGACCCCTCCGGTGTTCCCTCCAGCTGGCACCATCGCGAGCCTACAAGCTGCCTTCCATCATTTTATCTGGGAAGGCAAGCGGGCACGCCTACATAAACGACTAGCATACAGGATTGCGGACGAAGGGGGCCTCGGTATCCCCAACCTTTTACAATACTTCCAAGCCGCACAACTCCGATATCTGGTCAAGTGGTTCAGAGCAGAATCCGAGAAGCGATGGTTATTTCAGGACAGAGCGATGGCCCAGACATCCCTCTGGAAAATCATGTTCCTTCCCCGGCAGCATCGGCCACGCTACCTCCTGCGATCCCCTATTACTCGTACTGTCATGCAGGTCTGGAACGCGTCGCGATCAAGAAAGGGCTGACTACCTTCCCTTCTCCACTTACCCCCTATCTTGGATAACCCGGAGTTCCCGCCAGGCAATGCTCCTCATGCATTTCCGCAATGGCGCGGCGTCAGCTGCCTCTCTGCCGGCCACCTCTTCGACTTACAGGGCTTTCTCACCCTCGCGGACATAATCCAGGGCTATGACGTTGTCTCCCCTCACTTATTTCAGTACTTCCAACTTAGGCACTGGCTCACACGTCCAGACATCGCCCCCCTAGTTGGTAGACCCATGACGACTTTTGAGGAGTGGCTGGTGACGAAGGACTCGGACAGGCATCTTATCTCAGACCTCTACAAAATGCTAACACCCCGCTACTTCGGGCAAGACAGCAGGCCAGAAGCGATGGGAGGCAGAACTGGGGAGGGCCCTGTCACCCAAGGAATGGAGTTATGTGTATTATAGAGCCTCTCACACTACTCGCAACACCGCAGGTAGGGAAGCGGCGACGAAGTTGGCCATGTACTGGCATCTCACTCCAGTCCGGCTCAACAAAGGTAACCCAACACGTAGCATGCTGTACTGGAGAGGCTGCGGGGAAAGGGGCACCTTGACTCACCTCCTCTGGGAGTGCCGTGAAGTCCAGGACTATTGGAAGGCGGTACTGGACGACATTGATTCCACCTTTGATACTGAAATCCCTAGATTCCCAGCTTACACCATTTTAGGCCTACCTAATGCAATCACCTTTCCCCTAAAGTCTCCCAGAGGTTGCCAGATGGGGATCGCCATGCAAGCCGCAACACAACACGTTCTGTCCCTCTGGGGCTCAAATGCCAGGCCCACTTACACGGGATATTAAACAAAACAAGAGCAACCCATATGTCCTTGCAAACTGCGTAAGTACAGTTGTACTAAAGAAACAACGTCACAAGGAACTCATTTAAAATTTTTGATAACAGATTTGTGGCAATTTGATTGATTGCCCTGCCTGATAGAAAACTATATACTGGTGATCTCTTCTGTATATTACTATGATTTAATCATTACATTTTACACTGACAAGCTCACTGAACAACCCAATGGTTATAGCCTATTTCACTGAACTAGGCACTTTATTTCTGCAAAAGTCAGCAATTTATATACATTTCACATAAAAACATTAAATAAACATTGAAAACAATTTTTGAAAAAAAAAACATTCACATAACCCCAAGTGTGGTGACCGTAACCATATTTACAGTGAAAAGTTGTGACATATTCAAAATCAAGGTTATCAGTACAGAAACAAAAGGAAAAGGACACTGTATAAAATGAGACGATTTTGTTTGTTGTGTGTCTCTTTAATCTATTTCGTCGACGGCGTTTCGACCCTCTCTAGATACCGGGTCTCATCAGGACTGTTTATCTGGGGACAGTACTTGCATGTGAAGCAAAGGAAATCCAACGATTATGGGACTCGTCTTTTATCCCGAGCCAGTAGAAATGATTAACATCTGCTTAGACGATTACTCCGCTTGATACTAGGTGTATTCGCGGCGTGCATTTACTTCTTGTTAGTCCAAGAAGGCGGGGAGAGAAAATGCTCGATCCCACTTCGTTTACGATCAAAACACTCGGCCACTCAATGATGGACCGAGACCGGAATAGTTTTCCTCCGGCACAGCTGCAGCAACAATTAGTTTGCGAGGCCCAGATAAACAGTTCTGATGAGACCCGGTATCTAGAGAGGGTCGAAACGCCGTTGACGAAATAGATTAAAGAGACACACAACAAACAAAATCGTCTCATTTTATACAGTGTCCTTTTCCTTTTGTTTCTGTACTGATAACCTCGATTTTGAATATGTCACAACTTTTCACTGTAAATATGGTTACGGTCACCACACTTGGGGTTATGTGAATGTTTTTTTTTTCAAAAATTGTTTTGAATGTTTATTTAATGTTTTTATTTGAAATGTATATAAATTGCTGACTTTTGTAGAAATAAAGTGCCCAGTTCAGTGAAATAGGCTATAACCATTGGGTTGTTCAGTGAGCTTGTCAGTGTAAAATGTAATGATTGAATCATAGTAATATACAGAAGAGATCACCAGTATATAGTTTTCTATCAGGCAGGGCAATCACTCACACGGGATGGCTGCATAAAATCTGCTTCACCTTGGGAATGGAACGTATCCACGCCACGCTCACACACTCCACGGCTGCCTATCGGAAGGTATGGCTCCTGTTGCTTTCCCTCCTGTCCAAAGAATTTAACGAGATCACATGCCCCAAGTACCTTCGCTTGCTACGACTCACAGAGACCACACATGACCCCTTGTGATCCTCCAGATGACTGCGATATTTACTACACGAATGCATCCATGATTGTTTCACATGTTCGGCACACTGGGTGGGGTGGGAGAGGTGGGGGGGCGTGGGATGGGGTGGGAGTTTTGGTTTTGGTCTTTGTTCCTACAATTTCGTCACCTCACTACATGTGACATTTGCAGCCCAGGCACTATACCTTTGTTATGTCAACTACAACTAGCCAGCTATTTGATCTGTAGAGAACATGTACTTATCTGTATCGATTGCCTTTCATGCCGGATGCATTTCCTTCATATTGTAGTGCCTACTGTTGCTCTTAAAATCAATAAAACAAATTTGAAACTAAAAGCCTTCTACTTTTTAAACTGGAGATTGCACTGAATGGTTCTCGCGCACTGTACACTTAAGGCTTCGCCTTTCATTTCCCTGTTCCTCCTCGGATAGACGGAGGCGGCTAGAGGAGGCGGCTAGAGGAGGCGGGGCAGAGTTAGAAGCTGAAGGGAAGTGGCGGCTATATTAACACGGTCAACATGGTGACGGCCCATCAGGATATGCAAGGCACACCTCAGCTACCTTTGTGTGACCGTCTAGAGTTAATGCACAAGAGCCCAACTGTCAGCCAACCCAGTTGTGTAGAGGAACAGAATGGTTAAGCAAGAAATTGCCCACTTTCTAAAAGCAGGCCTACTCCATGCTGGCAAATTAACTTAAGCTGGAAGAAACAGGTGTTCTGTTCATTCATAAAGTGAATTAGCAATTAAGAGACATTTGCCAACTGCTAAAGGTCCGAGGTCAAATGTCAGTAGGTCTTTTTACTAATTGTTGCTTATTTGTTCCTGGAAAATGGTGTTTACTTTTCTCTTATTACAGTTAATGTTTTTGTCAAGTGAGCTATCTGACAATAATTGTGAAACAAAAGGCTGTAGAATGTCACTTTTTATTCTCTATCACAACATTTAAACAGCTTGTAAATGAATAGTACAAGTATTTAAAACTATATTAGGAATTGAGAAAACTTTTTTTGTAATTCAGAAGTGTGATGCAAATAAAGATTCAAATAAAAACAAAACAAATCAGAACACTTTACTTGGTGATGTGCAAATGACAAATATTGAACTTTATTTCCAAACATTGTACTCTTGTAGTTTTAAAACCATGTCAGTGACAAATTATGTGGACATTTCAATGTAAAATCTGCTGATTGCAAAGGAGTGTGCTGCTACATTATGCTTTAGTTATGTATTTATTAAAAGTGATAGTTTTTAAACATGATTTGAGAAACATTCCTGCCCCTGCCCTGATGACAATGTAGTCAATGAACTAAGAGGCAAGTCAGCGCCATGTGTTTCCTATATGTGGCTAGATTTGTATTCTATATGGAGCTAATGTTTAGTCTATTAAATCAAACAAAAGAGTTTTCTGTACAGCAGATGTGCTGAACTCACATATTTAAAGATGCTCTCATATGTGAAAAAGAAGAAAATGGCGTCTCAGTGAACAAAAATACTTGCCCAGGATCAAATAATTTGAAAAAGGTTTATGGTTCAAGAGCATTATAATTAGGTCAAGTAGATGTTTTAAGTCACTAGACCTGCAGGTATAGTAACATTTTTAGGATTTTTTTGCAGCCCGAAAAGTGGCATTTGCAAATACACAATTTAAAAGCCAACTTTACCAAAATATGTATTTTTATATTGTGAATTCAGAAAGCCCAAACTCCAAATCTCAATCTGCTCTCAATGAGAAATTACATTTACAAGATATTGCAAGGCAATCCCCCATGTTACCCTATGGGAGAGACCTTCCTTGCAAGAGTGAAATACTAAATTAGCCGTATTTCACTATTAGGACATGTAAAACATACCAGTGCATGACCTATCTTTTAAATACCCTGCACCCTGCCCATGGGGCTCACTTAGCCCAACTTTAGGGGTGACTTAAATGAAGTAAAAGAAAAGGTTTCGGCCTGGCCAGTGGGTGCACTTGCCAGGTTGAAACGGGAGTTTACCACTGCACTCACAGACACTGCATGGCAGTTCTGAGATTTGATTTAAAGGCCTTGGGCACATCTGGTGCACTTTACTAGGGATATACTAGTAAATCAAATATGCCACTCATGGATAAACCAATCACCAATACAACTTAGACAGAGAGCATATGCACTTTAGCACTGGTTAGCAGTGTTAAACTGCCCAGAGTCCTAAAGCAAACAAAAAATGTCAGAACAATAGGAGGAAGAAGGCAGGCATAAAGTTTGGAGATAACCCTGTTAAAATGGCCAGGTCCAACACTGACCATAGCTAGCATATAACTGGAGTTAAAAAATGTCCAAGCTGCCTTCTTTCCAAGCCATGGCCCTAGTAGTAAAGACAACCAGCGGCTGCAACTTCGCTCTGCCTGATGACATAAGGTTAGCATACCTTATTGCTGTTCCCGAGAAATTATCTTCTGCTACATAGATTACTGGATAAAATGTGTATGCCTACTCCACATCTGGAACCAATACTATAGCTTGTTCCTGAACAATTGTAAATACTGCTTTCCAGGACACTTTCACTCCAAGGGTTTCTCAGCTACAGAGTCAATCGTATTACTAAAGCGCCATAGCATTATTATAGTGTACACGGATTGGGAGCCGTCCAATGGCTCAGGGGTTTTTAGGTCAAAGCAAAGTTTTTCCTGCTTTGATCAGAGTCTATTTAGAGTTGGCTTGGCAGTTTAGGTTGCACTGTTCCCATGGGGTACAGGGTCAAGACTGATTTTCATATGCCTGGGTCTAAACTGGAATGGTGTGGCTTGCAAAAAACGATTGATTTAACCCAGATCTGTGACGGGGGGAATGTTTCAATAATTCAGCATTCCGTCCATAATCTGTTCTTTTTACACTGGTCACCCTAAGTGGGAAGGGTATGCCCAGACGTGGGTCCCATGCTCGCTATGTCACCAGATTCAAGCTAGCCTGGCTGATGAAGGATGTTAACCTGAAACCAGTCCCAAGATGCTGGTTTCTGGTCCAGGTAAGACCTAGCCTGGCAGTTTGGGCTAGACTGTTTCCATGGGGAACAGGATCACTACTGATTTGCATATGGCTGGGTTTCAACTGGAATGGCGTGCCGTGCAAAAAAATGATGGATTTAACCCAGATCTGTAACTGGGGTGAATGTTTGATTAATTCAGCATTCTGTCCATCTTCTGTTCTTTTTGCATTTGGAGTATGAGAGCATCTTCAGAGATGAGCAATGTGACAACAGGAGATTTGGGAGAGACTGCACTTCACACACGAATGTAGACAAAAAAGTATATTGATGGATCATAGATACCCAAGACAATGGACTCAAACAGGGTGGTGTTCTTTAACATTTCCTACTTAGGTCCTCCTTGTGAGGTGTTGTGAAAAACTGATGCCGAAATACCCAAAATAAAAAATAACACAGGTTTGGTAATTACAAGGTACAGAATTACCTCACCATTATGGGTTTTGGCTTATAAAATAAAGACTTACTCTGGATATTGTTGTTGGCAGAAATAAAATGGCGTACAATATAGTGGTGCAGAGTAGATTGGCGTAGAGTGCAGTGACACAGAGTATTGGTTTTGTGTAAAGTGGTGCTGAGCGCATTGCATGGGGTGTAGAGTGCAGCGGCGTCGAACAGAGTGCCGTGGATTGGCACAGGGTAGATTGCAATGGCGTACAGTGGAACGTGGCAGAGTGGAACAGAGTGACATATAGTGCAGAGGTGTAGAGTAGATTGTTTCAGAGCTGAGGGCAATGGCTTAGAGTACAGTGTCGCAGAGGGCCAGTGTCGTAGTTACTAAGCGCAAAGCCAATGGTAAACAAAGGGCGGAAGGCATTCCCAGGAAAGCCTTCCGAATGTCATCAAGATGTCATTAGCAAACACTTAAACCTAAAAACTATTGAATGGATCTACACAAAATAGCATTTTTTTAAGCAAAGGTCCAACCTTCTGCTACATTAGGTGTACTTGCATTCAGCTATTTTTTTAATGTAGGAGAGCAAAGTTTTAAATGGGAAAAAAAACAATCTTTTTCTTGGCTTCGGTTAGACGAATCAGCGCAAAAAGTTCTATAAGGGAGCCAAAGTAAGGGCACTTTTTATGGGAAAGTTGCACGCAGATTCATTGAACAGCGCCTCGGTGGAAAGTCAGACCTAACTATAACTACACTAGAGCCAGCACTGGCATATGTAATAAATGTATATGTATACATAAAGAAAAACACACAAAGATTAAAATAAGCATTGACAAATCTAACAGGTTGAAAGAGAGTAACAACAAAAAAATGTGAAAGGGACATGAGAAATCAAGAGAATGAGTAAAAGAAAGCTTAATAAAAAGTGAAAGAGACCCTCAAAATCAAACGAGTGCTCCTTGAGAGGGAGGAAGAAAGGACAAATAAGCCATGGAGAGATACCTTATGAATTTTGAGTATTATAAAAAGAATTGATTTGAAATAAGTTTACCTTGTACCAAGAATCAATATATGTCCCGCAGAGGAAATGAAAGAAGCGCGAGATGCTAGTTGTTGTTGTTCAGTGGAATGGTGCTTGCGAAAGCGTGGTAATGATAGAAAACCTACAAGAGTGAAAGAAATCCCTTGAACTTTACCATCAGAGAAAAGTGAATAAAAGCCTCACTGGGAGGGATGAAGCAAGTCCCCAGAGAATAATTGTGGTAGGGCCACAGGGGGGCAGAAAGTGGTGCAACTATAAATGCACCAGCCTCAAGGCTTTATATTATCAATGAAACACCCAGATCAAGAAATACTGAATAAACCCAGAGAGAGGAAGTCAACAATAGTACTAGCAAAAAGAGAAAGAGTGAAATTACCCCACAGAGAAAGCATGTACATAGCCCACATAGGAAATTGGTGGAATATGCCTACACACAATGGAATTAAAAGAGAGACAGAGAAAGGCAAAGAAGGGAAGAAAGAGCTTCAGAAAAAAAATTCAAAACTATGTACAAGAGTGAAAAATGTGAAAGAGAAATTCACATAAATAAGCAATAAAGGAACCCCACAGAAAGAAAATAAGTATAAAGGAAACACTGAGGCAGATTAAACCAGTTATTTCTTCACAAATGCTGGTTGTCAGCCTTTAGTGCGTGTACAGTGTGCTGGATTGGGAGTATAGGGGCCACATCTTCGGAGTACATTCCAAACCATAAGTAAAATCCTACTCTGTGTTTGGTATTAAATCTTCTCATACCAACTTGACAACACTTATAACACTGAATATTTGGCAGCAGGGAGGCAAAATTATCATCATACCAAGCAACTTGAATACACTTACACTCAATCCTGTTGCATATAGAATGTGTTTGTTTATAAAAGACAACTATTTGGCGGCATGTTTTATTCTGCTTGATATATTGTGATCATGGCTTTTTCGTAAAAAGATGGTTTTATTCAATCAATTCTCCTTGTAATCAATGATTATTATTGACATAAGCTGTTCTGAATTTTACTTGTGATCATGAAATATTATTTTAACAATGTTAAATTAAAAAGAATTTAGCAATCCTCATGAGCTTTTCAATATAAATGTATTTTCTGTGACTACTGGAGAACATTCTTCAAACCAGAAGACAACAGCCTCTCAGACACCCTACAGGAGGAAACTGCCACGAGGGGAAGGTTGTGTTATAATTTCAAATACACTTCTCTAACTTCAAGAGAAGTTTCCATTTAGCTCTGTCTTCAGATGAATTTGGAGAAGATGCCTTAATCTGTTTTCTGAAGTAGAGTAGGCTGGGGTAGAGCTAGGTCCTGAGTTCTGATAGAATGGCTATGAAGCTAGAGTTGGAGAAACAGGCAAGTCGAATAGCGGTCGCACTGTGGGTAGGTAGGTATTAGCATATGAAGCTTGAGTTATATAGTACTAGGTTGCATTGGTTCAGGTGCTCTTTAGGAAGTCGGTTTTAGGAACTGGAGCCAAGCATTAAAATGATCAACCCTCCTACTTTTTTGACTTTGTCAATTTGGTCCTTGATCGATAATGGTGTACCTCAGTAGTTGCCTTTTCGTGTGGTAGTGACAAGCTTGAAGAAGGAGCCAGAGTACGTGTTAGTATGCAGGAAACAACAATGAACTATCTAAATACAAAAACTGTGATGCATGTGTTAAAACCTTAGCACTACTTGATTTCTACACTACATTATCAGTTACAGTACTGACACCATTGAAACAGTAAAATGAAATGGCAGCATTGAGAGACTCCAAAACCAGGTTTGCTGATCTCACAGCTGACAGAAAATGCTGGCAAACCTATTTCATGATTTAGAGAAGGCTGACGTCTCGAAGATGAGCAGAGTTAAGATCCCTGCGCTCCGCTCCTAGATGACAGGCTTCTCCTCTCTCGAACCCCATCTGGGTTACAAATTTTACTAAATAAATTTGAGGACTTCTGCCCCTTAAAAGGGTTGGAAATCAACACACCGAAGACCAAACTCATGGCCTTTAGACCCCATAGAAGCTTCATAACCACTTCCTTTCGGATTTATTTCTAAAGTTTTATATAGCACGAACAAGATCCCGAAGGATATCAGAGCGCTTTCCAAAGGAATCGAATATCGCCAACAGGAAAAGACTACACAACCAAAATACTTGCATAAGTACAGACAAATAATCGGAAAAATCCCAAACATATGAATCAATGAGAGTAGTACCATAAACGGGTATGTAGCAGACCACGAAAGGGATACACAATGCGGAAAAGAAGTGCATAGATCCAATATCGACAATAAGTAGGAATACACATTAGGAATACTCGCTTGTTTCCCAAACAAGTGAGTCAAGAAGAGTAATACGATAATCATGAATATAACGGGCTACGAAAGAGGACACACAATGCGGTAAAGAAAGCAGCAGCACATGAGGGTACAATGGTTGTAGGAACAATGATTTCGAGCAAATTATTCTGGGCCAAGTTAAGGTAAAAATGTGATCATTAAGAATCTTTTGGCTTCCAGTTTGAAAGCAGTCGTTGAGGAGATTCTGCATACTTTCTTGTGGAAGAGAGTTCCAAATCCGTGGAGCAGCACCAGAGAAGGCTCAGAGACGGGTTCTCTTTTTGCTAAGGATGGGTGGTTTCAAGAGGAGAGTGATAGCGCTTCTTGAAGCTCTCCCACCGCAGGATAATTCAAGCTTTTGCGCTAGGTACCCAGGAGTTTTGAAATGCAGGGCTTTGTGCGCTAGAACGGCAATCTTTAAATGAATTTGCGCTTCATAGGGCAACCATTTAAGAGATTTTAGGATTGGGGATATGTGCTCATTTTGTTTTGTACCAGTGACCAGTCTGGCCGCAGCATTCAGTGATGCCCTCAGGGGAGCTAGCGTGTATTTGGGAAAGCCACAGAGAGTAGCGCTGCCATAGTCCAACCTCGGCAGGACCAATGCTTGTACCACTTGCTTGAAGTCCTTTTGTGGAAGGAATGGCTTGATGTTTGAGTGTCCTCATCAAGAGATTAGCTCCCTTACACACATTGCTAATATGATTTTTCATATTCAGGTGTTTGTCCTGGGTGATTCCGAGAGATTTGGCTGAGTCTATGATGAGAGGGGTGCAATTGAAGGCAGTGAATTGATTCAGCCAAGGGCCTAGCTTGGGAATGTGGTTAGGGGAGAGATGAAAAGGAATTCAGTATTGGAGGTGTTGAGCAGTAGATGGTTCTCAGTTAACCAGTTTTGCGTAGTAATTAGGGTCGAGTTGAGTGAGATGATGTTGTCCGGGATGAGATTTTCAAATAGAGTTGTGTGTCATCCGCATACATATGGAAGAGAATTTTTGTGGAATTTAGAGAGTTAGCTGGAGGTTCCTTGCAGCCGGTCCATGTTTTTTATTACCTTGGGGTCAGGAGCTCTAACTCTCTTTCTTGGTCACACAGGATCCCTAAAAGCAGCTTGACTATTCCTCATACTTTGGCTGGCATTTTAAAAATACACAACCTTCCAAACTGTGTGCTATTTCCCCAGCTCTGAAGATCTACTAAACCAAGACTCAAACAGATGCACTCTATGGTACGGAGATATGAGGAAATACAAATCTTAACATGTTAAAATCTAAGGAGTTTAAGTTTCCCAAGTCCCTGCTCAAATTGCTCCAGTTTGCCCCACCTTACCTGTTATCTTGGATATCCATACTAATAATATAAAGAGTGGGACCAAACCTTTGAGGCGGGTAAGCTCCGGAACCACTGCGCCAACCGACACACTGCATCCAGCATTGGAAAGGTGAGGCAAAGCAGATGGACATAGGCTATACACCAGCGCAACATATACTTTGGAAAGGACAAAGCACGTTTTGGGACAAAGTAGTCCGTTGGAAGTAGCACCAGCTCTGAGGTGGGCGTGTGCGTACGTTTGGAGCATGAGAATAGCGTTCTATCGTGTTGGAAATGTGTGGCGGCTGAGTACGCCGTGGAGCGTGAGAATAGCGTTCTATCGCGTTGGAAATGTGTGGCCGCTGAGTACGCCGTCGGATGACGTTGACGCGGCGTGTGGCGTCTCAGTGCACCACGCCGTGTTATTTAGTACGCGCCGTGAAGTGCGTGAAGAGGCCAAACAGAAGACACCCGGGCAAGATAAGCATGGCAGGGCGGCTGTGCCGCATTTGCAGACTGTGAGGCCAGAACTTCAGAGCAGGTACACACGCGTCGGCGCCTTAATCAGCGGATGCAGAGCCCGGGCACGATGTGCACGGCACGACGGCAAAAGGCACATATCGGTGGGGGCGCTTTCGAATTGCAGACATTTCTGTCATACCCGACAACGTCGGGACGGGCCGCTAGTTGCTCATAAAGGTATACAGCTTCTTACTGACCTCTGGATCAGACTATGGTCCAACCCTGAACTGGACCTGTACATAAAGGATGTGCTGGGAACAAGAGCCTAGACTCAGGCAATAAAATGAAGTGGTTTATCCATTTTAAGGATTGGTTCACAGAATTAGTTCTGTGGCTTCTTTACATCTTTCCAGAGTGTATAACTACTTTATTCGAAGGCCATTCTAAAGAAAACCTACTGGGACTTTTTAGTAGCCCAGTAGCACCGAACATCTTATCTGGGCTCCCTTTCAATACAGCTTATAACCTCTAAACCTGCACCTAATTTCGAGGCTTGCCTTGACGAGACTACTCCTCCGTTGTCAAAAAGCTTATATTCGTCCTCTTTGCCTTAATTTGGGTATTTATAGATTCCTGGTGGCTCGTAGGATTTGTATATCTGATTCTTCTAGGAACCTAGTACTTACCATCAGTAGATATCTATTTTCAGCCTGGTCTATACGTTCTAGACTCCTTTCTTCTGCTAACACAAACTCCATCTAATCCCTACAAATGTATTGTACTTTATTTCATTTATTCTTTTAAGCGAATTGCTGGGTTTTGTGCTTGACCTTTAAGCACTTTATTTGATCCCATAATGGGAGATGTGTGTTGGTCCACTATATACTTTTAATCAACCTGTCATCAGCGCACTGCTGCAGTTTAGTTCCTTGACGCTCTCACTGCTTACCTTAGTGAGTTCCACCTCATCGTTGGCAAAGCAGGGGGACAACGTGGCATTCATCTTCGTTTTGTGGTTTGCAGCTTCAGGTCGCAAACGACACAATAATCCTGCATCTATTCTTAGCTGCCACATTTGAATTCCTCTCCAAGTGTAGGATAGTTAGTCCCAACTACTATAAAGGTCGGAGCAAATAAAGGACCCTTACCTGAGGCTTTTGCCATCCATCCCTTTTCCCTTCTGGGACTTATTCTCAAACATGCAATTCACTTAGTTCTGGCACTTTGTTCAAGAGGTTTCCAACTGCTGCAACGTTATTACGTATTCCACTGGTTTAGTACATGTTTTAGATTCCTTTGGGGACTAACTGTACATTTAAGCTCAGTGTGTATTATTTGATTGTACTATGTTATTTTGCCAAGAATATTTTATTGCTGCACGATGTCACATCATTATATATTTTATTTGGATATTATTTGCCTTTGCTCTTAATCCATTACCATAATTGCAACCTGTGGCGTTTATATATTGTGTTATTCTTTGTCTGTTAATTTGTGCATTTTACATTTAATGATGTACTTGTATTGCCTCTTGGCGGAAATAAAGTTTTTACTACTATTATGATGATTTTAAGGTTTGATATGCGGCTAGATGTAACACATATAAACGAATCCGCTGCTCTTTAGGGAACACTGAGGTATATGGAAAAATCATGACAAGAAAGAGCAGTTTCAATTCAGCACCTTGATGGAAACTGCAACTAACAGCCTGATGTCCTTAACTGTCGCGCTCTGCTGTACGCCCAGCTCATCGTCATGTTTTGGCAGTCTTGTACTTGTGTTTTTATTTTCCCGCTTTAAAGCAGACATCCAGTACCCGAAAGCCAATAAAATAAGCTAGACAAGAGTAGCTATTCATACCTAATACCCACCAAGTGAAAACATTTCTATGAGGGCTGCAATAAACCACATTATGCCTCCAAGGGAAGAAATGTTACTTGAAAAAACACGATCAAATGTACAACTAGACGTGAGATTATGTCTTAAGTTTAATAAAGGAATATTTTAGGACGTGATCAATGGGATCGATAGTAAAGATGTGACAAGTAGATAGTTAAAACAAGAATGGGCACCACAAATGTTTAGGATACGACGTTATGCTATTAACTCACAGCGACTACAGTACCAGACTGATGACGCAATATTCCCACTAGAAACAGTCGTTTCAGGTGAACAAAATAACAATATTAGACTAAAAATTAGTACTAATGAAAAACTAGCGGTAAACAAGCAGGCAATGGGAGAAAGGTTGAAAAAATATGCTCTTTCCTCAGGAGCACAAATACGAGCCATCCTACGGGGAGCGGGGGCAGCCAGGATGTACCACTGGTCCTCTCTGACGAAGAAGGGCCCGTCGGCAGCTCTGAAGAGCGCCCCGCCTCCTGCCACTGCCGTATGGAGATGCCCTAGCTAGAAGGTATGCTATACATCTCATCACATACCTGTCAGAGTGCCCTGGATAGGGGCGTCGGTCTTCTGAACGCCCCTCCCGCCCCATCATGGTCTCACCTGTGCCGTGGCGCCGCCTGCTCTGCCGTAAGCAGGTAATCCCACATCCTCCTTCTCCCTTGGGCTGCCTGCGGGAAGCGGCGCCAGCTTCCAGCTCGGGCCGCTGCTGCTGTTGGGGGCGTGGCTACATGGGGTTTGTCGCTGAAGGTCCGTCTCATCTGACACCCCGGCAGCAGCAGGAGGCGGGCCTGGCCGAAGCTCCTCCCCGTCTGCACACGGGGGCGGCAACTGTCGCAGCTGTGATGGCGTCAGGGACTGAAGCAGCTATACGGTTGCTGGGGTGATGAGTGCTTCCACAGCGCTTTGTTATTACTCTACGAGGTGCACAAAAGTTGTGGCCGCTGACGTACTTTTTTCTCCCCAAAATGTCTTGTGGCGAGGAGGGATATCTCATCACGAGGACACCTTGTTTCCGGTTCTAGGCCAATTATTGCCACAGTGCAAACCATAGCTGCCAAGGTTTCAGATTGCTGTGACAGTTTGATAAAATCAGTGTTTGTTATTATGAGTGACACTTCCTCACGAGCAAAATCAAGCAATGAATACGAGGGACACATATAAATATTAGAAACGACACTGTTCTGCCAAGTGCTACGTGACCGTTGGAGTATATCATGTGTTCCCCTCCCTATGTATATTGAGATAACTCTAACGACTAGTCTCCTGTGTGACTTTTAGAGTATATCCATGTGTTTCCCTTCCCTATGTATATAGAGATAACTCTAATCACTAGTATATGTAGTAGACCTTTGTAATATCTACCACTCCTATGTGACTCTTAGAGTATATCCAGTCATATCTGTTATATCTTAGCAATGATGTCACTGTCTCATGGCCACTGTGCGCACTGGATTCCAGAGTGTGGAATCCAGGGAGCAGACCTGAGATGCAGAGTTGCTGAAGAAGTTGGTCCTTGAATGCTCCTGGGGTTGTTATACTGAATAAACTACTTTTCCCTATTTTATCCACTGTACTTCAAGTCATTTCAGTGGCCACGAGGATGGGATTCGTTTGAAGAAATTGATGAAAGAATTTTGACTTGGATTGAAGATTTTCTACAAATTGAAGACTTTCTACACACAACCCCAGGTTAAGACTGAATTTTTCGTGAAGTTTCAAGGTACCTGTTGAGTATGTATTTCATATACTTTCTTAAAAAAAAAACTGTCATTTCAATATCCCCTCCCTATGTATATAGAGATAACTCTAATCACTAGTGTATGCAGTAGTCCGCTGTGCTCTCTACCATTCCTATGTGACTCTTAGAGTATATCCATGTGTATCCCCTCCCTTTGTAGATAGAGATATCACCAGTATATGCCTAGAGTATTTCAATTTGTATCTCCTCCTTATGTGACTCTACCTCTTGTACATTTGCAATTTTTTTCTGTTTGTATCCTCTATGTAACGCATGTAATCCTAAGTCCTTCAATTTTCAACTGGTTCTTATGTAAAGCAAAAATTTGCTATGTTCTCAAATGGTTCTTATGTAAAGCGCTCTGACACCTTCGGGTAAAGTTCGCGCTATATAAAATTGTACAAATAAATAAATAAATAAAAATAAAATAAAAATCACGCATCAGGGCTTGGACTAATGCATTTTAGTGCTGGTGTCAGCATCACCGCACTTAAATGCATCAGTCACGCATTATAGCGCTCTGAGATACCCCATACGAGGTGCACTTTACAAGGCTGCTTTTAAGTGTTCAGCACTCGAAAGTGGACATCTCAGGCAGTGCCAGCGCTGCTGCCAAGAGCCTGCCTCTAGTTTTATAAGCATAAAATACACTGTTGTTAGAAATTGGATTTTTGGTCGGCTAGGGCATGTACCAAAGTCGGACAGAAACCACCACTCTAGTCAGGATAAGGAAGTTACACTCCTAAAATACCCTCTGTTCACCCCCTTGGTAGCTTGGCACAAGCAGTCAGGCTTATCTTAAAGGCAGCATGTAAAGCATTTGCACATAACCAACAGTAATACAGTGTAAGCACTACAAAAAGACACCACACCAGTTTAGAAAAATATCCGTCGATAGTGCCCACAGGTCGTGGTGCAAGCAGTGGCTCAGTGGCAGCGTCAGCAGGCATCATCGGTGAGACCAGGGTCGTGTTGCAGCATTGCAGCCGTGCCCTTTGCAGTGCCTTCAGGACACGGAGTCGGCAGCGGCGGCGTAGACGGCGTCGGGTTGCTTTTCCCTCTATTGCAGCACAAAACACACAGTACCCAGTGCTGAGGGCAGAAGAGCTTGAAGTTTTTTCTGTTCCTGAGACTTCTTGAACAGGGGGCAAGCTCTACCCCAAGCCCTTGGAGAAACTCACAAAAGTAGATTGTAGAAAGTTCAGTCCACTCCTTTCACTGCCCAAGACAGAAGCAGCCACGACAGGCAAACACAGAAAAGTGGTATTTCCTCCTCACAGCTTCTCCAGCTCTTCTTCTTGGCAGTCTTCTTGATCCAAAAGAGTTCTAAAAGTCAGGGGTCTGGGCCCCGATATATATATATATATATATCCCAAAATCCTTTGATCTCTTAGGCAGAGAGTGTCTGTGCCCAGCCAGAATCAGTTCTGTCTTCTCTGGTGTGAATTCCTGGTAGGAGGTGGAGACAGCATGGTCAGAGGCAGACCAGGCCCTTTGAAGTGCAAGGAAATCTCCCCCTTCCCCAATAGCAGCCTAGGTCTTTTCAGCCCTTCCCTGACCCACCAATACTATCTGGAGCCACTCCTGCTCCCCAGCCTTCTGTCATCCAAAACCCAGACATGGACTCCACATTCCAGCAGAGGCACATGGGATGACTGAGCAAGAAAATACCTACTTTCTAAAAGTGGTATTTTCAAACAATTTCCAATTTAAAACATTTACAGAGCGCAGCGTGCACCGTACGGTCTCTTGGCGCTAGTAGAGAGTTAGGCAACTGAGTCAAAAAATAAAAACCTGTCGTAGAGGAGAAGGGAAGTTACACGGGGAAGGCCTGTTTGAAAAGAAACGTTTTTAGGTCTTTACGGAACGAAAGATAATGAGTGGCAGAACGAAGGTGATCGGGGAGGGAATTCTAGAAGGTGGGAGCTAAGGTGGAAAAGGTGGTTCCACCCCACTTTTTACGTTTGAAACGTGGAATTTGAAGGAGAGACTTGGAAGAAGAACACAGAATGTAAAAATCACCTTCGCTAAAAGATGCATCTTTAGATTCTGAGTTCAGGCATACTAAACTTTAATTTCTTACCTAATTCCCTAGGCTAGTTATGTGTATAAGATGTTATAAACAAACTCCCCATTCTGTCCTATGGGAAACAGTTAGCCTTGCAATACCGAAAGATGAAATTCGCCGTAGTTCACTATCAGGACATGCCACACACACCAGGGCATGTCCTACCTTTCACATACAGTGCACCCGGCTCACGGGGGTACCTTGGGCCTACCTTAAGGGTGGCTGACATGTAAGAAAAGGAAAGGTGAAGGACTGGCACGTGGGTGCACTGGCCAAGTTGACATGGCAGTTACAAACTGCGTGCAGACTCCGCAATGGCAGGTCTGAGTTACCTTTTACGGGGCATTTGTGTGGGTGGCACAATCCTGTTCTGCAGCCCACCAACGGCACTTGATTCACAGGCCCTGGCACACGCAGTGCACTTTACTAGGGACTGACACATAAATCAAGCAGGCCAATCATGGAAACACCAATCCATAACACATTTTACCACAGGAGCACTTGCACTTTACAGCTGATTAGCAGTGAGAAACACTAAGCCAGCACAAACAGTCTCAGAACCGGGAGGTCAGAAAGCAAAAAACGTAGGGGAAACACGCCAAAAGATGCCAAATCTAACGCATGTCCCCTCCAGCTGAAAGTAGGGAGAACTACCCACCCTCATGGGAGCTCTCTTCACTAGGGCAGAAGAACCTGGACAGACATCTGCATTGGCATGCTCTGTGCCAGGACATTGTTCCACCGTAAAGTCCATTCCCTGTAGGGAGATGGACCACCTCAGCAGTATTGGATTCTCACCCCTTATTTGCATTAACCATCTGAGGGGCCTGTGGGCTGTCTGAACCCGGAAGTGAATCCCAAACAGGTAGGGCCTCAGCTTCTTTAGTGCCAAGACCATAGCGAAAGCCTCCCTTTCAATGACACTCCACTTTTGTTCCCTAGAGAGTAGTCTCCTGCTAAGGAAGACTGCAGGCTGGTCTAGGCCCTCCTCGTTCAGTTGTGAGAGCACCGCTCCCACACCATGCTCTGAAGCGTCAGTCTGCACAATGAATTCCTTGGAGAAGCCGGGTGCCTTGATCACGGGTAACGTGCGCATGGCGGCCTTCAGGGCATCAAAAGCCTTCTGGCAGGGAGGAGGAGCCAAGACGGCGGCCAAAATGGCCGCATAGACGCCCGGCTCCGCCGCTCGCCCTCACCTCCCACACCATCCTGGCGTCGAGCCTGCATCCCGATTGCGGCCAAGTATAGATGAATGCCTGTGGAGCCCGGCGGTGTTACTCTGGCACGGAACCTGCCCCTGATGGCCGAGATCCGTCGTCTCAAACTTTCCGGCCCTTACAACGAGTGAGCCGGGACCTCGAGTGGCGCTGCAGCCGGCGCGCGGCTGAACAACATCGGCTCCGACCGGCCATCTTCACCCGGTGATCCAGACCGGGACTTGTGATTGGACGCAGCTAGAGATGGCCGATCGGAGATTGGCGCTGGCACCCCGGAGCAGCCCAACAAAGGATTACGCCGGTGCCTGATATTGACTGTAAACTCGGCTACACCTACTGACGTACGGCCAGGCTTCGCCCTACCCTGCGGACTGCCGGCGACCGATGGATCTCCTTGCACTGCTGTTTTAAGGGAGAATTCGGATGCGCCCGGTAAGCGATTTGCAACGCGGTGGGTGATTATGGTCTCGAGTGTGCCTGATAAGACCCGCTAGTGTGTTGTGGGCAACAATTGACTTCTTGGCTACCGGTGGGGCTTGCTTCCTCTCCTGCTCTGGGGTTCCTTGGAAGAGAGGTGCACTACATTGATCTGTGCAGTGGCGATGGAACCCACAATGCGAGACATCCTACTGGCCCTCACAGATCTGCACTCCGCATTGAGGTGTCGCTGGATGCTCGTTGATGACCCGCAGATGGCGGCGAGTTGTACAATGGCGGACGGCCAGTATGTTGTTCCGGAGCCCGACCTTTCCCGGTTTACCGACGCTGAGGACTCCCTGAAGTGCGTGAAATTAGACTGTGGACTTGGTGGGTCCTGCGGCCGAGCTTATGTGTCTGCTGACTTTCTCACCCTCCAGCTGGCTATTACCGCTCCTGACTCTCATTACCCTGTTTTCTCGACGGCTAGTGTGCCATGGAATGGCATTATCGTATTAACTTTTTTGCCTTCACTTGCTGCTACATTAGCTCCAGAAGGGACTGCGGACTCATTGAACCTGCCTTCCCACGATGTGCGACGCCTTACTACCTCAGTTCGGACCGGACAAGGCTGAACCTGGACTGTTTAAGTATTTGCTGGATGTTTTTGGTGCCGGACTGTGACATGGCCTTGGGTTGTGTCTTGGAGTGATTGGGATGACTGTACATTGCTGTTTGCCCTCCATTACGGTGGGCTTACTTGTTTTTCAGGATGGGTGGGGGAGCGGCGTGTCTGGGGCCGGAGCTAGGGCCCTCCTCCTGTCTTCCCTTTTTCGGGGTTCTCTGGGGCGACAGGCATGCCTATGGGGGGGGGGGGCCTTCCGCTGCATGCAGGGTGGGGGGTGGGGGGGGGGACGTGTTTTCTTGTTTCTTCTTTGTCTCTATGGCCCGCTTTTTCTTTCTTCTTTTCTTGCTCCTTCTTGATAAAATCTTCCTTTTTATCTTTCTTTATAGATGGAGTCAGGGGTTTGGGTTCCTTGGGAGGATCATTGCTTGTGTCCTTTTATTTTACAAAATTCTGCTAACGTTGCTCGCTTCGTGAGCGGGTTATTGCGGTTCGGTGGATTGCTCTCGGACTTATGTTTTCCTATTGTTCTCCCAATGGTGCGCTCAATTGAAGGCTAATATCCTGTCACGTGAATAGCATGGTAAACGATGTCGTAATACTGCCTTCAGTCTGATCCTTCAACTTTATTATAAACTGGAATCCTCCCACATCCTGTAACACTGTGGACAATTTTGCTCGTTGATCCTGATTTAATGTACCGGTCTGGCCGGAGAACACAGTGTAATTATCCTCTGTTGCACGATATTTTGACATCTGGATGTTATTGTTTAATGGCCCTTTGGCCTCTAGTTGCTTTGCACACAATGTAATCCTGAGGTTTCCAAATAAAAATCTTTACAAAAAAAAAAAAGCCTTCTGGCAGGACTCAGTCCAGATCACCTTCTTAGGCTAACGCCAACATCTTAGAGACCTCCCCTTTGATGATAACCTTGACCCGGTCAGGCAACCTGTGAATCTTGTGCTTCACAGGAGGGCTGTCACTGGTGTGCATGTCATGGGTACACTAGTGGGTAACACCTGGGATCAGAGAGAACAGTGGGGCAAACTGACCCAACACTTGGTGACAGTCGCTTTGCTGCTTGGGGGTCAGGGTAGGGGAGAGGATCACACCTTCCACGGACCCATCATGCTCCTTGGCAAACAGGAGGTCAGGGAGAGGTTCACTCTCCTCTTCCATCCCATCATCTGTCGCCAAGAGCATGCTCACTTTGGACCTCTCAAAGTGGGGCTTGTGGCGGTTCACATGGAGGACCCTCAAAGGGTTCTTTGGAGCCTGCAAATCCACTAGGTAGGTGACATCACTTTTGTGCTCCACCACCTCAAATGGCCCAGTCCACTTGTCCGGCAAGGCACAAGGTTCCACTGGTGCCATTACCCACACTTTCTGCTCAGGTTGAAATTCGACCAGAGTGGCATTCTGGTCATACCACTTCTTCATTTCTTCCTGGATAGCTTCTAGGTTCACCTTAGCGAATTTCCTGAAGCGGGCAGTTTTGGTTTCTGAAGGTCAGCGTGTAACTTAACACATCCTGGGGAGTTTTCCTGGGAGTTGCCTCCCAGCCTTCCTTCACTAAACTCAGAGGTCCTCTCACCGGATGACCATACAGAAGCTCAAAGGAACTGAACCCAAGCAACATCTGTGGCACCTCCCTGTATGCAAAGAGAAGGCATGGCAAGAGGACGTCTCACTTATGCCTCATGGGTTCAGTTGACCCTTAATCATGTCCTTCAAGGTCTGGTTGAATCTCTCCACCAGACCGTTACCTTGTGGGTGGTAAGGGGTGGTGAACTTGTAGGTTACACCACACTCCTTTCACAGGGATGTCATATACTTGGATATGAAATTAGTCCCTCTGTCAGAAACCACCTCTGTGGGGAACCCCACCCGGGAAAATATCCCCATTAACGCCTGGCCCACCACTGGAGCATCGTTGTTCTGAGAGGGATTGCCTCGGGGTACCGGGTGACATGGTCCACCAAGACCAGGATGTACCTGTTGCACATGGCGGTCTTGGGATCCACTGGCCCCATAATGTCCATCCCTACCCTTTCAAAGGGTGTTCCAACGACTGGAAAAGGCTGGAGAGGAGCTTTGACCTTCCTCCCGGTCTTACCACTTGCCTGGCAAGTTTGGCAAGACCTGCAATGTCCATCTGACTGCCTTCGCATTTGGGGCCAGAAGAAGTGGGTGACAAGCCTGTCAAAGGTCTTGCCTTGCCGCAAATGTCCTGCCAAAAGTCTTGTACAAACCCAGTAGGAAGGCCCTGAAACACTGGGGTTACCACCAGCATACAGGCTGACGAAGGCTCAGCGACCTTAGGCTCACTATACAAGAGATCATTCTCTCAGAAAATCCACTGTGATCCGGACTGATCACCAGCTGCCTGGTTTTCAGTGTGCCATGGCAGACCCTCCAGAGAAGGGCACTCTTCCTGCTCCTTGCAGAATTCCACCCTGGTAGGGCCCCCTTCTTGCTGCCAATGGGTCAGCTCCGAGATGTCCCCCAGTTCAGCTACCTGCTCCCCTGTAGGCACCGGGGCGTCCCCCTCGAGCCCCCACTCCTCCTGGTCCATGGAAACTTCAGGGTCCGGTTTCCAGTACCCCTTGCCCTTTCTCTTGGCTCGGACTTGGGCCACGGTTTCAGGCTCCAAGTCCTCTTGATCACCCTCTCTGGCCCCCATTGACCCAGTGGACATGCATGCCCACTCTGGCAACCCAAGCATCTGAGACCTGAGCTCAACATCCTTCCATAAGGACTGCTCCCGGTCGTTACTTAGCCAACAATGTACAGGCATGGAAGGGCTCACAACCATGCTCAAGGGACCTGAGACCCCCCCACTCAAAGGGAACCTGTGCCACCAGACTCTGGCACTCTGAATTGTCCACTGCAATTACTTGGTGGAATGTCCCAGGGACCACCTGCTTCTCAGAGACCAGGTGACACCGGACTGAGGTCACACTGGCTCCAGTATCTCTCAGAGCCTCCACCCTTTTAGCATTGATGGTCACCCAGGTATTTCTTTGTGTTAGGGGGCACCTGGTTTCCTGGGACCATTTCACTGTCCCCTAGTGAGGCGAGGGTCATGTTTGCGAGATCCCCACCCTCCTGTGGGTACTCGTCCTCCCCAAGCGCTACACTAGCCAACACCTTGGACTACCCACCGTGAGTGACTGTGCCCCCTTAGGGCACTTGGGGTCCCCCTTCATGTGGCCCACCTGGTCACATGAAAAACACTTGCAGGGGGCCGGTCTCAGCAGGCTTTCCTGAAGAGACCCCTTGCTTCTTATCTCCGGGGGAATGGGAACCTTTATCCTGGGTGTTAGTTTGGGGCCCTTTAGAGAACTCCTGTGTTTTACCCTTGTCCCCCCACTTTTCTGCTGGGGACACTGCCCCCCTTTGGCTGAGTCTCCCCAAACGCTTTCTCGCCCGGGTACTCATCCAGCGGTCCGCCTCTTTAGCAAGCTTCCTAGGGTCAGTCAGCTTACTATCGACTATGTGCTGGTGCAGATCTGCAAAACATAGACTAGACAAGTGCTCCCATGCAATAAAATAGTAGAGCCACTGAAAATCTGTCACATGACTGCCCTTCACCCAGCCATCCAGTGACCTGCAAAACATATGCACAATAGTTACTTACCTGTAATCGGTAGTTCTCCAGTATTGGTGTCTTTCATAGATTCACATGCCTGAATCATTCCCCGTCGTCGGAGTGGGAGTCTCACGGTATATAAAAAAGCAATACAATGCAATAATATCCTTAGAAAAAACTTGGTAATAACCAACCAGGAAGTAAAGTAGCCCAAGCTACAAGAGAAAAAACTTCCAGAATCATGACTATGCTAGTCATTTTGTATAGTCCAAACCGCAGCCAATCAAGCAACAGCACCCACCAGAAACTTCTCCCCAGAGGCTCAGGCTCTCAGATTTTCTCGCACAGTAGTGAAGCTAAAAACTTCCCTAGCCAAAGAGCCTCTGAGGGGAGGTGAGGGGGTTGAATGTGAATCTACGAAAGACACCAATCCTGAAGAACCACAGATTACAGGTAAGTAACTATTGTTCTTCTCCAGTATTAGGGTGTCTTTCATAGATTCACATGCCTGAATCAGAGTAGATAGCAGTACTGAAATATTGCTTGGAAGACACTATTTGTAATATCAGTTTGTACATAGCAAGTGTATACATTCACATAAAACAATGGCAACATTCACATATGCATGAAAAACTTACAATCACATGAGAATGTACTCAATATTAGGCATGGAATAAGCGTCTGGAAAGCAGTACAGAGGAGGTGGGAAACAGAGGCTCACCTTATCAGAAAAGATTGCGTAGAACCGCTTGACCCACTGAAGTATCAGCCTCGCTGGCAGCATCCAAACAATAATGCTTGGTGAAAGTATGTCTGCTGGACCAAGTTGCTGCTCGGCAGATGGACCAAGTTGCTGCTCGGCAGATCTGCTGGAGGGGAACTCCAGCGAAGAGAGCAGTCGAGGAAGAAACAGCTCTTGTAGAGTGAGCTTTTGGCGTGGTCTGTAAAGGTCTTCCCGCTTATATATGGCAAAAGTCAATAGCTGCAGAAATCCATCTAGCTATGGTTTGTTTAGACACTGCTTGTCCTTGCCTTATCTTTCCATAGGCAACAAACAGTTGATCGGATTTGCGGATGGCAGAGGTCCTTTGCAAATAGAATTTTAAACATCTTCTGATGTCAAAAGTATGTAATGCCCTCTCCGCAGGGGATTGCGGATCAGGAAAAAACGTTTTTAAGATGACTGGTTCGTTCAGGTGAAAATCCGAAGGCACTTTAGGCATAAACCTTGCGTTTGTACGTAGCACCACAGAATTGGACGTGAATTGCAAGAAAGGCGAATTGACGGTGAAAGCTTGAACATCACTGACTCTTCTGGATGAAGTCAATGCCAGCAAAAGAGAAACCTTCCAAGTAAGGAATTTGAAATCCACCTTGTGAATGGGCTCAAATGGGTGGCGCATGAGCTGCGCTAACACTACATTAAGATGCCATGATGGAGGCGGACGATGTACAGGAGGAAACATTCTGAATAGTCCCTTAAAGAACTGCTGTATTATTCTTGAAGAATAAAGAGAGGTGGTCCCATCCTGACGGTACCGTGAAATGGCCGCTAGGAAGACTTTCAAAGTTGCATGAGATAAACCTGATCTTTCTAGGTGTAAGAAAAAAGGCAACATCTGATCCGGCATTGCCTGAAATGGGTGAATACCAGCAAATTGACACCAAATGCAGAATCTTTTCAATTTAAGTCTGTATGTCTTTATTGTTGCAGGAGCTCGTGCGTTAGCTAGCACCTCCTTACAATCCGCAGAGATATTCAGATGCGCGAATTCAAGATGTTCAGGCGCCAAGCTGCTAATTTTAGAGAGGCTGGATCTGGATGTCAAATCTGACCATTCTGAATCGAGAGGAGATTCAGTATTGGTCGAAACTGTATTGGATCACACTCTGAGAGGAGAAGAAGTTCGGTGAACCAGTATTGGCGAGGCCACCTGGGGGCGATGAGAATCAGGCGACACAGCTCTCTCTTCATCTTCCGGAGAACTCTGGGAACCAAAGGTATCGGAGGAAAAGGGTAAGCGTATATATGAGACCAGTTGATCGAAAAAGCATTCCCCTGAGAGTCTCTGTGGGGATGCCAGCTTGCAAAGAACATGCATTTGCTGTTCTTCATGGTCGCAAAGAGGTCCAGATCGGGATGACCCCACTGTTGGAAAATTCGATCCGCCGTTGCTTGATGTAGCTCCCATTCGTGGGTGGACACCGTTGATCTGCTGAGGGTGTCCGCCAGCACATTTGCAATTCCAGGTACATGAACAGCCAAGAGATTGATTCTGTGTCATATCGCCCACGCCCATATTTCTTGGGCTTCCTGAGATAGAATAACCGACCTCGTTCCTTCTTGTTTGTTTAAGTAGTGCATGCTTGTGGTATTGTCTGTACGCGCCAATACTGTGGCCACTTGAATGGTAGTCTGAAAGGACTTGAGGGCTAAAAAGATGGCTCTTAGCTCTAGCAGATTGATGTGCCAGGCCTTTTGTTGAGGGCTCCATCTCCCGCTGACCTTCAGCCCTTGAAGATGTGCTCCCCAACCTTCGAGAGATGCGTCTGGGGTGATTGTGTAACTCGGTGCGCCTTGAAGGAGCGCGCACCCCTTCTGCAGATTGCTGTCTTGGATCCACCATAGAAAAGCCTCTCGCATCCGAGGAGTGATGTGAATGAGATCCTCGAATGAACCTGAAACTTGCAGCCATTGAAGGTTGAGTTCTTCCTGCAGAGGCCTCATTCTGAGGCGGCAATTTGGTATCAACGGGATGCAAGAAGAAACCATACCCAGAAAAGACTTGAACTGTTGGACTGAAACTGACCTTTTTGACAGTAACATTTGAGCCACGTTTTGTATCCTTTCTTGCCTCTTGTACGATATGAAAGCTCGGACCAGTTGTGTGTCCAAGGTTGCTCCCAAGAACGTCCGTTTTTGAGACGGAACAAGGTGTGACTTGCTGAGATTGATAGAGAGTCCGAACGATTGGAAGAGAGACAGACATCGTTGTACATGGATGTTTGTGTTTGAGAAGGAACTCGCCTTGATAAGGCAATTGTCTAAGTAGGGAAATATTTGAATTCCCTCCAGCCGGAGGTTTGCTGCTACCGGAGCTAGGACCTTTGTAAACACTCTGGGTGTCGATCGTAGTCCAAAGGGGAGGATTTTGAATTGAAAATCCCTGCCAGCCACTCTGAAACGCAGGAACTTCCTGTGACGGGGTAAAATGGGAACGTGGAAATACACATCTTGAAGGTCCAGGGTGGCCATGTACTCTCCTGCCGAAAGAAGATGCAGTATTTGCTGAAGTGATAGCATCCAAAATGATAGCGTTTTCAAATACTTGTTGAGGGAACGAAGGTCTAGAATTGGACGCCATTCTCCTGGATTTTTCCTTATGAGAAAGAACCTTGTATAGAATCCTGTTCCTCTCTGCCCTTGAGGGACTTTTACGATCGCTCCTTTTTGTAACATCAGATTGATTTGGGAAAACAACTCCTTGAGAGGAGCTGGAGGTGGACCCTTTGGAGGGATGTTTAGAGGAAATTTTTCGAATTCGAGACCATGGCCCCTGGCCACAATGTCTAGGACCCACCTGTCCGACGTTATTCAGGACCAATTTGAGTAAAACTTTGAGATCCTTCCTCCAATTTTTCCATGGGACTGCGGCAGTAGCGGTGGCGGGTGGTGATACTCATTGCCTTTTATTGGAATCTTTTCCGCGGTAGGCAGGCTTTTTCTGATTCTGGGAATAGGTGGTGTTGCGCTGACCATAAGATTGGTTTTGTTGGGACTGGTAGCGCTGATTCCCTTGATAAGATCTGTAGGAAGTCTGTTGGCCATAACTTCCTCTATTTGAGGACGATCCACGTCCTCTCGCACCCCACAAGGGCGGCTTTCAAAACTGTAAGGTGCCAAGGGATCTGGCTGTTTCAGTGTCCTTCTTAATTGTTTGTAAGGCTTCTTCTACCTACGGGCCAAACAAAAACTCCCCATCGAAGGGCATGTCCAGAACTTTCGCTTGCATATCCTGGTGAAAAGAAGTCGCCT
Source organism: Lissotriton vulgaris (assembly GCF_964263255.1). Lineage (NCBI taxonomy): Eukaryota > Metazoa > Chordata > Amphibia > Caudata > Salamandridae > Lissotriton > Lissotriton vulgaris. The sequence goes on from NW_028252959.1 coordinate 352,406, forward strand.
TAAGCCAGCCCTGTCGTCGTAGGACAGCAGCCCCCGCTAGCTGCATGTACCCAGTAGAAGCCACATCCACTGCACAGTCTATAATCTCGGCTGTGATCCTCTCTCCCTCCTGCAGTACTTTCAGAGCTTCAGATTTCGCAGGTTCTGGAAGCATGGCAACGTACGGTGAGATGTCCGACCACATCTGCCGGTCGTACCGACCCAGAATGGCCAAAGAATTGGCCGCCCGGACAGTTGTCGCTGCCATCGTAGATACTCGTTTTCCAATAGAATCTAGACGCTTACCGTCTCTATCAGGTGGGGCTGTAATTGGTGATGTAGGATTTCTAGACCGTTTTTGTGCAGCCTGTACAATCACCGAATCTGTCTTTGGGTGACCTATATGGCAAGCTGGGGGTTTTACAGGTGCTTTATACTTTTTATCTATACATGGCAATACTTGCGGGATAGATGCAGGAGTAGACTTCACCTTAAGACCCTCTTTCCATATGAAATCAATAATTGGAATTGTCTTTATCTGTTTCCTTGGGTGGTCTTTGAAGTCATAGAGGAAACATTCCTCTTTCGTAGTTTCCATAGGGATAAGGAAACGCTGTGTTGCTCTCGTCATAAGAAGGTGAAAACCCCCAATGTCCACTGGAGGTGAATCGGCAGTAATCGGAGGGCAAGGAGAAGGCGTCTGGATCTGATAGTCATCCCACTCCGACAATAAGGATCTGTCATCCACTTCACCTTCCTCTCTCTCCTAATCCTCTGATGGTTGGCGTTCCGCAGGTTGATGAGAAGTTACTGGCGAAAGAGGCCTTGGCGACCTGAATTTAGATGTGGAAGCTTGTACCACGGGTGTAGGAGGTACCGAATCCGCTGATTCAGATGGCGGGAAACGCCGGTAATAATCGTTTAGCATGTGTTGGAGATTAGTCAACAATGTCACAGGCATCTGGGCTATTGGAACACTATTGATGGGTGATGTCACCTGTTCAGGCGAAGGTGGATCATCCTGATCCTCTTCTTGGTATTTGATAAGCAGTTCTGAAGGACTTGTAGCTGCTCCAAACCTACCATCCAATTCAGAGTCTTCATCACTGTGTTCTGAGTCTAGCAATTTTTCAGGAACCTGCAAAGGTACTGCACGAGGCGACAGGTGTAATGGAGATAAAGGTTCTAGCCCAGAACCGCGCCTTTGTAACAGGGAAAGCTTCGCCCCAAACGGCGTAGATGTAAAAACCGTAGATCATGGGTACTCATAGTACGGCCCGCGGGCCGGGGGCGGCCCGGCAAGCCTTGCTTGGCGGCCCGCGGACCTTGCAAACATCGTACCTATGTATTATTATTATTTTTTTTTTAAAGAGTGTCTGCTGCAGCGCGACTCTGAGAATCTCTGCTGCTCTGTGAGCGCCGGGCCCAGAGTGGAGCTGCAGGGGCCTAAGATGAGGTGAAATACAACAAAGCCTCATTAGCATGCAAATGGCCTTTAATGACCTGTGAAGTGCTTGGGTGCGCGGTGTGTGTTCGCCTGGAAGCTGTCTCAGCCCAGGCTGACACACAGGCAGGGTGAGATGACAGAGGGTGACAGAGGGAGAGTGAGACGGGGAGTGAGAGACGGAGGGAGACGGGGAGGGGGAAGTGAGGGGGGAGTGAGAGAGGGAGTGAGTGAGAGAGGGAGGGAGTGAGAGAGGGGGGAGTGAGTGAGAGAGGGAGTGAGAGAGGCGGAGTGAGGGAGGGAGTGAGAGAGGGAGTGCGAGAGAGACAGAGGGAAGGAGACAGAGAGAGACAGACAGACAGAGGGACGGAGACAGAGGGAGGAGGAAGCGAGGGAGAGAGGGAGCGAGGGAGAGAGGGAGCGAGGGAGTGAGGGAGGGGGAATGGGAGCGAGAGAGGGAGAGGGAGCGAGAGGGAGGGAGAGAGGGAGGGAGAGAGGGAGTGAGAGAGGGAGAGAGGGAGAGAGCAAGGGAGAGAGGGAGGGAGGGAGAGAGGGAGGGAGAGAGGGAGAGAGGGAGCGAGGGAGGGAGGGAGAGAGAGAGAGGGAGTGAGAGAGAGAGGGAGAGAGAGAGGGAGTGAGAGAGTGAGAGAGAAAGGAGTGAGAGGAAGTGAGAGAGAGAGGGAGTGAGAGAGGGAGTGAGTGAGAGAGAGAGAGAGGGAGTGAGAGAGACAGACCGAGGGAGGGAGAGGGAAGGAGCGAGGGAGGGAGGGAGAGAGGGAGCGAGAGAGGGAGGGAGCGAGGGAGAGAGGAAGAGAGGGGGGGAGAGAGGGAACAAGGGAGGGAGTGAGAGAGAGGGAGTGAGGGAGGGAGAGAGAGAGGGAGTGAGGGAGAGAGCGAGGGAGTGAGGGAGAGAGGGAGTGAGGGAGAGAGAGAGAGAGGGAGGGAGGGAGAGAGAGCGAGAGAGGGAGTAAGGGAGGGAGAGGGATGTGTGTAGGCCGGGTCGGGTTGCTCAGTGGACGAAGGCATCCGCTGCAGGGACCTGTGATCAACCTCATGGTCATAGTTTTTTTTGTTGATCTAGCTCGCACCCTCCCCCACTGACCCGCCCCCACCAGTGCGGCCCTCGGACAGAAACCACACTGTAAATTTGGCCCCCAAGAGAAAGTTTGTGAGTACCCATGCCGTAGATGGTGACCAAACTTGTATTGTTGTACATGTAGATAGTTGTGGCGTCAACGGAGGAACCGTCAAAGGACAGAGGAATAAGTCCTGAAGATGACAACTTCAATGAGGGGGTCGTCGACGATAAAGTATACTTCGACGGCGAGGGGGGTTTCGTCGACGATGAAGTCTTCGACGACGATGAAGTCTTCGTCGACGATAAAGTCTTCGTCGACGATTCGACCGTCGACGATGCAGGTTTCGTCGACGAGCTCGTCGACGTCGAGTAGGTCGTCGTCGACGACGATGAAGTGATGAAGCCGTCGTTGACGGAATTTTCTTACACTTTGACGTCGACGGGGCGCCGACGATGGCAGATGTAGATTCCTTCGTCGACGAGATAGGCTTTACTGAGACGTAGACCAACGTCGACGGAGAAGACGCCGACGACATGATCATTTCAGGTTTAGGTGAAGAAAAGGTTACCGTAGATGTAGATGTTACGTCGACTGGAAACTTCGTCAACGAAGGGGCCATCGGCGACGTCGAAGACAGGGTCTTCTTCTGAAGCAGAGTCTTCACAGAAGTTGATTTTTGAGGTAAAATCTTGGTCAATCTTCTCGGGGGTGTGGATGGCAAAGGTTTGCTCTTACCAGGGGGAGTAGCCTTAGAGGTGGAAGGCCTCTCTGACCCCTTAGAAGGTTGCTGTCTCCTCACAACCTTGGCCCCAGGAGAAGATAACACCTCCTCAGCAGCTCTCTTCCTAGAAGCCACAGTAGACCCAGAGGCAATACTGCCTACCTCAGACAGTGGATTATGTTGATTCTTGAGCTTCTGTAGCCACAGAAGTAAGCAGCCCTCTCTGTCCCTGAAGGTCTTTTGAGGGAAGGTCCTACATATCTTGCAGTCCTTCACTTGATGGTCCGGATACAGGCAGTAAATGCATTTCTTGTGGGGATCTTCTGAGAAAAGCCGGAGCTTACCACAAGACTCACAAGGCCTGATAAAGGAAGACATCCTAATATCGAGAAATCCTGAGAAACTTGAGAAGAACTGAGCAGAGCTCAGGGAGACTCCCCTCACACGGCGTGCGGAAGAAAATATGCGAGCCTGAGCCTCTGGGGAGAACATTCTGGTGGGTGCTGTCGCCTGATTGGCTGAAGTTTGGACTATACAAAATGACTAGGATAGTCATGAGTGTGGAAGTTTTTTCTCTTGTAGCTTGGGCTACTTTACTTCCTGGTTGGTCATTACCAAGTTTTTTCTAAGGATATTATTGCATATTATTGCTTTTTTTATATACCGTGAGACTCCCACTCTGACGACAGGGAATGATTCAGGCATGTAAATCTATGAAAGACACCCTAATACTGGAGAACTACACATTCCAACCACACTTCTTACTGGACCTGAACTAATCTCTGTATTTTTCAGGAGTGAGACCATATCTAGTGAGAAGGGCCTCCTTCATGTCAGCATAGGTGATACCCCTTACCAAAAGCTACTAAAGTATCCATAGCTTCTTCTGGAAACAGAGGACACAATCCTGCTCCGCAATTCTACTCAGGGACCCCATTAATGTGTATTGATGCCTCGTAATCCTGAAACCACCTATGTATATCGTCCCACTTCCTGAATTCCTAGGCTACATTCTTAGGGATGTCCATAATTCTGTCCGCCTGTCTTGACGAGTTGCTGCCACCATCTGAGCTGGCTCTATTCCTTAGCTCCAGCTCCTTAAGACCTTGCTCATGATCTAAGATCATCTTCCTTTCCTCCACGGCTATGCTTTTTTCTTCCCTTTTACTTTCTATCCTGAGTTTCTCCAACTCGAACTTCCTTGCTTTCCGCCTGTCCTCCAGCTCCTCTTGGGACAGGCCACTGCTGCCTGGCCTGGAGGGTTCCCCCCTCCCAAAAGCATATATACCCTCGGAGTAGGCTCCTCCGCCTCTCCATTTAGATCATCAGACTGCTCGCTGGCATGTCTGGCTGCTAACCCAGGCCCTAAGTGCCTTTTATAGCTCCTGCTTCCTAGTGAGGCCTCTGACTTGGACTTTTAGGTTTTTGCAAATTGATTTCATTTCCCTAACATTGTAGGATTCCAACCTATACTCTTCAAAGTCAATTTCCAGGGATGCAACAGATGATGCTCTTGGTTCATGCATGATGAAGTAGCAAAGTTCAAACTGGCAAGATCAAAAATAGGCCAAAAAGAACCAGTATGTGGTACGTAATGGTCTGCGATATGGTAGTAGTGCACACCAATCACTGTAAGTCAAGTGCAAATGCAAGTCCTGTCCTCACCGCTGACAACCAATGTTAGAAATGAGATTTTTGGTTGGCTAGGGCATGTGCCAAAGTTGAGCAGAAACCACCACTCTAGTCACACTCCTAAAATAACCCCTGCTCACCCCCTTGGTAGCGTGGCATGAGCAGTCAGGCTTATCTTAAAGTCAGTGTGTAAAGCATTTGCACATAACCAACAGTAATACAGTGTAAGCACTACAAAAGGACACCACACCAGTTTAGAAAAATATCCAATATTTTTATATACTTAAGACAAGACCAAAAATGATTTTAAAAAACACAATACAGTACTTAGAAATCTTCAGTCATCAACATAACTTGAAGTCGATAGCTCCGTCCTGGGCTATCACGGCGTTCTGAACAAACCAAATCCAAACAGATCTGACTGACAGCGGCGTCGCGGGCCAGCTACTGTGGCGGGAGGAGCCTCAAACAGTACCTTTTGAAATGCAGGGCATCGGCGACCTCTTGTTGAGCTTCCAAAAGCACGGCAACCACAGGCGTCGGTTTCAGAGGTCGTTGCAGAAGTCGTCGGGGCCCTAGAAGTCACACGCATTGCAGATCGAACTCCTCTCTGTTGAAGTCAAGAGCGCTGGCAAAGTGCAGTGGTGCAGCGTGCGGTGCCCTCAGGTCGCGGTGCGAGCAGCAGCTCAGTGGCAGCGTCAGATGGCGTTGTCAGTGAGACCAGGGTCGTGCTGCAACGTGAATGCGAAGCTCGTCGCGGAGCTGGCAGGTAGCGGTGCAAACAGCGGCGTCGTCTTTGCTGGAGCGCTGTAGTCTGGTGTTGATGGCACCGGGGTCGGTAGGTCAAGGCTGCTGTGTGTATTGAGGGTGGTGCGTTGTGTAAGTTTATGAGCGGTGCCCTAGAACCACAGTGCAAGCAGCAACGTCAATTTTGGCTTGGAGTGTCGTCGTCAGGGAGGCCAAGGCGTCGTCGTAAAGCGAGACCGTGTGGAGTACGGTGCCCACAAGTCGCGGTGCGAGCAGGGGCTCAGTAGCAGCGTCAGCAGGCGTCGTCGGTGGGACCAGGGTCACGGTGCGACGTTGCAGCGGTGCCCTCTGCGGTGCCTTCAGGACACGGAGTCGGCAGCTGTGTCATAGACGGCGCTTGGTTGCTTTTTCCTCTGTTGCAGCACAAACACACAGTCCCCAGTGATGAGGGCAGAAGAGTTTGAAGTCTTTGCTGTTCCTGAGACTTCTTGAACAGGGGGCAAGCTCTACCTCAAGCCCTTGGAGAAACTCACAAAAGTAGATTGTAGAAAGTTCAGTCCAGTCCTTTCACTGCCCAAGTGTCGTGCCTGCCATATTGGTTGGCAAGGTAAGGTACGAGAAAGGAGCTGGTTGGCAATAGCGCGATTAGCCCACTACGTACATGCGTGAGCATTAGCGCATGCGCATAATGAGAGGAGGCTGATCTTCAGCCCGCCTCTCGGCTCCCGCAACGCTTTGCGTACTCTTTGCGGTTCCGTGGTCTTTGCTGTCCGTTTCCGGGTCACGGTGGTGGCGTCTTCGTGTTCGTCGGGTTTTGCGGCGAATCGCGGGATACAGTATTCAAGGTATTCCGTTTTACGGAGCGTTTTCATCAATTCTCTGCTACTTCGTTTATTTGGTCTCAGTGTTGGTTAGAGGAATTCCAGTCCTCAGCTATCTTTAAAGATTCGGCGGTGGTTCCGGCTGTTACGATGTTTGATTATGCCATTCAGCTATGTTGAGTTTGTATGCACCAAGTGTAAGGTGCACATAAAGCTGTTTTTTGTTTATCGTAGTGTTTGTTTAGCTCTACGAGTGCTTTCTTTGGCATATATCGGGACTGGCTCTTGCTTTATTATCGAGCAGTCCGGTGATTCATTTAGTGCAGTGCATGCACATTCCTTGCCCAGGTTCTCTCTCTCTCTCTGTATCCTGTCGTTATAAAAGGTGAGAAAGAGACTCTAAAGCACTTTGATGTACCACCTCCAGATAGTATGGCCCTATGTTAATTCAGATTAACTTGTTTCCAAAAGGGATAAGCAGTCCTGTTTCAGAAAACTGGTGCACCTCCCCCTCCTGTAATAGGTGGTTACTTCCTCTACATACATTCCTGAACATAGGAAGGAAAAGGTAGTTAATGAAATACCCATATATATATATATATATATATATATACATATGTTTTAAAGGATTCTTAAGTTTTAATGGATTTTAGAATTTTTAACATAAACCAATGCGTAGGCCTGCACAAACAATGGATTTAATGCATTTATGCTGCTATATTTAAAATCTCTGAAAATTTGATCAATTTTAGAGTCTTTTTATACTGTGAAATGTTAGAAAATTGTATTGCACATATTTATTATTTATTTAATATTTATGGCATGATATTTGCACATGTATAATATATTTATATATATTATTTAATGACTGTTATGAAAGAATACCATTTGGTTAAGAACATACATAAAATGTTAGACTGCATACGTGAAAAAAGAGAGCAAAACAAAAAAATGCATTGCCATTGATAGTATGTTTTCACTGTTTAGCACCACGTGGTGAGAAGGGCTAAAAGAAAGCTGAGTATTTAATGTGGAAGATTACTGCATAGTCGCCATGTGATCAAGGTTACTTGGTAACGGAAACGCGTCATGCCTGAAGAGATTCATGAGATGAGAGAATAAAGCTTCCAGACAATATTTATTTGCTGCGTGGTGGCTCGTTATTCTGCGAAGTACGCTGGTTGCAGAATTCACAAACATATCAATTACGAGAGTGTGGTTGCTCTCGTTCACGGACCCCGCCCTGAAAGTTGGTGGCCGCCTTCAACCGAACCTGTTACAAATCCGAAAGGAGATTTTTGGCTGGATAAACCCCCTGCACGCTGGCTGAGAACAAACACGCCGAGTATCGAGGACGCTGACGCTTGAGTCGGAGGACCCGCGGAAGCAGGCTCCCGTACCCGGTGAGTGAGAGAAAGCACACAGCGTTTAAGCAGGACAGGGCAAGCAGCAATAATTATCACAAGGAGTGTCTCTCTAAATAAGCCTGATTGCATAGGCTGGCGAAAGCTAAAAAGTTCACATAAATCACGAATCGGCAAAATAATGCTTAACGACGCAGTACGAGAGAGAGAGGCAAGTGCAGATGCATTCTTCGATGCCGTAAATAAGACAAGCACCATAAATGTACAACCAAACACAACCAATGAAGGTGCGAACAAAGACCTCAATTCACTGTTAAAAAATTTAGAAAATAAAATGAAGGCTGAAATCACCAAGTGGTGGGAGCATAAGTCTCTTACTAAATATGTAGAGGCAGGAAGAGTCCCACGTGGACTGCGCATATTATTGGCTCCCAGCTTTGAAAAGCCGAATCCAGCGATGCTTCGAGAATGGGGAGAGAGTAATTTACAAGCCTCTATGAACCTCATACATATCTTGATTAAATATGCTGACATCGATCGCTTGGCATTAATAGTTGAAATTGAGGATATTGAGAAAGAATTAAGCAAATCTGATAAACAGGACTGGATCACTTCAAAACGGAATGAAATAAAAGATTGTCTTAAAAAACATGAGGAAAAAATAATTGCAAGAAAGGTACATAAATTTGCTAGAGACCAGGAAGATTACCAAAAAGGGCAGATATATACTTTCTCAAAGAAATATGACAAATTTCGGAAGTTAAAAGGAAAAAACATTGTAAAACCAAATATCCTACAAATTGGTGCTACAAATGCAACTGATGAGGATACGAATACTGATGCAGACTCGTTAACAAGTGGCTCAAGTGAAGAAACAAACAGCAATAGCAGCAGGAACTCCGAATTCGTGGTACATAGCATGGAGGAGCAGGTGGATTTTTTGGTGGCTGCCAGAATGAAAACCCTAAGACCACGGAACGAGCAAAATCAGGTCGGAAAAGGCGGAACACAATCAGACGCGCAAACAGGAGGAAGCGCAAGCAGGAAACCCAAAAAGAAGAGACACTTCCGGCGCAAGAAGTAAGGACTGATGCACATACAGTGGTAAATTTAACAACCATGACACTTACGAAAGCGGAGGAACAACTACTTGCGTTGGGCCTCAATTACTGCCCAAATACTGACTTTAACTATGTGACAACCCGAATAGACATATTCAAATTTATAAGAAAATTAAAACTTAAAACGTTTTTTGCCATGAAAAGTGCATGGGATGAGAAAAAATCTAGAACCTCCACCACAATGGAATCTAACATACAGGCCTCAGAAGTACCTACTCTTTGGGCTTTACATGAACTGAATAACGATGAAGAAAATGACTCTCAAATATCAACACAGACTAAATTACGAGAAATGAATCTACTTCAAAAAAGTGCAGGAGAAAGCCCTTTCAAGCCACAATCAACCTTTATCCCTCTCATGCCGAAAGACGCAATAGATGTGTTCCATGACCGTGTCACAGAAGAAATGAAAAAACTAAATTGCCAAATAAATCACAAGAGACGGAGACCTAATCAACAACAGATACAGTTCACTAACTTAATGGAAAAGATCAACAAAAATCCTGAGGTAGTAGTGAAAAAATCCGATAAAGGGGGTAACATTGTTCTTTGGAGTAAAATGGACTATGATAAGGAAGCCAAACGGCAGTTGGACAACACAGACTGCTATGAAAAGACAACTATAAAAACATATAATAAAGCGAAAGACAATATCAAAAAAGAATTACAAAAATGGAAAAATGAAGGGCTGATTACCAATGAAGAATTTAAATTCATGTACAACAGCCATCCAGCAATGCCCTTTCTTTACCTGCTCCCTAAGCTACACAAAGGACAAACCCCCATACCAGGCCGTCCAATAATCTCAGCCATTAATAGTATGACTGAACATGTAGGACAATATATAGATTATTATCTACAAGATCTGGTGAAAGGATTGTCCTCATATATAAAAGACACTGGCGACTTCTTAAAAAGGATTGACAAAATGATATGGACTGATGATTTAATGCTTTTAACTCTCGACATTGAGTCCCTATACACTAGCATAAATCATGAACAAGGTCTACAGGGTGTAAAATATTTTTTGGATACACGACCAGCAGAGTATATGCTACACAACAAAATGCTCATGTCGCTAAGAACTTGGTGCTTGAATAACAATTTTTTCACCTTTGGCAAGGAGGTATTCAGACAGAAACGCGGAGTGGCCATGGATTTTTTCTAAGGATATTATTGCATATTATTGCTTTTTTTATATACCGTGAGACTCCCACTCTGACGACGGGGAATGATTCAGGCATGTAAATCTATGAAAGACACCCTAATACTGGAGAACTACACATTCCAACCACACTTCTTACTGGACCTGAACTAATCTCTGTATTTTTCAGGAGTGAGACCATATCTAGTGAGAAGGGCCTCCTTCATGTCAGCATAGGTGATACCCCTTACCCAAAGCTACTAAAGTATCCATAGCTTCTTCTGGAAACAGAGGACACAATCCTGCTCCGCAATTCTACTCAGGGACCCCTTTGATGTGTATTGATGCCTCGTAATCCTGAAACCACCTATGTATGTCGTCCCACTCCCTGAATTCCTAGGCTACATTCTTAGGGATGTCCATAATTCTGTCCGCCTGTCTTGACGAGTTGCTGCCACCATCTGAGCTGGCTCTATTCCTTAGCTCTAGCTCCTTAAGACCTTGCTCATGATCTAAGATCATCTTCCTTTCCTCCACGGCTATACTTTTTTCTTCCCTTTTACTTTCTATCCTGAGTTTCTCCAACTCGAACTTCCTTGCTTTCCGCCTGTCCTCCAGCTCCTCTTGGGACAGGCCACTGCTGCCTGGCCTGGAGGGTTCCCCCCTCCCAAAAGCATATATACCCTCGGAGTAGGCTCCTCCGCCTCTCCATTTAGATCATCAGACTGCTCGCTGGAATGTCTGGCTGCTAACCCAGGCCCTAAGTGCCTTTTATAGCTCCTCCTTCCTAGTGAGGCCTCTGACTTGGACTTTTAGGTTTTTGCAAATTGATTTCATTTCCCTAACATTGTAGGATTCCAACCTATACTCTTCAAAGTCAATTTCCAGGGATGCAACAGATGATGCTCTTGATTCATGCATGATGAAGTAGCAAAGTTCAAACTGGCAAGATCAAAAATAGGCCAAAAAGAACCAGTATGTGGTACGTAATGGTCTGCGATATGGTAGTAGTGCACACCAATCACTGTAAGTCAAGTGCAAATGCAAGTCCTGTCCTCACCGCTGACAACCAATGTTAGAAATGGGATTTTTGGTTGGCTAGGGCATGTGCCAAAGTTGGGCAGAAACCACCACTCTAGTCACACTCCTAAAATAACCCCTGCTCACCCCCTTGGTAGCGTGGCATGAGCAGTCAGGCTTATCTTAAAGTCAGTGTGTAAAGCATTTGCACATAACCAACAGTAATACAGTGTAAGCACCACAAAAGGACACCACACCAGTTTAGAAAAATATCCAATATTTTTATATACTTAAGACAAGACCAAAAATGATTTTAAAAAACACAATACAGTACTTAGAAATCTTCAGTCATCAACATAACTTGAAGTCAATAGCTCCGTCCTGGGCTATCACGGCGTTCTGAACAAACCAAATCCAAACAGATCTGGCTGACAGCGGCGTCGCGGGCCAGCTACTGTGGCGGGAGGAGCCTCAAACAGTACCTTTTGAAATGCAGGGCATCGGCGACCTCTTGTTGAGCTTCCAAAAGCACGGCAACCACAGGCGTCGGTTTCAGAGGTCGTTGCAGAAGTCGTCGGGGCCCTAGAAGTCACACGCATTGCAGATCGAACTCCTCTCTGTTGAAGTCAAGAGCTCTGGCAAAGTGCAGTGGTGCAGCGTGCGGTGCCCTCAGGTCGCGGTGCGAGCAGCAGCTCAGTGGCAGCGTCAGATGGCGTTGTCGGTGAGACCAGGGTCGTGCTGCAACGTGAATGCGAAGCTCGTCGCGGAGCTGGCAGGGAGCGGTGCAAACAGCGGCGTCGTCTTTGCTGGAGCGCTGTAGTCTGGTGTTGATGGCACCGGGGTCGGTAGGTCAAGGCTGCTGTGTGTATTGAGGGTGGTGCGTTGTGTAAGTTTATGAGCGGTGCCCTAGAACCACAGTGCAAGCAGCGACGTCAATTTTGGCATGGAGTGTCGTCGTCAGGGAGGCCAAGGCGTCGTCGTAAAGCGAGACCGTGTGGAGTACGGTGCCCACAAGTCGCGGTGCGAGCAGGGGCTCGGTAGCAGCGTCAGCAGGCGTCGTCGGTGGGACCAGGGTCACGGTGCGGCGATGCAGCGGTGCCCTCTGCGGTGCCTTCAGGACACGGAGTCGGCAGCTGTGTCATAGACGGTGCTTGGTTGCTTTTTCCTCTGTTGCAGCACAAACACACAGTCCCCAGTGATGAGGGCCGAAGAGTTTGAAGTCTTTGCTGTTCCTGAGACTTCTTGAACAGGGGGCAAGCTCTACCTCAAGCCCTTGGAGAAACTCACAAAAGTAGATTGTAGAAAGTTCAGTCCAGTCCTTTCACTGCCCAAGTGTCGTGCCTGCCATATTGGTTGGCAAGGTAAGGTACGAGAAAGGAGCTGGTTGGCAATAGCGCAATTAGCCCACTACGCGCATGCGTGAGCATTAGCGCATGCGCATAATGAGAGGAGGCTGATCTTCAGCCCGCCTCTCGGCTCCCACAACGCTTCGCGTACTCTTTGCGGTTCCGGGGTCTTTGCTGTCCGTTTCCGGGTCACGGTGGTGGCGTCTTCGTGTTCGTCGGGTTTTGCGGCGAATCGCGGGATACAGTATTCAAGGTATTCCGTTTTACGGAGCGTTTTCATCAATTCTCTGCTACTTCGTTTATTTGGTCTCAGTGTTGGTTAGAGGAATTCCAGTCCTCAGCTATCTTTAAAGATTCGGCGGTGGTTCCGCCTGTTACGATGTTTGATTATGCCATTCGGCATTCAGCTATGTTGAGTTTGTATGCACCAAGTGTAAGGTGCACATAAAGCTGTTTTTTGTTTATCGTAGTGTTTGTTTAGCTCTACGAGTGCTTTCTTTGGTATATATCGGGACTGGCTCTTGCTTTATTATCGAGCAGTCCGGTGATTCATTTTGTGCAGTACATGCACATTCCTTGCCCAGGTTCTCTCTCTCTCTGTGTATCCTGTCGTTATAAAAGGTGAGATAGAGACTCTAAAGCACTTTGATGTACCACCTCCAGATAGTATGGCCCTATCTTAATTCAGATTAACTTGTTTCCAGAAGGGATAAGCAGTCCTGTTTCAGAAAACTGGTGCACCTCCCCCTCCTGTAATAGGTGGTTACTTCCTCTACATACATTCCTGAACATAGGAAATTATTATTTTTTCCTTGATTTACAGCTCCATCTGAACCTTGCTAGTCTTCCTACGTAACTTGACATATTGGTCGGTTATTCATCATTAATGGGTAAGATCTCTTGCCATAACAACTTTTTAAAAATTCTTTAAAAAAGAAAGGGACATCTATAGAACCATTCCCTGTGAAACATGTAAGATAAAAATAACTACTAATAATTGCTACATATTTACTCCATCTTTACAGAGATTAGATTCACATAACCGAACGGTCAATATAGCTAATAGATGCATCTTTTTCAGACTAACACTCCTAGCCAGGTGAGACACAGTTCCGCCAGGAAAACAGATGTTGGATTTATCCGAGAACTAATAGAGAACACCCATCTTGTGTTCATTAGGTAAGACTAAAGAAAAGGAGTTGTTAGGTCTGTGCAGGCATCCTTGATAATTGGGAAACCCCCGCCAGATATTGGCCCAAGCGCACACAAGCTAACTACACTATGGTGTAAACTACCTATAACTGTTGCTTTATAGATGACAGACCTTCTGTCGTCATCCATACCCTGGCAATTCCCCTGTTTGGATATAATTACTGCTCAAATATATATTACCTAGTTTGTACCAGTTGTAGCTATAATTTGTAGCTGCTCCGTGTAGGGATTTCTCTGTTATGTAAGCACAGCAATATGTTATGGATTGTTGATTGTTTGATAGGAGTTAAGCATGACCATTAGATGTCTCTAATTTATTTTATACATGTTTTACAGATTGAATGTGGCTCCTGATGAAGGCGTTCTGTTAACGCCGAAACGCGCGTCGATGCTTTTTATTGTTCGCCACCAATGTTTTTATATGTTTTTGTGTATAACTGTGTTACAAATATTCCCCTCATACATAATTTTGTGAATTTTTGTATAAACATTATATTGTTTGTTTTTTAAGATGATGATGTATTTTTTTATAAATAAATCGAACTTGTAATTTTTAATTGGTTGTTGTGCTTTACATACTGTCCTGTTCCCTAATTATACCATCCATTGTGTTTTCCTTTTTCGCATATTGTTACTTCCTCTACATACATTCCTGAACATAGGAAGGAAAAGGTAGTTAATGAAATACCCATATATATATATATATACATATGTTTTAAAGGATTCTTAAGTTTTAATGGCTTTTAGAATTTTTTACATAAACCAATGCGTAGGCCTGCACAAACAATGGATTTAATGCATGTATGCTGCTATATTTAAAATCTCTGAAAATTTGATCAATTTTAGAGTCTTTTTATACTGTGAAATGTTAGAAAATTGTATTGCACATATTTCTTATTTATTTAATATTTATGGCATGATATTTGCACATGTATAATATATTTATATATATTATTTAATGACTGTTATGAAAGAATACCGTTTGGTTAAGAACATACATAAAATGTTAGACTGCATACGTGAAAAAAGAGAGCAAAACAAAAAAATGCATTGCCATTGATAGTATGTTTTCACTGTTTAGCACCACGTGGTGAGAAGGGCTAAAAGAAAGCTGAGTATTTAATGTGGAAGATTACTGCATAGTCGCCATGTGATCAAGGTTACTTGGTAACCGAAATGCGTCATGCCTGAAGAGATTCATGAGATGAGAGAATAAAGCTTCCAGACAATATTTATTTGCTGCGTGGTGGCTCGTTATTCTGCGAAGTACGCTGGTTGCAGAATTCACAAAGATATCAATTACGAGAGTGTGGTTGCTCTCGTTCACGGACCCCGCCCTGAAAGTTGGTGGCCGCCTTCAACCGAACCTGTTACGAATCCGAAAGGAGATTTTTGGCTGGATAAACCCCCTGCACGCTGGCTGAGAACAAACACGCCGAGTATCGAGGACGCTGACGCTTGAGTCGGAGGACCCGCGGAAGCAGGCTCGCGTACCCGGTGAGTGAGAGAAAGCACACAGCGTTTAAGCAGGACAGGGCAAGCAGCAATAATTATCACAAGGAGTGTCTCTCTAAATAAGCCTGATTGCATAGGCTGGCGAAAGCTAAAAAGTTAACATAAATCACGAATCGGCAAAATAATGCTTAACGACGCAGTACGAGAGAGAGAGGCAAGTGCAGATGCATTCTTCGATGCCGTAAATAAGACAAGCACCATAAATGTACAACCAAACACAACCAATGAAGGTGCGAACAAAGACCTCAATTCACTGTTAAAAAAATTAGAAAATAAAATGAAGGCTGAAATCACCAAGTGGTGGGAGCATAAGTCTCTTACTAAATATGTAGAGGCAGGAAGAGTCCCACGTGGACTGCGCATATTATTGGCTCCCAGCTTTGAAAAGCCGAATCCAGCGATGCTTCGAGAATGGGGAGAGAGTAATTTACAAGCCTCTATGAACCTCATACATATCTTGATTAAATATGCTGACATCGATCGCTTGGCATTAATAGTTGAAATTGAGGATATTGAGAAAGAATTAAGCAAATCTGATAAACAACACTGGATCACTTCAAAACGGAATGAAATAAAAGATAGTCTTAAAAAACATGAGGAAAAAATAATTGCAAGAAAGGTACATAAATTTGCTAGAGACCAGGAAGATTACCAAAAAGGGCAGATATATACTTTCTCAAAGAAATATGACAAATTTCGGAAGTTAAAAGGAAAAAACATTGTAAAACCAAATATCCTACAAATTGGTGCTACAAATGCAACTGATGAGGATACGAATACTGATGCAGACTCGTTAACAAGTGGCTCAAGTGAAGAAACAAACAGCAATAGCAGCAGGAACTCCGAATTCGTGGTACATAGCATGGAGGAGCAGGTGGATTTTTTGGTGGCTGCCAGAATGAAAACCCTAAGACCACGGAACGAGCAAAATCAGGTCGGAAAAGGCGGAACACAATCAGTCGCGCAAACAGGAGGAAGCGCAAGCAGGAAACCCAAAAAGAAGAGAAACTTCTGGCGCAAGAAGTAAGGACTGATGCACATACAGTGGTAAATTTAACAACCATGACACTTACAAAAGCGGAGAGAACAACTACTTGTGTTGGGCCTCAATTACTGCCCAAATACCGACTTTAACTATGTGACAACCCGAATAGACATATTCAAATTTATAAGAAAATTAAATCTTAAAAAGTTTTTTGCCATGAAAAGTGCGTGGGATGAGAAAAAAATCTAGAACCTCCACCACAATGGAATCTAACATACAGGCCTCAGAAGTACCTACTCTTTGGGCTTTACATGAACTGAATAACGATGAAGAAAATGACTCTCAAATATCAACACAGACTAAATTACGAGAAATGAATCTACTTCAAAAAGGTGCAGGAGAAAGCCCTTTCAAGCCACAATCAACCTTTATCCCTCTCATGCCGAAAGACGCAATAGATGTGTTCCATGACCGTGTCACAGAAGAAATGAAAAAACTAAATTGCCAAATAAATCACAAGAGACGGAGACCTAATCAACAACAGATACAGTTCACTAACTTAATGGAAAAGATCAACAAAAATCCTGAGGTAGTAGTGAAAAAATCCGATAAAGGGGGTAACATTGTTCTTTGGAGTAAAATGGACTATGATAAGGAAGCCAAACGGCAGTTGGACAACACAGACTGCTATGAAAAGACAACTATAAAAACATATAATAAAGCGAAAGACAATATCAAAAAAGAATTACAAAAATGGAAAAATGAAGGGCTGATAACCAATGAAGAATTTAAATTCATGTACAACAGCCATCCAGCAATGCCCTTTCTTTACCTGCTCCCTAAGCTACACAAAGGACAAACCCCCATACCAGGCCGTCCAATAATCTCAGCCATTAATAGTATGACTGAACATGTAGGACAATATATAGATTATTATCTACAAGATCTGGTGAAAGGATTGTCCTCATATATAAAAGACACTTGCGACTTCTTAAAAAGAATTGACAAAATGATATGGACTGATGATTTAATGCTTTTAACTCTCGACATTGAGTCGCTATACACTAGCATAAATCATGAACAAGGTCTACAGGGTGTAAAATATTTTTTGGATACACGACCAGCAGAGTATATGCTACACAACAAAATGCTCATGTCGCTAATAACTTGGTGCTTGAATAACAATTTTTTCACCTTTGGCAAGGAGGTATTCAGACAGAAATGCGGAGTGGCCATGGGGGCCTGCTTTTCCCCGAGCTACGCGTGCTTGCACGTTGGGTTCTGGGAGAGGCAGGTCCTCATGAGACACTACCGACAAGAAATGGAGCAGAGAATTTGTCTATGGGTGAGATTTATAGACGATGTTTTTATTATATGGAGAGGCAACAAACAAAGTGCAGAAGAATTTGTTGATAAATTGAATGCAAATGACTATAACCTGTACTTCACATCACATTGCAGTGAGAACTCTATTGAATTTTTAGATGTTCAAAGACAGGTAGCAGACAACAAATGAATCACTACTGCATACAGAAAGCCT
The DNA here is from genome assembly GCF_964263255.1 of Lissotriton vulgaris. NCBI lineage: Eukaryota > Metazoa > Chordata > Amphibia > Caudata > Salamandridae > Lissotriton > Lissotriton vulgaris. The sequence goes on from NW_028252959.1 coordinate 370,076, forward strand.
ACTGCTGGCAATGCGACCCTCCACGCGTCTAGCGCCCACCCAAAACACCTGATTGCCAGTATACCCTACAGGGAAGTACTGCGATTAAAACGCATATGCAGTACCCCCGAGGAATATGAAAGATGTAGAAATGAGAGCTTAAAAAGATTGAGAGCCAGAGGGTATACAGAAGATGTGGTCACGGGAGCATCAATCAAAGCAGGCGAAAGACCTCGATCAGAATTATTACCACCAGATATCGAGGCAGACAATGAAAGTGTGAATAGCCAGGAAGCACCAAGACTGATCACTACCTTTAGTAGACAGGAGCGGAAAATAAGAGCAATACTCAATAGAAATTGGCCGATTGTTTTGACAGATAATGTTCTGAGAGAAGACCTGTCAGATAAACCACAGGTGACTTTCAGAAGATGCAAAAACATGGCCAGCTATGTGTCTCAACCACGGATAGCAGGAGCTCCTGCAACCACGTGGTTACCGAGCAAACAGGGCTTCTATAAGTGTGCCACCTGCTGGGCATGTAATTTCGGCATTAACACTACTAAATACAACACCCCGTTTAGTGAGTATGATTATAAAATCAAAGGCAACTATGACTGTCGTACAGAATTCGCTGTATACGTACTTACATGCACATGCGGGCTCAGATACGTGGGCAGCACCATAAAACCAGTGCATGTAAGAATACTTCAACATATACGAGCGATTGTTAACAGTGACCCCACCTATCCGGTAGCAAGGCATTTTAAAGCAATTCATGACAAAAACATCAATTGTCTTACTTATTTTGTAATTGACTCAGTACCGGTGCCTAAAAGAGGTGGAGACAGAGAAAAGCTTCTGAGACAGTTGGAGACGAAATATATATTAAATCTGAATAGCAAGTCTCCATATGGCCTAAACAATACAGAAGATTTGCATACATTCTTAGAAATATCATCATGAATTATACAATATGAAATACGGCAGAAGATAAATTGAAATTTTATAAATTTAATATTTATGCATGAACCAACCTCTTATTTTCTATTTTTTAAATACACATATGCACTTTTTCAATAGTAACATGCACGGAGCACTTTTTAGACAATGCAGACAAAAAATAATGAAAAACATAAAATAAATAATGAGACTTTAAGTCCGGGCTCGGATTAATAGTCAAGATATTTTGAAGAAAAACATTGTATGCTAAACGTCTATTTTACGGTGGTTTGAAAATACAGTCATTAGAAAGCATTATTTTGGACATATAAAGGAAGTAATATCCGTTGTATATTGTAATTGAGTGATTTTGCACATATTAGAGTTTACAGGCATTTATGCCGACATATGTTTTAAAGGATTCTTAAGTTTTAATGGCTTTTAGAATTTTTAACATAAACCAATGCGTAGGCCTGCACAAACAATGGATTTAATGCATTTATGCTGCTATATTTAAAATCTCTGAAAATTTGATCAATTTTAGAGTCTTTTTATACTGTGAAATGTTAGAAGATTGTATTGCACATATTTATTATTTATTTAATATTTATGGCATGATATTTGCACATGTATAATATATTTATATATATTATTTAATGACTGTTATAAAAGAATACCGTTTGGTTAAGAACATACATAAAATGTTAGACTGCATACGTGAAAAAAGAGAGCAAAACAAAAAAATGCATTGCCATTGATAGTATGTTTTCACTGTTTAGCACCACGTGGTGAGAAGGGCTAAAAGAAAGCTGAGTATTTAATAAGGAAGATTACTGCATAGTCGCCATGTGATCAAGGTTACTTGGTAACTGAAACGCGTCATGCCTGAAGAGATTCATGAGATGAGAGAATAAAGCTTCCAGACAATATTTATTTGCTGCGTGGTGGCTCGTTATTCTGCGAAGTACGCTGGTTGCAGAATTCACAAAGATATATATATATATATATATAGTTTATATTGTAAGAAGGGACATTGATGCTGTCTTATTTTAATTTCCCTAAATACAGTGAAGTGCCAAATGAGTTACACCCGCCTCCAGAATTTCTACTACCATCTTGACGACATTTCTACAAGAGAAGCCTGTGTTCATTTTTCCCCCACTTACCTTGTTTTGTTTCCCTTCTTCCCCCCAAACATCATCATTTGTTTACCAGGTTTCATATTCTGGCATATGTTGGTGTTAAAGGGGAAGTTGAGGACTAGTCTTCACTTCTATGGTACTTCTGCGGCAACAGCTGGGACTGGCACTACACCAAGACACAAGCAGACATTGCAGGCCAACACAGCAAAGCACACAGCAAAGTGGTAGTTCCTCCTCACAGCTTCTCCAGCTCTTCTTCTTGGCAGTCTTCTTGATCCAAAAGAGTTCTAAAAGTCAGTGGTCTGGGCTCCAATATTTATATCCCCAAATCCTTTGATCTCTTAGGCAGAGAGTGTCTGTGCCCAGCCAGAACCAGTTCTGCCTTCTCTGGTGTGACTTCCAGGTGGGAGGTGGAGATGGCATGGTCAGAGGCAACCCAAGCCCTTTGAGGTGCAAGGACATCTCTCCCCCACTTCAATTGCAGCACAGGTTTATTCAGCCCCTTCCTGACCCACTTAGGTATCTGGAGCCACTCCTGCTCCCCAGCCTTCTGTCATCCAAAACCCAGACAGGCAATCCACATTCTAGTAGAGGCACACAGGATGACTGAGCAAGAAAATATCTACTTTTTAAAAGTGGCATTTTCAAACACAGAATGTAAAAATCACCTTCACTAAAAGATGCATCTTTAAATTTTGAGTTCAGGCATACTAAACCTCATTTTCCTACCTAATTCCCCGGGCCAGTTATGTTTGTAAGATGTTATACATAAACTCCCCATTCTGTCCTATGGGGAACAGGTAGCCTTGCAATAGCGAAAAACGAAATTGGCCGTAGTTCACTATCAGGACATGGCACACACACCAGGGCATGTCCTACCTTTCACATACACTGAATTCGGTCCACAGGGGTACCTTGAGACTACCTTAGGTGTGGCTGACATGTAAGAAAAGGGAAGGTGAGGGACTGGTAAGTGTGTGCACTGGCCAAGTCGACATGGAAGTTAAAAACTGCGCGCAGACTCTCCAATGGCGGGTCTGAGTTACCTTTTATGGGCACAAGCCCGTGCAGCAGCCCACCACCGGCTTTTGATTCACAGGCCCTGACACACGCAGTGCACTTTACTAGGTACTGACACATAAATCAAACAGGCCAATCATGGAATCACTAAAATCCATAACACATTTTACCACAGGAGCATTTGCACATTACCGCTGATTAGCAGTGAGAAAAGTGCGCAGAAACACTAAGCCAGCACAAACAGAGTCAGAACTGGGAGGTCAGAAAGCAAAAAACTCAGGGGAAACACCCCAAAAGATGCCAAGTCTAACAACTGTATACACCATACATTGGTGCGTTCATGTGGTTTAAAGTGGCACTGCCTTGGTGGCCAAATGCGACATAGTATGGCGTGGATCTCTGCCTCACCATCTTCTGCAACGGCCGGCTTCCCTGCTAGCATGGATTGGTAGTGGCGGAGACACACAGTGGAGTGGATAGAGCGGCTGGGGAGCCGTGGGTGCTCCCCTCAGGCAGGGGCCTCGGTTGGCAATTTGAGGCTCAAACGAGACGGGCGCAACTGAGGCTTATAGTCGCGGGTCCGGCGGAGAGGAGCACATCGGAAGATGTTCCCTGGAGTGAAGCAGGCCACGCTCTCGTCCGAGGACTGTGGTCGGAGCAGACGGTGGGGGCTGCTGGCTGAAGGAGGCTTACACCTGCGGACAGGCAGACGGAAGAAGACCACATGGTTAGCCTGAGCTGAAATCCCCTGCACTGCTCCGAAGGGAGCAGGAAAGAGATAGACAATTTCCCCAGGCGAATGGCAAGACTTCTATTACCGGGCGCGACACCCATCTCTCATGCCTCCAGTATAGAGACAGCAATAAAAGTCATCACACATTGGTATTTAAGCCCGGTACGGTTACATAAGGGGAACCCTGAACGCAGCAACATGTGCTGGAGAAGTTGTGATTCCCGTGGGGCGCTAGAGGGCGCACAAGCCAGATGGCCGCACTTGTGTGAGGCCTTTGCAGCTCAGGGACCATAATCACAAATATCCTCTTCATATGCTGCCCCAGAGATCCCAAAAAGTGCCACGATCGGAGAACTGCCAGCAGGTTTCAAAGTAGACGGCACCAGCGAGATCGCCCTGATCGCCGTGTAAATCTTCTCTAAGATTGGCCTTCCTCCCTCCCGCTTCCCCATGAGGCCACCGCAGAAAATCACCAGTGCGAGAGCTCTGATCCTGCACAAGTCTGCTGCACCCAACAACTGTGGGCTGCAAGCAGGCTCTGGGCTGCGCAACAACCTGTGACGCACTGGCCACGCCCTACTCCCTGATTGCAGGGCAAGCACTGCCAAAGCGCCTTCACAGACTCTTCACAGACTCTTGCACTGACCACAGAGATCACTGCACCGGACTCACCAGGGCTATCATGCTCATCCCAGCAGGCACCTGAGGGACACCTTACATACAGCAGCACTGCCCTGAACAGATGCGGTAAGCCAGAGCCTAAAAGGCTGCGGAAACTTTCAATCACTGCTGTGACTTCCTTAACTGCGGATACTCTGCTTCAGGGCCCGCTACCCTTGCAGCTGCAACTGGCACATCCCCTGCAGCACCTTCTAAAGCGACAGTGAGTGGAATTAAACTGTGCAGTGTAAACACCACAATCCAGCACAATGGATCTCCCCCTTGATGCTCAAGGTAGGCACTGACGATCAGACCCACTCACAAGGCAGAGCCTACAATCGATAGGCACCTAAACATTAAAAGCCACATACTCTCCAAACAGGCGGTGCAAACTGGGTATCCGGCGCACAACTGCTGAGTGAACCCTTGAGTACCGGTTATAACTTTCCAAAGAGAACACTCTCACCCTTGCCATCACCCTACAACACCGGGATCCACGCACTGGCTCACCCACTACGCAACCTCTTCCCCCCAAATCGTTCTGCAATAAAAAAGCAGGAAAACTAGACACGCAGAGTCAAACCATGAGGAAGACAAAAGGGGAAGCAAACCAAAATACTATTTGAGGCCTGCAAGTTCTCCAGGATGCCGAATGAGGCGGACGAAGACACTACAGAGGCTCCCACCACAGAAGCGTCTACATCAACTGAAGATCTGAAGGAACTGCTCCTCACCATGAAATCTAGTCTAACCTCAACAGAAGCCAAAATGGACTCCATGTGCACGCAACTAGACAATGTCACACGCAAATTTGATCAGCACGAAGAACGCATCAAAGAAACGGAGCAGCGCATTTTGGAGCTAGAGGACACTTCCACTGACAGCACAGAGAAGATGCTAAATATGGAGAAAGTCCTAAAAGTGATAGCTGCCAAAAATGAGGACTTGGAATCTAGATCGCGGAGAAACAACTTGAGAATTCTTGGCATCACGAAATCCACAAACACAGGCAAAATGAAGGAGTAAGTGAATTGCCTACTCACCACGCTCTTTGGCAGAGAAGCATTCTCCGCAGTGCTAATAGTGGAAAGGGTGCACCCATCGCTAGCCACCCAACCTCCACCCAGAACTCCGGAAGCCAATAATCGTGAGGCTACTAAACTACTGTTACTGAGATACTCCCTTATGACTAGCGAGAGAGAAACAGAAGCTGTCAGTTGAAGGTATGGAAATAGCCATATACCCGGACTTTACCATGGCAGTTCAGGAAGCCCGCAGAAAGTTTCTCCCTGTGAAGAAAAAACTCCAACGAGCGTATATTGCATACGCCATGCTACTCCTGGTGTGCCTGAAAGTCACATTCCATGCCAAACAGCATTTTTTACCAACCCCTAACACGCTAAGGACATTTTGAAATCCTTATCCAAGATACTCTCTGGACAAGCGTCTTCTCCAGTACGACCATCGCTGCTGCAGCCCTATCGGATATAGAATGACAGAAAAATAAAAATAAATTTGCCAACCACCCGTGGGTGCCACCTGACGCAGACCCCATGGGACACACACTCCATATACTGAACCCATACAGAAAAATACACACCACCCCTGCTGTGGACACCATGCGGGGAAGACGTCCACCAACAGCCATACGACAAAATGAAGGAACACCCAGTATTATGAGGCATTATACTTGCCCATGAGCACCCTCACACCATCGAGGAGACTCTGTGTCGCCCTTTAGCCTCCACCCAACAGGAAATCCCTAAACTGACTTGGTTTTTCGCTGTTACAGGTGTTGTTATATGCTCCCCTGTTAGGAGCCTTGTTATGGGACTGAGTGGGTGAGGAGGGAGATCCATGCGCCGCAGCAGATTTGGACTGCTGATGTGGGAGGGGGAGGGAGGGGTAGTTTTTTTTTATGCCACTAGACGACAACATGATGACAAATCGTTACACATATGCAGCCCGTTCATACGACATGACTACGGCACCTACCACTCAGATCAACACGCGTCCGGAATGACCCGTCATAACCCCCAGTTATAATATCCTAACATGGAATGTGCGTGGTCTAGGCAACCCCCGCAAGCGCAGGCATATCCTAGCGTACCTAGACGGACACAACATACAATGTGCTATGTTACCTCGACCCCTCTGCCCTAGCCACGTTCGCAGTGCAATAGGCGTCATATTGCTGCTTCTCCTCGTATTCCACATGTGCCAGAGGCACCACCATGCTGATCAAGCACAGTTTCCCCTACACCGCCATTGACTTGCACACAGAACCCATTGGATGTTACTGTATCTTATGGGGATGCATGGCCTCCCAATCCATAACATTTGTCTGCTGCTAAGGCCCTAATCTCGACGATACCAAATTCATCCATTACTGTTGGGGAAAATCCTGGACATTGGCTCCGACCAAATGGTCTGGGGAGGGTTTTTTTAATATTACACTAGACCCGTCTATGGACCGATCACACCCGCAATCACACCACTATTCAAACGCCCAACACCATTTAAAGGATATCCTTGTGGATCACAGGTTGATCGATGCCTGGCGCAATCTTCACCCCAATGGTAGAGAGGGTACTTGCATTCCACAGCACGCTCCTCATGGTCATGCATTGATAAAAGGATCCTATCCAGGGGTTTGAAACTGTGGCTCTCCCAAGCAATACATTTGCCCGCACCTACTCAGACCATTCACCCGTGCTAATAACTCTGACTCCCCCTTGTGAGAATTCACCATACAGGTCTTGGCGCCTACCACACATGCAGTATTGGATCCCGTCTTTAAGTCTGAGCTGGAACAAGAGACTGAGGACTTCTTCCCACGAAACATACACTCAGTGACACAATACTCCGCCATGTGAGAGGCTTTTAAAGTCACCATCCATGGAGTATGCATCGCCAAGGGAGGTGGGATATTGAAAGACATTCGAAGCACAACTAGAACAAGACCTAAAACACCTAGACTATCAAATGCAGAGAGCACCTACCCCAGAGCTGCAGGCGTGGACGAGAGAGACGAGAACTGAATACCTAGAAACAGAGGATGGAGAATGTAAACTCAGGGGGAAGCACCACCAGGCCCGACAGTACGGGGAGGGAGAGATACCAGGGAATGCACTCGGGCGATAACCCACCCACCCAGATTCTCGAATACCATACTAGAAGTTACTGACGGGGAGGGTGCCCTACATAGAGACACCTCAGGCATCTTAGCTACATTTTGCAACTTCTACAGCACATTATATAAATCCCACAGGACGCAACCTGTAGACTTTATCCCCTTTTTTTAAGGCACCGCAATAGGCTGGCTAGGTAACGCCCAAAGGGAGTTTCTCCTAGCAGACTTTGAAGATGATGAGATAAGGGCTGCAATCATGCAACTACAATCTGGCCGAGCCACCTGGACCAGACGGGCTCATTGACAAATTTTATAAAACGTTCAGCACCACCCTCATCCCAATCCTTCAACAGGTTTACAAGGAGCCAGGGAAACAGGGAATCTCCCCCAGACAATGCGCAAAGCGCTCATTATTTCCCTCCTAGAACCCGGCAAACCAGCCGATCAGTGCGACTCGTACAGGTTGCTATCCCTCATTACTGTTGATGCTAAAATCCTATCCAAAATAAAAGCATATTGCATTACCTCCCTTATGACAGCCCTGGTACTGCCAGTCAGGCTTCGTTCCTGGTAGAGGGATGTCGCATAACCTCAGAACCTCATTTGCCGTCCTACAGGACATTGAACTGGACATAAATGTGGTGGCTGTCTTCTTAGATGCCACCATATGTTTTGACTCCCTGGAGTGGGACTATCTGGCTTTTGTACTTAGAAGGATGGGATTCCCCATACCCTTTCTGGCTTGGATTAAAATGCTCTATACTAACCTGCAGGCTAGCATACTAATTAATGGCACCTGCTCTCCCGCTTTTAACATAGCTAGAGCAGTGGTCGAAGTGGGCAGTATCGGAAGGGCACGGCGTGTCCCTACTTCTTTTAATAAAACGATTCTGTTCCCCTACTTTTTCGTTTCAAAACGGTTTCCCAAGATGGCAGAAATAGCAAAGGCATTCAGATAAGGCTTGGCTTGCTTCCGTGGACGTTCAGGGATGGGCAGAGAAGGAAAAGGACTCTGTCTCTTCCTTACTGCCCAGAAAAGACACGGACAATGTCCTCTTCTTTTCTGCACTGGCAGCTGCACCCCCCTTGGTATTATTCCCTCTCTTTCTGTCTTGCTCCTCACTTACTTAAAACCGTGACTTGAAGAAACGGATCACAACCTCTTTCCTTCTTTCATTTAGTTGCTTCCCTGTGAAATGGATCCAAAAAGAAAAACACTCTTGTGGGAAATGCCCTTTTTCTGACATTTTTCTATTCCAAAGTGCAGCCTTGGGATGGAGAGAAATAAAAAGGTTTGATTTTGAAAAATAAATGCATAACTAAATAAAGCAAGACAGAATGGCTGCAAAGTGGCCAGATTGGTTTTATTCACATCCAAACACATCAGCCTCACTTTACAGACTTTGCAGTAAAGCGCTACTTTTGTTTTCTCGTCTTTCCTTGAACTACATTGTTGTCCCCAGGTGGGGAAGTGCACCATTCCTGGATGTATTGCAATATCTGGTTGATGGGTGGATTGGAAAAGAAAATGTGTACCATGGATGTACATGAAACCATACTAACGTTTTGTAAGGATATAAGCAATGGACATTGAAACGGTTCCCTTCAGGGCCCTGTAGTCATGTCCTTAACTTTTCAGGTAAAACCACTCGTTGATTTCTGAATAGTGAGGGAGAGATCGGTAAGGTAACCATATTGTTTCTGCTGCATTTCACGTGCTTTACTGAATCTTGCATTCCCTATGAGTGTTTGCTTTTACTTTTTTTTATATACCATATTACTCTTATCAAGTGCATAATTTGAATTGAGCTACATCCAAGTGTTTATAGTAGGCAGAATTAGGTTGTAGCTGAAGGCAGTGCGAGTTTCTCTCAGCTGGGCAGTATGGTGTTCAGAGGAGGAGAGGATGTGGCACTATAGCCAGAACTGTCAAATTTGGAACTGGAGAACCGGGTTCAGCCTTCATGACCAGTCTACCAGACCACTCTACTGAGGGATTCAGAAAAGGGGTTGTTGTTAAATATTTTGTCCACCCTAAGCGTGGAAGGGTATACTCAGATGTGAGTCCCTTGCTCATTGCACCATCAGGATTCACGCAAGCCGGGCCGACGACGGCTGAAATGTCAGAAACCGGTCCCCGGAAGCTTGTTTCCTTCCCAGTGTAAGAATTGGCTTGGTAGTTTGGTTTGCCCTGTTCCCATCATGCACTGGGACAGGAACAGACTAATTTGCATATAGCCAGGTTCTGAGCTGGGATGGTGCAGTGAGTTAAAAAACGGTGTTGGATCTAGCCCTGATCTCTTGACTGGGTGAGAGTATTCTGCTTAATTCAGAAACTCTGTCCATCACCACCCCTTGTTGTTAAATATTTTGTCCACCTTAAGCGTGGAAGGGTATACTCAGATGTGAGTCCCTTGCTCATTGCACCATCAGGATTCAAGCAAGCCGGGCCGACGAAGGCTGAAATGCCAGAAACCGGTCCCCGGAAGCTTGTTTCCTTCCCAGTGTAAGAATTGGCTTGGTAGTTTGGTTTGCCCTGTTCCCATCATGCACTGGGACAGGAACAGACTAATTTGCATATAGCCAGGTTTTGAGCTGGGATGGTGCAGTGAGCTAAAAAACAGTGTTGGATCTAGCCCTGATCTCTTGACTGGGTGAGAGTATTCTGCTTAATTCAGAAACTCTGTCCATCACCACCCCTTGTTGTTAAATATTTTGTCCACCCTAAGCGTGGAAGGGTATACTCAGATGTGAGTCCCTTGCTCATTGCACCATCAGGATTCAAGCAAGCCGGGCCGACCACGGCTGAAATGCCAGAAACCGGTCCCCGGAAGCTTGTTTCCTTCCCAGTGTAAGAATTGGCCTGTTAGTTTGGTTTGCCCTGTTCCCATCATGCACTGGGACAGGAACAGACTAATTTGCATATAGCCAGGTTCTGAGCTGGGATGGTGCAGTGACCTAAAAAACGGTGTTGAATCTAGCCCCGATCTCTTGACTGGGTGAGAGTATTCTGCTTAATTCAGAAACTCTGTCCATCACCACCCCTTGTTGTTAAATATTTTGTCCACCCTAAGCGTGGAAGGGTATACTCAGATGTGAGTCCCTTGCTCATTGCACCATCATGATTCAAGCAAGCCGGGCCGACGACGGCTGGAATGCCAGAAACCGGTCCCCGGAAGCTTGTTTCCTTCCCAGTGTAAGAATTGGCTTGGTAGTTTGGTTTGCCCTGTTCCCATCATGCACTGGGACAGGAACAGACTAATTTGCATATAGCCAGGTTCTGAGCTGGGATGGTGCAGTGAGCTAAAAAACGGTGTTGGATTTAGCCCTGATCTCTTGACTGGGTGGGAGTATTCTGCTTAATTCAGAAACTCTGTCCATCACCACCCCTTGTTGTTAAATATTTTGTCCACCCTAAGCGTGGAAGGGTATACTCAGATGTGAGTCCCTTGCTCATTGTACCATCAGGATTCACGCAAGCAGGGCCGACGACGGCTGAAATGCCAGAAACCGGTCCCCGGAAGCTTGTTTCCTTCCCAGTGTAAGAATTGGCTTGGTAGTTTGGTTTGCCCTGTTCCCATCATGCACTGGGACAGGAACAGACTAATTTGCATATAGCCAGGTTCTGAGCTGGGATGGTGCAGTGAGTTAAAAAATGGTGTTGGATCTAGCCCTGATCTCTTGACTGGGTGAGAGTATTCTGCTTAATTCAGAAACTCTGTCCATCACCACCCCTTGTTGTTAAATATTTTGTCCACCTTAAGCGTGGAAGGGTATACTCAGATGTGAGTCCCTTGCTCATTGCACCATCAGGATTCAAGCAAGCCGGGCCGACGACGGCTGAAATGCCAGAAACCGGTCCCCGGAAGCTTGTTTCCTTCCCAGTGTAAGAATTGGCTCAGTAGTTTGGTTTGCCCTGTTCCCATCATGCACTGGGACAGGAACAGACTAATTTGCATATAGCCAGGTTCTGAGCTGGGATGGTGCAGTGAGCTAAAAAAAGGTGTTGGATCTAGCCCTGATCTCTTGACTGGGTGAGAGTATTCTGCTTAATTCAGAAACTCTGTCCATCACCACCCCTTGTTGTTAAATATTTTGTCCACCCTAAGCGTGGAAGGGTATACTCAGATGTGAGTCCCTTGCTAATTGCACCATCAGGATTCAAGCAAGCCGGGCCGACGACGGCTGAAATGCCAGAAACCGGTCCCTTGAAGCTTGTTTCCTTCCCAGTGTAAGAATTGGCTTGGTAGTTTGGTTTGCCCTGTTCCCATCATGCACTGGGACAGGAACAGACTAATTTGCATATAGCCAGGTTCTGAGCTGGGATGGTGCAGTGAGCTAAAAAACGGTGTTGGATCTAGCCCTGATCTCTTGACTGGGTGAGAGTATTCTGCTTAATTCAGAAACTCTGTCCATCACCACCCCTTGTTGTTAAATATTTTGTCCACCTTAAGCGTGGAAGGGTATACTCAGATGTGAGTCCCTTGCTCATTGCACCATCAGGATTCAAGCAAGCCGGGCCGACGACGGCTGAAATGCCAGAAACCGGTCCCCGGAAGCTTGTTTCCTTCCCAGTGTAAGAATTGGCTTGGTAGTTTTGTTTGCCCTGTTCCCATCATGCACTGGGACAGGAACAGACTAATTTGCATATAGCCAGGTTCTGAGCTGGGATGGTGCAGTGAGCTAAAAACGGTGTTGGATCTAGCCCTGATCTCTTGACTGGGTGAGAGTATTCTGCTTAATTCAGAAACTCTGTCCATCACCACCCCTTGTTGTTAAATATTTTGTCCACCCTAAGCGTGGAAGGGTATACTCAGATGTGAGTCCCTTGCTCATTGCACCATCAGGATTCAAGCAAGCCGGGCCGAAGACGGCTGAAATGCCAGAAACCGGTCCCCGGAAGCTTGTTTCCTTCCCAGTGTAAGAATTGGCTTGGTAGTTTGGTTTGCCCTGTTCCCATCATGCTATCAGGATTGGCTGTAGCTCAAGAATAAAAATATAGCCACTAACCTTTACCAAACACCAAGCGGAGACGATGGGTGATGTAAGTCCCCTAATCCCCAGAAACACGACCTCCAACAAAGGGCAAATAACTACCTCTGCGTGAATTCGTGCCCCCAGGGAAGAAGGGAAAAAGGATAAAATAATAAAGCAGCTGTGGTCTCGGTGTATCACTTGTAGTCCTGGCCAACCTTCAGTGAAGACCCCAAAGTTGTGCACACTACAGTAGGATGACAAAGAATGGGTATAAGTAATGCGAAGGAAAATACCTGGACTCTTATTATTTCTATTTCTCCTCTCACTACTCACCCATAGCTCACAAACTGTCTCTTGAATAATGTTCTCTTGCTCTATATATTTTTTAAATCAGGAACAGAATACTTTCACAGCTGCATCCAACTTTAGACATGTACTCCTCGGATAAGTCAAAAACATGAACAGTCATTTATCTGCATAATAGGCTAGCAGCATTCCTTTCTTCATGAATGGTATTCCTTCATACCACACTAAACAGTTTACGGTTTTGCGGAAGCCTTTCTCAATTCACAATTTTCTTCTTTCCGGAATAGAAGTTTCGTTAACTAAACAAACAAAGTCTGCCATGGTACTAATTGCCTTGCAATTCTGTATCTATTTTTTGCCACTAAGGAAAGCGTTACTACAGAAGGCGTCTTTAGCTCAGACGCGCCTCGAATAAACACTTTTACTATTTTCTCGCATGCCCTTTAAAAACGCGTCTCTTGCATTCAAAGCACAGCGGCCGCTTGAAACAGTTTTCAATCGCAAGACTAATTAAAAAATGACTGCTTTTTCATGAAGCTTCCTCCGACTCGAATACCTGGCAATATAAACAAGTTCTACGAAGTCCTCCAGGAAACACAGTTCAACAAGGTGACATTCAATGGAACACGGCTTTTCTTCCTTCTTCAAGCTGAACTCCGGCGGGGAGCACCATCCGCCATTCCAAAACCTCGAGGGAAAATTGACAAGCACTCTCCTGGTCTCTGGGCGGCCCTTAAGTGTGCACCGCCTTCATTTTTCGCCGGTGTCAAGCCTAGGGATGCTGGGACATGTAGTTTTGTGCGCTTTTTCCCCAATATAGCATTTTGTACTGAATAACAGTGATGATGATTCTTACAGCGCCAGGAAATCGCTACAGAACCCCCTCTCGAGGACTGCCAACCCGGCGGTCGACCTGGTATGCCCGGATGCATAGCATGAAAGCGGTACACCAACTCAGGACAATGCAAGTTACCCACAGGTTCCCATGTCCTTTCCTCAGGCCCATATCCCTTCCATTCCACCAAAAATACTGAACTCTACCCCTCAACATACGGGAGTCAAGGATAGACTGAACCTCATATTCTTCTTCACCATCAACTTCAATTGGAAGAGGTTTCTCCTGTAGTCTCATACCAGGAAGACAGGGTTGGAGAAGAGAAACATGAAACACAGGATGAATCTGCCAAGACGCCGGGAGGGAAAGCTTCATTGCCACAGGGTTAATGACCTCCACTATATTGTAGGGACCCACATATTTAGGTTTTAATTTGGACACCCCTTTGATATTGAGATTTTTTGTGGAGAGCCAAACCTTATCCCCCACCCTGTAGGTTGGTTCCTCTGTTCTGTGCCTATCACCAAAATGTTTCTGAGATGTTTGTGCGGCAGCCAAACTACGCTTAGCTGCAATCAGTACAGCCCTTAGATGTGCGTGATGTTCATGTATGCTAGGCACAGGGGAACGAACAGGCATATCAAAGGGTAGTGAGTTGGGATGGTAACCATGTAAACAGAAAAAAGGGGAGCAACCTAATGTGGAATGTGGGCATTATTGTAGGCGAATTCAGCCATCCATATCAACGTAGTCCACTCCAATCCGTTTTGCTGAGTGAAACACCTAAGGTACTGTTCCAGCGTCTGGTTTAGACGTTCCGTTTTACCATCTGTCTGAGGGTGGTAGCCAGTGGACAGACGGGCATCAATATCCAAGGTCTTACAAAGAGCCCTCCAGAACCGAGACGTGAACTGGGATCCCCGATCAGTAATCAGCACACAAGGAATACCATGAGCTCTCACTATGTGTTGAAGGAAGACTGCCGCTAGTTCTACTGAAGTCGGTAAGCCAATCAAAGGAATGAAATGCCCCATTTTCGTCAAATGGTCAACCACAACGAGGATCACTGTTTTTCCATCACAGGGTGGCATTTCAACTATAAAGTCCATGGACAATGTGTGCCAAGGTTGAGGAGGGATAGATAATGGTCGGAGGAGTCCAACAGGTTTTATGTGGAGAGATTTTCCTTGCACACAAATAGCACAATTCTTAATGTACAGCCGAACATCATCACGGAGTTGAGGCCACCAAAAGGAACGCTCCATACTGCCAATAGTTTTATAGATTCCGAGATGGCCACCCAAGGGGGAATCATGGATCCAAGCCATTACTTGTTGCCGAAGAGTATCAGTTGGGATGTAAATGGCAGTGTGATGATATGCAAGGTTATCCTTTTCTGAACGATGTTCTGGATCCTCCTGTACCCATTCAAGGACATCCATCTCTGCCACAGCAACTCGTACGTCTTCCAGAAATTCATGTGATGATAACAAGGCCACCGACATTGAAGGTTCCTCCCTTTCAGTTAGTATTAAGGGAGTTTCTAAGTCTTTGATCTCTCTCTGTTCTCCTGTTTCACCTATACGGGAGAGAGCATCCGCCTTCCCATTTTGGGGTCCTGGTTTGTACTTAATTACAAAGTCAAAATCGGATAAAAACCAGGGTCCACCTTAATTGCCGGGGAGTAAGGGCCTTGGCTGTTTTCAAAAACAGCAAATTCCTGTGGTCAGTATATATTTCGACGGTGTGCACAGCTCCCAAGAGGTATTGACGCCATTCCTCACAAGCTCTCTTTATGGCCAAGAGTTCCTTGTCGGAAACGGAATAGTTGGTCTCACAAGGAGTGAGTTTCTTTGAGAAAAAGGCAACCGGATGTAATTGACCTGACACAGGATGGCGTTGTGACAGAACCCCTCCAACTGCATATTGAGATGCATCGGTTTCCAGTACAAAGGGGATCTGAGAATCAGGATGACGGAGTATAGGTGCCTGTGTGAAGCGTTCTTTAAGATGCCTGAACGATTTGTCTGCCTCCGCACTCCAGACAAAAGGAACGTTCTTTCGCAAAAGACGAGAGATAGGATGTATGATCTTTGAAAAATCCTTAATAAATCTTCGGTAATAATTGGAAAAACCGAGGAAGCTCTGTACCGCTTTGACATTCTGGGGGGTACACCACTCGGTTATGGCTTCAACTTTACTGTTATCCATCTGGAAGCCTTGGGCGTTAATCACATAGCCAAGAAATGACACCTCCTGTGCATGAAATAAGCACTTCTCTAGTTTTGCATATAGCGTATATTGCTGCAATCTTCCAAGCACGGTTTTGACATGTGTTACATGCTCTGCCAGAGTTGATGAATATACCAAAATGTCGTCGATATATACGACACAGAAGGTTTCCAAACATCCCCGCCCAAAAAATACTGAAAGGCGGCGGGGGCATTGCATAGCCCAAATGGCATCACCCGATACTCGAACAGCCCAAACTTTGTCCGAAACGCCGTTTTCCACTCATCCCCTCTTTTTACCCGTACCAGATGGTAGGCTCCACGAAGGTCAAGCTTGGTAAAATATCGGGCTCCTTTCAGTTGATCCATGAGCACTGGGATTAAGGGGAGAGGATACCGGTTCTTTATGGTTACACGATTGATGGCTCTATAATCGATGCAGGGTCTCAATTCTGCGCAATCCTTCTTCGGAATGAAGAACATGGGCGAGGAAGCTGGAGAGGTCGAATGTCGAATAAAACCTGTGGAAAGGTTTTCCTCAATATAGTTCTTCAAATACTCCGTTTCCTTTTCAGTCAGAGCATAGACCCTGCTGCACGGAATATCAGCCCCAGGCTCCAGTTCTATCCGGCAGTCGTATACCCAATGCGGAAGCAAATGGGTAGCTTTTTGTTTATCAAACACAGGAGCAAATTCACTGTACTCTGCAGGAAGGATGGTGGCACAACAATACCGCTCCAGAGAACAGGAGGAAGCCAGACATACAGAAGGATTGATACCAGTGGAGCTGGTACGAAACGAGTCTTGAATGCAATGCTCTTTGCAATATTCAGAGGACAATGTAATGGTGCGAGTTGCCCAGCTGACCTGAGGATCATGAAGTGTCAACCAAGGCATGCCCAAGATAAGTCGGAACTGAGGGGCATCAATAACATAAAACTGGATATATTCTTGATGGTTTACACTGGTCTGCATTAACATAGAACGAGTATGATATGACACTGGACCTGAAGGCAAAACTGTTCCATCCACCGCCTTGACCAACTCAGGCTTTTCCTTCTTTATGCAAACGACCCCGATCTTCATTGCATATTCTTGGTCGATGTAATTACCGGTTGCCCCTGAATCCAACAGGGCATCAATATTCAAGGAATCGTGAGAAGTGATCCAAAGCTTGACCTTCAGGTTCATATGGGCCACAGCTGGATGCAAGGTGTTAGCAAGTACTGGTGAGATCGTTGGAGAGTGGGAACCCAAGGCAGAGATCTCTTCCTGATTTGGGTTCGTCAGTTTTCCGCCGGCTCACGTGCTTGAATACTGGCTTGGACACGGGGAACAAAAGATTTTCCAGGTATTGCATTAGGGGCTGTACAATCCTTAATAAAGTGTCCCCCTTTTCCGCAATACATGCACTGTTTCAGTCTCCGTCTTTTGTCTCTTTCTTCTTGTGAAAGGGGACCCCGAATTCCTCCTATCTGCATAGGTTCAACGCCTTCAGGTACCTTAGGATGATCCTCAACAGGGCTCCTGACTCGAGGGAAAAAATATCGACCATCCCCTCTATTTCTGTCCCCTTTTCGTTCTGAGAGACGATGATCCAACTGAACTGTTAGATCTATCAATTCTTTGCAGGTATTAGGAAGTTGGACCACTTGAGACAGAACATCCTTCAGTTCTCCCCTCAATCCTTGATAGAACAAGGAAATCCTTTTTGCAGGAGGCCATTCGGTTTCTACCACTAACCTATTAAAGGTGGTAATATAGGAAAGAAGATCTTGTGTTCCCTTCTTCAATGTAATCAACTCCCTGTCTAATGTCAACATGAGGGATTTCCTATCAAAAAGTTTTTGAAGCTCCAAACAGAAATTAGGAAAACTACGCAACACTGGATCGTTTCTTTCTAGTAAGGGTATCGTCCAACTTGCAGCGTTCCCTCCCATATACGACATCATAAAGGCAGTCTTGGCAGAGTCATCATGGAATACCCCGGGTTTGCATAAGTAATGTAACGTACACTGATTCAGGAAGGTTTTGAATTTACGTGCATCCCCAAAAAAACGTTCAGGAGGAGCCAAGGGTATCCCCATATTTTGAATTATATGTACCGTCTGAGCAGGGTCAGTGGGAGGGGATGTTACTGGTGGCGTTACAATAAATCCACCCCCTTCTGCACCTAGCGGAGCAGGGTACGTTGCGGATACTGGAGGAGGCAACGTAGCAGGCTTTATATAGGGAGCCCCCCCAGTGCTTACTTGAGAAAGTCCTGCTACCTCCCTCCGGAGAATGCCTACTTCTTTATACAAGGCTTGATTCTCTGATCTGGAAGCATTCACCTCTAGCTGTAAGGCCGCTAAGCTTTCCACCACAGAGGTCAACACGGTCTTGACCTCCATCGTCCAGGCCGGCTATGTATACTTGGGCTTGTGAATCTATCAGGATTGGCTGTAAACGCCAAGCGGAGACGATGGGTGATGTAAGTCCCCTAATCCCCAGAAACACGACCTCCAACAAAGGGCAAATAACTACCTCTGCGTGAATTCGTGCCCCCAGGGAAGAAGGGAAAAAGGATAAAATAATAAAGCAGCTGTGGTCTCGGTGTATCACTTGTAGTCCTGGCCAACCTTCAGCGAAGACCCCAAAGTTGTGCACACTACAGTAGGATGACAAAGAATGGGTATAAGTAATGCGAAGGAAAATACCTGGACTCTTATTATTTCTATTTCTCCTCTCACTACTCACCCATAGCTCACAAACTGTCTCTTGAATAATGTTCTCTTGCTCTATATATTTTTTAAATCAGGAACAGAATACTTTCACAGCTGAATCCAACTTTAGACATGTACTCCTCGGATAAGTCAAAAACATGAACAGTCATTTATCTGCATAATAGGCTAGCAGCATTCCTTTCGTCATGAATGGTATTCCTTCATACCACACTAAACAGTTTACGGTTTTGCGGAAGCCTTTCTCAATTCACAATTTTCTTCTTTCCGGAATAGAAGTTTAGTTAACTAAACAAACAAAGTCTGCCACGGTACTAATTGCCTTACAATTCTGTATCTATTTTTTGCCACTAAGGAAAGCGTTACTACAGAAGGCGTCTTTAGCTCAGACGTGCCTCGAATAAACACTTTCACTATTTTCTCGCATGCCCTTTAAAAACGCGTCTCTTGCGTTCAAAGCACAGCGGCTGCTTGAAACAGTTTTCAGTCGCAAGACTAATTCAAAAATGACTGCTTCTTCATGAAGCTTCCTCCGACTTGAATACCTGGCAATATAAACAAGTTCTACGAAGTCCTCCAGGAAACACAGTTCAACAAGGTGACATTCAATGGAACACGGCTTTTCTTCCTTCTTCAAGCTGAACTCCGGCGGGGAGCACCATCCGCCATTCCAAAACCTCGAGGGAAAATTGACAAGCACTCTCCTGGTCTCTGGGCGGCCCTTAAGTGTGCACCGCCTTCATTTTTCGCCAGTGTCAAGCCTAGGGATGCTGGGACATGTAGTTTTGTGCGCTTTTTCCCCAATATTGCGTTTTTCACTGAATAACAGTGATGATGATTCTTACAGCACCAGGAAATCGCTACAATGCACTGGGACAGGAACAGACTAATTTGCATATAGCCAGGAAAGAGCGGCCGAAAACTCAAGGCACCCCTGCAACCATTCCCCGTTGTCACCACCCCGTTCGAACGAGTGGGAATAGACATTGTGGGGCCCCTGGACCCCCGAACAGCACAAGGGCACCGATTCATCCTGGTCCTGGTGGACCACGCCACCCGCTATCCCGAGGCCATTCCCCTTCGAACAGTGACAGCACCAGTGGTAGGCCGAGCCTTGATGGGGATCTTCTCGCGAGTGGGCTTCCCCCGGGAGGTCGTCAGTGACCGGGGCACGAACTTTATTTCGAAATATATGAAGTCCCTCTGGCAGCAGTGCGGAGTCACCTACCGATTCACAACCCCCTATCACCCACAAGGAAACGGACTGGTCGAGCGGTTCAACCGCACACTCAAAGGGATGATTATGGGGCTGGAGGAGCCCCTACGCCGCCAGTGGGACGTGCTACTACCGTGCCTCCTCTTCGCCTACCGAGAAGTCCCCCAGAAGTCCCTCGGTTTCAGCCCCTTCGAGCTCCTGTACGGACACCCTGTCCGAGGGCCTCTCAGCCTAGTTAAAGAAGAATGGGAAATGGCCCCCCTGAAGACCCCTCCAGACGTCTACAAGTACCTCCTGACCCTCCGCAACCAGACCAGGCGATTCAGGGAGATCGCTAAAGCCAATCTAGAGGCCAGTCAGGAGGACATGAAGAAATGGTACGATCAACATGCCTCCTCCATTGAGTTTGAACCTGGTCAGCAGGTGTGGGTGATGTCCCCCACCGAACCTTGTGCCTTGCAAGATAAATGGACAGGACCCTTCAAGGTGGTCGAACGCAAGGGCCCTGTCACCTATCTCATCGACATGGAGTCCCCCCGAAACCCCCTCCGGGTCCTCCACGCCAACAGACTCAAACCGCACTTCGTGCGCTCGGAGCTCAGCCTACTGATGGCTACAGACAGTGGGGCGGAAGAAGACTCCGAGCCCCTCCCTGACCTACTGATGGATGGGGTCAGACTCACCGATGCCCTGACCCCGGAGCAGCGCCAAGACTGTCGGACCCTCCTGCTGCAATTTGCAGACCTGTTTTCCCTCACCCCAGGGGTCACCCCCCTGGTGCCTTCACGACGTGGACACCGGGGACAGTCCTCCTATCCGACACCGGGCGTACCGAGTCCCAGACCGGGTGCGCGCCTGCATCCAAGAAGAGGTCACCAAAATGCTCACACTCGGGGTCATCGAGCCCTCAGACAGCCCCTGGGCCAGCCCAGTCGTACTGGTACCCAAAGCGGCTGCCCCGGGCACCACCCCCGAACTCCGGTTCTGCGTCGACTATCGGGGTCTGAACGCTGTCACCCGAACCGACGCTCATCCTATCCCCCGAGCAGATGAACTGGTCGACCGCATGGGGGCCGCCCGCTACCTAAGCATCTTCGACCTGACAGCGGGCTACTGGCAGATCGGCCTCACCCCCAGGGCCCAAGAACGATCCGCTTTCTCCACCCCGGATGGGCACTACCAGTTCACTGTGATGCCCTTCGGTATGAAAAACGCTCCAGCCACTTTTCAAAGACTTGTGAACCAGGTACTGGCGGGCCTCGAGGACTTCAGCGCCGCCTACCTGGACGATATCGCGGTATACAGCCGCCACTGGTCAGACCACCTCTGCCACCTCCGAGAGGTTCTGCAGGCCCTTCAGCGAGCTGGCCTCACCATCAAGGCCAGCAAATGCCAAATCGGCCAAGGGTCCGTGACCTACCTTGGACACCAAGTGGGGAGCGGTCTGGTGGCCCCTCTCCAACTCAAGATCGCTGCCATCCAGTCCTGGCAACCCCCCGTCACCCAAACCGAGGTACGAGCCTTCTTGGGGCTCACCGGATACTACCGGCGGTTTGTGAAGGACTATGGCAGCATTGTGGGGCCCCTCACGGAACTCACATCCAAGAAGCATCCCAAAACGGTCAACTGGACCCCAGACTGTCAAGCGGCCTTCGAGAAACTGAAGGCCGCCATGTGCACCGCCCCGGTGCTCCAGGCCCCCGACTACAGCCGTGAGTTCATCGTCCAGACCGATGCCTCAGACCATGGCATTCGGGCCGTCCTCTCGCAACTCAACCCCGAGGGAGTCGACCAGCCAGTGGCCTTCATCAGCCGACGCCTTCTGGCCAGAGAACAGCGCTGGAGTACCATCGAGCGGGAGGCCTTCGCAGTGGTGTGGGCCCTCAAGAAGCTCCCTCCCATCATGCACTGGGACAGGAACAGACTAATTTGCATATAGCCAGGTTCTGAGCTGGGATGGTGCAGTGAGCTAAAAAACGGTGTTGGATCTAGCCCTGATCTCTTGACTGGGTGAGAGTATTCTGCTTAATTCAGAAACTCTGTCCATCACCACCCCTTGTTGTTAAATATTTTGTCCACCCTAAGCGTGGAAGGGTATACTCAGATGTGAGTCCCTTGCTCATTGCACCATCAGGATTCAAGCAAGCTGGGCCGACGACGGCTGAAATGCCAGAAACTGGTCCCCGGAAGCTTGATTTCCTTCCCAGTGTAAGAATTGGCTCGGTAGTTTGGTTTGCCCTGTTCCCATCATGCACTGGGACAGGAACAGACTAATTTGCATATAGCCAGGTTCTGAGCTGGGATGGTGCAGTGAGCTAAAAAATGGTGTTGGATCTAGCCCTGATCTCTTGACTGGGTGAGAGTATTCTGCTTAATTCAGAAACTCTGTCCATCACCACCCCTTGTTGTTAAATATTTTGTCCACCCTAAGCGTGGAAGGGTATACTCAGATGTGAGTCCCTTGCTCATTGCACCATCAGGATTCAAGCAAGCCGGGCCGACGACGGCTGAAATGCCAGAAACCAGTCCCCGGAAGCTTGTTTCTGTTGGACAGGCCCCAGAAGGGGGCTCGCTCCCTCCCCGCATGACAGAACCAGGACACCGACTCTCCAGAAGCTACCCCCAGAAGCACCCCGTAACCCGTCCCACACGGGACGCCTGCCCCCGAACATCTCCGTTTCACCGGCCCGGGCCACCGCCAGCACCATTGCCCGGGCCCAGCCGCCATCTTGGACACTGCACCACGAGGCCGCGTGGCCTCAGCTCGACCCTAACCCTGGGCCTGGCCAGGCCCCGACATCCCGGCACCACCATCCACCCAGGAGGTGAACGGACCACTTGGCAGGTCAATGGGAGAGAGGAGTTTCGATGGCTCTCCCCCGCCAGGTGCCGATCGCCCCCAGCCTCCCCGGGCGCTGGCTCCACCCCCCTGCTGGGTGTCTGGACTCCCTCATCCCGGACCTCCCGACCTCCAAGTGCGAGGGTCCGGACATCAAAGGGCACCAGACCTATAACTGGGGCAGCTCCAGAGCAGGAAGGCAGTTGTATCCTGGAGTCGAGAGACACTGTGAAGAACTCATCCTTGACGGACTGTTGGCGCTGCCGCAGCCCTGCCTTGTGAACTGTCGTCCTGCCTGCTAGCGCTGCCGCGGCCTTCTGCAACCTTCATCCTCGTCGGGACCTGCTGGCGCTGCCGCGGCCCCTTGCAACCATCATCCTCGTCGGGACCTGCTGGCGCTGCCGCGGCCCGTTGCAACCACCATCTTCGTCGGGACCTGCTGGCGCTGCCGCGGCCCGTTGCCACCTACGATCTCCTCTGGACCTGCTGGCGCTGCCGCGGCCCGATCTCCTAGAACGCCGAGCTCGAGGATTGTGAGCTAACCATCATTCCATCGCAACTACCAGATTGGTAACAAGACTGTCCCGCTACCCCCTTTTCCTTCAAAGAGACTAGAATCGAGGGGACCCCTGAGTCCTGACCTCCTTGTACCATTCTACCGTACTTCAAGATTTGCTTATAAAGAACGTTAAACCTTATCTTTGTGTGGTGTCCATCTGTGGGGGGGAAGTTACTTGTCTGTACGATCGCTGGAGACGGCTCTCCCCGGAGGCCTCTCCCCTTGTCCTCGGCCGACCCTCCAGGTCCCGTCTAACAGTTTCCTACCCAGTGTAAGAATTGGCTTGGTAGTTTGGTTTGCCCTGTTCCCATCATGCATTGGGACAGGAACAGACTAATTTGCATATAGCCAGGTTCTGAGCTGGGATGGTGCAGTGAGCTAAAAAACGGTGTTGGATCTAGCCCTGATCTCTTGACTGGGTGAGAGTATTCTGCTTAATTCAGAAACTCTGTCCATCACCACCCCTTGTTGTTAAATATTTTGTCCACCCTAAGCGTGGAAGGGTATACTCAGATGTGAGTCCCTTGCTCGTTGCACCATCAGGATTCAAGCAAGCCGGGCCGACGACGGCTGAAATGCCAGAAACCAGTCCCCGGAATCTTCTTTCCTTCCCAGTGTAAGAATTGGCTTGGTAGTTTAGTTTGCCCTGTTCCTATCATGCACTGGGACAGGAACAGACTAATTTGCATATAGCCAGGTTCTGAGCTGGGATGGTGCAGTGAGCTAAAAAACGGTGTTGGATCTAGCCCTGATCTGTTGACTGGGTGAGAGTATTCTGTTTAATTCAGAAACTCTGTCCATCACCACCCCTTGTTGTTAAATACACTCTACTGAGGGAGCATATTCCCATGCTAGACCTTAGAAGTCCCGACTAGTCCTTAGAAGGCCTGATGTCTTAGCACCAGCAGGTGTACCCTAGTGGTGTCAATTGTAGGTTAACTTTGAAGGCCTGTCCACCACAATCCATACTGAAGTTCATCTCCAGTCCTGCGGGCAGGCCTACTAAGCAGCACACCATATAGCAACAGAGATCCAGTCACTGTGACTCTGTCACTGAGGTCACATGAACCTTGAGCAGGTTAGGGTGGTGCGAACGGTGCGACTGCACTGCGTACCTACTTCGGGTGGGTGCTTAGTGTTTGCAAGTATATTATGGTTTAAAAAAACTTACTGCCTCCTTCCTGGCCTCCAGCAATTTTCGGCAACAATAAAAATGTCATGATAACTCTGGTGATTAATGTTCTTCCTAGAGAGAGATCAGAGTTTTGTCTAGTGGAAGGGTTGGCTCCTGGAAAAGGTAGCACAGAGGGTTAATGTGCCTGCTGCAAAGAACATGTACCATGCAGATCACAAAGTGCACATAATGTTAACTAGGTTAGTAGGTTACTGCTTTTGTCAGCTTTTGTTACTTGCAGTTTATAAGTTAAAATCCTAACATAGAACAGTGAGCTATTAAACTTTACTGCCTACTAGTATGGTTGTCATGTGGCTTCTACACCTTGTAGTCCTTTGTCTTCTGTAACTTTTCCTATACAGTGATTTACACACATATAAATGATTGTCTCTGTGTAGTGTGTGTGATGTGAAGTGCTCTGACACTGTACACTGGTATTAGTGGTGCTGTAAATCAAATTAAATGCATCTGAAAAAGAGTGTGGTTATGGGGAATTGAGGGGGACTGTTAAAGGGTGGTAGTGAGGGAGTCCATGGCGTAGGGGGTCATTGGGGGCTCCAACAATCATTTTTGCAAAGGGCACCACCAGAATTAAAGCCGGCCCTGCCATCAAGGCCAGTACGCCTCACCCATTGGTACCTCCATTGGCCTTGTTTCAGCAGTAGTAGCTGCAACTCACCAAGGATTTGCACGCACACCAAAATGAGTTTGCAACCATCAGAGTTTCTCTGCTTCATGCACAAGCACTTTTAACATGTGCTGCTTGCTTTGGGTCACTGGAATTATGCAGCAATGGGGGACAAAATGATGCTGCAGTGTTGACTAAATTATGCAACAAAAAAAGGCTGCAGCGTAATGCAATATATTTTCTTATACTTTATTATTTAGACATGTTTACTTATGTTAAGTCTCTGCAAAGATTCTGCCTCATTAAAATCAGTATAACATACAAATGCAGCAGTGTGAAAGGTGATCAGTCAACCTTTACAAAGGGCCGTCCACTTTGAAGCAACTCAAGTCATGATTTTTAGTAACTTTTTATCCGTTTGAGCTACAAAAATGATTAGTAAAAACTGTAAGATAATGCAGTGGATGATGTATTATGTGGCAAATATGGCAGAACCATAATTAAATAAAAACATTTGCAAACTAGGATATTTTGCCATTCATGTTTGAACTGCGCTTGTGGAAGAAGGTAGGATAAGTGCTAATGAGAGAAACTGCATGGCTTGGAGACAAATGGCTTGTGATTCCACTTTTAAGCGTATTTGGGACATTGTGTGATTGGAAATATAGCCCACTTTGTGAATGTATTTAAATGCCAATACCTCCTATTAAACCTTAAATAATCAAGTGTATCCATTGGTTGAATTAAATAACACAATAAGCTGTAACTGGTCAGTGAAATTTCAAACAAATATAAAAATTGGGATGTTTGGTACATTCTGGACACACTTCTGACTCTGCCCACTGATTCAAATCTTGGGTTATCCCTGCCCTCGGAGTCTCCGCCCACAGTCCCCTACTTTTTTTCCCTCACTTCGACCACTGAGCTAGAGGCATAAGACAGGGGTGCCATCCCGTTGCCCCTCCTCTTTGCTCCCACGATAGAGCCCCTAGCAGCTAAACTAAACCAGCATTATTGGGAATATGCCCTTATCTATCCTGAGCGACACATTCTAATCTCACTCTACGCCGATGATCTCACCCTTTATGTCTATAACCCGGAAGACAGCCTCAACCCGATATTGCGCCTGCTCATACTCTTTGGGAGACTATCTGATGTTAACATAAATTGGAGCAAATCCCAAATAGTCCCCCTCACTGCCGCAACGGCAAAGTTTGAACCAGTCTTTCCCCTTGCCTGGTGCAATGACACAGTCACATACCTGGGGATCGTGCTGACAAGAGATAGGGAGGAATTAATGAAAGCCAACTACGGGCGGGTGCTGGACCTTCTGACTGACAAAATCACTAGACAGATTGACATGCCGATCTCGATGGCAGGGAGGGCATCGCTGATAAAAATGGTAATACTCCCTAAGTTGTTGTACCTATTTATCAACATTCCATATGCCCCCAGTGGATACTTTTTTAAAACGCTGAAGTCCCAACTTATCTGTTTCACTTGGGGAGTTAAGCAGCCTAGATTAAAATGGCAATCCCTCACTCACCCATTCAGTGCCGGAGGGTTTGAAATTCCAGATATGGAATTGTATTTTAGCTGTGCACAAGCCCACTATGCTGCATACGGTATGGACCCACCGCCCTACATGCCCCCCCTAGCAGTGGAGAACGGGCATATGGCCCCAACCCCCTACTCGGCTTATCTAAGCTCGCCCACTACCCACAAATGCAATGCCCTGACCACAGTCGCCTGCACTAACGGAGCCTGGAGGGATCTAGCCCACCACCTTAAAATTGAAATAATACCCTGCCGGGGTATGCTCCAGATGGTCGGAAACCCTAAGCGGCAACGATGGGTCATAGTGTAAGGACATGTTAACAATGTGAAAGCCTGTAGAATCGAAACCAAGGACTTTGTCTGGATGTTGCGCTAGTGAGTGTTCTGAGGCCAGGAGTCTTTGTCGATTTTTGGGAACAACGAAACTGCAGATGGTGAGCAAAGTATCCTACAGACTCGAGAGCAAAAGATTATATAGCACTGCCACCCTGAGTCAGACGACGAGTATCGGATTGTCCTAAAATGGCGACCAAGCTGGATGGGATAAACGACAATCGAAGAACACTAGAGGGACAAGATACACCCAATCCAACAACATGGACCGATATGCGCAATCCAAAGGGTCACCTAGTGGACCGGGGAAATCACAAGAAGGGGCAAAAGAGACCTCCGCCCTGGAAGTGGAGCCCACGCTACAAGATATGATGGCTGCCATCGATGGGGTCAAGTCCTCCATAGGGCACAAGACGGAGACTTTGGCTCTTAAACTGGACACTGTGTCTATTGAGGTTAACTTGATCCGAGCGGACCTCATGAAAACGAGCGAGAAGGTGAAATCTCTGGATATTAAGACGGCCAGTTTGACGGACGACGTAACAGAGTTACAATCAGAAGTTCGGACTCTGAGGGCCTCGAATGAACTTATCATTCGTCAACTGGATGACTTTGAAGGGCGGGCCCGAAGGAACAATGCACGCATTATTGGGGTGCCGGAAAAGGCGGAGGGTCAAGCTGCAGATCTCTTCGTGGAGGATATCATAGCCAACCATCTTAAGCCCAAAGGCCTGGGGAATTTCTTTACTGTGGTGAAGGCATACAGAATTCCTGGAGGAAGGCCACAAATCGGTGCCCCTCCCCGGCCCCTGATAGCAAGGATATTCAATTTTAGGGACAGAGATGCGATCCTGCAGGCCTCCAGATCTTGAGGCCCCTTAAAGTACGAAAACTCGTCCATCAGCTTTTTCCCGGACTTCATGCAGGCAGTCCAGAAGCAGAGAATGAGCTTTATGGGTATTAAACGGAAGCTTCGTGACATGGGACTGAAGTACGCCATGATATACCCGGCCAAGCTGAGAATTGAACATCAAGAGAGAGTTTACTTCTTCGATAAGCCTGAAATTGCCGCGGACTGGTTGGACACTTTAGCTGCTCAGCAAGAGCCCCAGAGACATGGTGGAGAAGAGGAAGAGGGTTCGCAAGAACAATAATAAGAACTGTTGTCATGGGAGCCGGGGATGGTCGGGGAACGGACTATTGATTCAATGTTTCCGATAAAATGTTTAGCATAGTAATGATGGGGGGTCAACGGGGCATCGGTGGGTCTTTTTCCTCCTCAGACCTACTTTTTTGTAGTTTAGTCTAGATGTTGGGGCGACAGGCACACTGCAAGTTGGGGAGGCTCGATAGTCGTAAGCAGGGGTGCAGGGTGGGGGTTAGAATAAAGGGAAGTTTGGGGGGTGGGGGAGTTCATTTTTTGTTTTGTTTGTGGGATTTTTGTGTTTTTTCAAGGCATTGGATATCGAGATTTGGTAATTAATAGCTGCTTGTCTATGGTGCAGGTGTTGGAGGGGGGTTGGATCTTTTTCATGTTTCGGGATGGGGATAAGGGGTTGAGGGTGTTGAGTTGGAATGTGAATGGGTTGGGGGATAAAATTAAACGGAGTGTGGTTCTACAGTTCCTCAAGCGTCACAACCCGGATGTGGTCCTACTCCAGGAGACACACGTAGTAGGAAATGCATGGAAGGCTATGCATAGAAAGGGATATCATCTGATAGCACTGGCGGGATTCACTTCGGAGTCCAGGGGAGTTGGGATCCTGCTTAAAAAATCTCTCCCGATTGTAATAGACTCGATCGTGGAAGATGATAGGAGACAATACATAGCGTTGTCGGGGCAATGGGAGGGAAGCACTCTTTCCTTGGTTTTGATTTATGTCCCCCCCCCCGGTATGCAAACAACTACCTTAGCTGATTTATTGGAAGGTCCTCCTGGACCTCCCGAGGGGATTGCTGATTTTGGGAGGAGATTTCAACGCCGTGGTTTCGGGCACCGTGGACAGGCATCCGTCTGGAGATGTAGGACAGGCGCAGAGATGGCTACCTGATTTCATGGATGTGTTAGGTTTGGTAGACACTTGGAGACTGTTTCACCCTGATCAGCGAGTATACCTTCCATTCTGGGGCTCATGGTAGCCTTTCTCAAATTGATTATTATTTGGTACCAGCGGCCCAGGCGACATATATAGCGGAAGTGAAACACATAACACGGGGCATATCGGATCATTCGCCCGTCTGGCTTAGATTTGTGATTGCCCCCGGGTCGGGAGGTAGAGTGTGTGAGAAGTTCACTATTCTAGTGATCACTATGTATCAGTCCAAACAACCCTTATGGTGATTGGTTGTAATTCAACCTTATAGACCAGCTATCCTAATAGCATGGATACTAGCAGTCTTCGGGCTAAACTCTAGAGGGCGTGTTAAGCCAGCTGTTATACCATCACATATACCCCTTGAACACCAAGTGAAAGGACACCACACAAGTGTTATGAAAATAAACTGTGTATTTATTTAGATCGCAACAGCCCTGTACTCTTTATGAGGACAGGGTACTAAGCACACAACAAAACTCTTACGAAAATACTATAAGTTGCACAATTTACACAAATGCCCGAGGGGCACGAAAAACCATATACTACAAAAGTGGAATGCGAAATTACTAGCAGGTAAGTACTGGACTAATAGGCTTTGGAATCGCTAGGACTACGTTACTGAACCTTCAGATTACTAGTAGGATTACTAGTAGGAGGCCTAGGGGACTCGGGTGCAGAGTGTGCACTCTCACGCGGGATGCGGGACAAAGTCTATGGGAGCTAGTAAAAGCAAAGTTAGTGTTCTCGGGCGAACCCGATAAGGTAGGTCAAAAACGACAGTGGATCTAGACCCTTAGATACTGAGGCTATGCTGGGGCACCGAAATGCCGAAGTTACCTAGCCCAGGGGCTGCGGCTGCATAGGTCTGAAAAGACGTCGGGAATCCTCGTTGACGAACCAGGAGCCTGAAGAAAGAGTTGCTGGCAGACGACCAGTGAAGATTGTTCGAAGTGATCCAAGCCTGGATCGAAGATGGATGACACCTGAAAGCAGAGGGGACCAAGTTCTTAATCACTAGCCAGTGATCAGATGGGCACCAGGATGGCACCGGATGGTAGTCACCTCGACCAGGTGAGTGGGCTCTGCTGGGCTCTGCAGTCTCACGGACCAGGAGGCGTTGTCGGCGACCAGGATGGAGGTGCGAACTGTCCCACGATGGTTGATGCTGTCGACGTCGCTGGACCCAGGATTGGGGCAACAAGTCTTGGCAAATTCAAGCCCACGCGGTGGACCTAAAATGGCGTCTGGAGTGGACCAGAAGGGTCCGGGGTGCTCCTCTTTTGGAAGGGAGCAAGGGCCAGTCTGGAGCAACCAGACCAGCAGAGGTGATGTCGTCGGGCGTCGTCGGGAAGGCCACAAGCCAGCGGGCTAGTAGCCAGACAACGCGGTGAGCAGCAAAAAGCAGAAGGGCCCCACGCAGATCTCGTGGATGCTGGGGGGCTTGACTTCGGTGCTGGAGCTCCTCAGGGTCGGGGCTTCTCGGACCCCAAAGCACTCCCCAGAGGATCCCTCGGCGGTCGTGCTGGATAGAAGTTGCGCTGTTCTGGTGATGGCCGGTCCCTCGAGGTCTCGTCACACCTACGGTTCTCAGCTTAGCTGTAGATGTTGGTAGAGGTCAGAGGTGCCAGGGAAGCCGGGTCTCGTCGAGCTGGTCAGTCGGATTCCGGAGGAAGGACGTGCAGCAAACCGCAGAGTTCTTAGATGGTGCCTGCGGATGCAGGGTGACTACTCCTTAGTCACAAGGGAGAAATCTTGAGAAGAGTCGAGAGTTCCTTTCGTGGAAAGTAGTTTCTTGATTCAAAGATGATCTAATTTGGAAGGGTCCCCGCTCCTGCCTTTATCCTAAAGAAAGGGGTGGGTACGCGACTAGGTCCTGCCCTAGGGGTCGGACCAGGAAGGGGGGTAGTTACACCCCTCTCCCATGCCGGACTTTCCCCAGGCCAGGGGCTGGTGTGCCCCTGGAACTGGTTCTAGCCGGCAGATGCGTAGTGAGCACCGGGGTGCCACTTGCAGTCACCTTCCTGTAAAGCCCTGCCTACCCAGGATACACAAAACCCTGTCTGGGATGGTGCTAGCACCGCCCCTGACAGGAAACCCTTTGTCCAAGCTCCCCTCGCTGGAAGGACTCCCAGCTGCAGGGGGTCAGACTTGTGTCTGTGGTGGCAGCATCCATTTTGTGATGCTGAGGCTTGAGTTAACTTTAACTGGGGTTCACAGTTACATACATGTCGTGTCCCTCTAGAAGGCTGAACTGCTAACCCCGTCGCCAGAATTGGCGAGGGGTTAGTATTACAATTCGTATGACACCTTACTCGACATGTTTTGATAAAGCGATACCAAAGATAGCATTTAACCGCGAGGATTATAATGCACTTAAGAGCATATGGTATGCGTTATCATGGAACAGCTATTAGGACTTGGTTCCGCAAGCTGCAAACGGGCTCAGCTCATGCCAGAGCACCATCTCACACGATTCCAAGCACTCTGCCTTCAGGATTGTCAAGGCCTGCCATAGGAGTGACTGATAGGAATCTGTGTGTCCATTTTAGGGTTAGATATAGGTATACTATATCTAAAGCAAAGGGTGATTACACCACCTTGCCCCAGCTGTCGTGCAGCCAGTTGTGTCAGATTTAGATGGCCATCCAGGGGTGGCATAAATCATGCTTCAGCCCCTGGTAGGCCCTGGGTACACCTATGCCCTGAGTTACAGGGTCTGATAAGGTGGCCCAGTACCAATTGGATAATGCACCTAAGGTACACGTGTCAATTTAGTGAGAGAACAGCTAGGCTGTGGGTCTGATTAGCAGGCCCACAGCCAGAGAAAGTCGTAAACCAGTGAAACAAAAGCAAAAAATCTGGGTGATCATAGGATTGCAGACCCTACTCTCCTACAGAGTGGCCCCAATCAACCCCTGGTACTTGAGTAATCCTAAAATTCGTGGGGACCTGTTGAAGACGTTGGAGTATTACTTTCAGGAGAACGAGGGTTCGGTATCGTCATCGATCTCGCTGTGGGAGGCATTTAAAACGGTTGTGAGAGGCCAGGCTTTGTCGCTTATCGCAGGAGTTAAAAAACAGAGAAATGAAGAGGTTACGAGAGTGAAATCTGAAATAGCAGAGATAGAAATCGGATTAGAACAGGAAATGACCCGTGCCAAACTACATGTTCTGCATCTTAAGCAGCTCGAGTATAGAACGTTGGTCACGGATGGTGCTAGAGCTTTGAGTAGGGAGCTGCAGGGTCGGTTGTATGATGTTGGGGATAAGGCAGGGAAGTTGATTGCTTGGCTGGATAAGAAAGATAGAGCAGATCGTGTAGTTCCCGAAATTGAGACGGCGGAGGGAGAGCGCATAACGGATCCTCAGGGAATTGTGGATGGTTTTGCGAATTATTTTCAGACGGTCTATACTTTCGTAACAGACCGACCTGAGGAGGATTCTCGCTTGTTGTTGAGGGATATTCAACTTCCCTGCCTTACTAAGGAGGATCGCAAGTTTATGGATAGTAAGCTCACAGCGGATGAAGTAGCTCTTGCAGTTCGTTCTTTGAATCCGGGTAAGGCAATGGGCCCTAACGGACTCCCGATTTAATTGTATAAGCTCCTACCAGACAAGGTTGCCCCCTATATCAGAGACAAGTTTTTTGAAGCTCGAGAGCGGGGCGTATTGACGTATGACCAGCGGGTGGCCTCGATTGTTGTAATACATAAGGAAGGGAAGCCCAAATCCAGCTGTGCCTCATTTAGGCCGATCTCGTTGTTAAATACGGAGCCTAAGATATTGGCCAAATTGTTATCTAATAGGCTTATCAAAGTTATTAGTGACCTGATACATCCCGATCAGTCAGGATTTATCCCACATAGAAATACGGCTTTGAAACTATGCAGGTTACATGGAGTTTTGGCCAGGGCGCACACCTTACAAGAACCAGCGATTATTGCGTCATTAGACGCAACGATGGCCTTTGATACGGTGGAATGGCCATATCTATGGGCTGTCCTGGCAAAGTTTGGTTTTGGTCCCAAATTCATCAACTGGGTGCGTTTGTGTACACCGAGCCTCTCGCTCAGGTCGTGGTGAATAATCGAGTCTCTGCGCCATTTTGTCTCGGGCGGGGCACTAGGCAGGGTTGTCCGCTGTCTCCCCTTTTGTTTTCGCTGGCTCTTGAGCCTCTGGCGGCCTGGATACGCTGGGAGCCTTCCATTCAGGGTATTAGTTGGTCACCACAGTTTGAGGATCGCATCTCTTTGTACGCAGATGACATTTTACTTTATTTGACCTCACCCAGAAAATCCCTTATAGGGGTTTGTGATGTTTTGGCCTCCTACGGTAGAAACTCGGGACTTGTTATAAATTGGGCGAAATCCTATCTGTTTGTTTTGTGTGGAGACACCCCTATCCCCCCGCGAAATTGTCCGATACAGATCTCTACGGAAGGGTTTAAATATCTCGGGATCTATATCTCAATGGACCCCAAAGTTAAGTATGATAGAAATCTCCTCCCCCCTCTGCTTAGGTTACGGAGTGATGTTGCCGGCTGGAAGAAGCTTCCACTTTTGCTATTGGGTCGGGCGGCCCTTTTTAAAATGATGTCCTTGCCCCGTTTTCTTTATGCCCTTCAAAATACGTTGGATGTAGTGCCTGCTAGTTACTTCTGGGAAGTTGAAGGGGCGCAGCGTAGCCTGTTATGGGATGGTAGACCCCGTATAGCTCTATCCAAATTAACGCTCCCATGGTATGATGGAGGTATAGCCCTCCCTGACATTAAAAGATATTATTGGGCCTCACAGTTGGGAGCTATAAACCATGGTACTTATGGGCCGTTGCCGATCCGGGAATTGCTATGGATAAATGGTTGCTCCCTGGTGGTAACTACACTAGAGCTTTATATACCAAATCTGTTAAAAATTTGACGGGGCCAACTAGGGTAGTGGTACGAATATGGCAGGATGCTACTTGTTCATTGGGTTGGAAAGACCGACTTACCCTAGCCACCCCATTGTTTGGATCAGACAAACTGGGCAAGCTCGGGAATACTAAGGCGGCAGTGTCCTCCCCGAAGAAGTCGACATTCCGGCCAGACTGAGACTTGTCCGGTTGAAAATCTTGCATAGAGTATATGTTACAGGCCCACGTCTGATTCGGATGTGATTAACTGAGGAAGGTCTGTGTAGACGTGGGTGTGGTCGATTAGGAACGTTTCTTCATATCCTTTGGGAATGTCGCCATATGGTGGATTACTGGGGCACTATCCATGATGTCATGCGGGAGGTGCTGGGGGTGGCGGTGTCGCCAGAGGCTAGGAGATTTCTCCTGAATATCTGGGAGCCTACGGATCTAAACACTGCACAGACTCGGTGGGTAACTTTAGGTGATATGATAGCCAAACGTAATATTGCCCAGCTGTGGGGATCTGAGAGGCCACCTACGTTAGAGGGGTGGAAAGAATCTATGGATTGGTGCATGTTCCGGGAAAAGACTGTCTACCTGGCAAGGGGTTGCCCTCGAAAATGGACTACTGTTTGGGGACCATGGAACAGATATAGAGGGGACATATGTGTACCACCTGCTGATGTTACTTTTGATATTCCAGCATCCCCATGACCCTCTCATGTACAATTATTCTGTTTTTCCTATTCCCCCTCCTCCTCACCCCCCTCATGCTAAGATTTAATGTATGATGTATCGATATATATGGAGCCGATCCGCTTCTACACTGTGCACCTGTGTTTTTGATGCCTTGTTTTAATAAAAATAAATATATAAAAAAAATTGAAATAATGCATTCCCCCCTTTTGCCTATTCAAAGTAGATTAGACCTCCCAGTTACACAGGAGGGAGGATGTCGGCAAATGCTTCGGAAATTCTCGGCCTTGACATGGGAGACCTGTACAAAAATGCAAAATTTTGCACACAAGAGAAATTCTTCAGAGAGCACTCACCCACTTCTCTAGAACCCTTCCTGTATGTTAGACTCCGACAGGATATCAAGACCCTTACCCCAGACTTTCCACACGAACCCCCCACCATGGCCCCATTACATGCTCTGCTCAAGAATGCCAACCCCACACATGTAGTATCCATGCTATATCGGACCACCCAAGCTGACAGCCCACATGAAACAGGACTGTGCGAGTACACTGGGAGGAAGAGTTAGGTCTCCCCTTAACAGACGAGGAATGGACTTACTGTTGGCAACAGACTGGGAAAATATCCGCTAGCAGCAGACTGCTCATTATCCACTATAAATACTTGTACCGCCTATACTACATGCCTGGGCCCATCACTGAGCTGACCATGTGATACAACCTCAACTGTGACAAAAGGTCACACATCAATAAGGCAACCTAACCAGCGACTTAAAAATTCTAAATGAATATGGAGTAATGAGGCAACTGCCTCGGTATCCAAAAACCCACCACTGTCAGAAGGAATCTGACAGGAGAAGACAAGACACAGGCACTACACGCCTGCAAAACTTCTGCGCTTCCGCTAAGAGACAATGACCGCTGCGATAGATGTGGAAAAGAGGGTGCGCACTTCAGTCATCTAGCCTGGGACTGCGCTCTTATCCAGCGTTATTGGACGAACTAGAAACGCTTGAGCAGATGACCGGATTACACAAACCCGAAGATACACTTATGACAGTATTAGGATATACCAAAGACCTTCCTGTCCCAGTCAGGAAATATATATCATTCGCGCTCTTGCTGGTCAAATGTAGGGCAGCCTGCAGATGAGGAAGAGGGAGAGCACCCAAATTTAAAGAATTGTTAAATTACCTCATATTTTGCCAAGACCAACTGAATACTTATGCTGAGTTATTGCCTCCATCATCCCGCCCACAAGACATTTGGAACTCTCTGAAACAATACATCCTAGCACAATCAGAAACAGTGGAAGCTGAGGAGGCCAAGCTAGTTAATGACTGAATCCCGAGTGTGGTGCACTAGGGCCTGCTGAGACTTTGGCTATCAAAAACTCAGATTTTAAATACTTTGATGCGGATGGGACTGTCGGTTTTTCTTAAGGCACTGCGTTGTGACACTGATTTAATCGTGATTCAGTAATATGTAAAAGACTGTATCAGCTATATCGTATGAAATGTTTTCACATGTTCCTTTTTTTTCCTTTCTTTCTGTATAATCAAACCTAACAAAATAGATTTTAAAAAAGTTGTGATTCCCAGGGGACACTGGTGCACATACTATGGGAAGGCACTAAACGGAAACAGTTCTGGGATGGGAATCTATCGGAAATTGACGCAGATTTTGACACTCAGTTACCCAAGTTCCCCTCTTCCATAGTGCTGGGTCTTGGTGTCTGAAACATTTATCATAAAGCTACTTAAGTAGACAATGAAGACATGAGAAGAAAGCAACACGGGAAAGTTTTCATGTCAAAAAATATTTTCTTTTATATAGATTTTTAGACAAAAATACCCTATGAATTTTTGTCTAAAAATCTATATAAAAAAAATATTTTTTGATATGAAAACTTCCCCGTGTTGCTTTCTTCTCATGTCTTCATTGTCTACTTAAGTAGCTTTATGATAAATGTTTCAGACACCAATTGAATTGGAACAGACACATATAGGTATTCAATAAATAGTCTGTCATCTGTGATAAATACCTTCAAGTAAAATCCCTTACTGGCACTCCTTTGAAGTTATTCAATCTGTCCAAGACCGCAAGGGTAAATTGGGTTTCCCATCCTCCTTTCCTTCTTAAATCCAGATGGGGCAACATATCACTTTGGCTCTGGGTGCAGCACATCAATCCTTATTAGCTCCCTGGGAGACAGACAGGGTGCCATCCTGGCAGAATTGGCTACACCAGATATGGCACCTTTTGGGTATCGAGAGGCTTTCCCTGACATTGACATAACAAGGGGACTCATACAAAGAAGTATGTCAGCCCTTTCTTAAGCCCGTCTCACAGGAGTTCACAGAGCTCACTTGCCCCAGATATTTGAGATTGCTATGCCTGACTGCACCACGGGAGTGACACCTTTGGTGTCCTTTCATGGGATCAGCTACGATGATCTACTGCTGTTACAGATACAGAGGGGCATATTATCAAGGGGGTTTATCTCTGCTTTTTTGGCTTTAAAAGCCAAGAAAGTGGAGATAAAATTATCTCCCTATTACCTAGCTGTCGCTAACACCAGTTAGCGATAGCTAGTAGGAGATAGCGACCATCTTGGGACCTGCTTTGCATGTCAGTGATATTTATCACTAATGACATGCCAAGTGGGCGTGCCAAGATGTTAGCGACTGGAAACAGTCGCTAACATCGCCATTTCCTATTACCAACTTTTGGAGATATTCGCGCTAAGCGCGAATATCTCCAAAAGCTAACACCTGCCCCTGAGCAGTTCTTAGCCATGTTATCCAATGGTTGGTGGATAACATGGCTAAGAGCATTAGCTCGGTAATGCATGAATATCGCTGACTTTTCAGCGATATTCATGCATTTTTGGCCGATTTTTATCGCTTAGGAGATAAACCTTGATAATAGCAAGGTTCCTAAGCGATAAAAATCGCCGCAGCTCGGCGATAAAAATATTGCCGCTAAGCCAACATAGCGATAATTATCGCTAGTTGTTGGTAATATGCCCCAGAGTTTGTACGAGCACCCACAGGGCAGTGTGGGGAAGTGCTCAGCAAGAACAAGGTAGGGTGCGCCTGAGGCACAGCTGCTGGGGCTCGTGCAAACACCACACACACTAATTCGTCCGGAAGTCTGGCCGTTACCGTCTGTGTCTTGTTTTCGTCTGTCAGATTCCTTCTGACAGTGGTGAGTTTTTGGATACCGAGGCAGTAACCTTCATTTTGAATTTTTTTTGTCGCTTTTTAGGTTGTCTTATTGATGTGTGACGCTTTGTCACAGTTGAGGTTCGAGCGGACGCTTCCTTTTATTTGCCCCGCAGGCCACGCCTGGCCTGCGGATTATGTGTGGCGGTTCAGTCGCGACTGAACCGTTAACCATTTCAGGCAGGAGGGTTTTTGGGAGGGGGTGGGGGGTTGTTACAGAAAAGTTGCTAAAGAAGGTTGACGCTAATGTAGTTCGATATTGATATGGCATGATGTATGTTCGGCCCTTCTTCTTGTTCCAACAATAAAAAACATATTTAAACAGAAACTGGCACTGCCTGACTTCTAAGATCAAGCCCGGCCTTCAATGAAGCCCTGCACAGCTTCAGAGTGTCTGAGCAGACATGTGTTTATTCCCAGAGCGAGGTGACACTGGTGAGCAGGATCAACGAACGCGGGCGGCGCTGTCTATGCCCTCACAAACCATGGAGAACTTCCACTGCCAGTGTATTTCTGTCACTTTAATTCTATTTAAGGGGAATCTAGTGCAAAACCTATAAACAATAAAAAGCCAGCAGTAGAACACAGCTGCGCCATGACGCCAAAACAACCCGAGCCGTCTCTCCACAAGTGGAGTAACTAGGAGGGCATGTTTGTAGCCCCATGCATGAAATGCATTCCCTGTGGTTGTTTTCATACTGGGACTCTCCTCCTTTGCGATTGACAACACTTAAGAGACCCACACACCGCCAGAGGCGAGAGAGAATACCTACCAGTGCGACCCCAACAGGTCCTGATGAATGAGGTGATTTAGCAGAGCTGTTTGGAGGCCTGTGTAATTTTTTTCATTTTGGTAATGGCTTGTAACAAATTCTTAAAAGAGAGTTTGGAGTTTACTTTTCTTTCTCAAACTGAAAAGTTAAAGGATTTTCTAAAGTGAACTGTACAATAATCGTGCTGGGTGCAGTGAGTGGGAAAGGCTTTAAAATGCAATTTTTCGTTAACACACAACATTTATGTAGGTGTAAATCAATCAATCAATCAAGCATTTTTAGTGCGCACTAATCACCAGCGAGGGACTCAAGGCGCTTAGGGGGAGTGGGGGTGCAGCTACTGCTCGAACAGCCAGGTCTTGAGGCATCTCCTGAAGGTCAGTAGGTACTAAGTCTGTTGCAATAGAGTGGGAAGGGTGTTCCATGTCTTGGCGTCGGGTAGGAGAAAGATCTGCCGCCGGTGGTCGTCCTGTGGATGCGTGGGACGTTGGCGAGGGGCGAGGTCAGCGGAGCGAAGCTGGCGGTTCGGGATGTAAAAAGTGAGTCGTTTGTTGAGGTATATTGATCCGGTGTCGTGGAGTGCTTTGTGAGCATAGATGAGGAGCTTGAAGGTGATCCTCTTGTTGACTGGGAGCCAGTGAAGATCTCTCAGGTGGGCTGTGATGTGGGTGCTGCAGGGAATGTTGAGGACGAGGCTTGCGGAGGCGTTCTGTATGCGTTGTAGTCTTTTCTGGAGTTTGGCCGTGGTTCTTGCGTAGAGGGCGTTGCCGTAGTCCAGTCTGCTGCTGACGAGGGCCTGGGTGACTGTTCTCCTTGTTTCAGTGGGGATCCATCTGTAGATCTTGTGGAGCATGCAGAGGATGTTGAAGCAGGAGGAGGAGACGGTGTTGACTTGCTGGGTCATAGAGAGCGATGAGTCCGGTTGAACCCCAGGTTGCGTGTGTGTCTGGTGGGTGTTGGTGCAGATCCCAGCGCGGTCGGCCATCAAGAGTCGTCCCAGGCGGAGGTGGTGGAGCCGAGGATGAGGATCTCTGTCTTGTCCGAGTTCAGTTTCAGGTGGCTGTTCTTCATCCATTTAGTGACGGCCTTCAACCCTTCGTGGAGGTTGGTTTTGGCGGTGGCGGGGTCCTTGGTGAGGGAGAAGATCAGCTGGGTGTCGTTGGCATAGGAGACGATGTTGAGGTTGTGTAATCGGACGATGTTGGCGAGCGGTGCCATGTAGACGTTAAAAAGGTATGGGCTGAGTGAAGAACCTTGGGGTACGCCGCAGGTGATCTTCGTGGCTTCAGATCAGAATGGAGGGAGGCGGACCCTCTGAGTTCTGTCGGTGAGGAAGGAGGTGGTCCAGTTCAGGGCTTTGTTGCGGATTCCTGCGTCATGGAGGCGTGTACGTAGGTTGTGGTGGCAGATGTTGTCGAAGGCGGCTGAGAGGTCCAGGAGGGCAGCAGTTTCGCCGTTATCCAACATGGTCCTGATGTCGTCGGTGGCAGCGATGAGGGCGGTTTCGGTGCTGTGGTTGCTGTGAAAACCCGATTGTGGACGGGTCGAGGGTGTTGTTCTCCTCGAGGAAGTGGGTCAGTTGCTTGTTGAATATCTTTGCAATGACTTTCGCAGGGAACAGGAGCAGGGAGATGGGTCGGAAGTTCTTGAGGTCCTTTGGGTCCGCCTTGCGTTTCTTGAGGAGGGCGTTGATCTGGGTGTGCTTCCAGATTTCCGGGAAGGTGGCGCTCTCGAAGGATCTGTTGATGGTCTTCTGGAGTTGGTGTGCAACAATGGAGCTTGCTTTATTGAAGATGTGATGAGGGCAGGGATCGGATGTGAGCCGGAGTGGATGGTGTTCATGATTTTGACGGTGTCGTCGCCGCTGACATGGGTCCAGGAGAGCAGGAGGTTGGTGTGGCTGGGGGGCGGTGAATCTCTGGTGTCAATGGCTGTCGGGAGGGTCTGAGTGTTGAAGCTGTCGTGGATGCCTGTGATCTTGCGGTGAAAGAAGGTGGCTAGGGAGACGCATAGATCTTGTGACGGCGGGATGTCGTCGGAGCTGGAGGTGGGGTTGGAGAGTTCCTTCACAATGTTGAAAAGCTCTTTGCTGTTGTGTGCATTGTTATCGATGCGTTCCTTGAAGGAGGTCCTTTTGGTGGCTCGGATGAGTTGGTGGTGCTTGCGGCTGGTGTTCTTGTAGGCTGCTTTGTTGTTCTGTGTCTGTTCCTGGCACCAGTTTTTCTCGAGTCTTTGGCATGTCCGCTTGGATTCCAGGAGGTGAGTGGTGAACCAGTTGACCTTTCTATCGGTGCGTCTGCTTGGGGGTATCTTGATAGGGGCAAGGGTGTTGGCGCAGTCCTCGATCCATTGCCTGAGGTTGTGGGCAGCTGAGTCGGTGTCGGTGGTGTCGGTTGGTGGGTCATGGGCAAGGGTGCTGATCAGCTGGTCATCCTTGTTCCAGCTGAGGTGAGGGATCCAATGCAAGTGGTGGTGCAAGGTGGGTTTCTTGTAGGTGAAGTAGATGCAACGGTGGTCGGTCTAGTGGAGTTCGGTGGTGTGGCTGAAGGTGACGTGGTTGCTGGCGGAAAAAATACGGTCAGGCATGTGACCGGCGGAGTGGGTGGGAGTCGTGACAAGCTGTTTGAGTCTGAGGTTGGCGAGGTTTTCGAGCAGGATGATGGAGTTGCTGTTATTCTTGCACTCAAGGTGGAAGTTCAAGTCTCTGAGGAGGATGTGGTCTGTGGAAGCAAGGGCGTGTGTGCTGACGATGTCGGAGATGGAGTCGCAGAATTGTGGTCGGGGTCCAGGGGGTGTGTAAATGAGGGTTCCTCTGAGGGTGGTGTTGGGGTCAGTGTGGATCTGGAAGTGCAGGTGTCCCGCGGTGCTGGAGGTGTCTTGAGTGCTGGTCGAGATTCTGAGGGTATGCCTGTGAACGATAGCAATTCCTCTTCCTGGTCTGTTGGTGCAGTCCCTCCGGGTGCTCTTGTAGCCATCCAGGATGACAATGGCAAT
The DNA here is from genome assembly GCF_964263255.1 of Lissotriton vulgaris. Taxonomy (NCBI): domain Eukaryota; kingdom Metazoa; phylum Chordata; class Amphibia; order Caudata; family Salamandridae; genus Lissotriton; species Lissotriton vulgaris. Next base: position 411,744 of record NW_028252959.1, read on the forward strand.
GTCGGGCACCGAGGAGGGGTTCATCCAAGTCTCCGTAAGGAAGGCGATGTCTGGGGCGGCTGAGTCGAGTAAGTCCCAGAGCCTGATGACGTGTCTGTGGACAGAGTGGATGTTCAGTAGTATGGATCTGAGCTGGTTACCTCCATCCCTGGCAGGTTGGACTGGACGTTCTGGTGTTCGGTGGCTGGTGAAGCTGCTGCTTCGGCAGGAGAAGGGTCTGTAGGTGTGCTTCGGGTTGGCCTGGCAGCAGTTGGGTGAACGTCATAGTGGCATCGGGAGGGGCCAGTGGGTCTGGCGCTGGGCGGGGTCCAGGCACGGAAGGTCGCAGACAGGCTAGAAGTTAGCAGCATTTAGCAGCAATTAGAAAAGCACAAATGAAGCAATTTTGTTTTGTAATTCTGACAAGCAATGCAAACAACCATTTTAATAGGATAAAAACAAATCAATACACTTCTTGAAGCACAAATTAAATAATCAGTGAACCCCGATTTGCACACATAATCATTTGTGCACTATGTACGTTTTCAGTAAAACTGCTTAAGTAATATTTTTGTGCTTTTTTCCCTTCTTTGTTTGGTTTTACATGTGAGAAAGGGTCATTCTAAGTGTCACACATTTAGTAGTAGAAGGCACTCATAAGTACCTTGAAACCTTGGAAATGTCACACATAAAACAATCTTCAAACTTGGCAGATATATTACACCCATTTGGGCAACGAAAGACTCTAAGAACTTAAAACTGCTGCAAAGCACCAGAAATGGAAGGACACTAACTGGAGACAGACTGCGTGACTGAAGTTCTCTGTAACAGAAGGCAGACACTTAGCTGCCAAGTTTTAGACTGCTTATGCATAGCTGCTATGTTTTCGATTTGCATATGTGTGACATCTCCATATTTGTAGTGTGCTTATGTGTGACATTTCAATACCTTAAGTGTGACAGTTGGAGTGACACCTTTATCTGTTATGTTATGTTAAGAGTGGTCTTATAAAGCGCTCAGCTACTCGGGCAGAGTGTCCCGGCGCTATAAGGACCTGCTGGGGCTGAGCAAAAGGAAGCACGGAAACTACTGTCCAAACAACCAGGTCTTGACTTCCTTCCTAAAGGAGAACAGGTTATCTAGGGCCAGATGTAGGTAAATCCCATTTACCGATTTTGAAATACCGAATTTTACCGATTCGGTATTTCAAAATCGGTAAATGGGATGTAGGTCCCAACATCTGGATATGTTACCGAATCCTTAAAAATTCGGTATTTACCGATTCGGTAAATACCGAATCGGTATTTGCTATAGAATCCTATGGGCCTTTGAAGCCCATAGGATTCAATTCAAATACCGATTCGGTATTTACCGAATCGGTAAATACCGAATTTGTCAAGGGTGCAGGGGGTGTCACTTTGACACCCTCTAGCACCCCCAAAACGGGCATGTGTGCAATGTGGCACACAGACATGCCCTAAGGGCACGTCTGTCTGTCACATGGCACATGTGTACATGTACAGATGTGCATGTACACAGGAATCGGTATTTTACCATGGATTTGTATTCCATGGTAAAATACCGATTCTGTAAGCCATGTGCCAATGGAAAATTGGCTACCCACATAGCATTTTCGGTAATTTTACCGAATCGGTAAATATTACCGAATCGGTAATTATTACCGATTCGGTAATTATTACCGATTCGGTAATAATAACGATTCGGTAAAATTACTGAATATGTGCCCCTACATCTCCATAGCCCTTTACCGATCGGAAACGGCCGAAAATCGGTATTTTCGGCCGATTCCGATCGGTAAAGGGCTACCTACATCTGGCCCCTAGCTTCCTGAGGGATAGTGGCAGTTTGTTCCACAATTGAGGCGCCAAGAGTCTATATGAGCGTCCTCCAATGCGGGCTTGTTTAGTTACAGGGACAATGGCCAGCGCTTGTGAAGCAGAGCGCAAGGATCGAGCAGGAAAATAGAAACGCACCCTTCTCCTTAGATAAAAGGCCCGATGCCATGAAGAGATTTAAACGCTGTGATAAGTGTCTTAAAATAAATGCGTTTGCGCACCGGGAGCCAATGGAGCGAGTTTAAAAGAGCAGAGTTGTTGGACCTTCGGCTAAGGCCAAAAATGGCCCTTGCTGCCGAATTTTGGATGGATTTCAGGCGGGTGAGTAAATATTCCGGGAGGCCTAGATAGAGTATGTTGGCATAATCCAGCCGGGAGCCAATCAAAGCCTGAACAATGATCTTCCTATAGGCATGTGAGAAAAGTGGAAGAAATTTCCTAAAATATTTCAGAAGGCCATAGCATTGGCCTACTACACTAAGAATATGGGGTTTGAAGGTGAGACCATTGTCGATTTTGACACCAAGATTTTTCGCCACTTAAGTAGCCGACGATGGAGGATACATATCAGAAGGCCACCAGGATTCCCAGTTGGCGTCGGGGGGGCACACGAAAAAGAGGACCTCTGATTTATCAGAGTTACATCTGAGCTGATTCAATTGGAACCAAGAAAAAACAGCTGCGAGGCAGCTCATGATGTTGTCGCCGGAAAAGTCTATGTTCTTATCGCAAGTAAATAAAAGCTGCTTATCATCGGCATAAGAGATAATCTGAGCTCCATAGGACTCGACCAAAGTAGCCAAGGGGGACATATATATATTAAAAAGAGTTGGACTAAGGATCGAGCCCTGAGGGACCCCAACCTCCAGTGAACAGAACAAGGCTGTTGTGGTCATGTAAAGATATTATATTCAGAAACTGTACACTTTTCTAAAATGTGAAGGTCTAAATTGGGCCTTAAAACAGATTCAACAGCCCGAAACTGTTAGACATAGTCTATGAATTCATTGGCCTATTAGGCCTGATCATGTGAGACGTAAATAATTCATAAGCTAAAACCGGGAGTCATTCTTGTTGCATCGCATTCTGTTATAAATCAGACGAAGACAAACAACACAGAGCCAGCTTTGGGCAGCTATGCTTGCCAGTTTGGTTTCTTGTACCAAGGAGAGTCAGTGAATAGATTTCCAGCTTAACACTGAGTGGATGCATCATTGGCATTATCCCTATGGGGAAAGAAACCCACTGGTGATTCTCCTTCAGATGTAGCATTGTCCTCCAGAAATTAGATAATAATGCTTTACTACCTCCTTCTAAATCAAGCTGGACAACAGAGAAAATGAGGTAGTCTGTGTCAGGCAGAATCAGAATCTTGTTATACACCAGGAAACTTCTTGCATCCTTGGTCTTTCTTGCTCTTTCCATCTTTCAGCTGCTTACATACTTTTTCTACTTCCTCTCCACTTACTTACCTTACTCTTCTACATCTTCTCCCTCTGCACTCTTCATTCTTCTCTGGTCTTTCTTTTTTCAGGCTTCACACCCTCATCTTTCTGTGCTTTTGTAGCTATGTTTATCCCTTTGCCTTCTGTCTAGTTCTCCCCTTTATATTGCACTACTACCAACTTTTTTTTGCCTTTGTCTCTCTCGTCCCCTCCCACTATCCTTTGCCTCTCTCCGCTTTCCATCCTTGTCTCGCCCTCTCTTTTTCTCCTCTAACATTACTCCTACTCTTAGCTCTCTTACTTGCACAACTTTCTCCCTTTTTCGCCTGTCTCTATCCTACATTTGCCCTACTCCTGGTGAATTATATTCATATTTAGTCCTCCTGCCACTTGCAGTGTGAACAGCTCTTTTTTATATAAGGTTTAGCTGCTAACAGTTCCTATCAGCAAAAAGCAAGGTGTCCCTTACAAGTGTCCCCTCACTTTTGAGCCTGTAATATGTGTTCTAGGATTCATAGTTTCACTTTTTCGGGTTGAGATTAAATGCCTGTTAGAACTGGGGCTCTCTAGTTGGCAGAGGTAGGTACCCCTGTCCAAATAGGGACCCTTGCTTCTAGTCAGGGAAAGGAGGAAACCCTCTGAGATAACCCCTGCTCACCCCCTTGGTAGCATGGCAAGAGCAGTCAAGGCTTATCAAAGGCAATGTGCAAAGTATTTGTACCAAAACTCACAGTAACACAGTCAGAGAAAACACCACAAACTGACTCCACAACAGTTTAGAAAAATAAAGGTATTTAATCTAAACTACACAAGACCAAAACGACAAAACTCAAACATACACAGTTCAAGAATATGGTTGCAAAAGAGTTCTTAATGTTAGCGACAAAATAATCCACATTTACATGAAAAGTTCACAGTTGCGTCACGTTTAGCCAACAATACCTTTAGTTGCGACAAAGTTCCAAAACAGAAGCTGGTGCGGTGGAAAACAAGCAAGGGACACTCCTGAGACCTTGGGGAGACGATGCGACAATTCAGCTGGATGCAGCGGCGTGTTGCGATGACTCCGATCTGTATGGGGAGGGTTGCGATGACTTCTATGGATTCCGGTGCGGACGTTCCGTAGTGAAAAAGGCTCGCAAAGGCACGATGATATGATTCTCGGGGGCTGCGACGAACTCCGGGGCGACAATGCGCGGTCCAGCGGCGATCTTCCTCACACAGCTCCTCGATGCGATGGCTCTGCGACGTGATGCGGAGATCTCACCCAGCAGCAGCAGGCTCTGCGACAATGTTCGCAGTGGAGGAAATCTTCCCGCTAAAGAAGGTTGCGACGTCTTTGGGCAGCGCGGTAGGCGCTGCGACGATCTCGATCCTCATAGCGGCGGGAATTTTCACGCTCGGCCGGGTTTGCGATAGATTTTCTGTAGCAAAGTCTTTAAAAGTGTGATTTCCAGTTCCCCAACACAGGTACAACTTCCAGAGGCACCACACATGGGCGAAGCACTCCAGGAAGGACAGAGCTCTCTCAGCAGAGCTCAGGAAAGCTGGGGGTGAAGTCATTTTGTTCCTGGGACTTCAAAACAGGGAGCCAGCTCTTCTCAGGCCCTTGAAGATTCCTTCAAGCAAGGGAACACAGCACAAAGCAAAGTCTTTCCCTTCTCCTTGGCAGCAAAGCAACAGCAGGTCAGTCCAGCAGAGCAACAGCAGGACAGTCTTCCTTCTTCAGTTTCAGCTTACTCCTTGGCAGAGGTTCCTTCTTGATTCCAGGATGATCTAATTTCCTGTTGTCAGGGGTCCTGTACTTATACCCCTAAAAGTCTTTGTTCTCTTTGTGCATGTGGGCCCTGAGCCCGGTCTGAACCAGTTTTGTGTGTTCCTTGAGCACTTTGTTTTCCTGGCTTCTCCTTTCCTTTCAGAGTGAGGGACAGGGTCGTCAGCTGCCCAGCAGGAGGTGGAGCCAGCATTGTGGAAGACAGGCAAAGCCCTATTCAGGCCCAGGTGCTATCTCCTCCCACCACTCAAGTTGCAAATGCAGTCATTCAGCCTAGGGCTGACTCAGCCAGCCTCCTGGGGAATACCCAGCCCCTGTCACTCTCAAACCAGACAGTCAATTCACAAACAGGCCAAGGCACACAGAAAGGTCAGACAAGAGAATAGCAACTTTCTAAAAGTGCTATTCTCAAACACAGGATTTAAAAACAACCTTTCCTAAAAGATGTGTTATTAAATTTTGACTAACTAGGCTTCGGAAAGCACCAACAGCTGCTGGCTGCAATCAGTCTTACAAAAATATGTGCAGACAGTTCTGTACGTGGGATGAAAAAAGTGGGGGCTCTCGGAAAGGGAACATGTAAATTACCTTTCTGCGATTTCATACTGTGCCACCCGACCAGTATTTTGGTTTCTCTCTGAGATATTATTGCATCCAGAAATATAACACAACTGACATACACCTAAACTTAGCTAATACTTTTGGCTTTGTCAAAGCTTTTTAGCTGTTTAAGACACGCATTGGCAAAGCCAATAGATTTTGCCTTTGGAAAATCTAGTGTCAATGTTTTTTACATGGTGAGCAGAAGTTGACCTCCTGTGCAACATGGCTTGAAGTAAAAAAAAAACACTATGCAATGTGGCCAGCTTTGACCGCGTCATATCGTTTTTATTTACTTTAAGCCATGTTCCACAGCAGCTCAACCAATGTGCAACATGTAAAAATTGGCAAAGCTAATAGATTTTGCATAGCCTTGGCCTTGCCAACGTTTTTTTTCATGAGTAGTATAACTTCGCAGACATATGCTAAACGAATAGGCAGGAAACATAAAAAATAAGTTATAAAAAACATGTTAACTTTCTGCAAAATCACTGGTGAATTACATAATCTCTCCCAATAGGTAAACCCATTCTGCCCTTTCTGACATGTTGGTCACACGCTATATTTCCAGCTACAAGTCTATATGACGCTACACTGAGCAGAAGGAGGAACTCCAACCCTTTCAGAGACACAGCCCGCAGAAAGCAAAACGATATAAGCATTTTGTAAGCTATAACGTTTTACAGGGTAATGCTGCATCCAGCTGCGCTGTTCCCTTCAGGGTTCATCTTATCAAAAATAAATTAGCTGACATCAAGCACAGGTCTAAGAAGGGGGGAGGGATGGGGAAAATAAATTAATAGAACAAGCTCCAAATCTGTGCATTTCTGTATATCTAATTAATGCCAAAAAACACAAAGATGCTGCATAACCTTAGCAGACAAAAAACAAGTTAAAGCTGTCTCTGTCACAGTCAGACACCCCCTGCAAGTTTTCTGCACTCTCACAATAGCCATTATTGCACACTGCCTCGTGCAAGCGCTCACTTTTGATGTGTGGCAAAGCCACAGTCCGCAAAGACCCATTGTAGCCGGCTGCTTCGACCACCATCATGCTGCCTGCCTTGTTACACGTAAACATTGAGAACCCAGCGGGAGAAGTGATGTGATAATCCTCAGGGCAAGGAACCAGCCTCCATTTTAGTTGTAAATAAAAATACTGAAATCTATTGGTTTTGTAAATTTTTTAAAACATGTTGCACAGCGGCACTGTCTGCTGTATTTCAAGGCTTAAAGTTTTCAAAAAAAGCATTATGAAACGGACTGCGGTGACCCCGTCACAGTGCTTTAAAAAAAACAACTTTAAGACATGCTGCTGTGTGACAAGACCAATAGATTTCACAGAGGCGAAACCTTTTGGCTTTGCCAATGCTTTTTGTATTTTGCAGTTTAATGGAGCGCAAATTGTACCCAAATGTATTTGAGCGATTTACGTGAGCACCAGTTACATTACACAAGGTTGCATTATTTTATTTTTATAGGCACTAGGAGGTTGTTATTTGCCCGGAATCACTGAATGTTGAGGAGACACTAGACTCAAACCCAGTACGCTAATTCCAAAGTGGCAGCTCTAACCGTAACGCCAAAACCTCTCTCCTTCCACACCCGGCAAGATTTGGAGTTAGATTGCACATTTTTGGGGGATTTGGGGCCATATGTATGAAACAAAATTTTACTCGCAAACGCTGCAAATCGCAAAAAACAGCGTTTGCGAATAACATTTTGCAAAACGCAAACATAAAGAATCACAAAAATAGCGAATCCTAAAGTTGCGAACCAATAAATCTGCGAATATACTTGCAAATTCCTAAATTGCGATTTTCAATTTGAGAAATTCGCAAATTGTAAAATCGCAATCTAAGAAATCGCAATGAAATGTATGAAAAATTCGCAAATAGCGATTTCACGAAATTCGCAATTTTGAGAATCGCAATTAACATCAAGTATGAGAAGGTGGTAACCAGGTGCAAATTATTTAAGGAGTCCCACAATGCAACAGATTTTTCCACAATGGCTAGGCTATATGTGATAGCCAGGAGGCAGCGACTCAGAGCTGCTGCACAGAGGAGGAGACGCCAGGAAAGGAACTTCAGTGCACGCATTACCCTGTTCCAGCGGACAGAGGAGGATATCCATGCAAACTACAGACTGGATGAAGAGAGCATCCTTGATTTAATTGAGGAACTCAAACCTATACTTGAACACCCCACACGCAGGACACACACCATCCCGGGTCCTGTGCTCAATCAATCAATCAATCATATCATTTGTAAAGCGCACTACTCATCCGTGAGGGTCTCAAGGTGCTGGGGTGGGGAATGCTGCTACTGCTCGAAAAGCCAGGTCTTGAGGAGTTTTCTGAAGGTCAGCAAGTCTTGGGTCTGCCGTAGGTGGATGGGGAGGGTGTTCCAGGTCTTGGCGGCGAGGTGGGAGAACGATCTGCCACCTGAGGTCGCTCTTCGAAGCGGGGGACTGTAGCGAGGGCCAGGTCGGCGGAGCGGAGCTGGCGGGTGGGGGTGTAGAAGCTGAGTCGTCTGTTGAGGTACGTTGGTCCGGTGCTGTGGAGTGCCTTGTGTACTTGGGTGAGGAGCTTAAAGGTTATCCTCTTGTTGACCGGGAGCCAGTGCAGGTCTCTCAGGTGGGGTGTGATGTGGCTGCGGTGAGGGATGTCGAGGATCAGGCGTGCAGAGGCGTTCTGGATGCCTTGGAGCCGTCTCAGGAGTTTGGCCGAGGCTCCTGCGTAGAGGGCGTTTCCATAGTCCAACCTACTGCTGACAAGGGCCTGGGTGACTGTTCTTCTCGTTTCAGTGGGGATCCACTTGTAGATCCTACGGAGCACGCGGAGGGTGTTGAAGCAGGAGGAGGAGACGGCGTTGACCTGTTTAGTTATGGAGGGGTTGGAGTCGAGGATGACCCCTAGGGTGCGTGCGTGGTCAGTGGCTGTTGGAGCGGTTCCCAGTGTGGTCGCCCACCAGGAGTCGTCCCAGGCCGAAGGGTTGGATCCGAGGATGATGACCTCCGTCTTGTCCGAGTTCAGCTTCAGTCGACTGTTCCTCATCCATTCAGCAACGGCCTTCATTCCTTCGTGATGGTTGATTTTGGCGGTGTGGGGGTCCTTGGTGAGGAAGAGTATCAGCTGGGTGTCATCGGCGTAGGAGAGGATGTTGAGGTCGTGCGGATGGGCGACGTGGGCGAGCGGTGCCATGTAGATGTTAAACAGAGTTGGGCTGAGGGATGAGCCCTGGGGTACGCCGCAGATGATCTCGGTGGCTTCGGAGCGGAAGGGGGAAGGCAGAGGCTCCGTGTTCTGCCGGAGAGGAAGGAGGTGGTCCAGTCTAGGGCCTTCTCTTGGATCCCAGCATTGTGGAGGCGTGTTCGTAGTGTGTGGTGACAGACCGTGTCGAAGGCGGCTGACAGGTCCAGGAGGATGAGGGCCGTCGTTTCTCCATTGTCTAGCAGGGACTTGATGTCATCGGTGGCGGCGATGAGGGCAGTCTCGGTGCTGTGGTTGCTGTGGAACCCGGACTGGGAAGGGTCCATGATGTTGTTGTGAGGTAGTGTGGCTCACTGGTTAGAGGCGGCAGACCCGAGAGCAGAGGACGGCCCGGGACCAGGGTTCGATTCCCGGCGCGGCAGGTTTCTGGACCAGGGTCAACGGACTCGATAATTCTCTCGCCTCGGTGCCCACTCTGATCAGCGATCACACTCGGCAACTCTGGGCATTAGCTTGCCTCATCTTCACTAACGGCCCCACCAGACCGCCGGGGATGCCTGGTCTCACCCTGGAGATACCCATTAAGGGACCATCTCTCAGGGAAGCCAGGAAGGGTTTCGCAGCGGTCGAAGCGCGGAGATACTCCCCCAGGAGTGATTCTAGCGCTATATAAACACGCAAATTAAATTAAAATTGTTCTCCTCAAGGTAGCGGGTCAGTTGTTCGTTGACAGTCTTCTCGATGACCTTTGCCAGGAACGGGTGCAGGGAGATTAGCCGGAAGTTCTTGGGGTCCGCCTTTAGTTTCTTGAGTAAGGCGTTGATCTCGGCATGCTTCCAGCTCTCCGGGAAGGTTGCTGTCTCGAAGGAGGTGTTGATGACTTTCCGGAGATGGGGTGCAATGGATGTGCTGGCTTTGTTGAAGATGTGGTGTGGGCATGGATCTGATGGAGATCCGGAGTGGATGGTGTTCATGATGTTGATGGCGTCATCGTCATTGATGTTGGTCCAGTAGAGCAGGCTGTTGGTGCGGAGGGTGGCCGTGGGGGCAGAGGTCTCAGTGGTTGTCGGGGCGGTCGTGGCGTTGAAACTGTCGTGGATGTTTTGGATTTTGCGGTGGAAGAAGGTGGCCAGCGAGTCGCACAGGTCTTGCGAGGGTGGGTCGTCGTTGGTGTTGGAGCTGGGGTTGGAGAGTTTCTTCACGATTTTGAAGAGCTCTTTGCTGTTGTGTGCGTTGTTGTCTAAGCGGTCTTTGAAGGAGTCCCTTTTGGCGGATCTGATGAGGTGATGGTGTCTGCGGGTGGCATTCTTGTGGGCGGCGTGGCTGTCCGGTGTTCGTTCACGGAGCCAGATCTTCTCCAGCTTTCAGCAGGTTTGCTTGGAGGCCCGGAGGTCTTCAGTGAACCAGCTGGCTTTCTTGTTAGTATGATTGTTCGAGGGTTTCTTGATCGGGGCGAGGGTGTTGGCGCAGTCGTTGACCCACTGTCTGAGGTTGCGGGCGGTGGTGTCAGGGTCGGTATGGTCGGCGGGTGGGCTCTGGGCGAGGGTGGTGGTTAGCTGGTCTTCGGTTGCCCATAGAGATTCACTCGAAATAATACTCTCACCAAAGCGATCCTCAGCTTATCCTGACTGGTAAGCTTGTCACCCTTAGCTGCTCAACATCCCTTACAAGTTTTCACGCTTTGTTTGTAATCGTGACTTTTCTGTCAAATCACCCTTCACTGTCTCACCCCTTCACAAGACTCATTTCTCCTTTTCACTAACGCGACGATCACACTTTAAACTGACGCAATTCACAGTTTGCGGGCACTTGGAGTATGGCACCGCTTCCATCACTTACACTTTTCCTACTACCGCCAGCATGATTATTACTATTAGTTTTAATAAATGCGACTCTGCCGCTCCAACTATAGGCAAGTTCAGTGTGTGTCAATGGCATGTACCACACCCCTCCACTTTGAACACCCTGGCATGAGATGAGTGTGGTACTACTTATGCAATTGAGACAAGGGACTGATTAATTGACATGTTCAAATTTTTGTCTTCCCTTTTTTCCCTCCCTATTCTTGTATTATGTTTGTTTCTTGTGTTAATGTACAACAAATTTATGTATGTATAGGGGTTTCAAGCTTAATTATTAATTCTTTAGGCAATCATTTTTTGTCCTGAGGATGAACCAATAAAATGTGAGGTTCGAAACGTCGTCGACAATAAATGTACTAAATGCATAGTTAACATACATTTTGAGCATGCATATGTGTATACTGAGGATTATCATTTTGCAATTTTAATTGTTTGATAACCTACTTTTGCCTGAATATTCCCTCCCTTGTGTTTGTTCCCCAAGTGTGTTGGTTGGACATCGGCTGGTGTCCCACTTCCATCGCACTTTGTGCTCTATTCCTTTTGTTTTAGGTTTCATAACATCACACAGCCTGTGTAGCACACAATGTTGTCAGTATTGTCACGCACATGTTGGATGCACAGTGCAAAAACAATAAATTGTTCACTGTTGTCTTTGTGCAATGGGTTAATTCACCTATTGGGCACACTTATTCAGGTTCTGTGTGTCGATGACACCGTGGATTCCAAAGAGTTTCAATAAATAGTTCCAAAAGTGCAATTTGTGCAAGTTTATTAGATGATTTATCAATCCATAATTTTCTTATTTATTTTCAAACATCAGATATTGAGAAAGCTCCGATGCATTTCGGACTAACCAAGTCCTTTATCGAGGAGCACTACAACAGAATATGAAAAAATAACCCAAATCAATGAAACGGTTAAGTAACATTGTTACTAAACAAGGGTGACTGAATTGTGCGACCTCATGCTGCCCAGTGTGAATTATAAGTGTGAATGGTTAAAAAATCGCAATAGGGATAGGGAACGAGGCTCCAAAGAAAGTGAAAACCATAGGCAATGGTGATGGTGCGAAGGAAAAATATAGAAAAAACATGCTCAAGGTGAAAGTAACATGCCAAGACGGACCGGGTGACTAAGTAAGGACTCAGTGAAATGTGACTAGGTGGAGGCTAGAGGGAGGGTGAAAAAGTGAAAACAAATGAAAAACGGGCGGGTGAAAAACAGACCTCAAAGCGCGAGGCTTCTTAGGTGCTCTCCGCGTAGCGGGAAAGGCAGCTGAAATGAACAATAACGAACCGCTTGTTATTAGCGAGTGGAGTGAAGGAACGGGAAAAAGGTGACGGACTGGGTGAAAAGAAACTTACTTCGAACAGTATCAGCGTGGGTTTGCAGAGGGTGGGTTCTACGATCAGGAACTCCGCGAAGTAAACGCGGAGTTGAGGAATATGAAAGCAAGGAGGGTGCAATAGAAAAAGGACTAAAAAAACAGCGTGAAAAAAGCGCGGCCATGTTAGAATGGGAAAGTTAACTCCGTGAGGGGTGAATAGAGTGGCATGCTGAAGGTGCAATTAACATTCAGTACAAACAGCAGAAGCAAAGTATGAGGCATCAATACAGTGCCCGGAGGGCATCATAAATAGCAGCTTAATTCAGTCCGGTCATTGAGACCCCACGGTTTCTGTGCCTGGAGTCTGTAAATCCAGGAGGTTTCTCTCTGTAAGAGAAAGTTATCATTGTCCCTTCCTTCAATCCTGGGGACAATCTCTAGGACCATGTATTTCAATTGAGCCACGTTGTGGTTAGCTTCATTAAAATGTGTGGCTATCGTAGATTTGGTATTCTTAGTACGGATGTTCGACTTATGTTCATTCTGTCTAATCTTGACCTTTCTGCTGGTTTTACCTACGTAAATCTTGCCGCACGGGCACTTAAGTAGATAAATAAGATTGGAGGAGTCACAGGTTGCGTCCACGTTCAATCTGATGTTGTAGCCTTTCATAGGATGGTTAATGTTGTTTCCCTTAATGATATTATTGCAATTGTTGCAATGGTGACAAGGACGGGTACCAGTATGCTTGGTGGAGGTGATGTTTGGATTAGGTTGAGATAGGATTTCTTTGAGGTTCCTTGGTCGAGTATAGGCAAAGATTGGTGGTTCTTTGAAGAGGTTTCCAAAGTCTGGTTCTGATGCCAAGATACGCCAATGTTTTAAGATGATGCCTTTGTAACTGTTACTAACAGTGGAATATTTCGAAACTAGGACCATCCTCTGTTGGTCCTTTTTGTGGGTGCTTTGGAGAGCGTCTTGCCGGGAGATGGAAATCGTCCTCTCAATGGCATCTTTCAAAAGATCCTCAGGAAAGGCTACAACATCAGATTGAACGTGGACGCAACCTGTGACTCCTCCAATCTTATTTATCTACTTAAGTGCCCGTGCGGCAAGATTTACGTAGGTAAAACCAGCAGAAAGGTCAAGATTAGTCTGAATGAACATAAGTCGAACATCCGTACTAAGAATACCAAATCTACGATAGCCACACATTTTAATGAAGCTAACCACAACGTGGCTCAATTGAAATACATGGTCCTAGAGATTGTCCCCAGGATTGAAGGAAGGGACAATGATAAGTTTCTCTTACAGAGAGAAACCTCCTGGATTTACAGACTCCAGGCACAGAAACCGTGGGGTCTCAATGACCGGACTGAATTAAGCTGCTATTTATGATGCCCTCCGGGCACTGTATTGATGCCACATACTTTGCTTCTGCTGTTTGTACTGAATGTTAATTGCACCTTCAGCATGCCACTCTATTCACCCCTCACGGAGTTAACTTTCCCATTCTAACATGGCCGCGCTTTTTTCACGCAGTTTTTTTAGTCCTTTTTCTATTGCACCCTCCTTGCTTTCATATTCCTCAACTCCGCGTTTACTTTGCGGAGTTCCTGATCGTAGAACCCACCCTCTGCAAACCCACGCTGATACTGGTCGAAGTAAGTTTCTTTTCACCCAGTCCGTCACCTTTTTCCCGTTCCTTCACTCCACTCGCTAATAACAAGCGGTTCGTTATTGTTCATTTCAGCTGCCTTTCCCGCTACGCGGAGAGCACCTAAGAAGCCTCGCGCTTTGAGGTCTGTTTTTCACCCGCCCGTTTTTCATTTGTTTTCACTTTTTCACCCTCCCTCTAGCCTCCACCTAGTCACATTTCACTGAGTCCTTACTTAGTCACCCGGTCCGTCTTGGCACGTTACTTTCACCTTGAGCATGTTTTTTCTATATTTTTCCTTCGCACCATCACCATTGCCTATGGTTTTCACTTTCTTTGGAGCCTCGTTCCCTATCCCTATTGCGATTTTTTAACCATTCACACTTATAATTCACACTGGGCAGCATGAGGTCGCACAATTCAGTCACCCTTGTTTAGTAACAATGTTACTTAACCGTTTCATTGATTTGGGTTATTTTTTCATATTCTGTTGTAGTGCTCCTCGATAAAGGACTTGGTTAGTCCGAAATGCATCGGAGCTTTCTCAATATCTGATGTTTGAAAATAAATAAGAAAATTATGGATTGATAAATCATCTAATAAACTTGCACAAATTGCACTTTTGGAACTATTTATTGAAACTCTTTGGAATCCACGGTGTCATCGACACACAGAACCTGAATAAGTGTGCCCAATACAGGGATGCGCCTACATTCCTGTAGCGCACTTACCCTCATTGACAATTCCAGACGCACTGGAACAGTTGCGTCACCTGTAGGAGCACCTTGAAATCCACAAACCTCAATTACTCTTCTCTTGAATTTCAGCCTTCAAACCTTAGTAGTGCGCCGTGCCCACTTCCCCTTTCATTCTTAATTCACCTATTGCCATTAGTAAGTCAGGGTAGTTCAACGGCGGCGCTGACGTCCCATAGCTCCGTGCCCTGAGTGCACATTGCCCTCTTCAGTGGCATCTGCAGCCCTGCCATGACGCACACTATGGCCCCTGTCCTGTGAGAGGGGTGGAGGTGGTAATTGTGCGTCCTCCTCTAGTGAACTGAAAACTCCTGTCCCACCAGTAGCAACTGTCCGCAGCTGATCCACAGCACATGTGACCTGGACTAATCCCCTGGCCACATCCTGACTGCAGTGTGCAACCCCACGCTGCATGCTAATGCTGCGCCGTGACTGGACAGAGGTGGCTGAGGCCAGACGGTTTACATCCCATGTGAAAAGGTCAAGGCGTGTGTGGAGGCGCTGCCTCTCCCGGCACCTAGCAGCATGGTTCGCCCGGATTTCCACACAGAGTGCCTCCAGGGCACCTATCATGCCCCTAAAGCCCACCCTAAGCTGTCTCTGAATTGCCAGTATGCTTCTCCCCTGCAGGCGCTGCACCTCAAACATGTTCCCTTTGAGGCCGCTGAACGCTGTCTCCTCCTGCCGCAGATGTAGTTCGGGATGGACGAGCCCTGCGCCTGGATGGAATGGCTGGTATGAGACTTGGAAGTGCTCGTGGTCTGGGTTATGGCACAGACCGTCCCTGGACTTGGTTGTCTTCTTCCTCTGTGTCACTGATTTCATCCTCCAGCGGTGGCAATGGAGCCACTGCAATGCGCCGGGGGCGTTTGGGTGTGATGACTGGGCTGCCCTCCTCCTCCACTTGCCCTGGCACAGCTGTGCTGTGGGACTCATCCTCCCCTCTAGGCCTCTGGCCCTGTGTTTCTTGTAGTGCTGTGGACGTAAATGCACACATTAATTTGCTGTCCTGCCTTGCATTGGTAATGCAATAAATTACACTATTTTGTTTATTACATGGGTCCTGACTGTCTATATATTGCCTTCACTCATACACATATACTGCTTGAGCCTAGCTGGGTTTCACGGCTCCACTGTTTGTTTCATGTGACTACATCTCCCATAATGCATTGCTGTGGTTGGTTGTGTGCCTGCACTGGATTAGCATTTGTGATGTGTGCCTGGGTCTCTCCTGGGGGTGGGGGTGGAGTAGGTGGGTATCAGGGGTATGATGGCATACTTCTCATCTTGTCTTGGTCCTGGTGGGTCGGAGCTGTTGAGGTCTGCCACGCAGCTCACACTCTCCGGTAGCAAAGTACCCTCGACCAGTTATTTCAATGGCCGGGAAGCGGTGGCAGTGGATGTCCCTCCACCAGTCTCTTTTGCCTCCTGCAGCCTGGCAGCAACCCTTTCCTTCGAACGCTGGCGCATATCATACCAGCGTTTGCGCAATTCCTTGACGCTGCAGTGGGTAACGCCTATGGGATTGACCTTCTCTTGTATTTCCGCCCATATTCTTCTTTTCCGGGTCTCTGGCACTCAAAGGTTTTTTTTGCCAAATAACAGATCATGGCTCACCACCATCTCCTGGATGAGCACCTCCTGCTCCCTTTCAGAAAACGTCTGTTTTCTCTTTCTTGTGCTTTCACCCTGCTGCTGCTCCTGTGTGGCCATTTCTCCAGTCTCTGTTGCAGTGCACTGGTGCCTCAGCCCTCATTCCAGCTTATCTGCTTCTGAAACTCAGGTGCAGCATGGGTAATCACACATCCTGGTTGTGATGCCATCAAGCTGCACCTGAGTTTCCGATTAGAAGATTTGTGATTCCTTAATTGCGAGTTCGTAAATTCTGCGAATACGCAATTAAGGAATCGCTCATTGAGTAATCGCAAATAAATCTGCGATTTTTAAGGAATCGCTATTATTTGCAATTTTTTGTTTACATACCGATTTGCGATTCTCAAAATGCGATTCGCTATGAATCGCAAACTGAGAATCGCAAATTCGTTTTTTCATATATATGGCCCTTGATCGTTTTTACACTCAACCCAAAGGAAAGGAGAGCACTGCATATTTTTTAAAGCCAGTGGCGTTGTAATCGTATCTCGTACCTCTCATGAACATGCACAAACACAGACATTTAACTGTAAAGTAAGACTTAGAGCTCTTCCCTGGCAGGTCCCCAGTTCAAACTGCTCCCACGAAGCGAAGGATTTGATCAAACCAAGCCTGTGCAAATAATGTGTCGCCTTTCACTCTTAGAACGAAGCCAGCTCTAGATACAAAGCACAACTCGTTCTTAAGAGTGAATGATGGCTAAACACACGGATGAGTGATGGAAGATAAATAACAAATAGAAAAGCAGTGACGGTGTGGCACCCCCGTCAGTGGCTGAGGTAACAACGGGAGGTGCAAGTTAGTAATTAACGACGGGATGGAGTCTCAATATACAGTGTAAAATAAAGGACAAAGGGCAGCACTCGGTATAAAAAAAGAACAAACAGTTTGCTAAGCTAAACACTCAGTCTAAAAATATGTGAAGAACTTGCACCCCAACATTTTTTACAATATTTCAGAACAATATTTAAATTTGTGAGAAGTACAGCAGTACAAATCACATGCAGTCGGCCAACACGCTTGTTCACAAAAAAAAGGTTGGTAAAAAAAATTGATAAAAGTTAAAAGGGAGTACTTGGGCAAGGCTCCACTGAAACACATGAAAGACAACAGGAAATAACATGCTACAAACAACAGAAAATGAGGAAAACAAAGTTGCAAGCACACAAACTAATGGAAAGTAAGGGCAGGCTGTAAACCTCTTTTAAGATGTATATAGATTAAAAGAGATTTCACAAGCACAGTGCAAAAGCTGTGCAGGACAAAACCAATAAATGAGTAACAACAAGATTTGTTATGAATAATTAACATGGGAATGTTCCAGTTCTGAAACTGTGACTGCTGTGGGATGGTGGGATCCCCCGAATAGCCTTCCCCCTGCTGACTAGACACCAGGCGGATGGGGCATTGATCTTCCGAACCTTTGACTCTACTGCTGGGCCACCCAGCTGCAGGTGGTCAGTGACTGGGGCTTTTCAGTACAGCAGGCACCGTCCCTGCAGGCGGACAGGGTAGAGATGGCCCCAGAGAAGTCTTTAAGGAGACTCTACCGTGGGAAGGGGCTGCCTGCCCCTGCCTTACCCCAAGGAGACCGTGGTTGCACTATGGAAGAGGGCCACATGGAAGCTGGGATGGTGGGGTAAATTGACGCCGGAGACTCTTCTGTGGGACTCAAATCTTCTCAGTGGTTTGTCAAGCAGGGTCACGTTTTACAATATAAATGCCTTAGGACAATTCCGCCCCTCGCCTGAAGCATGAGACTCTCATATGGCCCCACTAGCCAGCACACAGGGATTTGTTAAATTGACAATGCTGTTTTCAATTAGTTTCTAAATACAGTAGGCCGTATGCCTCTCTGGTACAATCACAAAACATCTCCTCTGCAAAGGACACCAGCCCCAGCTCCGTCTTCTTGGTAAACCGACTCTCACAGTGCCCCCACTCCTCCTCAGAATCCACCTATTCAGTGGGACCAACAAAGGACGCCAACAGTCCTGACCTCACCCTCTCAGAACCAATCTCAACAACATTTAACTCCAACAGTACAATAGTGTAAGAAGACTCTCAGGACACCCATTCACCACTGCTGCAGGCACTCTTAAGGGGCCCAAAGCCAGCGGAGGAGCACGTGCCTGCTCCAGAGGCGGATTACCTTCCGCAGAACAATATTAGGGAATGAGCGCAGCTGCAGTAGGCTCTTCATCACGACAGATTGTCATAAACATAACCAACGGACAAATTATTGGTATTTCTGAGGGTCACCCATCCTCCTTCACTCCGGTCACACCCTTAACTAGCGCTGTCCTATTGACCGTGTTTGAAGTCTTAGGCATTGACATAATACATGAAACACAGGTGAGACTGACAATATACCCAACTACATTTCCCAGCTAAATACCAGGACACCTCTATAACTGAAAATAAGTATGTCTACCCCATTGCAGCATGTACTAAACAACTTCACAGGCCAAGAACAGCGCATCATTAAACACTATAGGGAGCTGCACAAACACACAAAGAACTTCATACACCCCTGGCCTACTGAAGGTACCTTTGATCGTGCCACCCTAGATCATGCCACAACATTCCTAGAAGCAAAATACTCAAGCTGCAAGCTTCAAAAAAGGAAAGACACTTTAGCATTGTGGCACATTTTTAAAGAAAATGCTGAGCCAACAATAATGCCCACCGCCCCTCCCCTGCATAACATATGAGTGGCATCTACCCCGAACTTATTATCAATTCAGACTTGGAGCCAACATCAAATGACAAAGCAGCTGTGGGCCACTCTTTCAGAAGACCCCTTTCATCCACAACATAACAGTTTGCTGAACCACGTCCAAATATTGCCATCTCTTTTACTGCCCAGAGCCCAATGATAGAAGTGGTGATACTAAGACTTCCAGGCCAAATAGATACACAATTCACCGTGAAGCTCACACTAGTGTAAAATAATGCAGCACAACAGCAAGATGAGGATAAAGGGAGTGATAGTGCTTCCCACATATCGCATCAAACTTCTGACAGCTCACGCTCTGGCTTCAACCCATTCCTCAATGGTGAAAACCAACTACTTCCAAGTCTGCGGTGCTAATGTAATGCACAATTCCCCATCAGTACACTGAGCCAGAGTGAGGATGGAACTTCCATGCTGGACCTTCCAAATACCAATAGGGAGGCGAGGGATAGCGAGCAAGAATACCCTTAGACATTTGCCCAACCACACTTCACCAAATGGAGAAACAGCCAGGCTTTAAATAAAAGTACGGATAGCATTACAGTAGGCGAACCCCACACAGATTTGTTACATGAAAAGCAGTCACCCAGCCCCACCAGCAGGGCTGCAGCTGTCCGGCACCTGTCAATGAAAGTAGAACAAATGCATGACCAACACACTGAATAACTCAGTGATGTAGACCTCACAGCTCATCCAAATGAAAGACCAGACACACCGCAACAGGAGGCACGACAGACACAGATTCCCGGGGAAACACAGGGTGCAGCAATGCCACAAGCAAATGAAGCAGCTGCCTCAGGTATACCCCACACAAGAGCATCAACTGGTGATACCAACTCCCTTTCTCAAAACAGGCAACCACCCCCACAGACATTAAGACCAGCCCTAAAATTCAATCAATCAATCAATCAATCAATCAATCAATCAATCAATCAATCATATCATTTGTAAAGCGCACTACTCATCCGTGAGGGTCTCAAGTCGGTGGGGTGAGGAATGCTGCTTCTGCTGGAAAAGCCAGGTCTTGAAGAGTTTTCTGAAGGTCAGCAGGTCTTGGGTCTGCCGTAGGTGGATGGGGAGGGTGTTCCAGGTCTTGGCGGCAAGGTTGAAGAACGATCTGCCACCGGAGGTCGCTCTTCGGAGCCGGGGACTGTGGCGAGGGCGAGGTCAGCAGAGCGGAGCTGGCGGGTGGGGGTGTAGAAGCTGAGTCGTCTGTTGAGGTACGTTGGTCCGGTGTTGTGGAGTGCCTTGTGTGAGTGGGTGAGGAGCTTGAAAGTTATCCTTTTGTTGACCGGGAGCCAGTGCAGGTCTCTCAGGTGGGGTGTGATGTGGCTGCGGCAAAGGATGTCGAAGATCAGGCGTGCAGAGGCACTCTGGATGCGTTGGAGCCGTCTCAGGAGTTTGGCCGAGGCTCCTGCGTAGAGGGCGTTTCCGTCGTCCAACCTGCTGCTGATGAGGACCTGGGTGACTGTTCTTCTCGTTTCAGTGGGGATCCACTTGTAGATCCTGCGGAGGATGCAAAGGGTGTTGAAGCAGGAGGAGGAGACGGCGTTGACCTGTTTAGTCATGGAGAGGGTGGAGTCGAGGATGACCCCTAGGTTGCGTGTGTGGTTGGTGGGTGTTGGGGCGATTCCCAGTGCAGTCATCTACAAGGAGTAGTCCCAGGCCGAAGGGGTGGATCCGAGAATGAGGACCTCCGCCTTGTCCGAGTTCAGCTTCAGTCGGCTGTCCCTCCTCCATTCTTTGGTGGAACACTCCAGGAAAATACCAAGTAAGCATGCACTACAAACTGCATTTACCATAATGCTAAGGGGCGAACTGTGCTGGGAGGTCAGCAGTGTGCTCCCATCCCTTCCTGTTTGAAAAGGCTCCCTTGAGCCATTGAGCTGACGAGCTTGTGGAGATGCACCTGTGCGCCTGTGTGAGGTACTGAGACCGGTAAGAATTGTGGCAGCCTGCTCAGCCACCCCAGATGAAAATTGTTTTTTTGTTTATCTCTACTGATGAAGGATATAATCCAGAAACATATGTGTCTAGAGATGTACAGCACTAACTTGCACCAACTTTGGTGGAACACTCCAGCAAAATACCAAGTAAGCATGCACTACAACCTGCATTTACCATAATGCTATGGGGCGAACTGTGCTGGGAGGTCAGCAGTGTGCTCCCACCCCTTCCTGTTTGAAAAGGCTCCCTTGAGTCATTGAGCTGACAAGCTTGTGGAGATGCACCTGTGCGCCTGTGAGAGGTACTGAGACCTGTAAGAATTGTGTCAGCCTGCTCAGCCACCCCAGATGAAAATCGTTTTTTTGCTTATCTCTACTGATGAAGGATATAATCCAGAAACACATGTGTCTAGAGATGTACAGCACTAACCTGCAACAACTTTGTTGGAACACTCCTGCAAAACAACAAGTAAGCATGCACTACAAACTGCATTTACCATAATGCTAAGGGGCGAACTGTGCTGGGAGGTCAGCAATGTGCTCCCACCCCTTCCTGTTTGAAAAGGCTCCCTTGAGCCATTGAGCTGACGACCTTGTGGAGATGCACCTGTACGCCTGTGAGAGGTACTGAGACCTGTAAGAATTGTGGTAGCCTGCTCAGCCACCCCAGATGAAAATCATTTTTATGTTTATCTATACTGATGAAGGATATAATCCAGAAACACATGTGTCTAGAGATGTAAAGCACTAACCTGCACCAATTTTTCCGGAACACTCCAGCAAAATACCAAGTAAGCATGCACTATAAACTACATTTACCATAATGCTAAGGGGCGAACTGTGCTGGGAGGTCGGCAGTGTGCTCCCACCCCTGCCTGTTTGAAAAGGCTCCCTTGAGCCATTGAGCTGACGAGCTTTCGGAGATGCACCTGTGCACCTATGCACCTGTGAGAGGTACTGAGACCTGTAAGAACTGTGGCAGCCTGCTTAGCTACCCCAGATGAAAATCGTTTTTTTGTTTATCTCTCTACTGATGAAGGATATATTCCAGAAACACATGTGTCTAGAGATGTAATGCACTAACCTGCACCAACTTTGCTGGAACACTCCAGCAAAATACCAAGTAAGCATGCACTACCAACTGCATTTACCATAATGCTAAGGGGCGAACTGTGCTGGGAGGTCACCAGTGTGCTGCCACCCCTTCCTGTTTGAAAAGGCTCCCTTGAGCCATTGAGCTGACGAGCTTGTGGAGATGCACATGTGCGCCTGTGAGAGGTACTGAGACCTGTAAGAATTGTGGCAGCCTGTTCCGCCACCCCAGATGAAAATGTTTTTTTTGTTCATCTCTACTGATGAAGGATATAATCCAGAAACACAAGTCCTAGGCGCTAAAGCCTGGAATACTCTTCCGGCTCATCTTAGAGCATCTCCATCAGAAAAAGTTTTCAAAAAACTACTAAAAACCTCATTCGTGGGGGCGACCACTGTGCCCTTGGCCTGGTCGCCCCCACGCTCCCCGCCTGCTGCCTGCCTCCTACCTGCTTGCCTGCCTGCTGACGCCACTCCAGCCCGGCGCCCCAGCCACCGCAGGGCCGCCCGCCTCGATCGCCGATCCAGCCCGGCGCCCCAGCCGCCGCAGGGCCGCCCGACTCGATTTTCGCGCCGTTTTTTTTTGCCGCGACCCCGCCCCCCCGCCTGCTGATAGGACAACGCGCTCCCCGCCTCCCAGCTGACCCGCCCTCACGGCTCCCTTCTTATGACGCCCCCTCAGCGACCGCGCAGCGGACGCGCGCAGCGGGAGCGCCGAAGGTGCACCAAAGGTAAGCCCGTCTGCGCCCGTCCGTGCCTCGACCGCGCCCAGTGCCAGGACCCCTGGCCCCCGCAGTTCCCAGCCCACCCGCCGGACGTACGACGCCGCCACCCTCATCGCACTCAACGACGGACGAGTCCCGGGATGCTACCGTGCCACCCCGAGACGCTCCCACGGACCCTTCGGCTGCACCGCCTGCAAGTTCAACTGCATCCGGACCTGCCTCGCACCAGCACCTGCCAAGACGAACACCAGCAGCAGCCACCTCAAGTGCATCCTGCTCAACACCCGCTCAGTCCACAGACACGCCATCGAACTCTGGAACCTCATCGACACCACTGCTCCTGACGTTGCCTTCCTCACGGAGACCTGGATGAACGCCTCTTCAGCGCCCGACATCGCCATCGCCATCCCAGAGGGCTACAAGATCACCCGGAGGGACCGCACCGCCAACCAGGTAGGAGGAGGCATCGCCATCATCCACAGGGACACCATCCTCATCACGACCTACACCGACGACATCCTGACTACCGCCGAACACCTACACTTCCAGATCCACACCGACCCGAAGACCACCCTCAGAGGCACCCTGATCTACCGACCCCCGGGGCCACGCACCCAATTCAGCGAGGACATCGCCGACTTCGTCAGCCCGCATGCCCTCCGCTCCGCTGACTACATCCTCCTGGGGGACCTCAACTTCCACCTGGAGAACAACAACGACCGCAACACCACCACCCTGCTCGACAACCTCGACAACCTCGGACTCAAGCAACTGGTGACCACCCCCACCCACCTCGCCGGACATACACTCGACGCCGTCTTCTCATCCAGCAAAGACATCGCCTTCAGCCACGCCACAGGACTCCACTGGACGGACCACAGCTGCGTCCACTTCACCTTCAGAAGAACGACGACCCACCACCACCAGCAACAGGTCGCCAGCAGAAGCCGGAGCAAGATCACAGCCGACCAGCTCACCGCTTCCCTGAGCCAGCACCCTCCCGCCAGCTCAGCGAACCCCAGCCAGGCCGCCGACAACCTCACGAAGTGGATCAGCAACTGCGCGGACGAACTCGCCCCACTGAGGACCCCGCCCAGCAGACCCGGCAGCAAGAAGGCCCCGTGGTTCACCGACGAACTCAAGAGCTCCAAGAAGAACTGCCGAGCCCTCGAGAAAGCCTGGAGAAGGGAGCCAACACCGGACAACATGACCACCCTCAAGCTTGCCACCCGGAAGCATCACCAACTGATCCGCGACACCAAGAAAACTGCATTCAAGGACCGGCTGGATAACAACGCACACAACAGCAAGGAACTCTTCAACATCGTGAAAGAGCTCTCCAACCCCAACGCCGGAAACAACGACATCACCCCATCGCAAGAACTCTGCAACTCCCTCGCCTCCTACTTCCACAACAAGATCGCGGACATACACAACAGCTTCAACACCCAACCGACGAACGCCACGTCCAACTCGACCGAACCACCGCCCCCCACCACCACCCTGCGCGCCTGGACTCCGATCTGCACCGAAGAAACCGTCCGCATGATGAACTCCATCCACTCCGGATCTCCGACCGACCCCTGCCCTCACCACGTCTTCAACAAGGCCGACCCCGTCATCGCACCCCACCTGCGGGACATCATCAACACCTCCTTCACCACCGCCACCTTCCCTGAGAGCTGGAAGCATGCCGAACTTAGCGCTCTACTCAAGAAACCAACAGCGGACCCCACCGAACTCAAGAATTACCGCCCCATCTCGCTGCTCCTGTTCCCAGCCAAAGTCATCGAGAAGACCGTCAACAAGCAACTGGCCGCCTTCCTCGAGACGAACGGATCCCTCGACCCCTCATAGTCTGGCTTCCGAGCCAAGCACAGCACCGAGACCGCCCTCATCGCTGCCACCGATGACATCCGAACCCTGATGGACAACGGAGAAACAGCGGCCCTCATCCTACTAGACCTCTCCGCGGCCTTCGACACCGTCTGCCACCGCACCCTAGTGCAGCGCCTCAGCAACGTCGGAATCCAGGAGAAGGCGCTGGAATGGATCATCTCCTTCCTCGACGGAAGAACTCAGAGAGTCCGTCTACCACCGTACAAGTCAGAGGCCACCGAAGTCATCTGCGGCGTCCCTCAAGGATCCTCGCTGAGCCCAACCCTCTTCAACGTCTACATGAGCCCCCTCGCGGCCATCGCACGCCAACACAACCTCAACATCATCTCCTACGCCGACGATACCCAGCTGATCCTCTCCCTGACCAACGACCCCGCCGCCGCCAGAGCCAACCTTCACGAAGGAATGAAAGAGGTAGTCGAGTGGATGTCGACCAGCCGCCTGAAGCTGAACTCGGACAAGACAGAAGTCCTCATCCTGGGATCCTCGCCCTCCGCCTGGGACGACTCCTGGTGGCCCCCCGCCCTGGGCACCGCACCCAAACCGACAGACCACGCACGCAACCTGGGCTTCATCCTGGACTCCTCCCTCTCCATGACCAAGCAAGTCAACGCCGTCTCCTCGTCATGCTTCAACACCCTGCGCATGCTACGTAAGATCTTCCGGTGGATCCCCACCGAGACCAGGAAGACCGTCACCCAGGCACACGTCACCAGCCGACTGGACTACGGCAACGCCCTCTACGCCGGAACCACCGCCAAGCTCCAGAAGAGACTCCAACGGATCCAGAACGCCTCAGCCAGACTCATCCTCGACATCCCACGGCACAGCCACATCTCCGGACACCTAAGAGACCTGCACTGGCTCCCGGTCAACAAGAGAATCACCTTCCGTCTCCTTACCCACGCACACAAAGCTCTTCACGATCAAGGACGGAGCTACCTCAACAACCGCATCAACTTATACGCTCCCAAACGACACCTCCGATCAGCCAGTCACGCCCTCGCCGCCGTCCCCCGCATCCGAAGAACGACAACAGGAGGAAGGTCCTTCTCCTACCTGGCCGCCAAGACCTGGAACTCTCTCCCGACCGACCTGCGCCTGACCCAAGACCACCTCGCCTTCAGGAAGAAGCTCAAGACCTGGCTGTTCGGGTAGTAGCAGCACCCCCCCCCTAGCGCCTTGAGACCCTCCGGGTAAGTAGAGCGCTCTATAAATGCCTATGATTGATTGATTGATTGATCTATGGACTATCAGAATTAAAATGCAAGACCCTTGTCTAAAGGACATTTAAAGCTCAGTTACAACCTCCCAACACTCTATCCTGCAATGAAGTCAATAGCGCCAAGATGCTCCTTGGAGTGTGCGTGCGCTATATAAAAACCCCCAAACATCAAACATCAAACATCAAACATCAACATCAAGTGTTCAGTTCAAAAACTTTATTCGAATTGAATTTACAATTCATAAAAGTATACAAATAAAAACAAAGTTAAAATTCCATCTTATTCGCTCAGAATTAAACATTACTAAAAACAGTTATTTAAAATTATTAAAAAGAAGTTAAAAAGAGATATAAGACAATGCAATCAGGTGAGATACATGTTAATTAGTTATAATTAATTGGCCAATGCTATCCCATAATTATAGTCCTTCTCACTCTTAAGATTGTATTCAAGTAGAGGCTCACTGTACTAATGGTAAGGCAGTTGTCTAAGGACCTTAGTTTGTTATAGGCATCTCTAGCTTTTCTTAAGCCCCAGACTAACAAGAGAGGTTTTTAAATTTGTCGCCTAGGGTTGATATATGAAGTACAGAAAAGAGTGCAATGTATGTTTGATTGGTAAGATTTATCATCACAGGGCAGCGTCTTTTTTCTCTAGGCCAGTCATTACAATTCGGAAATGATACAAGTCTATGAAAAGTTTCCAGGCGAAAGTATGTCAGGAGCCTGCGATGCTGTAGGGGTTGATCTAGTACGAGATACAGCTGCGTGCCCCTTTGGGATGTCACCTCATCGTGGCTCATGACAGATTTTTTAGTCCTTTCACCCTTCCATCTTTGCAATTCCAAATGTTCTAGGAGAGTCTTTTTTAGCGTGGATCGCGAGAGCTGTTCCAGTGAAGCCAGGTCGGTAAAATATTCAGGATGACCAATCTCACTAACAAAGTTCTTGATGTAACTAAACCATTTAATATTTTTTGCCCCATCACAGCTTAAACAGTCCTCTATAATGGTTCTATTCAGTTCTGTGGCAGTGTTAGTCCAGACATTGTGCCAAAGTAAAACCGGGGCTAGTTTTATAATATCCGTGATGTGAAGGAGGGCAACTTCGGCGTGTAAGGCATATATAGCAGTGTTCTTCGATGTAGCTAATAAAAATCGCAGGAACCTGTTCTCGATTCGCTGTATTGCCGCCACTTGCTGCAAGCCCCAGATGCCCGCCCCATAAGTACCAGTGGCCACACATTTAGCTTTAAATATTTGAAGGAGCTCCCTGACTGGTCTATTCCCTATTTTTTTTGCGAATCTCATAAGAGCACCAGATGCTCTATTAAATGCTAGGGCCCTTGCATTCACAGCGGGCTTCCACGTGCCTTGCCTGTCAAAGTGAACCCCCCAAATAACAAAAGATGTTGGCTAACTCCACCCGCTTTTCATCTAGAATAATTGGACATTGTGTTCTTTGTTTATTTGGGCATTACACGTAGTCCCTTGGACTTCATAAAATTTGAGAAGGTCTGTACGGCTTTCTGAAGGCCCACCTTTGTCTGCGAGAGGATAGCCGCATCGTCAGCGTACAAAAGAATGGGGATGGATTTGCCTTTGATTACAGGATAATCATAATACTGTTGTCTTAAGCAAGAACCCAACCCCGTTGGTATAGAGGTTAAATAGCAGGGGAGCTAGTATGCAACCCTGCCTTACCCCTCTATTGATCTTAAAAAGCTCAGTACATTCCCCCCTCTGGCCGTATCTTACACGAGCACCTGCCCCAGCATAAAGTTCTCTGATGAAAACAATTATTTGGTTGTCCAAACCAATGTCCCTTAAAGTCTGCCAAAGATTGTCATGCAAGACGCAATCAAATGCAGAGCTGAGGTCCACAAATGTCACGTATAAGTTGGTTTTCTTTGCATGTATATATTTGGAGTCAATTAAGGAGAGATTTAGCCCCTGCTCAATTGTCCCCCGCCCTCCCCTAAACCCATACTGGAAAGGCGATAACACTTCCTGGCCTTCCAGCCAGTCCTGAATGCGGGCGAGAATGACCCTACCTGCCATCTTCATAAAGCCATCTAACAAAGAGATGGGCCGATTGCAGGCAGGATCATTCCTGTCCCCCTTTTTATAAATCAGGACCAGGATTGCCTCCTTCCATGTCGAGATGAAACCTCTTTTATTTATGCAATTCAGGACTGTAGTGAGTTAAGGGGCCCACAGGTCCGGAAGCGTTTTAAACACGTCAATAGGGACACAGTCGGGTCCTGGTGCTTTGGAAGCTGAGCTTTCCCTTAAGGTCTTATAGACCTCCTCCAGTTCAAACTGGATATCTAAGGGAAACGAGGGATCTAGTCCCTCAGCGATTATTGCTGTTTGGGGGAAGTCGCAGGCGGAAGCAGTATGCCATAGAGGGCTTGGAAGTGATCCACCCATTCCTGAGCCGTGATAGCGTTATCTAAACGTTGACCCTGGTCATCTTGGTAGAAGGGAGCATTCACAGCCTTCCAAAAGGCAACAGTGTCCTTTTGTACTGAGGCAGCGTAAAGGGCTGTCCAAGCTTCAGCCTTTATGTCTTTCTTCCTTCTAGCAAGGGCGACACAATGGTTACGCCTAGCCATTTGTACCTGTGCTCTAACTATTGGGGTAACATGTAATGCTTGTTTAAGTTCCCTCAGTGCCATAGTACAATTTGGGTCAAACCACCCAGGGATTCTCTTAACTACATTACGCGGGTTTCTGGTCAGGAGCTGTTTAATTGAGCAGCAAATTTTATTGAAAGAATCCAAAACAAGATCTTCGTCTTTTTCAAGGGTCAGGCACGTATTAATTTCCTTTTGGGAACTGATCACTAGGTTTTTTAGAAAACTAGCTGAGATTACCTTCTCCCATTTAATACAAAATCCATTTTGCTGACCAAGAATGGGATTAAGGTCATAATCACAATGAGTATTATGGGATGGCACTTCCAGATTTAGTTTAAAGGTGACTGAAATAGGGTAATGATCGCTAATAGCACTAGTAAGTGTCTACCATTTAGTGACTAGTGGGGCATAACGTGACGAAAGTAGAGTAAAATCAATAATTGATTTTGCCCCTCTTGCGTTAAAAGTGGGAGTAAATGTTATGGGGCGGGAGCAAGCCTCATTAATAAATGCCATGGAATGCTCCACTAGTAAGTTATTAAGCATGTCCCCTAGTTTTGTGTGGGCAAAATGACTAAACGCCCCCAAGTTTTCATCTTCCCAGCCACACACACCCTGTAGGCTCATTGGACATAAGGGACAATTAAAATCCCCTACCCACATAATAGCCATATCCCCCGCGCAGCTATCCTCGATGTTCTTAAGGGTGCCTGACAATTTCTTGATGATGGTTTCCAAGTGGACTGTGGGGATGTTATTATAGAAATTAACCATAGCTAGATTTTTTAAAGAGCCCCATGTTACCACTAGTATTTGATAGTATGCACAGTCCAAAAAGCTCTTGAGGACAATAGGGCCGGTGTGAATCGACAAATATATAGACAGCCCTCCCTTATGTCTACCCTTTTTGCTAGGAACTGCCGAGGTAAAAAAAGTTTTATATCCTAACAAATGGGATTGGTCGATGCCCCATGTTTCCTGGAGAGCTATGATGGAGTGAATCATAGTTATTGATTGCCAGGCTGCGTCGTTGATTTTTGAGGCAAGGCCCGCTGTATTCCATGAAATTATGCTACCGGGGGGGTTCAGTGCTAATTAGCCATGTTGGGTCAATAGCTGTTACAGGAGCCAATTCCGATGGGACACTGGGAGTTGTCCCCGGGATATTAGCCAACTGGGGAATTGATGTTAATTCTTCCACTAGTACTTGTGATTGAGGCTGAGAATCTATGACGTTATAAGGTTCCTGCGTGCTAGTGATTTGTGCAGGAACCAAAATTTGTTTTTGGGAGCCTAAGTTTGCTTTTATGTCTTTGGTCTCGCCAGTCGGAGACATGTTAATAGGGGACCCCGACCGTCAGTCGCAGTCATCAAAACCTGAAAAGGCTTCAAATCTGTTAGCGACTTCCAGCGGGGTAAATGGCAACAAATGGCCCATTCCCCTGATTCCCATCAAGTGGTCCACCCCCCTAAAGCTATTACTATGTCCCCTGTAAGGTACAGTGTCCCATCCAGATGCATTTTTAGGAATCATAGGATTGGGCGCATGCAACATATACTGATTATTAAATGTTATCTGTGGATTAATCAGTGGGCCAGAAGGAACCCCTGGACACATTATGGGAGTCACCAGAGATCTTGGGTAAAAATAGGACAGATCACAGGGAATGATGGTTTTACCAACGTTCCCTGGCATCCAATTTAAAATCTGTCTGACTGCACCAGTATCTCTGAAGGTTATGACTATTAGATCGCCCTTGGTATCTTTCTCTCGGCTCCCCAACCAGGAGAGTCGCCGCACATGCACAATCTCACCATTGATGTTGCAAGGGAGCGGTCTGTTCTGGCTGAGCCAATGCATGGTTTTGTTTTTTAACTGAGAGAAGCCTTCCCTCCTGCCACCCTCTAATGTGGGGACACCCGTGAGTACAACCACATAAGGGACCGCTTCTGGAGGCAATTCAACTTGGCGACCCCTGTGGTTTTCTGCTCTAGCTGGGGTTGCCCTCCCCCTTACCTCCTGCTTGTTTCCAGTGGCGGATGTTTTCACCCCCTTCGAGGTTTCATTAGGGACAGGTTGGTGGGCTGGTTTAGATAAATTTACCCCCTGGTGGTTTCGATTCGCAGAATGACTAGAAGGATTTAGAGCCTTTTGGATAGCAGGGGTAGGAGATGGCACTACAGCTGCAGGGGGTGGGACTGGCATTACAGGATCTTTAGATAGGCCGGCTTTGTTGGTAATGGCCGTTTCTAGTTCCCCTAGCCGTTGCTCTACCTTCTTCAACCTCTCTAGTATGGGTAGTGGAAATGACCTAAATAGATGTTCAATGCTATCGAGGGAGACAGCAGGCTATTGTTCCTTGAACGTGCAGTTCCTGGGAGATGCTAGGCCAGTTGTAGATGCAATCAGTGTAGGGGTTTTTAAAGTTGGTGATGTTTCTTGGGGGACCATTTGGGTTGGGTCGGGTATTAAACTAGCCTTTATAGTAGGTGCAGGTGTTACACTAGCCTTTCTGCCTTTGCCAAAGGCAGAATGGCTAATCTTGCCTCTTTGTGAAACACCACCCCTCCTCCGTCTTTTATTTGGTGGCGGACCATGAACTTTGGGCACATGAACTTTGGGCACATCCGATTTCCCAACCTTCTTTTTGGTAGTCTCAGCTACTACTCGAGGGGTGTCATATATAACTTCTATCCCCATATTAAAGTTACTAGAGATGGATACGTTGGATACAATGTTTTTGTCCATACTGTTAGGAGCAACCGATATAAGGGGTGTGTCTCGCAAAAGTATGGGAATATCCTGTGTAGATAACAGGTCCTCATTTTCAGTGACCAGAACTGTACCAGATGGACTAATCTGAGGTAGTGAAAGCAAAGGAGGTCTACTTTTAATACATTCAATAGAGCGACGTCGCTCTGCCCTACGCTCGGCCAGTACGCACTCCCTTTCCATATCAGAGGCAGCCTTTTTAAAATAATTATCCAGTGTGCCTCTACTATTTCCCCCTACGTTTGCCAGCGTGGTTGTTTCAGGGGTAGCAGCCATGGGAGATAGTCAGCCAGGTGTTACTATAGGCAAATTTTACAACAAAGCTGGTAATGTTTTTTGTGGTTAATTTACTCCAACATAAGCAGCATGCATTGGTAACAATTCAAGGCCCCAGACAATCTCCCCATGGCGGCGGCACTCAGCTGGTGAATTCACTCAAAGAAACAACAGGGGGGCGATCACTGTGCTTGACAGCGGCATAAAATAGTCTGTGGGAATTATGCCGGTGGAAAGATAGCTCCTTTATTTGGTGGAGGTGTACACATTCCATTAGGGTGCAATGAGTGAACAATATAAATACAGGACAACCTTACTTTCGCAGAGGGGCGTAACAAGGTGATGGCTTTAGTAGGTGAAAGAGAATGGCCCCAGCCCAGCCTCCTTCAGCCACCGAACGGCCACAAAACGGCCCGCCCTTTGCCCGGGCTTAGCCCGGCGCGACCCGCGCGCGATCCCGCGACGCGGGGTTATCCTGAATTTAAAGCGCCTCCTGGTGCGGGTGAAGGCGGCTTCCGGCCGCAAAGCAAGGTGGGACTGGTAGACAGTGTCCCCAGGCAGGCAGGTCTCCCCCTCTTTGCGGCCGCCCTCAGGATGTTGTGGAGCGGCGGCGGTGGGAGGAGACCTGGGCAGCAATGCGGGTAGCGGTGGTAATGCAGGCACAAGGTATGGGCTCAAAGAAATGCCCCAACAGCAAACAAGGTGCGTGTGCGCAAAAGTAATGACCCCCGCTCCGCCGGGACTATCCTGAATTTAAAGCGCCTCCTGGCTCGGGTGAAGGCGGCTTCCTGCCGCAAAGCAAGCTGGGACTGGTAGTCCGTGTCCCCAGGCAGGCAGGTCTCCCCCCCTCTGCGGTCGCGCTCAGGATGTTGTGGAGCGGCGGCGGCGGGCGGAGACCTCGGGCAGCAATGCGGGTAGCGGTGGTAATGCAGGCACAAGATATGGGCTCAAAGAAATGCCCCAACAGCAAACAAGACGTGTGTGCGCAAAAGTAATGACCCCCGCTCTGCCGGGATTATCCTGAATTTAAAGCGCCTCCTGGCGCGGGTGAAGGCTGCTTCCGGCCGCAAAGCAAGCTGGGACTGGTAGTCCGTGTCCCCAGGCAGGCAGGTCTCCCCCCCTCTGCGGCCGCGCTCAGGATGTTTTGGAGCGGCGGCGGCGGGAGGAGACCTCGGGCAGCAATGCGGGTAGCGGTGGTAATGCAGGCACAAGGTATGGGCTCAAAGAAATGCCCCAACAAGCAAGCCGGGCCGACGACGGCTGAAATGCCAGAAACCGGTCCCCGGAAGCTTGTCTCCTTTCCGGTGAAGAATTGGCTTGGTAATTTGGTCTGCCCTGTTCCCATGATGCACTGGGCCAGGGACAGACTGATTTGCATATAGCCAGGTTCTGAGCTGGGATGGTGCAGTGAGCTAAATAACGGTGATGGATAAAGCCCTGATCTTTGGACTGGGTAAGAGTGGTCTGCTTAATTCAGACACTCTGTTCATAACCACCCCCTTTTCTGAATCCCAACAGCAAACAAGGCGCTTGTGCGCAAAAGTAATGACAAGTGTCTAGAGGAACACTCCAGCAAAATACCAAGTAAGCATGCACTACAAACTGCGGGATCCACTTGTAGATCCTGTGGAGTATGCGAAGGGTGTTGAAGCAGGAGGAGGAGACGGCGTTGACCTGTTTTGTCATGGAGAGGGTGGAATCGAGGATGACCACTAGGTTGTGTGCGTGGTTGGTGGGTGTTGGGGCGATTCCCAGTGCGGTCAGCCACCAGGAGTCGTGCCAGCAGAAGGGGTGGAGCCAAGGATGAGGACCTCCGTCTTGTCCAAGTTCATCTTCAGTCGGCTGTCCCTCATCCATTCGCTGACGGCCTTTAATCCTTCGTGAAGGTTGGTTTTGGTGGTCCTTAGTGACGGAGAGGATAATCTGGGTGTCATCGGGGTAGGAGATGATGTTGAGGTCATGCGGACGGGTGACGTGGGCGAGGGGTGCCATGTAAAACATGTGCCTCAGCCCAACTCTGTTAAACAGAGTTGGGCTGAGGGATGAGCCCTGGGGTACGCCGCAGATGATCTCGGTGGCTTTGGAGCGGAAGAGGGGAAGGCGGACGCTCTGTGTTCTACCGGAGAGGAAGGAGGTGGTCCAGTCCAGGGCCTTCTCTTGGATCCTGGCGTTGTGGAGGCGTGTTCGTAGTGTGTGGTGGCAGACCGTGTCAAAGGTGGCAGACAGGTCTAGGAGGATGAGGGCCGCCGTTTCTCCGTTGTCCAGCAGGGACTTGATGTCATCAGAAGCGGCGAGGAGGGCTTTCTCGGTGCTGTGGTTGCTGCGGATCCCGGACTGGGAAGGGTCCAGGATGTTGTTCTCCTTGAGGTAGCGGGTCAGTTGTTCATTGACGGTCTTCTCGATGACCTTTGCCAGGAACGGGAGCAGGCAGATGGACCGGAAGTTCTTGAGATCCTTTGGGTCTGCCTTGGGTTTTTTGAGTAAGGCGTTGATCTTGGCGTGCTTCCAAGGTTGCTGTCTCGAAGGAGGTGTTGATGACTTTCCGGAGATGGGGTGCGATGGCTGTGCTGGCTTTGTTGAAGATGTGGTGTGAGCATGGGTCTGACGGAGATCCGGAGTGGATGGTGTTCATGATCTTGATGGTGTTGTCGTCATTGATGTTGGTCAAGGAGAGCAGGCGGTTGGTGCCGATGGTGGTTGGGGGGGGGAGGTCTCAGTGGTTGTCGGGCGGTCGTGGCGTAGAAGCTGTCATAGATGTCTGCGATCTTGAGGTGGAAGAAGGTGGCCAGCGAGTCCCACAAGTCTTGCGAGGGTGGGACGTCATTGGTGTTGGAGCTGGGGTTGGAGAGTTCATTCAGGATGTTGAAGAGCTCTTTGCTGTTGTGCGCGTTGTTGTCTTGGCGGTAGACATGGTTTGGCAGTTCGGGCTGGACTGTTCCCATGAGGCACAGGGTCAGACTGATTTGCATATAGCCATGTCTGACCTGGGGTGGCAGAGTGGGCTAAAGAATGGTGATGGATTAAACCCAGATCTTTTGACTGGGTGTGATGTTTGATTGATTCAGATGCTCCGTCCTTCACCACCCGCTTTTGTACCGCTTTTGTCCGCCATAAGTGTGGCAGGGTATGCTCAGATGTGAGTCCCTTGCTCACTTTGCCACTGGATTCAAGCAAGCTGGGCTGAAGATGGCTGGAATGCCAGAAACCGGTCCTCGGAAGCTTGTTTCCGGTCCAGGGAAGACATGGCTTGGCAGTTCGGGCTGGACTGTTCCCATGAGGCACAGGGTCAGACTGATTTGCATATAGCCATGTCTGACCTGGGGTGGCAGAGTGGGCTAAAGAACGGTGATGGATTAAACCCAGATCTTTTGACTGTGTGTGAGTGTTTGATTGATTTAGATGCTCCGTCCATCACCACCCCCTTTTGTACCGCTTTTGGCCGCCATAAGTGTGGCAGGGTATGCTCAGACGTGAGTCCCATGCTCACTTTGCCACTGGATTCAAGCAAGCCGGGCTGAAGATGGCTAGAATGCCAGAAACCGGTCCTCTGAAGCTTGTTTCCGGTCCAGGGAAGACATGGCTTGGCAGTTCGGGCTGGACTGTTCCCATGAGGCACAGGGTCAGACTGATTTGCATATAGCCATGTCTGACCTGGGGTGGCAGAGTGGGCTAAAGAACGGTGATGGATTAAACCCAGATCTTTTGACTGTGTGTGAGTGTTTGATTGATTCAGATGCTCCGTCCATCACCACCCCCTTTTGTACCGCTTTTGGCCGCCATAAGTGTGGCAGGGTATGCTCAGACGTGAGTCCTTTGCTCACTTTGCCACTGGATTCAAGCAAGCCGGCTGGAATGCCAGAAACCGGTCCTCGGAAGCTTGTTTCCGGTCCAGGGAAGACATGGCTTGGCAGTTCGGGCTGGACTGTTTCCATGAGGCACAGGGTCAGACTGATTTGCATATTGCCATGTCTGAACTGGGGTGGCAGAGTGGGCTAAAGAACGGTGATGGATTAAACCCAGATCTTTTGACTGGGTGTGAGTGTTTGATTGATTCAGATGCTCCGTCCATCACCACCCCCTTTTGTACTGCTTTTGGCCGCTATAAGTGTGGCAGGGTATGCTCAGACGTGAGTCCCTTGCTCACTTCGCCACTGGATTCAAGCAAGCCGGGCTGAAGATGGCTGGAATACCAGAAACCGGTCCTCGTAAGCTTGTTTCCGGTCCAGGGAAGACATGGCTTGGCAGTTCGGGCTGGACTGTTCCCATGAGGCACAGGGTCAGACTGATTTGCATATAGCCATGTCTGAACTGGGGTGGCAGAGTGGGCTAAAGAACGGTCATTAATTAAACCCAGATATTTTGACTGGGTGTGAGTGTTTGATTGATTCAGATGCTCCGTCCATTACCACCCCCTTTTGTACCGCTTTTGGCCACCATAAGTGTGGCAGGGTATGCTCAGACGTGAGTCCCTTGCTCACTTTGCCACTGGATTCAAGCAAGCCGGGCTGAAGACGGCTGGAATGCCAGAAACCGGTCCTCGGAAGCTTATTTCCGGTCCAGGGAAGACATGGCTTGGCAGTTCGGGCTGGACTGTTCCCATGAGGCACAGGGTCAGACTGATTTGCATATAGCCATGTCTGACCTGGGGTGGCAGAGTGGGCTAAACAACGGTAATGGATTAAACCCAGATCTTTTGACTGGGTGTGAGTGTTTGATTGATTCAGATGCTCCGTCTATCACCACCCCTTTTTGTACTGACCTTAAAATGGCGGCCGCAAAAGACATTGGGGAGGAATCACGAAGGTTTGCTGCCTAGGATGCCGAATTGCCCATAAAGAAAGACTCAACACCCTAGATCAAAGAATAACTTCTATGCCTCAGTATCTTCATATTACTCCTAATCAGGAAAAATTTCATTTGAAAATGATCTTCAAAATGGATGGAAGAAATAAGGGCAATTGAAAGAGGACTGTAAATAGTAATCATGGAAAAAGGAGGTTACACAAGGACAGAAACATACAAGGGAAAGTGAAAAAGGACTTGTAAACCATAGAAAGAGAGAAAGGCATCAACTCTTTGAGAGATAACTAACATGGCGGACATCTTGTAAAAATCAACACAAAGTAACTCCAGGAAGAGGATATTACATAGTAACTATTTTAGAATTTACTTACTTATGTTAGAATATTTCCGCCATCAGGAAGAGGAATGTACATAATAACTAGATTATAGTTACCTACTTATATAAGAATATTTCTACCACTCTAAAAAGAATTGACCAGGAAGAGGTCAACTCCAATATCACCCAAATATCACTCAATTGCATATCTCAAAGATGGAGGACAACTACCTTGAACTAATAAGTAGGAATGCCTATGTCATAAAATACCCTACCTATCTTTCCAAGAATGCAGCCAAAAAAATTCAAGCACGACCTAATGAAGAAAAACCCAGACACATTGATCTCGGACACTACCTTCTGCATGGATAAAGGAATTATCGCAAAGGATATGATTTTCTTCACCAGAATAACGGCGAAATGGCGCAATACCATAACAAAGATGCTTCTCATAAAATCAACAAATAATATACCACATGGTACAAAATATAGGACCATAGCATCACCAAGTCTCAGAGTGGACCTATGCATAACGATCTTCAAAACGGGAATAGTGATGATCCACGCCTCTAACAACTAATTGGAAAAATTCGACAACATATTCTCTTTCTTAAAAAGAAATGTAGAGAACCCAAACACACAACAATTTCAGTGTCAATCAGAAGACAACCATGTCCCAACTGACAATATTTCCACAAATAACATAACAACTAGAGACATCCAGGAACCTAAACTAAGTACGCAATTAAGAGAAACAAAACATATGCAACTCCAGAGTCCTTTAGAAGTCAACCCAGTCCCATCAGACACTATTTCGATAATTAGCACCTGTGGAGTGGGGGTTAGGGCGGGCCGGAATAACAGGCGTGGAGGCCGTATGAAGTGCGCTATGATTAGCGAGAACTTTATTGGTTATACAGAAACTTAGTTAAGGAAGTACGGTTGTCCGGGTGGAAGTCCAGGTACGGGTGTAGGGACGAGGTTCCGGGAAGCTGTCGTCGGGAGGGTGTCCGCCGCTGGGCTGAGGTCGTCTTTCCGTGGTGTAGGTAACGGTGAGCCCCTCGGAGGTAAATAGAAAGAGACAGGGCGGTTAGTCCAGAGGAGAACGAACGTCGTAATACTGTCACCAGCACCGGGAAGTGAGAGGAGTTGAAACGGTCGTGAGGGAGGGTGGTAGGGTAGATAGAGAGAGAGAGGAAAAACGGGTAGCAGGAAGAGAGTGTGACCGGGAGGGGAAAACAGTGCGCAATTCTATACAGTGTCGGTGCACGTTTGTACAGTGAGTGTGGTTCGGGAGACTATTTACGCTATGTACACTACTACAAAGGGGAAACACGGAGAAAGGTAACAAGGTACTCACGTGCCCCGCCGTAACTCTCTCCGAGTTACGGCCACTCTCCAGCCACCTCCTGAGGACGCCACCAGTCCTCACACCAAACGTCTTCTTCTTCTTCTTCTTTTCGGCTCTTCCTTTCTTCTCCGCTTTCCGCTGCTGGTTCTCCACGTTCTGCTAACTCCTGCCACGAGTCCGCTGCTGGGAACCCTGAGTCCTCTGAGTCGCCGGCTTTTCTACCATCCGGCCGGAATCCAGTAGAACGACTTCCAGGGTCAGGTGTGGTCACTTCCGGTCCTTCAGTACCCTTCACACTTCCGGGGTCACGAAAGGTCACTTCCGGTCCGCCATGTACCGGCGTTACCGACGGCGCCTGTGGGGAGATAGAGAGAGGAGTAGTTCCGAAGGTATGGGAGTCCGTATTGGTTCGCCGCTCCCTGGAGGTAAGGGTCGGCCCTTCACATTCCCTTTTCCTAGGAGTGTTTCTTTTAGGGGTTGTGGGTGGCGGATACCGGGAGAGGTAGTCCGCATTACCCTGCTCTAGCCCTTTCTGGTGCAATGTTCTGAAGCGAAAGGGTTGGAGAGAGAGGAACCACCTAAGCACCCGATCATTATGTCCTCTGTTGCGGGCCATCCATTCAAGTGGAGCGTGATCGGTATACAAAAGGAATTCCCGTCCCTCAAGGTAATAACGGAGGCTTTCCACCGCCCATTTTATAGCGAGTGATTCCTTTTCAACAACAGAATAATTGGTCTCTCTGGGAAACAGCTTCCTGCTAAGGTAAAGGATGGGTTTTTCTGCTCCTCCTGAATCTTTTTGGGACAGTACTGCCCCCAAACCCTGATCCGACGCGTTGGTTTGTAGAATGAAAGGCTGGGTATAATCAGGACTCATTAACACAGGTTCAGAAGTCAGGGAGTGTTTGAGGAGGTTAAAGGCACGCAAGAGTAAAGGAGACGGCTGTTTGAGGATCTCCTCTGTTTTTGCCGTCTTGTTTAGGAGGTCAGTCAGGGGAGCTGCGGTATGGGAAAAGTTGGGGATGAACCTCCTATAATAGCCCAACATTCCCAAAAAGGCACGGAAGTCTTTTCGTGTTTGGGGAAAGGGTATGGCTTGTATGGTCTTTACCTTGCTGTCTTGAGGACGAATGTGCCCTTCACCCAACAAGTAACCTAGATACTTTACACTCTGGGCCGCTAAAGTGGTCTTGGACGGGTTGATGGTGAAGCCGTATTTGCCCAGGGAGGAGACAACAGACCGCAAATGAGAAAGGTGTTGTTCCCAGGTATCGCTGTATATGACTATGTCGTCAAGATAAGCGCCTGAGTACTGTGCATGAGGTTGTAAAACCTGGTTCATGGCCCTCTGAAATGTTGCGGGGCCCCATGTAGCCCAAAGGGCATTACCTTGAACTGGAACAAGCCTTCTGGGGTGGAGAAGGCGGTCTTATGTTTATCTTCTGCTTTCAATGGGATCTACCAATAGCCCT
Source organism: Lissotriton vulgaris (assembly GCF_964263255.1). Taxonomy (NCBI): domain Eukaryota; kingdom Metazoa; phylum Chordata; class Amphibia; order Caudata; family Salamandridae; genus Lissotriton; species Lissotriton vulgaris. The sequence goes on from NW_028252959.1 coordinate 451,124, forward strand.
TGCACAGATCAAGGGTGCTGATGTACCGTGCTTTGCCAATGCGCTCTACCATCTCGTCTACACGAGGTAGGGGATACGAATCGAAGGCAGAGATCTTGTTCACCTCCCTAAAATCGATGCAGAATCTGGTAGAGCCATCGGGCTTAGGGACTAAAACAATGGGCGAGTTCCAGCTGCTGCTGGAGGGCTTAATGATGCCCATTTTTAACATTTGGTTGGTTTCCTCTTTGATGACAGCTCTACGGGCTTCAGGGATGCGGTATGGGCGTTGTCTTACCGTCTTTCCGGGTTCCGTGTGAATGGCATGTTCCACCACAGTAGTGTGTCCCGGTAACGAGGAGAAGACTGCTTGTAAGGATGACAAGGACCGGCAGATGTCCTTTTTCTTGCACTCTGGTAGGTCTGCATCGAAACACCCCTCAAACGGGAAGGGGACACTACCGGATAGGACAGGACGGGGTCCCTCCCATTTCTTTAGGAGGTTGATATGATAGATTTGGTTATTTCCCCGGCTGGCATCCGTTTCAATTTCATATGTGACCGGAGTCACTTGCTTTACGACAGTAAACGGACCCTGCCACTGTCCTAGCAACTTATGGTCCGAAGAGGGGATGAGCAATAGAACCTGGTCTCCGGGAACAAAGGACCGAACTTTGGTTCCTTTGTCGTATTGGGTTTTCTGGGTAGACTGGGCTGCCAAGAGATTCTGTCTCACGATCTCCCTGATTTCTCCTAAGTGTGTCTTGAGATTGTCGATGTATTCGGGAAGAGGACGGGTTCGGTCAGGCTCCGCTTCCCAGGCCTCGCGAGCCATGTCCAATAGAGTCCTGGGTGCTCGGCCATATAACAGTTCGTATGGTGAGTAACCAGTACTGCTTTGTACCTTACAGCGGATGGCAAAAAGGGTGAGGGGAAGCATTTCCTCCCATCGTTTGCTCTCAAGGCCCAACCATTTTTTAAGGGTGGTTTTCAGGGCTGCATTATACCGCTCTACTAACCCGTCTGTTTGGGGATGGTAAACTGAGGTTCTTATTTGCTTAATTCCCAGATTAGAACAGACTTGGCGCATGAGAGAGGAGACAAAGGGTGCACCCTGATCGGTTAATATCTCTCGGGGAAACCCTACTCTAGAAAAGATGGAAATAAGGGCTTTGGCTATGTTCTGGGTGGTGGGTTGACGGAGGGGTACTGCTTCGGGGAACCGGGTGGCATAGTCCACTAACACTAGAGCATACCTACATCCACTCTTGGATGGTAAGAGAGGGCCTATAAGGTCCATTCCTACTCTAGAAAAAGGGACATCTATGAGAGGGAGGGGTTGGAGGGGAACCCTTGGAGGCCGATATCGACTGGTTTTCTGGCACCCCGGGCACTCCCGGCAGTAACGTTTAATCTGTGCGTATACTCCTGGCCAGTAAAATTTCTCCAATATTGCTTCACCAGTCTTTTCATCGCTGAAATGTCCACCCAGTAGGTGACTGTGGGCCAGAAAGAGCACCTTCTCCCGAAACAGTCCAGGAATAACTAGCTGGGCGTTTGTCTGGGGTCCTCCCTTCCTATATAGGAGTCCATTCTTTGTGAAGAAATAAGGACCTACTTGCAATGGGTCCTCATTGGGAAGAGCACGCCCCCAGGCGTCCTGTAGAACCGGATCTTCTTGCTGTGCAGCACGGAACTCTCGATCTGTTTCCCATGGATGTGGGTCTACCTGAGCAGGGCAAGCCAGGGCGAAGTCCCTTTTTTCCTTTTTCTTTTGAGTTTTGGACTTCAAAGGTTTAGGGGAGAAGTCTGAAGCAGGGGAGTCGCGAGAAAAAGGAGCTTCGGCCCACCATTTCTTCAGTGAATCAGTAGTGTCCTGTAGGAGGTGGGGAAGACCACTATAGTCGCTACCCAGGATAGCTTGTTCGGGTAGATTGGGTACCAGTCCGACTGTTAGGGGGCTCCCTTTATTGCTGGGGTGTTGTACATATACTCTGGCGGTCGGGTAGCATTTGTATCGCCGTGGACACACTTGATAGCCACGGTTCCTGTCACGGGTTCCAAAGAGTGGGGCAGATCTTGTGGTCGCAGGACACTATGTCGGCACCCCGTGTCGGCAAGGGCCATCATCTGGTGACCGTCAATCTGTACGGGACAGCGGAAGGGTGGAGGGGTTGATTCTGTAGTGAGACACACATAGTTCTTAGCCAGGCCTATTTCCATTGGTTCCTCCTTCTGGGGGCAAATGCGTGCTATGTGTCCATATCCCCCGCAATGATAACATTGTGGACCGGGTTGCGGTGGTCTAGGCATGACCGGATAGGGCATCAAGGGTACGGTATCAGGTTTTCGGACCACCGGAGGAGGTCTTTGTGGCCGTGTATGGCTGCCAGGCGGTAAGCGTGTGGAATGTTCTTCTTTCACACGTTGGGACTCTTGTGCTCGGTTATAGGCGCTGGCGATTTCCACCGCACTATCGAGCGTCAGTCGGGCATGTTGACGCACCCACTTCTGTGTGGCTGGGTGTAAAGACGCTAGGAACTGTTCTAAGTAGATCTTGGCTAGTATCTCGTCCTTACTGGATGTTGCAGGTTTTAACCACCGGTTGGCCAAGTCTTTTATACGAAAGGACAACGCTCTGGGATTTTCTTGGGGCCCTTCCTTAGCCTGACGAAGGCGAACCCTGTACGTTTCGTCGTCGATCCCGAGACGTTCCAAAATACAAGTTTTGATATCCTCATAAGTTGTCTGTCCCTGTATGTTTGCCTGTTGGTAAGCCGCTTGTAGTTCCCCTGTTAACAGAGGACCGAGGTAATGACCCCAACAATCGGCCGGCCAGGCTGCGGCCTGAGCCAGGCGCTCAAAGTTCGTAAAGAAAAAATCGGGATCTTCTCCCGCCACATATTTTTGCAGTACTACAGAGGGAAGAGAGGCCATCGGTCTTTGTTGCCCCATGACGGTTGTAAGCTTCTCAAGAGTTTTGTCCTGGGCTGTGCCCTGACCCTTCAGGACGTCATACAGTTGTCCCCGGTCATCTTCTGTGGTCTTGAGGAACTGTTCCATCAATTTTCCCAGGTGTTCCTGGCCTTCTGCAAGTTGTTTGACCGCGGCCTCCATGCTTCCGGGCAATCCCACTTCTGACACCAACTGTGGAGTGGGGGTTAGGGCGGGCCGGAATAACAGGCGTGGAGGCCGTATGAAGTGCGCTATGATTAGCGAGAACTTTATTGGTTATACAGAAACTTAGTTCAGGAAGTACGGTTGTCTGGGTGGAAGTCCAGGTACGGGTGTAGGGACGAGGTTCCGGGAAGCTGTCGTCGGGAGGGTGTCCGCCGCTGGGCTGAGGTCGTCTTTCCGTGGTGTAGGTTACGGTGAGCCCCTCGGAGGTAAATAGAAAGAGACAGGGCGGTTAGTCCAGAGGAGAACGAACGTCGTAATACTGTCACGAGCACCGGGAAGTGAGAGGAGTTGAAACGGTTGTGAGGGAGGGTGGTAGGGTAGATAGAGAGAGAGAGGAAAAACGGGTAGCGGGAAGAGAGTGTGACCGGGAGGGGAAAACAGTGCGCAATTCTATACAGTGTCGGTGCACGTTTGTACAGTGAGTGTGGTTCGGGAGACTATTTACGCTATGTACACTACTACAAAGGGGAAACACGGAGAAAGGTAACAAGGTACTCACGTGCCCCGCCGTAACTCTCCTCCGAGTTACGGCCGCTCTCCAGCCACCTCCTGAGGACGCCACCAGTTCTCACACCAAACGTCTTCTTCTTCTTCTTCTTTTCGGCTCTTCCTTTCTTCTCCGCTTTCCGCTGCTGGTTCTCCACGTTCTGCTAACTCCTGCCACGAGTCCGCTGCTGGGAACCCTGAGTCCTCTGAGTCGCCGGCTTTTCTACCATCCGGCCGGAATCCAGTAGAACGACTTCCAGGGTCAGGTGTGGTCACTTGCGGTCCTTCAGTACCCTTCACACTTCCGGGGTCACGAAAGGTCACTTCCGGTCCGCCATGTACCGGAGTTACCGACGGCGCCTGTGGGGAGATAGAGAGAGGAGTAGTTCCGAAGGTATGGGAGTCCGTATTGGTTCGCCGCTCCCTGGAGGTAAGGGTCGGCCCTTCACACACCCCAATTAGAGATCATCAGGAACCGGAACAAATTAGTCAACTAGGAGTCATAAACGGAACGGAACTCACGTGTTGTGTGAATGAGGATGCTGAGAGAACACGAAATGCTAACAGCAACAACAGACTGGGAACACAAAATCTAGATAGAGCTTCCAACACAATTAGCACCCCAACTAGAGTCCGCCAGGAACCGGAATATATAACTCAAACAAGAACCATAAGCGGAACACAAATAACGTTGTCAGGAAAAGATGCAGACAGACAAAGTGCGAACAGCAACAACAGTCGAGAAACACAAAACTTAGATAGAGCTTCCAACATGGCAAACAAAAAGGGAAGAGATAACCGATTTAAGGGAAATCGTAAGAAGACCCATATGAAAGGTACACAACGTAAACACAGGAATAATAAATGTGAACATCATAATATAAGAAGGAGTAATCACATTACGTCACCTAAGGTCATGAGAAAAATCATAGTGATCCAAACACAAATAAACAATCTGTTGCAGGATTTACTAAGCACTATGAAAGGGATAGAAAAATTGTGTGATATCATGGAAATCACTCATACCGAAGTTGAGAATATACGAGATCTATTAAAAACATCCAAAGTTAAGAGCAATAAGAGGGCGATGCCATTTGCAAACAGACAACACAGACCGGATAGAATTCAGAATTATCTAACGGAAGAAGAAATAATATCCCTTCTCCGGGATTATGAGCCTAAAGACCGATTCAGAGGAGAAGAAATCAAAAGAGTACTGATAGACGCCAACAGAATATCCAAGAGGAATGAGAGGAAACCCAATCCCAACAACCTACAACAAATCCAACTAACCACTAAGTCGACAAACACGAACACAGATAAAACAGAGAAATCTTTAAAATGCCTACTGCTCAATTGTCGATCTGCAGCTAAACATGCCTCGGACATAGCCGACACCATTATCAACCAGGAAATAGACATAACAATCCTTACTGAAACTTGGCTACCGGAATCCTCATCCCCAGTCATGGACCTTCTGGAGCCCCCGCACTATAACACAATAAGACTTGATAGACAAAAAAAGACAGGAGGTGGTATAGCCTGTATACACAGATCGGACTTAGAAGTTGGACAATTTCAATCCGACCCTCTTGATTCATGCGAATATCTAGGACTCAATTTAAGATCGGAGAACAAACAGATTTGCAATCTACATGCCTTGTATCACCCACTGGGAAATAATATGAACTTCATAGACCAGCTTATGGAGATCATCACAGCTAATGCTAACAACGACACTAATAATATATTTTTAGGTGATTTCAATTTACACTGGAACGACATCAACGACAAACAGGTCAACACGTTTAAAGACTTTCTAACAGAACTGAACCTATCCCAAGCATGCCTACAATGAACACATTCGAAAGGAGAAACTTTGAACTGGATTATATCTAAAAAGGAGAACATTTCGATCCTCGCAATAGATCCATGCGACTGGTCAGATCATCACGCCATAACATTCAGAATTCCCACTTGGGAGAAGATAAAAACCACTCAACCAAGAATAATCAAAAGATGGATACGAGATACCAGAGACTCAAATATGGATCGACTATTGGAAAGCTGCAAGAAAGAACTTTACCTTCCTGCCAACTCGCAGAATGTGAATGATCTAACGAACCACTACACTACCGCAGTAACGAATATAGTCAATGATACCATTCCACTTAAATTGAAAAGAGTTACTGAAAAGATTAAAAACCTATGGTTCAAAGGACTACTGAATGAAGACAGGCGAAAACTGAGACATGCCGAAAGAAAATGGAGAAAACACCCTTCATCACCTGAGCTGAAATCCCTCAGAAAAATTAGAAATGAATACAACAAAAAGATCCTCAACTCCAAAAAGGAATTTATTAGAACAGAACTGGATAACGCCAAAAACAGACCACGGAAAATGTTCGAGATTATAAAACAACAATCAAACAAGCTGGCTAAATCTGCCCAAGAAGTCACCAAAACGCAACTAAGTTGTGAAGAATTCTCTACCCTTTTCACCAACAAAGCCATCAAGCTGGAAAGAGAACTCCGGATCGCAGCAGATAATCCTGACTACAATACAACATCATCACAACAAACATTGAATTATGCTAATGATGCGACAAAAAACAAGGCAAAATGGGACACCTTCATATTACTAGACCAGATCGAGATTGCTAAAACGCTGGCTGTCACCAAACCCAACAACCACTACAACGACCCTTTACCATCAAAATGTCTGAAAGAAATTAGCCACCTAGTGATTACAATATGGACAGAAATTATAAACGCCTCTCTCTCCCAGGGGATCCTTCCAGAATGCCTTAAGACTGGACAAGTAGTCCCAATCATCAAAAAACCTACAGTTGACCCAACAGATCCAAACAACTATCGCCCAGTGACCAACATTCCTCTTCTTGCCAAATTAATAGAGAAATGTGTACAGAAACAGCTGAGCCAGGACATAGACAACTTCTCACTGTTGGATGACTGCCAATCGGGATTCAGAACAGGTCACAGCACGGAAACAGCAATCCTTCACATTGTCGATGATGCATTGCAGGCACTAGACCACAATCAATCTTGTCTACTCATCCTCCTAGACCTGTCTTCGGCATTTGATACAGTTAACCATGAAAAATTACTGAATAGACTTCAAGACAGGATGGGAATATCGGGTATTGTACTGAAATGGTTCAATTCATTCCTACAGAATAGATCTCAGAGATTCCTAGTAAATCAAGCACTTTCACCTGCTAGCCCAAACACAATAGGAGTGCCCCAAGGATCTACTTTATCTCCTTCACTGTTCAACTTATACATTGAACCCCTCACAGAAATTCTGAGAAATGCCAAAATATCTTACCACATGTACGCGGACGACACGCAGTTATACATCAAGATCGCATCCCTGGAAGACATTACCTTAATGAATAAGGCCCTCAAAAAGACACTAAACTGGCTAACTATCAATCATCTCAAGTTAAACACAAATAAAACAGAATTCTTACTTATCTCGCCTCAAAAGAACCAGTCAGAAGTGAAGGAATGTTCGGAAATGATTACAGCGTTAAATTGCACCCTCACACTAGTTGAAACAGCGAAATGACTTGGAATCACACTAGATGAGAACCTAGACATGAAATCCCACATTAAAGCAATGGCAAAAAATGCCCGTTTTCATCTGAACTATTTGGGAAAAATGAAACCATTTTTAACGGAGACGGATCTAAAACTAGCAGTACAATCACTGGTTATCTCAAGGATCGAATATAGATGTACAACGCTAGCAGGACTACCATAAATCTCCACAGCCCCATTAAAAGCATGCCTCAATGCTACGGCAAGACTTATAACAGGAACGAGGAAATTTGACCATATCTCCCCTCACCTGAAAGCTTTAAACTGGCTGCCTTACGAAGCGAGAATACAGCTAAAAATGGCATGTATCACACACAAAGCGATTCATTACAACACACCGAAATACCTCGCCCAGAAAATAGAAATCTCAGGAGGAAACAGACCTGCCAGGAGTGCCAAAGATCTGTTGCTGAGACCACCTATCTTCAGGAAGAAAAAACCTATGAGAGGACGTTCTCAGGAGCGTCTCCCAGAATCTGGAACTCTCTTCCACCGAGCCTCAGAAAAATCACAAACATTACAACATTTAAGAGGGAAACTAAGATCTTTCTTATGTGTAAGTTCCTTCCATAGGCAAGACTATCCACCATCTAAGACTTGGCACTGTGATGATCATTGTTAGATAAAAACTAGGGAAATATATAGAAATACTCCAACGATATGATGACAATGATGCCAACCCTGGGTCTGGAGAAGATAGTGACCTGATGTAGAGTCACTAAAATCATTCATATCACGGAAAGAGCCAATCTATCTATATATATTAATCAGTCACTAACAAATCGCACAGTATTGTATATTCATGTTGAAACAAGTATCGATCCTTATGTACCCCTATATGGCAATTTTCTTAACCAATTTCCTAACAGTCATATTGTATATTTATATGTTGTGTTATATAATCTGCCCCTTTTGTTGTAAAGCGCTCTGATACCCAAGGGTCATGTTCGCGCTATAGAAAACTGTTCAATAAATAAATAAATAAATTAACAAAATAAGAGCAAGCGTTGGTCCGAATTACACTGCAAATTCCCAGATATCCCAGACATAGGGGCGTTATTGTCACAAACAATGCAACAAAATGAGGATCCAGCCCAATACATTTCTAGAATGAAGGAAAAATTGCATCAGGAATTAGGAGAAAAATGGAAAGCAACAGGAGGGAACAATAGGTTTTCTACCACACAGTAAAAAAGGGACTGCCCACTGACGTGCAGGATAAGTTAGATGGGATAGTAGCAATGGAATGCAAACCATGGCCTGAAATACAAGATCATATTATTCACTTCTGTAAAAAGAAGCAGGAACAGGACAGGAACAGGCAATTAGCAATTGAAAATGCAGCCCCCAAACTAGTACAGCAGAGACTTAATAGGAAAAAAGATACTCCAGATACAGTCATGCTCGCTATACCAGTAAGAATGATTTAAGGAACAGAATCCAAATCATCTACTTATTCATGTAACGTTTTATAAATTGTAGTCATTCATAAATACTTCCAATGTATATCATTTCACAAAGAGGCTGTGAAGAAGTGAACAATAAGTGCAATTCGTGACTTTTATAGGTCCTATTTTCATGTGTGAAAGTGTCACCTTCCTGACAGAAGCCATCTTCCTTTAATCAAAACGTCGACGAATAATATAGTGGACCTACTGTATGAAAATCCTATATTTAATACTGACAATTGCAGTGTACAGTTGTATAGTGGAAATAGCATAGGCCACGTTAAACCTTTCTTGTGTCCCCCTTGTAAATAATGTTTGTATATTTTGTATGTTACACCTGCGCCGAGAGCACAGAGCACTAAAAGTTACATGGTTTGGACTCTGTTCCTTAAAACATTTCTTGTGGAATCACTTTTGAGTAAAGAGATGTTTGAACGCTACATATGTTTAGGAGACAGTAAAAGAAATACTTTGCACCCAAATGAACCAACTGTTTATAATATTAATTTACTGCCCAGGTTCATAGGGATACTGGGATACTGGGTCAACCCCATTGGATACTGAACCGCTATACCAGTAAATCAGATGACTGTCGTTACAGGATTGAATGCGTTAGCAGGTAACACGCAGGGAGGTGCTGTGGAAAAAGGTAGGGCTATGACCTTTTTCAAGATTGCCCGGCGCTAACCGCCCTTGTACCATTCAAATTACCAAGCAATGAGGCAGGCGCCGGAGACCAGAAGGCAGGAAACAGAAGTTTTATTCCGACGGAGCAGAACACATCAGATCAGACAACAAGGTATCGTCTCGAGGTGCTCTAACAGCCTCTCGGAGGCCTGGCCTCTTATACACTGGTTTATGGCATGTGACCTTTCTTTATTACAATCAGAGCCAGGGTGCGTGGAGGATGCTTGCTGGGTCAGAGGGGCGCGCTGGCGATCGATCGTGGACAGGGGAGACCATGATACCTAAAATGGCTGCCGTGCACGTCGTACGTGGGTGACAAGCTGGCGCAGGTGATGTTTAGCTCGCAAACTAAAATTCCACAGTCCTCCCTTTTAACATGTCTCGCCAACTTGTCAGTTCAGATTTATCCCCATAAGGCCACGTATTTCTACTTCGTAGAGGGGGCTCATGTGCTCAGTTCGGAAGTCCAAAGTCTTTGGGCACATACAGTTAGAAACAAAGCTGCACAAGGAGGGTAGACATTGAATACCCAAGCAACACCCACATAATATCACAACAGGTATCAGCACGAAGGAAAACAACCTCCAACCCCAGTTCCTCAAAGTGTCCCAAAACCAGCTCCCAAGCGACCATCCTTCCTGCTCTTGGTGAACCTCTGAGGAAAGTCTGTGGAGGTGTTCAATGGCTTTGTAGACTGAAGGCGAGTTATCTGGCACGTAGGTGCAGCAGCTAGATCCGATGATGCGGCATGCTCCTCCTCGGTCGGCTAGGACCACATCTAGGACAAGACGGTTTTGAAGGGTCACAAGACGGACCGCCTGAAGCTCCGCCGTGTTGTTGGCAAGGATGCCAGCCGTGATGTTGATCGTTGTTTCTACTGCCTGGGTCAGGTGTCGGATAGCGCGGCTGTTTGCCATTGGGCCCCACAGAGGAACAAGTCCCTTTGCTGCATCTAGGAACTGTGCTCCAGTGGAGTCGGCTTGTCCAATGTCATCTGCACGCCTCTGCCGGTGATGGTTGGCAGGGGCTACATACGTGGGGGGGAAGAACGAAGGCAATGTAGCAGGTACCCTTCCAACCTTTCGGGAGCCAGGTGTAAGCTTTGGTGCCACACACAAAGTACATATTTGGAGAAGCAACAAAAGAAGGGGGGTCAACTGAGTCCAATGTTCTGGTGATTCGACAGGAACTGTGACCCACCAGCTGCGTTCCCTGGCCTTCTAGGCACACAAGACCGGTGATATTGATAACAGACAGGGCCACAGTCAGAGTGGCGGTGGTTTGTTTTTGCAGATGAGAGAAGGTGGGTCTAGCTGGATTGTGGAGTACCTGTACTTCGACACGTTCTTTGGCTGGAATGTCTTTAAGGAAGGTGGCGCCTGTGAGCGCAGGGCACAGGGGAGCAGAGGTCTTTCCGGTTTTGTTCAGCCAGAACCCAGAGTAGAAGTGCGACACTGTCTGGCCGGAAGTGGCGTTGTCCTTGTGGCTCTCTTGCATGAGGATCAACCAGGCGAGGCAGGAGCCGTGAACTGAGAAAGGAGAAGGGATGAAGGGGATGGAGTGTCCAGTGGCATGCGGGAGCAACCCGCAGATCCAGCAGTTCGTAGCATTTGCAGCAAGGTTGTGTTGGTGCAACAGTTGCACGAAGGAATTGTTCCAGAATTCCCTGCGCCTTTCTCGGAGCTGAGGCGACAGAGAGATTAGGTGATGCTCTTTCTGGGGTGTTGGTTGTGCAGTAGGTAGCAATGCCTCATGAGCCGGTGTGCTTTCCTCCAGAATCCAGAAGGAGGTCATGAGGAGGAGGCAGAAGAGGAAGACAATAAAAAGGGCGATTGTCTTTGATTTGTGCAAATTGTCAGTCTTTGGGTTTCTATAGTGGGTATTTCCTGTTGCTTCCATCATCTTCTTATCTGGCGCTTCCATCATCTTCTTATCTGGCGCTTCCATCACCTTCAAGGGGCTCGGTAGCGGGCAGAACCACAGACCTCGTTTTAACTTCTCTCCCGGCAACCCTTGGTTGTGCTTAGGTCACCGTTCTGAGATTCAACTTAGTCCGTGGCCTACTTAGCCGAAGCTCCCTCCTTTCGACGCAGGAAATACCCTTCTCTGGATGGCACAGTGGGATCAGAGAATTTTGCAAGTTCGAGTGCCTCAGTATCGGGATAACAGTTCAATGTCGGTCGGTCTTTGTTCAGGAACTCTTCTTGGGTGCTGACGTTTTCTGTCGTGGCCAGGTTTGCAGAGACCTTCCGGCAGTGATGTGCGTGCAGCCAGTGCCTCTTCCCCTCCACTCGAAGCGCCGTCCGTGTGGTAATTAGCACTTGCCAGGGGCCCGTCCACCGGGGTTCCAGACTCTTGGTCCGTTGGAAATTTCGTATTAGCACGAAATCTCCCGGTTGGATGTCGTGGCCGGGGCCCCTGGAAGCATCGGGGATGGCCTGCTGCACCTGTTGATGAATGACAGACAACGTTTTAGTTAATTTGCACAAATAATCAGACAGCAGGACGTCCGGGACGTCATGAATGGAGGTTGGCTTGGGAGCGGTCCAGAGGTTCATCGGTCGCCCGAATACAACCTCGTAGGGGGTCAAATGGTGTTTGGTGGGAGTGGAGCGCATCGATAGCAAAGCCAGTGGGAGGGCATCTGGCCATTTAAGTCCGGTGGTGGCCACTATTTTTGACAATTTCAACTTCAGTGTGGCATTATGGCGTTCCACCAGGCCGGCGGATTGGGGGTGGAAGACTGCGTGAAATCTCTGCCTCACCCCCAATCCTTTTAGGATTAGTTGGATAACCTCAGCTATGAAGTGGGGGCCATTGTCGCTCCATAAAATTCGACAGAGGCCATAGCGAGGGAAGAATTCTTTCAGTAGTACTTTGGCAGTAGTCATGGCAGTGTTGTCACGGGTTGGATAGGCCTCTACCCATTTGCTGAAGGCACATACGATGACTAGTACATACTTCAAGCTTTGGCATCTCTCTAGTTGGATGTAGTCCATCTGAAGGACCTCAAAGGGGTGATTGGGGGTCCCAAACCCTCCCCGGGGTACCACAGTTCCTTTCCCGGGGTTGTGTTGCAGACAGATAAGGCACTGTTGGACTAGGCGTCTGGCTGAGTCGGGGATTTTGTCGTTGTGCCAGACTTTGGAAATGAGTTCGATCATGGGTGCAGATCCTATGTGTGCGGGGGAATGTGCCATTGTCAGTATGGGGATCAGGTATGAGTCAGGTAGCAACCATTTGTTTGCATCTTTTGTTCGCCAGCAGCCCTCATCATCCTTCAAACCCACCCCTGCCCACTTAGTCAGTTCGTGAGGGGTGCTGGCCGACTGGATGTCTCTGATCATTTCCCTTGTGTCAGTCCATTTCTCTGCTTGTGACCTGGTCACATACATGCGTGTCACCGTCCTATTCTCAGCTGTGGTTCGTGCAGTGATGTCGGCCAGTGCATTCCCTTGTCCGACTAAGTCTGTCACCCTTTTGTGTGCCTGACATTTGATCACCGCTAATCGTTTGGGGAGGAGAACTGCTTTAATCAGGGCGGAGACTAGATCTCCGTGGAGGATAAGGGTGCCGTGGGACGTCAGGAATCCCCTCTCCCTCCACAAGAGTCCAAAATGGTGGACCACCCCGAAGGCATACTGACTGTCTGTATATAAGTTCGCGGTGGTCCCTGTGGCTATGATGCATGCTCGTGTGAGGGCTATCAGCTCTGCTGCCTGGGCAGATCGTTGTGTGATACAGGCTGTCTCAACTACTGTTCGGGCTGTCGTTACTGCATAGGCAGCTGAAGTGGTGCCATCTGGGAGCTTGATGCATGAGCCGTCTACCCATAGCTCTCCATCGGGGTCAGTGAAAGCAGTGTCTCGGAGGTCAACTCTACTCCTAGTTTGTTCGTCCGTGAGGGTCACACAGTCGTGTATGGGAGGAACGTCGGGGTCATTTTCAGGCAGGGGCAACAATGTGGCGGGATTCAAAGTCGTGCATCTCTTTAGTGTGATGTGGGGTGCAAGTAGCGTCAGTTCGTACCCTGTAAGTCGTGCGCTAGTCAAATGTTGAGTCTTGGTTTGGTTCAGAAGGGTGTCGACAGCATGAGGTACTAACACGGTGAGGGAGTTTGAAAGTACTATTCCTTCGCTCTGGCGGATAGAGACAGCAGCGGCAGCTACTGCTCGAAGGCAGGCAGGCAAAGCTCTGGGTACAGGATCAAGAGTGGCGGAGAAGTAGGCACAAGGGCGCTGCTTAGGACCAATTGATTGAGTTAGGACAGACAATGCACACCCCTCCCTTTCGTGGGTGAAGAGGGAGAAGGGTTTGGAGTAATCCGGGGTTCCTAGGACGGGTGCTGAACAGAGTGCATTTCGTAGTTCACAAAAGGATGCTTGACACTCAGGGGTCCAGGGGAGCGGGGAGGGGACATCTTTGGCCAACAGGGCAAGTAGGGGCTTTACAATGAGGCTGAAATTAGGTAACCACTGTCTGCAAAAAGAGGTTAGGCCAACCAAAGAGCGGACTTGCTTTTGTGTTTTTGGGACGGGGGTGTCTAGGATGGTTTGGATTCGGTCAGGTGTAAGTTTCCTCCCTTCTTTGGACAGGAGATGGCCTAGGTAAGTCACTTGTGGCTGGCAGAACTGTAATTTCTTTTTGGAAACTTTATGGCCATTCTCTGCAAGAAAGTGTAGGAGTTGGACAGTGGCTGTGATTGCAAGTGGGGCGGTGTCGGCCGCCAAAAGGATATCATCGACATATTGGATCAACACCACTCCATCTGGTAGCTGGAAGGCATCCAGCTGTCTTTTGAGGGCCTGGCTGTAAATGCTGGGGCTTTCAGTGTACCCCTGGGGAGCTCTACAAAATCGGTACGAGCGGGATTTTAAAGTGAAGCCGAAGAGATAACGGCTATCTGTATGGATGAGGATAGAGAAAAACGCATTCTTAAGGTCGATAACAGTGAAGGTGGTGGCAGTGGACGGGATGAGGGTCAGAATGGTGGTGATATCAGAGACTACAGGGTATTGGGGTACAACCACTTTGTTAATTTCTCGCAGGTCGATGATGAAGCGGTATGCTTTCTCATCTCCTTCGCCTTGCTTCTTAACAATAGGTAGGATTGGGCTGTTGCAGACGTTGCTAACCACTTCTTCAACCACTCCTGCATCTACCAGAGACTGAATGATCGCTACCAGTGCTTTCTCGCCTTCGGGAGATATCCGATATTGTGTGAGTTTCGGGAGCATAGCGTCCTGTCTTACAGTTATATGAATGGGGTCAATCATCATTCGTCCCACATCAGAGTCATTTTTGGCCCATAGGTACGGAGGCAGAGTATCAAGCAAGGACAGGTCAGCATCGGTTATGGGGCACATGTGTCGTGAGGGGCAGGATTTGGGCATGCCTGGGTTGTCGTACAGGATGACTCGGATTCCATCTGGGGAACACCTAATGGTAGCTCGAAAATGTTTCAGTAAGTCAATGCCCATAATGGCGTCAGGGGAGTTGGAGGAGAGCAGAAATGTCGCGTCAGTGGTGTTGTTTTCTAGGTCAAAGGTGATAGGTACGGACAGGGGATTAGTGGAGGGCGTTCCATCGAAACCTATCGATGTAATGTGTGAGCCAGACAAGGGTGCCCTTGGAATCAGTCGTTTCGATAACACACTACGTGTCGCTCCAGTGTCTACCAAAAATGGAGACTCTGTACCCAGGACCTTAGCAGTGACGTAAGGACCTTGCTGGTCAACACAGAGCTCGACTGGATCCCTCCCTTGCCCCTGGCAGTCCTATGCAAAATCGGGGGCATTCTCACCATCGGATAGTTGGTATTGGTTCTGTCGGGGGCGGTCAAATGTGTTCAATCTCCCTGATCTGTCATTGTTGGTGTCGTTTGTGTGCCCTCGTCCTTGTACTCTATTTCTCGGGCTACCTGCCACATCCCTGGGGTCCCTATTTCTATTCATCTCTAGCAAAACCGGACACTGGGATTTCCAATGGCCAAATCCTTTGCAGAAGGCGCATTGGTCATTGCTAATGTCTCTACGTCCAGTGTGGGGTGTTGGGGTGTGATCTTTAGGAGGTAGATTTCTGGGGGTGGTCGATTGGTAGTTCCCTCTTTGGGGTTCCCGTCCTGCCGCTATACCTTGTATCTGGGCTATCATTACCCTTTCTTTTAAATCTTTCTTCTTTTTCTCGGACGCCCTATCATTCTCATTCTTTTGGTGCTCGTAATACTGAGCCATCTGAAGGATAGCTGCGGGTTTGGAGGCCCCCCAACTACTCTCACTCGTCTGTAGTTTTTGGGAGACCTCTGGTGATAGGCCCTTTACATAATTTTGTACGAACAGGTGCTGTCCGGTTGCGGTGGTCATGTCTTGGCCACTGTAGTCGGAGAACACTGTCTCGAATCGGGAGAAGTATTCTGACACATCTTCCTGGGGCTTCTGTCGACAGGCCGTGACTATCGACCAGTCTACCTTTCTTTCTGGGATCAGTGTCTTTAACTTCTGAACTAGTTTGTCTGGGAGTTCTAGTATGTCCTTTACTGGTTTCCTTCCAGGCTCTCGCTGTCTATCTAGTTTACCGAGTTGGTCCCAGGTATGTCCGAACAGATCCGTGTGGTCAGCCTTCCGGATTTGCTTCCACACATCAGCTGGCAGGCATAACCCGAAGAACAAGTCAATGTCCGCTAAAGTCATTATCGTCGAACCCAAGGCTGTGCCTAATTCGGTATAGAATGCTGTCGGGTTCTTTCTCAAATCGGGCAGAGTTTGTTTAAAGGTTAGGATATCTTGTCGGTCCCATGGTTGGTAAACCCAATTGTACACAACTCTCCCTTTTGCATCTGCATGATTAATATCATCGCTTGTTCCCTGGCCACGTGGCGGGATCCAGTAAGGGGCCGCTTCTCTGATGGGCATCATAGTATTGGCTACTTCTACTGAGGTCGTTTCAGGGACTGTAACCTTGGCTTCCGGTTTTTGTTCCGTGAGGTGGCGGAGGACCTCAAGTATCTGCACGAAGAGCTCCGTCGCCTCACATTCAGTCCCATCTCCAACATCAATCTTCCTATACAGCGTTGTTAGTTTAGCGGGACCCTTACTTTGATACCTATCTTCATATGCGTTCAGGGTGTGGTAGCTGAATCGCAAAATGAAATGCCGTCTGTGGCTGTCGGCATGCGAATTATATGTGTTCATTGTGTATTCTTCGCTCTCCCTTCGTTCTACTAATGTCTTTGCTATTTTGTCGATCCCATCCCGCTCATCTTTGCTCAACCTATTTGGTCTGGCTGGTGGTTGTTTGCTAGCCTCGGGGTCGTCTGACGATGTTGTTAATGCGGCTGGTGCGGAGGCCGTGAGGGCTGGTGCACTAGCACTAAGGTCACTTTCGCTCGCACTCGGGGTTTGCAAGCTTTGTTGGCTGGGAGCATATGGAGGGGGCATGTAGATGATTGGGGGACCTAGCAGTAACTCATCGTTCGCCCGTTGTTTGGAGGGCAATTCAGGGTAGAGTGCAGAGGGGGTCCTAATAGGGCATTGACCTGTCGACCCTGATTCTTGGTTTTGTGCTGCTTCTTTTCTTTCTTGTATTTCTTCTTCTAGTTGCTTAGCGGCTAGGTGGGCTGCCTTTCGTAATTATTTCCCTATTTTTGCTTCTTCTCTTTTCTTTCGTTGTTCCGTTTCTTTGCGCCACATGCCTATACTATCGAGCATAGTGGGCGTGGTCTTATTTTTCTGGAGCGCTATTTCCAATGTTTTTATTTTGTTTTCATCAAAGGAACCTATCAGTGGCCACTGACTTTCAGGGTTCTTCTTTGTATATTTATGCCATAGCTTAGTATAAGCTATAGCGACTAGTCCATGCTTAGTGAACATGTCCTTATTAGGGGTGCCCTCCAGTGGAGCTGGATGGTTCATCTCTAATAAGCGGTCCGGGCTGTACAGGCTACCAATCAGTGGGGAGAAGATAGGCATGACGGGTTACAACGGGGACAAAGGTCTGCACTACCTATCTTATCACGGCGGGCAAAGACTAGACAGAATATTTCTATTCTCCGTTGTTTGCCGGCGGTGAATACCTCAAAAGAACCAATACCGAACAATCAATGTTCGGTCAATCAAACAATCAGTGGGGAGAATAAGTGGGTGCGAAAAGGTTTGCGTTACCCACTCTTTCTCTACCTGCAAAGAGAGACCTTGTTCTTCCCTGTTTGCAGACAAAGAATCTCCAGACAATAATCCACGAACGACAGTTCGGGAAAACAGTGGGGGAGGAAGATAGGCACAACGGATTACAATGGGGACAAAAGTCTGCGTTACCTATCCTTCACTGTTTGCAAAGAGAGAGCCTGTTGTTTTCTCCGTTTGCAGACGGTGAATCTCCAGAGGTTTCAACAAAGCGTAATACTAGTATTATCCAAACCAAACAATCATTTCTCAGTTTGTCGTGTCTACACGACCTTACCCGGACCGCATGGACGGTTTCCTGTCTTCTGAATCCAGCGCCCGATCGTCCTCTCTTCTTCGTGATGTTCATGGCACTCCTGATGGTTCCCAGTCAGGACCGTAGATCACTCGAGAGAGGTCTGTTCGGAACTAGTGAAGGTCGGATGATCGGCTGTCAGACGAGGGTCTATCGGACACGAGCTCTCCCGATCGTTGCAGTCGTTCACTCTGTCGTCGGGACCTCTCCCACTGGATCCACGTGTCGCTGATGGGCCCCACGCTTTGGGACGCCAATTGTGGAAAAAGGTAGGGCTATGACCTTTTTCAAGATTGCCCGGCGCTAACCGCCCTTGTACCATTCAAATTACCAAGCAATGAGGCAGGCGCCGGAGACCAGAAGGCAGGAAACAGAAGTTTTATTCCGACGGAGCAGAACACATCAGATCAGACAACAAGGTATCGTCTCGAGGTGCTCTAACAGCCTCTCGGAGGCCTGGCCTCTTATACACTGGTTTATGGCATGTGACCTTTCTTTATTACAATCAGAACTTTGTGAAGTAAGGAAAAAGACATCCCCGTAATCCTCGTGTCAATCCCACCCCCATATACCTTCACAATAGAGGTCCTCAACCTGCTGATAAGAGGAGGGGGTCATCACGCAGCTGAGTGTTTCGCCAAGTCTTAGGATGTGTGCGCCTGATCATATCCCAGGGGGTGGGGAGGCCCTGATCAACAGCGTGTCCTTTGAAGAGGGGCGACTCCATACAATGAGGGGCAGTAAATGGTATCTCCCAGCTTAGGCGATGGCCTCGGACTTGTGTGGACAGTCGGACACGGGGTAAGGGGTCATCAATGGAGTGGTATTCATGCCGCGTGGACAATTGAGCGCGGAGGGAAGGTTTATCAACAGAGGGGCATTCATGGGAGGAGAGGAGGTGCTGGTCAGGCGCAGGCGTGACTCCCAAGGACAGGGTCATGCAGAAGGGTTATGCTCATGAGGGGGAGGGAGGGGGAGCCAGGGTGCGCGGAGGATGCTTGCTGGGTCAGAGGGGCGCGCTGGCGATCGATCGTGGACAGGGGAGACCATGATACCTAAAATGGCTGCCGTGCACGTCGTACGTGGGTGACAAGCTGGCGCAGATGATGTTTAGCTCGCAAACTAAAATTCCACAGTGCACCATACATACAAGCACAGCCCACCTATAATAATGAAGAACAACAGCCATGTTATGGTAACCAGTAGAATAGGCCTAGGAACACAGGGATGCAGGGTAGAGGTAGAGGATTGGGTCAACAAAATGCCACAGAACAGCCAGGACCCCAGGTATGGTCTCCCTGGGAAAAGGTTCAGTCGTCCAATTGGAGAAAGTAAGGTACTCTTGTTCTTTCAGGTCCAGCTGATACACAAGCATGTATTGGTCAGAACAGTCAATCAGGTGTCGAGGTGCTATCTGCACCGGCGGATTGTTGGGGTAGGGGGAAGAAGGAAGAGTCTCTCAACCAACTTGCAGTTCAGATTTTGTTTGGACGGAGAGGTGAGTCCTGGCCTTGAACACTTTGTACATCAAGGGAGAGCTGAACTATTGGCAGACGATCTGAGTTGCAATTTGCCATCACCAGTCCACTTTCACCTGTCTGCTCACTGGTTTAGTCAGATATCTCTTAGGTTTGGCACCCTGTGGTTGGACCTCTCTGAATCTCATGATGATGTGATGTGTCCAGTTTTGTATAGAGACCCAATGTCCTCCAGCATGGGCAGCAGGTGCTATGTCAGTACTGTAGCCTCAGAGAACAATGTATGCATTTCCCCTGATTCCCCTTCTACCATGGATTATTATTATTATTATTATTATTATTATTATTATTATTAATTAATTCTTGTTGAGCGCATGGCTACCCGTAGGCATCTCAGCGCTTACGCAGCAACGGACAGCAACCTAGAGTCTTACTGCAGAATGTTACAGAAGACCAGAGGGGAAGGAGTCGGAGTGATTCTAATGAACCTCATTCTGGCACAGGCACCCGTGGTTCTCAATTCTTCTCAACATGTTGAGGGGGGAGATTTTCCATCTTCCAATAGATCTACCTCGGTTGCAGTTTCTTTCCCTAACAGTTCAACAATGTAGCCGTCTCAGTCTAATGGCCTGGTTTTTGAACGGTTAGGATTATGGGGTTTAGGATGGTCTGCATAGGTGGCTATGATGATTCATTCCTCTAGAAAGAACACAACTCTTTGTTCATATTAAAAACAGTGGAGTGTGCCAAAGCGCGCCACGTCCTTCACATAACGCAAACTTAATAACCTGCCGGACCCTACTATCTCACTAAGAAATAGATGGGTGATAGACGTGGGAGACATGGATGAAACAGAATGGCAGGAGGCCCTGGCCTCGCCCAAGGAAGTAGGAATACCCGCAAGGCTTAGACTGGTGCATCTAAAGATCTTACACCGCACATATCATACCAGAACTACTATACACAAAATGGGTAGGGCACAACATCCATATTGCCTCAGAGGGTGTGGGGAAGAGGGATCCTTTTTCCACACGTTGTGAGACTGTTCAGCAATAGCAGAGTATTGGCGGACGGTACTACGAACGATATCACAGACAATGGGAGTGCCGCTTCTCCCGGAGCCACGCAGATGCCTATTAAACGTGTGGGAACCTAATGATCTGACACGTCCCGGGCAAACATGGGGGACGCTGGGACTCATAGTAGCGAAACGTAACATAGCGCAAAAATGGGGAGCGGTGGAACTGCCTTCGCTGGCGACCTGGTGTAGGGATATAGACCTTACTATGCTGGCTTAAAGGACAGTCTACATAAATCGGAAATGCCCCCGGAAATGGACCAAAATATGGGCGGCATGGAATACATACCGGGGAGACATATGTGAGCCGATACCTGATTCTGAAGAGGACAGTTCAGATGAGGAGCTCGGGGATGGGTAAGAGAACTGTGTTGAGCAGACTGCCTAAGGTTTTAATTGATGATAGGCAGTTTTTTGTTGGTTTGAACAGTGCTATGTCCCAATGGTTCTGTGAACTAACTATAACATGTGATTATATGCTTCCTGTTATTCTTGCCGCTGTTTTGAATGAAAACAATAAAAACTGATTAAAAAAAAAAACAGTGGAGTGTGTTTGCTTGGTGTTGTGCTGAGAAATCTGAGAATCCAACAATGTTGACCGTTTTCAAATTTCGGATTTTCGCAGAGATGGTTTTCCGAAAGGTCTCTCCCCTGTGAATACACAGTCGGCTGCAATGAAAGCTTTTCATCAGTTTTCAGGAGACCTTTCCCACGTGGCTCCTCTGGTATCATGACTGAGAAGAAGCTTTAGGTTGAAGACGATGACAAGTCAGAGCCCACTGCCATCAAGGGATTTGGCAATAGTACTTAGGGGTTTACAGGAGGATCCATTTGAACCTCTGAAGTCATTATCTCTTACATGGTTATCTCCTAAAACTCTGTTTTTGGTGGTTATTACTTGGGCTCACAGGTTGGGCGAGATGGAAGCTCTAACCGTTTCTCGCCCTTAAGATTTTTCAAAGACAGATGGATTTTACGGTTAGACCCAAGGTTCATTCCCAGAATATTAACTCAATTTCTTTTGTATCATCAAGTGATCTTCCCCTTTTCTAAGATGACTCCTCCAGTTCTGTTACATCTTCTCGGGATGTTAAACGGGTGATAAGTGATTATCTAGATTGCACCAGACCATTTAGAGATTTTAGGGCCAGATGTACAACCTTTCCAATTCGCAGGTTGCAAATTGCATTGTTTTGTGACTTGCAATTTGCGTCTCGCAAATTGGAATTTACTACAGTGTCTCAGACACTGTTTGCAATTCCTAATTGCGTCGCATATTGCCTGCCTCATTAATATTCATGAGGCAGATGCAATTTACGACCCCATTGGGATTGGCTAGCACTCCCAGGGATGGTGGCCTGCTGGGTTCAGTAGACCACCATGTCTGTGACTGCTTTTTCAATAAAGCATTTTTTTCAAATGCATGCATTTAAAAAAGAGAATTGAGATGTTACTGTGTAATTTTTTAAGAGTAGGCAGTGGTCCGTGGGACCACTGCCTCCTCTTAAAAATTATTTTCAATGCCAGTCACAAAGGAGAACGGGTCTCCTGAGGACCCTTTCCCGTTTGCGAGTGGCTTACCAAACTGTGAGTGTTTTTCAGCCGCAATTGCGGCTACAAAACAATTGTACATTGAAGTGTGAGTCGCTATTAGGAAGGGACACCCTTGGCAAGCCCTTCCTAATAGCAAGTCACAAACCCTATTTTGCGAGTCAGTAATAGGTTACTGACTCGCAAAATACGGTTTGTAAATAGGGCAGATCTATTTTGCCGTCGCAAACGGTCCGATTTCCCATTTGCAACTGCAAAAAACAGTTGTACATCTGGCCCTTTATTCTTTGTTTGGGATTTATGGTTCATTAGCCAATGGAAAGGCAGTACAAAAGATACCCTGAGTAAATGGATATGTCAGGCCATAAATCAAGTTTGTACTGTTGAAGGTGTGACTCTTCCTGGTAACATTAAGGGTTGTTCAAAGAGAATGAGGGGATCTCAGACTGGAGGAATTCCCTTGTCGGAGATATTTAGGGTGGCTACTTGGTCCTCAAGTCACACTTTTATTAAAACATTAAGTTGTTTTCTTGTGAGATCCTCATAGTTTAGAATTGGGGCGAGGAAGTCTCAATAGGGGTATGCAGGAGGCAGGCTTAGTATATGGTGCTCACTTAATGTAAGTTGTAGCACCCTGCACTAATCCAGACAACCCTTATGGTGATTTTAGTGATCTTAGACAACCACAACCATGGAAAGCTCTCTAAGTGATAGTTCTGGAGAGCAGCCTTCAGGATTAGTCCAGAAGGAGTGTAAAACAGCTTATTTTACCAGTACTTAATCTTAGCGTATAGGTTAACTGAAAAAGAACCACACAGTGTGATTATAAAAATATGTATTTACTATAAACACTCACTAACACATTGTAATATCTCCTACGAAGAGATATAAACAAAATATACACAAATACTTTGGAAATAGAACACGTAAGTAGCACAAATACAAAGTGTTTCCCAGGGGGAGACCAAGGCATATACTAAAATAGTGGAATGCGAACCACGACCTAAGTCTAGAATGGATCCAGAAGACATAGAAGAGCTGGAGACCCACGGAACCGACCAAGGTGAGTATCTAGGAACGCCAAGGAGGCTGTGTGCAGAGGCAACACAACCGCATGCTCAATGTAAGTCAATAGGTAAGTCATGGTTGCAGTTTTAAAGGAAAAGGACACTTCCCAGCGGACACTGAAGAAACCCCGTGGATGATGAAAGGTATAAGAGTCACCCCACCCGTGAATTCCCCAGGAACCACAATACCTACATCAGGGAAGCCAGGTGTATAGGTGCGAAGTGACATCGGAAACCTCCATAGACCACAATGGAGGACTTAAGGGAAGATGCCACTGCGAAGAAGGCGAAAGAGTCCGGTGAAACCCAAAGGTGGATTCAAGATGAGAGGTACCTGCAAGCAGAGGGGACAGGGTCTATGCCACTCAGGACTGACCAGGAGGCACAGAAGACGAATGGCCACCGATGTCGGAGATGCAGGAGAGTTGACGGTGCTATTGAAGATTCAGCTGTATGGACCAGGTGATGCTGTGGAAGACCAGGAGCTGCTCACAAGCTGTTTCACGTTGGATGTCAAGAGCCAAGGGGTCAGTGTCCAGCAGGGGCATCAACAAGCCTTGACAATGGCAACCAACGTAGTCGTAGAAAAAGTTGCAGTGTTGGGACGAGCAAGGTCCAAGTGACTCACCATGAGCAGGTAAGTAAGAGCAGGCCCAAGCAAGCATGGGAGCCCACTGGAGCCAAAGAAGACCTTCAAGAGGACCACACGCTGGAGGCACAGGAGTCGAAAGAGGACTTTGAGCAACTCACCAAAGGATAAAGGCCCACAGTGCAAAGGATGTGGTGCAGGCGAAGATGTTGGCTGTAGGAGATGCTTGTGGCTGGAGCTTCTTGGAGCCCGTAGCTCTGTGGAGGGGACAGTCAACAAGCCTTGGCAACGGCATTACGACGCGATAAACAGGCGTTCTGTTCCAATGGTTCCGACAAGGGATACTGGCTGCAAACTCGGTGAGAAGACAGTGCAGGCCACAATGGAGTTACAGAACCACTACCTGTGTTGCTGAGCCTTTCAGAGTCCGTGGGAGCCCAGGATCAGCTGACTGGTCAGCTGTGTTGCGGTGTCTGCAGATGCAGGGGAGTGACTCCTTCACTCCGAGGGAGATTCCTTTGGGTGTCTTGAATGTTCACAGGGCCTGTGAAGAACCTGTATGGAGCAAGGGCACAGACATTGCAGCAGACTTGCAGGATGACAAGACCAGGAGCAGCAGGAGTCTTCCCAGTTGCAGTCTTGGTTCCCAAAGCAAAGTCCAAGATGCCCATACGGTTGAAGTTGAAGTGGTTTCGGATCTGAATCTTGTCCCACAACGAATCTTCAGCCTTCCATGACTGGATATTCTCTGAATTGCTGAATCAGCCTAAATCAGTTTTTTATGTTGTATCGGGATGGAATTCTGGTATGCTCCTTTGTGCTTCTGAAAGAGCAGTTTTATTTCATATGTAGTGAGATGATGGAAAAGTACATGCAATTCGTTATCTGTCCCATGTCTAATCTGTTACTTGAATTAGGGTTTGGGCATTGATCTACAAGGTTTGACATTCCCACCCACAGATTCCTGAACTTGGTCCAGTGCTTCAATGCTTGAGCATGAAGGTTCAGGTTGTTGTAATCCCACACAACCCCGCTCAGCATACTTGTTGATCTGGCATCTGTGTTTTATGGGTTACGAAGAGGCCCTTAAAAAGGGTTAAAGGACACAATGGTAATTCTAAACCCAAACCCAATTTCGTTCTTTAGAATATCACACACAAGTGTTGCACTAAGAAAAGACACTTTATGCTTACAGGTGTTTATTTCAAGAGCATAATCCTGTTGCTTGGCACGTGAATAATACCCCCAATACTAATGCATGTAACTAACAACAAAAATAATATCAACATGCTTGGAATGTCATTTAGCAACCTAACAGTCTAAAGACTACTTCTATGCGCTATACTATAAGAGCTTGGAGTAGCTAACTTGCATTTAGAGTTTTTTGGGCTCCAGCAAACTGCATATCTGTTTACAGCAAGGAGCTGTAATTTTCAGAAGGTCAGGAGAAGGTGTTTTCCAGAAGGAAAACACACATCAGCTGGGCTCAGCTCCTTTCCTCTCGGAATTGGCTCAGTATCAGCTCTCCACATAGGAATGAATGCTTCAGCAGTACGGCAGCCTGGCAGTCGCTGTCAAGATATCTGGCAGGATCTCACACGATAACCTTGGGGTCGAGGGCCTTGGTCACTTTAAGTGTTTTTATAGTATTGGTCACCAACTTTTATCCTCCATGGGGGAATTTCCAATAAATTTTGGACATAAACTATATGCATCAATATTAGAGCCTTAAAATGAACCAATATAAACCTGTATGAGAAAAGTATGTCGGACTACATTGTTTATGTTATATTCGCTATCAGACCTTGAAATATAGATTACAGGGCACTTGTCCCAGACTGATGTTGCAATAAGTATTTTGTCAAGGCTCTTGACTGGCTGATTTGACACTTTCACAGTTTCTTCAAAAGAGAAGGTCAAAAGTAGACAGATTCACCCTAAAAATGGAGTCTAGCCTTTCACAAAACATAGTCTGCCTTTTGGATATTTACAAGTCAGAATCCAAATGAAACACTTAAGTGCTTGAGACAGACCTCCTGGTAATGAAAATGGCTTTTAGTTAATGGAGACATTCTTGATGGTGTCTAAGACACCTTTTGAAATTTATTTCCATCAGAATTTGCTTTGTTTGACAAACCTTTAATGGAGAAAGAGTCATCAAGCACAATGGGTATTTGTTTCTGCAGTATCATTATTATTACTTACATACCTGGTTCAAAGGATGTGCTGGCGGATGCTTGGTCTCACTGGTATCCAGCACATATACACTCTTATGAGCAGTCTCTAATTCTAATGCTTGGAATGGGTTAGTATTTTTGGAAGAAGTAAAGATTACACAAAAACACTTGAAAGATTTGGTAGATCTTCATTTAAAGGCTCGCTTGGTAAAACAAAATTAACTATATTTTAGTCAATAAGCTATTTTTATTTCCAGCATGGAAGTCGAAATAATGACAATCTGTCATGACCCAACTATTTCTGTTTATAGGGAAGTATAAGATACATTAAAATTCATTTTACAATCCTTTTGGTTACCAACTGTTCATTCTAAAGTCCAACAATATGCTATTGCATGTCCCATTTATGGTCAACACAAATCTTTGCATTTTAGGCTCGTTCCAGCCCTTTCTGTTGTCCCTGAACCATGGCATATGATTTCAGAAGATTTCATTACTGGTTTTCCACCTTCTGAAGATTATTGTGTGGCTAGTGTGTGGCCTGCACAGACCGCAGAAACACTCTAGACCCCATCTTAACCTCCTGCGACTGCCTCAGGTATAGCCACACCACGGAACTCACCTGGACCGATCGATCATTCCATTGTCCACTTCAGCATCACCAGTTGACAGACCTCCACCCTCGGTCTACCCAATGCCCCACATCGCAGCAGGGGCAAAGTCTCAACGAACATTCGGATCAACACCCTCAACACCACCCATCCCTTCTCCTCTAACAAAATAGACCAGAACATCAGAAACACTTAGATCACCAACTCCGACAAAAGCATCACTCCTATTGGCAACAATTCACACAGAAGGTCCACCAAGCATGCCAATTGATGCACCAAAAACCTCAGAACCGCTAAACAAAACTGTATACAACTGGAAGTGAAATGGTGAACCAGCAATGACACCACCAATAAGAAAAAAAAACTAGCCTCACGCATCAATTTAAGCTCCAACAACAGCAAAGAACGCTTCAAAATTCTAAAAGAATTCTTCAAACCCTCAGCTGCAACAACAACATTACTCCCTCACAGGAACTCTGCAACAACCTTGCAAACTTCTTCCACAGCATGATAGCCAACATCTACTGGAACTTCAAACCCCAGCTCAAGGCCATCAGCTTCCTCAATCAACGCAATGACCTCCCTACTGCCACAGACAACCAACTAATTGAATGAAGCCAGCTCGCCACATAGGACACCATCTCCATCATGAGCTCAGTCCACTCAGGGGCCCCAACTGACCCTTGTCCACACCACATCTTCTACCTAGGCGGAGCCAGAATCAGCCACAAACTCACCACCCTGTTCAAAACCTCAATTGCCACAGCCCCCTTCCCAGAGGACTGGAAACATGCAGAAGTCAATACCCTAATAAATAAACCATCTGCAGACCCCAGCGAACACAACAACTACCGTCCAATCTCCCTGTTCCCAGCCAAGGTATCAAAAAAGCCATCAATCAACAACTCTCCTCACATCTGGAATGAAACCTCCTACTCGACTACTCCCACTCCAGATTATGCAGCACCCACAGGACAAACACAGCCCTCATAGAGGCTACTGATGACATTCTATCCCTACTCGATCGGAGAGAGACTGAGGCACTGATCCTCCTAGACCACTCGGCAGCCTTTGATACGGGTCCCACCACACGCTCAACGCAAGGCTGCACAACATAGGAATCCAAGGAGTCGCCCTCCGATGGATCGCCTCTTTTCTTAAAAGAAGAACTCCAAAGGGATGCCTTCCCCCTTTCACCTTCAAGCCCAAGGAAATAATCTCTGGAGTACTGCAAGGATCCTCACTCAGCCCCACCCTCTTCAATACATTTATAACACCACTGGCCAGCATCGTCAAAACTCACGGATTCAAGATCATATCCTATGCCGACGACACACAACTCATCCTCTTCCTCTCCGAAGACACCACCAAGAACTAACTTCCACAACTGCATGATGGATGTCGCCAAAAGGACAACTGCCTGAAGCTCAACATGGAAAAGACAGAGGTACTGATCTTCTGAAACAAAAGCTTCCCATGGGACACATCATGGTTGCCCACGGATCTCGGACCGACTACTATCCCTACTGACTCTGCTTGAAATCCAGGCATCATTCTGAACAACAAGTTAACCATGACGACCCAAATCAACTCTGTCTCCTCCTCCTACTTCTTCATCCTCTGTATGCTTTGTAAGATATTCAAATGGTTACCCAAAGCTCTAGAAGCACCATCACCCAGGCCGTCTTCTCCAGCCGACTGGACTACTGTAATGCTCTCTTCACAGGGATCGCAGGCTGCCTCATATGTGGACTACAGACCATACAGAAAACTCCAGCGAGACTCGTCCAGGATTACTCTAGATCACCCTGGATTAGCCCGTACCTTAGCGAACTCCACTGGCTCCCTATACAGAAAAGATGCTAGTTCAAGCTCTTCACCCACACATACAATGCCCTACAAAACTGCAGACCCACCTACTTGAATCACCACCTGAACTTCCATCAGCCCACCAGACACCTCCGCTTCTCTTTCTCTAACCCTCACCTCCCCCGTACGACATAGCAGATTCGGAGAATGCTCCTTCGCAAACCTAGCAGCGAAGACATGGAATGAACTACCCTTTCACCTTCGGACCTCCCCATCTCTTCCAGAGTTCTGAAAGTCCCTGAAGATCTGGCTATTCAGCTTATCACCTTATCCCTGCCAGTGCCTGGATAACCACCTGGGTGACAAGCAGTGCTTTACAAACCTACTGATTGATTGTAATGGTGACAGAAGATACGTTTTTAAAGATGGAACATTTTTCTCCATTCCAAAACTTACCAGTAGGTGAAGAAATGTCCTAGTTCTCTTTGTCGGATGTAGTTTGTCTTCATGAATTGATTTTTTTTTTTACTCTTTTTATTGTGCTTTTTCTTGTAGAGAATACATTGTATCTCAATACACATACATGAGAAGCTGGATATACTAATGCCATTGAGCATGTGTTAACTGTGATAAATCAATCACAGTTTAACTTTTTGTCATACCACAGGTTAATAGTCATGAATATTCATAACCTGTAGATCCGCATCCAAACATGCAACTGAAATGGCTGAAGTCATCCTCAACCATGACATCGAAATTGCATTCATCACAGAAACTTGACTTAATGATCATCTTACCTGATCCTTGACCTACTAGTCCCTACTGGGTTCTCTTCAAGAAAGACAGAAAGGATCAACAAGGCGGTGGCATAGCCATAATCTACAAGAATACCATTACAATAATGGAAACAGTTACCTCCACATAGAGCACTTTTGAATATCTTGGATCTACTGTAATGATGAAGAACAATAATTCAACAAATTGTCACCTCCTCTACCACCCTTCTGGCAACACTCTCTCCTTCTATGAACACCTATCAGACTTGCTCACTCTCCAATGCCAATAACATAATCCTAGGTGACTTCAACCTCCATTGGAATGATGAGAAAAACACACTAACCCAATCCTTAAACAAACTCTTATTCGACAACAACTTTACACAACACTGTAAAAGACAAACCCATATCAGAGGCTCAACCTTTGACGCCAATATAGCCCAGGAAAAGTTGATAACCATTAATAACATTTTCCCAGTTGACTGGTCAGACCACCACATCATTTTGTTTCACTTGAACTAGGCAAAGCCACACGCCATTCGTACTGAGAAAGCTCTCCTGTGGACTAGAAACATAAGCCAAATTCCCCTAGCTGTTCTGGAAGAAAGAATGATTTCTCTACTTACCCCAATGACGGATAACCTCTCAATAAATTAACTCACAACCCACTTTAACTCTATAATGTTGGCTATCCTAGACCAAGTAGCCCCTCTGAAACCAAAAAAGGATTAGAGACATCCCCTCGAGGTCCTGGTTTAACAAAGACACCAATACAGAAAGAAAGCAACTTAGAGCTGCAGAAAGACTCTGGCGAGCAAACTCACCCTTAACCCACCTTCACCTACTCAGAGCCGAACGCAGGAAATATAAAAATAATGTAATGAAAGAAAAATCAGCCTTTTTACTGCAGTGCTGTAGACAATGCAATAAATCGCCTGGAAGACCTTTTTAGCATCATAAAAAAGCAGACTTACAAACCACCCAAAAAAGCCCCTCAGGTCTCCAAAGACCACTGTGACAAATTTTCTAAATTCTTTGATGAGAAAATCGAGATCGTCGAGTCCTCTCTACAATGCCACACTCAAGCTTCTACTGAAATCACCCCCCACTACAGATGAAGGAAACCCGACCTTGATTTCCTCCGACTACCAAGGAGTGATCTCCCTCCTAAGACAGATGAGTGCAACCAAATCCTACGGTCCCCCTATACCCCCAAATGCTTAAAAGTAATCACCCCACTCATGGAGATGGACATCTCTAATTTATTTGCGAATTCAAAGCCCACCTCCCACTTCACAGAGCCATTCCAGGCCTCCCTGGCACACAAATCTTAATCAAAACATTACCCCCCACTGGACGATGATAATAAACAGATCCCTAAGTACTGGGGTTATGCCAGACTGCCTAAAATTAGGCCAAGTTACTCCATTGCTAAAACAAAACAGGATCAGATACTGAGGACCTCTCCAACCTTCTCTTCCTGGCTAAAATCCTTGAGAATTGTGTCCTATTCCAACTCAACCAGCACATCGACACCAACAGTCTCCTGAACTCACACCCATCGGGTTTTAGAATAGCTGTAGCACAGAAACAGCTATACTAAATATAGTGGATGACATCCACAAATCTAAGGATGCTGGTCAATGCTGCCTGTTCATACTCCTAGAACTATAAGCAGCTTTCGATACAGTCGGCCATAAGCTTCTTCTGAACACCCTCAAACAAAGGATTGGAGCGGATGGCCTAGTTCTGCAATGGTTCACATCATTTCTTCACAACCACTCTCAACAAATAAAAATAAACAAGGCAACTTCAGATACCTCTGCTATAACCAGAGGTGTTGCGCAGGGTTCAGTTTTCTCACCTACTCTCTTCAATACCTACATGGAGCCCCTCACCACTATAATCAAACAAGCAAACATCCCCTTCCATCTCAATGCAGACGACATCCAGCTCTACCTGGAAATAACCTCTCTAGATGACATACGCCGACTGAATGACACATAAACAAAAATCCAACACCGACTAACACACAACCACCTGAAATTCAACCAAAGAAGTCTGAAATTCTTCTTCTCTCTAACAGACAGACCCCACAGGTCTAAGAGTGACTAAAGCTTATCAACTCTCTCAGCTGGAACCTATCCATGGCTGGTTCAGCCAAAGCGCTAGGGATCACACTGGACCTAAGCCTAAACATGAACTCACATATAAAGAATACAGTGAGGAATGCATTCTACAATCTAAAACTCCTTAATAAAATCAAGTCTTTCCTCTCTCCGAATAACCTCAAAACACCAGCACAAGCCCTTGTCCTGTCCAGACTAGACTATGGGAATGCTACCCTCACAGACACAGCTAAATCCACTTAGCCTCCCTGAGAACCGCTCTAAATGCAGCACTGAGGATGGTCACTGGAACAAAAGGCATGATCCTGAAAGATCTAAATTGGCTCCCAATTGACGCTCACTATCACTTCAAAACTGCTTGTCTCACCCACAAAGACCTTCACACTGCTAAACCAGTATACTTGGTAGCCAAACTCATCAAGACAGGTCAGTCTAGAAACTTGAGAAGCACCAACACCCTACTTCTCATACTCACAAAGAAACATAAACGAAAAGCCATGGCTTGCTTTTTCTCAGGCAATGCCCCCAAAATCTGGAACTCCCTACCAGAAGATCTCAAGACCAATCCCTCCCTCATGATCTTAAAAAAAAAAAGGATCTTCTCCTCTATTGCCACCTTAACCCTCTGGACAGTAAATCACAGCACATTTTAGCAACCTCCACACTGCTCAAGACATATATTGTTGTGTTTTCTCTTACCACCAATCCAATTCTAACACTCAACTCTGTTATTTACCTTTACTTACTGCTGTCTGATATCATTGCCTGTGTAAATGTTGTAAAGCGCTCTGATACCCATAGGTTTTGCCAGCGCTATATAACACTCTCAACATAAATACAAATATATTTGACTCACTCACTCAGTATCTCTCATGTTTTTGGAAGAATATAAAGCACTAGGAATTCAAAGGGCTCTTGTATCCCCAGTCCAGTGGACAGACTGAGAGAACTTATCAGAGTCTAGTGCAAAATATATGGTGTTTCCGAAATGCTACTCAAGATGATTGAAGTTCTTATATTTCAATGGCAAACTTTTCTTTCAATAGTGCAACTCGTAGTGCTACAAAGGTCTTGCCATTTGTTTGTATGCAAGGTTTTCACCAAAGAGTTTTTCCATGTCCTTCTTTAGTCGATCCTTAAATTTCTGAAGCTATAGAATACTTGAGTCAAGTGAAGAAGCAGAGACAACTTGTTTCAGAAATTTTGCATCTTTCTAAAAGCATGGTGAAGAAGTATGTTGACAAATCAAGATCAAGTTTCACTTCTTTATGTCCAAGGAAGTTTGTTGTCTGCTCATTGTCTTCTAGACAAACATTACAGTAAAGTTTCATCCACAACTTTTTTGTCAATTTAAGATTCATTTGAAGTTACGTCGTACTTGGAAGATTCATTCTGTCTTTCATTCTTCTCAGCTGAAGCTTTATGTGATTGATGCTTATCATTAACCTCCATCTAAACCTCCACAAATTTATACAAGGAAACTTCAAAATGAGTTTCAGAAGATTTGTTGTTGTGTACAATTCCAAGGAAAGCTTCAGCTTCTGATCCAGTGGAAGGACAACCCACCAGTTAGCATTCCTGGGGAAATGCTTCTTTGGTTCAGGTCCCTGTCTTGGTCTGTCATTTTTCCACAAACATCTGGAAAAAGTCTGGTGCTCCTAAAGTGGGGCATACTGTCATGTCCATACCCAGAATTAAACAAAGGTGGAGTGCTTATTTGACTTAATGCAGTTTTAGGCTGGAAAGAATTATTCTACTTGTCTCTGAACAGTGCACTGTTGAATGCCACCCAATCTTAGGTGAAGTCCCTTCTGATCATTCTCTGCCCATGAAGACTCAGTGAGGTCTCATACGTGTAGCAGATGTCGTGGAATGTAGACAGCAGTGGGGCTCCTGAAGACTGCATGCTGCACAGAATATCGATTTGGCCTTCAACTTTGGGCAATACCGCACACCTTTATTTCCCAGGTAAGGACAGAGTCTGATCATATAATGTGCCCAATTCAAGATGGTGATTTTTCCATTGGAAGTTATTGGAACATACCAATCCAAGATGTGGAAGAGTCTCTTTCTTTAATGTCAGTTTCAGTTTAGGCAAGTAAAAGCAACATTTAAAAAGGCAATGTGTATCTCAATAAATATATTCCCTGCTTTTTTGATGTGTCCTTCACCCCTTTGCGGTACACTTTTGTCCCTGATTTTTTGCAGAAAATTGGATTCTTGTATCCTCTTTCATTTGTTAGTCTGCTCAGCTACTTTTGCTATCGTTCTCATTTTTCCACAAGCACTTTCCATCAAGTTGCCGGTTGGTCTTCTGACTTTGGACAAGTATCTGGCTCAACTTTTTCTCCTTCCTTTTTTTCGCAAGTACATTTTTGATGCCTTGCTGATTCTATATCTTTAATCAAAAACTACACTAACTGCCAAAGGAGGTTTTTTCCCAATATGATTTTTACTCCCTAGCTGTGACCCTCTAAAGCAGGGTTCTCCAATGACCGTCGTCATGGAGGGCCGGGTCCATGGCAGATTTTTAAGATAACTGAACTTATCTAAATGTGGTATTCTAATAATCTGGCATGGATCCGACCCTACAGGGCCGACATTGGAGAACCCTGCTCTAAAGGAAACACCTGTGACCTTCCACATATAGTACTCTGTGGAGGCAGTCACCATGCTGAGAGAAGTTGGTCTTACCTCAGGCCACCTTGAAGGGCACTAAACAGACCTACATCACATTGAGTCCTTACACTGGTCCTCTGGTTGAAGTTTTCTTTCTCCTTTGTTTCTTTTTCATAATTCTGTGTGAAGTTTTCTCTGTGGTTCATCTGATTTTTTGGGTCATGTGTCTGTCATCCTTCTCAGAGTGTGGATTGGCGTTTGTGTCATTCTCCTAAAAGGCATGTGTTCAGGAGATTGTCTTTTACAATTGAGGTGTGGTTCCCGTATGCTCTCACTAGTGATGTTGGTGCAAGAAAATTCTTGTTGAAGTCGTTAACTTTCTGTATGTCACAAAACAAAAAAAGCATGATCCCTCAGAATTCTAATGGTACAGGTTTGCTAAGACAGCAAAACAATGGAACTCTCCTAAAAGTAAGAAGTAGTTAAGGTGCAGACTATGGAAAAATGTATATAACACATGGACATACAAAAATATAATATATTTATTAATTTTGATCATATAAAACATACAAAACAAAGACATATCATCCAAGATAAAATTACAACTTTCCATCACACATTATAAGATCTTGAATTCATATCTATTTTATTAAATTTCAAAAATTGTGCAAATTATGCTCATCAATGCATTTAGGTGAATATACTCAAACAAAACCAACGTCTTCAGGACAAACACAATTAAATAATGATCTATCACTCCTGTGTACAATAGATTACTCTATCCGACCTCCTAACCAGTGGACTCTGCGATCTCTCTGAACTAGTAACACATGTCTACTTGCATGGCTGAAATTCATCTAGTGTTCGTTGTTGTACTCAACTCCTCTCTAAACTATCTTCTGCTACTTCTAAGGTCTGCGTTAACCCTATGGAGTAGCATCTCCTCCTCACTTCTGCTCTGTTGAACTCTTTATGAGATGGTCCTGATGAGCCTTCCTCCTGACTTGTAATACATAAGACTTGATAGAGTTACCTCGCAAGCTTTGCTCATTAAAAGTGGATGGCCCCGGACTCACCTCTCATTATGACCTCCTGTGGGGAGTAGGAGACGGAACCATCTCTTTATTGTATCACTCGACTATATAAACAAATAATATGCATTTGATTTATATTAATTGAAAAAACTTTTTTATATTGTCTTTTTAATCAATATGTCAATGAATTTTTTATGATATTTTTATACAACTTATTAAATTGAAACCTTTGTGCCAATTTCAGTGCTTTATTACTTATTACTTATTAATATTAATTTTTCGTCTGATACTTTGCCAGTGTATATGTGTTGCCTGGTTGCCCTGACCCAGGAACTTTATCCTTATCAGGGGGTCCTTGTTTTTCCCAACTCAACAGCGAGTATGCCAGGACACCTTCCCCACGGGCCACTGTGTTCCTGTTGTCCATAACAGACTACCTGTTTGTTTCTCATGACACCACTTGGGTTCTTATTTGGAATCCGGGGCTCACACGTGCTATGAGATCTTTGGTACTGCATGTCCGATTCTCTCAAACAACCGAAGCAGACCTATTGTCATGGGCCCGGCCGGAATTATCACCGGCTGAGCGACAACCCAATAATTAATAATCTTCTTATACAGCCCTGAGGAAGTCACAGAAAGATTGTTCCACATGCGACAAAACACGTGCTGAGTAGTATTGCTTGAAAATTAAAAGACTGAACATTTTCC
Organism: Lissotriton vulgaris; assembly: GCF_964263255.1. Lineage (NCBI taxonomy): Eukaryota > Metazoa > Chordata > Amphibia > Caudata > Salamandridae > Lissotriton > Lissotriton vulgaris. The sequence goes on from NW_028252959.1 coordinate 486,632, forward strand.
AAACACTTCAGAAGACCATTTATGTATTTTGTTGGCTTGCATATTGAGATAAACATGTTTACATTGACATACTGTTATACCCAATTTATGTGTGCCTAGGTCTATGCTCAATGTCGTATTGTGAGGGTTAATTGGGGGTTATAGGGCTTATCCCCTCATCTAGTTGCACCATATTGATATATATTTTTTAAACCACTGCGTCTACTTAAGCTGAGCGCCTACAAAGTTCCCTGGTCACTAAAAAACCCTTCTCTAGAGAACAGAGCTGAAGGGATGTTGACAGCCTAGCACAGGAGGACAAACTCACACACAGGCAGGTATACTGCGAACAGAAGACCCTGAGCGGTCTTGCACCCTGTGAGTTATACCCTCAGGCTGTGCCCGGCTTCGAGGGTTGAATGCGTGGTCCTTGAGGTCACGGGTTCAAGTAGCGGCTGGGTGGCTCACCACATCCCCCTAACTTTAGTCCTCTTCACCAATTACGTTAGTGTGTTTGCCCGTCACAGCGGTACATATGAAGTCTTTGGGTCGCTGGCCGGGTAGAGGGTTTGGTTGCAGGTTATATTGCTGGCTTTTAACACAGCTGTTGCATTCCCTGGGTTCTGTGGGATTAGCTTGCTCAGGTCTGTCTGCTGGGCAGCTGCCCTTCTGTTGAGCCTGTATTCGCTGAGGCACTTCAGTACTGCTCGGGCATAGAATGCTCTTCTATGAACATGGCGTATATGAGGATGTCATCACTTATGTTCATAACACCTTGGAGTCTGGACAGTGTTTCCTGTAAAGTGTTTTGGGAAACCTTGGCAGCACATGAAGTTCCAAAGTTTAGTCGCTTGTATTGCCTCAGGCCCAGGAGGGTGGAAAATGTGGTGGCTGGTTTTGGCTAGTTGTAGTTGATGGTACCTCAAGTCCAGTTTGGAGAACCATCTTGCTGCATTGAGGTCAGCGATTATATTATCCATTGTGGCTGTGTTATGCCTCTCCCTCCTGATGGATTGTTGGGTAGGCGCATGTCTAGACACAATCAGATCTTGCCTGTTTGTTTTGGTTTCTCGACAATGACCATTGGGGATACCCAGGATGTGAGTCCCAACACCTTCTCGATGACATTTAGTTGTTCCATCTTCTCCAGTTCTTTCTCATCCAGATGTCGTAGGTGGAATGATACTCTGCAAAGCCATACGGCTACTGGCTTCACTTCTATGTTAATATGTAACTATAATGGGGGCTCTTTTGGTCACCCTAGCCTTTGAAATAGGTTTAGGAAGTTGCATAGTATATGGTCCACTTGATGGGCTTGGACATTCCAGGCGAAGATGAGTCCAAGGTCCTCAGCATTGTGTTATCCTAAGAGGGTCTCTGCAGCTCCCTGAATGACGTGGAATTTTGCTAGGATTTCTTTTCAGTTGTTTTGTGCAAGCACAACGATGGGCCCTAGCAGTGGGAGTGGTCCCTGGCCTCCGTAGGTATATATCTTGGTAGTGGAGGGTGATAGTGTTGGCTTATTGGTGGTTGCTTTTTACGTTTACGGATGCCCCTGTATCAATTAGTGCCATAACAATCATTCCTTCTACTTTTATGTTGCAGATTGGTTTTGGTCTGCTGCTCTTTTATGTTTGCCGTGCATCACGCGAGGAAGATTTTCTTGTCGTCTTTCGATTAAGTGTCATCTTGGTGGCTCTTTGCCCATGGCTGTCGCAGGGCCTGGTTTTGCAGCTTAGTCTCATCAAGTGTGAGGTGCCTGATCTTTGTGTGTAGTGCTCCCCCTGTGGATCCTCTGCTTCTCGTCCCACTTCTGCAGACTTTGGCAAAGTAGTTGGGTTTACCACAGTTGGAACATGCCTTGCCTTCTGTGGGGCACTGTTGAGTGAGTGCGCATGACTTCTGCAATTCCACCAGTGGCCACCGCATGTCTGATCGATCAGTCATGCTCTCCTGCTTTTCAGCCGTGTCTTGATGACATCAACTGTCTCCGTCTTAATGGTTGATGGGGGTGAGGGCCGCTCTGGGTGTGGTAAAGCACTGATTCTATTTCTGTCACCCGTGCTGCAGAGAGGTCATGATACCTGGAAAAGATGAAAATATCCTCCAAGCAGATGCCTGCTTGTCCTACGATCAGACTTCTCAGCACCTTCAACCTGCACCCCTGGATGAGCTCTGAGCACAATTCCTTCGGATGATTGTTATCTGCAGCCGCGGTCCGTGCAGGTAACTGCGGTGGGGCCGGTGGGGGGGATTTTGAGGGGCGATGTCGAGGAAAAGTTAAATAAATAATTAATTCACCCTCGTCATCGTTTGTCGGAATCCCCCCACCCGGCCCCACTACCCTATCGCTGTTACCGGGACAGGTCGCGGCTGGTTATCTGTGCAGGTACTAGCCAAATCACTGAGGCGGGAGTAGAACTTGTCAATAGACTCCCCTTCGTGTTGGCATGCTTGTCGCAGTTGGAAGTGCTCGAAGTCGGGGTTGAGCTGAGGGTCGAAGTGCGGGTTAGGGGGCCCTGCCCGCTGCCGCTTAATCATCATCCACACCATATACTGGAAGGTATTCAAATAGTTTATAAATCTCCTTCCCTGCGTAGTTGAGCAGCAGGGATCTCTTTATGGCACCATCTGTCTCACAAGTGGCCCGGAAGTAGTTGTTCATGCAGCCCACCCAGATCCTCCATAGGGAATCAGCGGTTGCAAGGTCATCGAGCTCACTAACCGGGTGCAAAGAGGTGACTGGAGCGTGAGAGTGGACGTGGACTCCTGGTGCTGGTGCTGGTGAAGCTGTTACGGTCTGCTGTGCAGGATTGGCATCATCAACCATTGTGCCTAGGCGGAGTGGTGATCAAACGTGGAATTGGAGATGAGCAGCGCCCACAGAGCACGGTGAGACTAGGCGTGGCTAGGGACCCTGAAGCGCTGGGTCAGTGATTCTGGAGCGCTGCAGGAGGGGAGTTCTGAGAGGGCCCACTGTCAGCTGAGGCACATGTCGGTGTACGCTGTAGGTCAGAAGTAAGACCCGTTCATGAGCGCCGTAGAGAGTGGCTCAGTGGTCCGTTCTGGGCGAGTTGCTGGTGCAGTAGGGTTGGAAGACACGGCTCCGCATGCCCAGTACGAGGAGCAGATACTGCGGTGAGGTCCCAGCTGAGATGATGATTTTGCCATGAGCAAAACTACTGCAATGCACAGGGGCACTTGAGGCCCAGCTGTTCGTGTGTGTAGCTGCTGAGCGGGGCTGCTGCTGAGGATCACAGATCAGGAATCAGGAAGTCATAAACTGTTAAGAAGAGCCAGAAATCCCCTGAAAAAGGATTACAACATTCACAAGTAAGGGAGAGGCCACATTAAGCTCGTCCTGTGCTTTTAACATTGGTTCATAATGGTTGTCAAAATGACCACTATTTAATTGTATTTTAAGGTGGAATGTAAAGCCCTCAATTAAGTATTTTGGCTCAATTCAAATCGCAAATAAGGATACAAGGTGGGAGTCATCGCAAGTAAACACGAAGACTCCAGTAAGTCTCATATATTTAGACAACAATGAATCATACCTGCTGAAAATGATCAGACTCAAAACCTCATACTTACACAATTTATTTACCCATGTTTAGGTGTCTAAGAGGATACCATTAGGAGATTGAATTTCAGCAAATAAGATAAGGTACCAGATAAACTTAGTGCTGACTTTACCTATTAATTGCAGAGAAAGAAAGGGTGATGCAGTGTGTTATTTATACATCTCATTATTTGTTAATTTAGATTACACCGTGGTCTAAGCCCTGATGATAATCCCCTGAGGCAGAGGGGGATTGGAAACGCGCCGGCACGCCAAGATTTTGCCTGTGGGTGATCCACATTAATTGAAGCTCTAGAGAGAGTGCCACTACATGAAATATACCCCGAGAGCAAATCACTTCCAGAGAAAGTTAGCGCCTACAGACATTGTTTGAATCACCGACTGGTGTAATTGTTTGAATTAATCGTTAGATTTTAATTTATTGTCGTTATGTTTAAGTTTTTGAATTGTCCAGTTTTTTTATGTGTTTATTAACATTTATTCATGAGGAATGTATAAATGAATGAAATGTTTATTCTTTTCATGCTTCAAAAAAAAATTAAAGGATGTTTGAAATTAAGTTGAATTAATACACCTGTGAAAGTAAAATGCAATGACTTGATGCGTTATATTTCCAAATCTGCATGAGTAACTAGCAGTTCCAAAACTGGTGACCAGGTAATTCTTTTTGAAAAAAAGAGGATCACAGAAGCAGCGGTGTCAGGAGCGGGTGTTGCCTGAGAAAGATGGATCGTCAGCTGGAAGTGCAGAGTGGAATGTCCACTGTAGGCCAACATACTTTTTGCCAGTGTGGTGCTGGGACGAAAAATTGGTGGAGTCATAGCGCTGGAAGAGGACAAACTCACAAACAAACAGGCAAGTATGCTGAGGGCCGAAGACCCAGAGTGGTAAAGCATTTTTTAGGTCTCGCTAGAGTCAGCGCATGCGCTGTTCTTGCGAGACATTTAGTAGCTGCTTCAAAATGCGCTAACTTGCCGGCCACCAGCTTGCTAGAACGCGCACAAGCGCGCGCGATGTGCACAGCACTTTTCCAGTCACGCGCATTCGCAGAACTCGTGTCACCACTCGTGTTTTTTTTTTATTTTATTTCGCGGTCGCGTGGCCAATGCTTGTTGTCTGTTCTTTTCCACTCGAGACTGAGCACCTTGGCTCAGACAGGAGACGACGAGTGGACCGCACATTTCATGCAAGCGGTCTTTTTATTGCATTTGTACTCTTTGAAGCAGGGTGCTGTTGTCGTTTGAAAAACATCCGACCAAGAAACCAAATGTCAGACAAATAGTCATTTTGCCAAGATTGGCTTGATTCCGTATTATACAGAATAGATCCTGAACATCTAAAAATGTTCACAGCCAGAACATTTATCCTTAATGCTCCTTTACGGATGTGCGTGTGTCTGCTATTCAATAAAGATACCCCTAAGGGATTGTGTCGGGAGTAAAGTCTGTTGGTAAAAATAATTAATTTGGAATTTAGAGAAACATTTTTAAAAATCAATGGCGTATAAACAATGGCAAAATTATATTGCAGAGTCCACTAAGCTAGAGCGTCGCTATTTTCTTATCTTATAGCACTTAACAAATTTGTATAAGCTGGTTTTATTTACCCTCTCCTCCAACCCCCACATCTAATTGTTACTGCCTATAATGCACTGCATTCCTTCATATTGCGTTCCACTTTCCATTTCTGGAAAGGCACATTTTGCACGTCAAGGCTCTCACCTCCTGAAAATGTGACGCTCCATGAACTGATAGTCGGCCTGCACCTACCAGTTTAATCTTTAACATTATCTAAAGTGCGGTTCCTGTTTTGTCATATATGAGAGCTGAGCCATATTGAGATGTAATATGTGATCAGGATTATATATTTTGTTACACGTTCAAAGCAGAAACCTGAAATCCTGTTTACTAGCTCCAATGCCAAACACTTAACAGCTTCTTGGCTTGTGCCTTCTCATGCGGTGGTTGTGCCCACTAACAGTGAGACTGTAGGCAGTTATCAGGCGCCTTACACTGTGGTTGAGGACAGCTATGGGCATCGCCCATCTTTCTGTGCTATTTTGGCTAAGTAATTGGCAATCCTCTTTCAACACGGTGGACGGTATCTTCACCACAGTGATGGAGAGCTACTTTTCACATTACAAAGCACTTCTTTTACATCATGCCTTAAGTAGCCACAATCCTTGAACCGAGGACATTTCTGTTGGACTCTGTGTCAAATTACTTTATTCTTTTATACCAGAATATTGTTTGTGCTGAATTATTGCTGCATGGGAGGGTGTTGGTTGGTCCCCACAGTGCTTCCTCAGAGAAGTTGAATAACTACTTAAAAGTGCTACAATGCACGGTACACAGTCAAAATATCGAGTTCTAAATTTCGAACTACAAAAATATCGTGTTTTAAATTTCGAAGGTGTAGAATATCGATGTCAAGAATATCGTTGGACAGAATATCGACCCTAAGGTAAGTAATATTGAAATTCTTAATATCGATGTAAGTATTATCAAAGTTAGTAATATCGATAGCATATATATCGATGTAACTAATTTCGATGACACTAATATCGATATTTGTATTATTTTTTTGTATTTTATTATGTATGTGTTATATGTTTTATTTAAGTATTTAAAATAATTTATATTATATGTGTATTAATTGTATATATTAATAAATGTATTTATAAGAAAATTATATGTTTTAGTACTGGAGCGGGTTGTGGGTTTATAGGGGAATAGGGTGGGAAGTAATTTAATTGTAATTAATAAAATATTTATTTATGTATAATGTATTTAATAATTAATTATTAATTGGCAATTAATTAATTTAATTGATTCATTAATTATATAATTGGTAATTAATGTTAATTTAAATTAAATGTTATGTTTTAGTACCGGAGTGGGTTGTGGGTTTATAGGGGAATAGGGTGGGAAGTAAATTAATTGTAAATAATAAAATATTTATTTAAGTATAATTTAATTTGTAATTAATTATTAATTGGCAATTAATTATTTTAATTGATACATTAATTATATAATTGGTAATTAATGTTAATTTTATTTAAATGTTATGTTTTAGTACCGTAGTGGGTTGTGGGTTTATAGGGGAATAGGGTGGGAAGTAATTTAATTGTAATTAATAAAATATTTTTGTATGTATATTTTATGTTGTAATTAATTATTAATTGGCAAATAATTAATTTAATTGAAAAATTAATTAATTAATTGGTAATTAATGTTAATTTTAATTTAATGATATGTTTTAGTACCTGAGTTTGTTGTGTGTTTTTAGGGGTATTGGGTGGAAAGTAATTTTATAGTAAATATTCATTTATTTATACATTTTTATCAATGCATAATTAATGTATTAAATAATTATTAATTGGTAATTAATTATTTTAATAGATAATTATTTTTCAAACTGTCAATTTGTATTTGTAATTTGTACATTTTTTTAATATTTAGAAAAAATAATTATTTGTTCAACATATTTTTTTGTAAATGTTAATTTGTATAATGTATTTTAATTTTTAATGTTGATTTAAATTAAAATAATATTTTATTTTTATGATAAATAATTTATTTTGTAATATATAATATTTGGTGAATAATATTTAATAAATATTAATTATTGGTGTTTGTTGTTAATTTATTGTCAATTAATTATTCAAATTTAAATCGTTTTATTTATTAATTATTGTTTTTTTATGTTGATGTATTTGAAAAATTAATTATACATTATTTCAAATATAAACATTATTTAGAAGTATGTTAAAATAACAATCTATGTTATTACACGCTTTCCCTACTGTTGTACCCTTTGGAGTTGGAATAGTAATTTTTCCCCCTACGCTATCCAAAGCTTTCCCTACTGTTGCACCCTTTGGAGTTGGAATAGTAATTTTTTCCCCTACGCTATCCAAAGCTTTCCCTACTGTTGCACCCACTGGAGTGGGAATAGTAATTTTACCCCTTACACTATCCAACACTTTTCCTACTGTTGCACCCACTGGAGTGGGAATAGTAATTTTTATCCATACGCTATCCAACGCTTTCTCTACTATTGCACTCACTAGAGTGGGAATAGTAATTTTTAACCACCCGCTATCCAACGCTTTCTCTACTGTTGCACTCTCTGGAGTGGGAATAGTAAGTTTATCCCCTACACTATCCAACGCATTCCCTACTGTTGCACTCATTGGAGTGGGAATAGTCATTTTTACCTCCCCCTTATCCAACCCTTTCTCTACTGTTGCACCCACTGGAGTGGGAATAGTAATTTTACCCCCTACACTATCCAACACTTTTCCTACTGTTGCACCCACTGGAGTGGGAATAGTAATTTTACCCCCTACACTATCCAACACTTTTTCTACTGTTGCACCCACTGGAGTGGGAATAGTAATTTTTACCTGTACGCTATCCCACGCTTTTCCTACTCTTGCACTCACTGGAGTGGGAATAGTAATTTTCACCCATCCGCTATCCAACGCTTTCCCTACTGTTGTACTCTCTGGAGTGGGAATAGTAATTTTACTCCCTACACTATCTACCGCTTTCCCTACTGTTGCACCCTTTGGAGTTGGAATAGTAATTTTTACCCTTACGCTATCCAACGCTTTCCCTACTGTTGCACTCACTGGAGTTGGAATAGTAATTTATAATCTTACGCTATCCAACGCTTTCCCTACTGTTGCACTCACTGGAGTGGGAATAGTAATTTTTACCCACCCGCTATCCAACACTTTCCCTACTGTTGCAACCACTGGAGTGGGAATAGTAATTTTTACCCGTACGCTATCCAACGCTTTCCCTACTGTTGCACTCATTGGAGTGGGAATACTAATTTTTACCCACCCGCTATCCAACGCTTTCCCTACTGTTGCACTCTCTGGAGTGGGAATAGTAATTTTACCCCCTACACTATCCAACGCTTTCCCTACTGTTGCACCCTTTGGAGTTGGAATAGTAATTTTTACCCACCCGCTATCCAACGCTTTCCCTACTTTTGCACTCTCTGGAGTGGGAATAGTAATTTTACCCCCTACACTATCCAACGCTTTCCCTACTGTTGCACCCTTTGGAGTTGGAATAGTGATTTTTACCCTTACGCTATCCAACGCTTTCCCTAATGTTGCACTCATTGGAGTGGGAATAGTAATTTTTACCTATCCGCTATCCAACACTTTCCCTACTGTTGCACCCTATGGAGTTTGAATAGTAATTTTTAGTCTTACGCTATCCAATATAATTTATATTTATTTATGTATTTTATAATATTTTTAGTATGTTACATAATGTTGTGTTAAATTAATGTTTCAAATATTGAAAGTATATTTCATTGTTTTTATGTATTAATTATAAATATTTATTATTATTTATGTTATTATTTTATGAGTGTAGATGTATTTGTAATTTATAGTATAAATATTATTATTATGTATATATATTACATATTGTATGTTTAATTTTAATTAAATGTTTAACATTAAATATGTATTATTTATTCATTTGAAATATTTTAACATAACTTTAAATTATATACAAGCATTATTTACTTTATATATATTTTTTTAATAACAAAAAACCCGATATTTGTAATTACGATATTTTTAACATCAATATTTTATTTTCGATATTTTTGTACTTACCATGTTGTAGATAGGGTGTCGATATACTTACCTTCGATATTCCAGCGTTGATATTTTGTCTGTCGATATCCTGTCTCTCAATATTCTGTCAGAGATTCATAATGCACATAACTACCATCACGCAAGTAGTTTTATATATATATATATATATATATATATATATATATACATACATACATATATATATGATGCGAGCATCACTCGCCACGTTAAAATCTAGGTGTTTCATACTAACCTGTGTCTTTTTATCCCTTGCGAAAAAATGTGATGCCCCGCTTTGAGGTCCATTCTGACAACTATCAAAAACAAGTTAATGTCCACAATGATGCATGGTAATAGAGCGTTTCTTGGAAGGTTGCCTGCCTGCACATTGCTCAGTGCAGTTTATATAGGCAACTATTCAGAAGGCCTAATTTAACAAAGTAGTTGGAAATAAGACTCGAGTTCCAGCATGCTAAACAGTCAAATGCACTGGAAGCAGCCTTTTTAAAGACTTAGTGCCGCATAAGGAGTGCGCTAGAGGGGTCTTAAACGCACTCTTATAGGTTGAGGTACATAAAATGCATGGCAACCAACCTCACATCTGGCTAAAGATATCTGACAGGCGAAATTCGTTGGGAGAAAGCGAAAGACTGGGTTCAAACATTAATTTCGAGTCATTTAAAGTACAATTGGATAAAACATAAAGATCTATCTTTCAATAATTATCACCTAGCCTTTGAGCAGGGAAGGGGTGTCTGGCTATATTTAATATCAGATGCGATATTCTATCAGCCTCAGCCATATTTAGTTATCCACGGCTCGTTTACATCTACAATTAGATTAATCAGGTTTTGCTTTTTCCAGATACCTTTGGGAGAAAAGACTAGGTTAAAGAAACTTCACCACATGTCCTGTGCACCTGCCCGGATTTGACACTAGCTAGCAAACATCTGCTGAGACCATTGTTTCTAAAGCTGGGTACAACTTGTACATATCGCAGGGTTGCTCAGACATATTTGAATAAGCAGGATCTGCAGTGTAGAGGGAGATTTCTCAAATCTATGCACATTGTTTTTATGTATTTTAATGAGACTATTGAAGCTGTTATTTTTAGTTTTTGTGAAAGTAGCTTCTATCCAGTAACTAATGCATTTATTAGTTTCTATGTTTTAAACCCAAGCTGGGTGTTAGTACGATCAATTATATTCACGTTTTTTAACTGCACAATAAACTGTGCAATACTTATAATAATAATAATAATAATAATAATAATAATAATAATATATTGGGACATAAGAAACAGACTACCTCACTTTAGACCGGCTGAAAGGATCTTCCATTTAGGTAGCTGCCATGAAAAACCGTGCTAACCTGAGTGGCTTTCATTCAGCGGTAATATGCTCAACCAAAATACCGCAAATAATAGTTTGGAGAGCGGTAAGGGCAGTGAGAGACAATGAAGCTCTTCAAACCACGTTTTCATTATTTACCGGCTCCCACAACCTGATTTTCTTTCTCCTCTTCTTTTGTTCGGGTAGAAAACTACAATGTTGCCTGAATCTCTAGCAATAACAATAGAGATGGAAGCAAACTGTATACTTAAAGGTTTTCACCTAAAATCCCGGCTCGGTTCCTTACAGTGAGCAGCTCTCCACTTCATGTAATCCATCAATTTTTTTGTCAACAGAAGTGCTGGATGTGTGTGCTGCGCTTTTAAGTGTCCATCTGCGTTCTGCTGTAGTCATGTGTTTTTTACACTCTTGAAAGACTTGAGTCGCTTTCTGTCGGGTAGGTATACTTACTTGAGCCTTGGAAGATCTATTTTGTTTTTATATGATAGTTATTATTTTTTTTAACGTTGCTCACTGAATATTTTGCATACTTTCCAGGTGTGGATTGTCATGTAAGAAGGTTCATAGTGCCTGAAACATCTTCCTTGGGAAGGTTTTGACAACATAACTCGCACTGCCAAAATCCCCACCCTGTTACTCAGCTCCTGCCCTTAGGGGATGGTAAATCCTTATATTGGCCTTTCCTTAATGGAAAACACCAGTGGGGTACGTTTTCAAGAGATCATGCTGATCAATTCTGGGTCTAGGTTTGTAGTACAGATTAGTGAATCTGGTGCCTAAATTCTTGCATGTGAATATTTGCTCCCAGTCACGCTACAATGGGAACCATCTAAAATGGTTAGAGTTTTTTACAAAATCGGAAAAGAAGAAATCTGTTTGTAATATGATGTTTGGGAGACATTTTAGCCATCTCTGCTTCAGCCTCTGGATCAGATTATCCCTAAGAACTATTTGGATCGGCTTCCCAGATGTAGCCTCTCAAGTAGCACTTCTAACTATTGGCTTTGATGGCTAATGCCGTAGTCCGGCTCTCATCCTTTAGTTGTGCGTTCATACATACAATTACAATCCTTAACCTTAGTTCTTTTATTAAGCTTCATTTAGAAACAAGCAGTGGCATAGCCAATAGGTCTCGCTTTTGGAACCTTATAAGTGTTTAGTTATCCAGCACAATATCATTGCTGCAACAACATCAAGTGTTGTATGGCTAAAGACTTATATGGTCCCAAAGGCGAGACCTATTGGATATGCCAATGCTTGTTATTTATTCCCTTGGGCCGTGCCAGGCTCTAAGGGTTGCATGCATGGTCCTTGTGGTCAGGAGTTTCTACGTAGGGGCTGGGGGCTCACTACAGAGAGAACTGTATAGATCATATTTAAATTGTGATACCTCTAATCTACTGTTCTTATATATTTTCACACTTCAGTATAGCATCTGTTGTAGTTCTTATGTTCTGTGAATATTCAACATTGCAAACCAATCTGTATTTTACAGTTTTAATTTTAGTGTCAGCACCTCCAATCTCCATTTCTGTCTTCTTTTATCTGGGTGTGAGGGTTATACCCATAAAGGGGATGTCGCAACACACAGCTATCATACATGTTAGCCATCCCGATTCAGGCGTTAGACTACTGATTTCAAGGCTATTCTCCCATCTCCCGATTCATGCATGCAGAATCCTGGTTTGCAGTTTTGGAAACTGCCAAACATAAAATGTTGATGTCCGGTACGCACTCTCGAAGAACACCTTCCATGAATTTCTTCTGCCATCAAACGTTAAGGCTTTGTCCTTAGTTCTGGAAGAGGGAGATTAGAGCATGTAACAGGCTTCAATATTTTCTTTTTGGCAGTTTTACATAGCCCAAACAAAAACAGAGCTTAGAACTCTGTTCTTGTTAATGCTATGTTATTAACCCTTTCGCTGCGGCGGCTATTCGGCCGCAGCGCTAAGTGGGCGGGGCGGCCGCATGCTGGTGACAGAACCGCTCCGTCACCAGCCGCGGTTGAGCTGTGCTGGTGACGGAGCGGTTCCGTCATGACCCGCCCCGCTCATTAAGACTGCCGCGCAGGCGCGAAATCAGCGCCGCACAGGAGCGGCGGCCGGGCCATGACGGAACCGCTCCGTCATCAGCACAGCCCAACCGTAGCTGATGACCGAGCGGTTCCTTCATCAGCAGGGGAGGGGTTCAAAAATTAAATGCCGATTGTATGTCACCACATAACAGTTGATCCGATACAAGCAGATTGACCCGGCTTTAAATGTCAGTGGTGAAAATACATTCTCCTAACTATTCTTTTTAACTTCCCACTTGCTGCCTGATCTAAAATGTTGGCATGTATGTACTATAATACCTACTTATGTTGATTAGATTATTCAGGGATCACTAGGATAAAGGCATACATGCCAACCCTCCTGATTCAGGTGTGAGACTACCGATTTAGTCTCTCGCTTCCTGCATGCAAAAACCAGATTCCCCGGTGTGCTTGAGACTGCAGGGACTGGTCTTGTGCGGCTCAGAGTATGCACTGCCAGTAACCTGCTTCTGCAGGCGAGTGCACAACATTTTTGTCCCACGGGCTCTGCCTGCCATATCGATTTCTCTGTTCTCCTTACACAGGGGCGGCTCTAAGTTCATGGTGGCCCTGAGCAGGGAGCGTAGGTAGGGGGCCCCGGAAAAGGGGGTCCGGCCGGGACGGAGCGCGGAGGCCAGTGAAGAGGGGGGGAGGGTCAGGGTGTTTGGAAGTGGAACAGAGCCAGAGGCCACCAAATCCCTGCCACTGGGGCCGCCACACATATGTATCCATCCTCAGAGGATTAATATATTAAGGATATATATTAGCTTGGTGGCCCCTGGGATTTGGTGCCCCTGTGCAGGTGCACAGCTTGCGCATGCCTAAGGCCACCCCTGCCTTACAGCTAATGAAACAAGCATTGACAATGCCAATAGGTCTTGCCATATAGTGGAGTTTAGTGGCGTGAATAGAAGTGAAGAGTAGTGTTATGAAGTATCTTAAAGTTTTGTGGAGGGAGTATAGTGTTGTGGAGTGGACTATAGTGTTTGAATTGAGTATAGTTTTGTAGAGTGGAGTGTTTTATAGTGTTGTGTAGTGGTGTAGAGCATATGGGAGTAGAGTAGAGAGTGTTGTGTAGAGTGTTGTAGAGTACAATGGTGTAGAGCAGAGCACGTTGTCACGTAGTGTAGGAGTATAGTGTTTCAGAATATAGTGGAGTAAAGTGATATGTAGTGTCTAGATGAAGTTTCGTAAACTGTTGTATAATGGAATATAGTGGAGTAGTGGTTTTGAATGGCAGATAGTGGAGTACAGTGCAGTGGAGCGGAGTGGTATATAGTGGATTAGAGTGTTACTGGAGTATAGTTTAATGGAGTCTAGTGAAGAACCGTTTATACCCACTTACTGGATCTCGGTGGCGGGGGAACCACCCAAGTCTTTCATACCCTCCTTATTTAGTAAAAGGAGACACAGGAGCCTTCGTCTGTAGGAGGAACCAAGTGTTGTTCGAATAGCCCGGGCTATGGAACAGAGTCCCAAGCTCGTTAGAAACAAGACTTAGGAGGCTGCTGCTTCATTCTGCCGCTTACAGGACTTATATACACATTTCCCACATTAAGAAACCAGTTTGGGTGGGAGGTTTGGCGCCCCAAGTCAAAAATGCAGTTACACCATTCTTTGTTCAGGCAGGACGGGGGCTGCAACAGATGGTACAAAGATTACGGACTGGTCTTGCAAAACAGGATATGTACGTTAGGGAACAGAGAGATCTTGAACAACAGGATATGAGAAAGAAACAAGTTCTGGGACGGTGGGGTGACCAGGTTTTGCGAAACAGGATGGATGCGTGCAGGAGTTCAGTCCGAGGGTGGTGAGGCCAATTCTTGGTTTGCCTTTTTCGAAATTGGCTCAACCGCAAGGAGCAGGAAGGACAGAGTGGTTGTGACAGCTAGAATTTCAACAGACATCAGCAGAAATGACCAGGAGGGTCGTGCAGAGGTGTTTGACACGAAATGACAATGCAAAAACAATGGAGTCATGCCACAAAATGGATGCCGACAAGAAGGACACTTTTCCTCAGATATAATATTATTGAGTTTAGTATTGTTCAGTGCCACTGCTTGTTTGTGTGTGTTTTTAAGTAAAATGTTAGATGGCATAGCCAGTAGGTCTCACCGTTGGGACCTTATAAGGGTTCAGCCGTGCAGTACCTTACCCTGTGTGATGTGCTGCCAGGGAATAAAGAGCTATACAATTACTACAAACATGTTCAAGCAGTGTGATTCAGGAATACATGCTTGCCTCAGGAAACATTTATGGACACAATCCAAGGCTTTTTAACGCACAGACAGAAAGGGAAGTGCCTTGATGCAAGTCAACAGCACTATAACATTCTTTGTGTGACTGCATCACTAGAGTATTGAACAGCCTATGAAAACAAGCAACACCGGAAGGAGTGAGAGTAAATGTATCTGAAACAGAATTAGCACCATGATATCATTATGATCTTGTGCTTGGGGAAAGTGCAGCTGCAAAATACAGTGCAAAAGAGACAGGAAAGTGACTCTCTAACAAAACCTCATCCCTTGTGTAAAATAGCATGGTAGGTTTAGCCCTTGCTGCTGTGACCTGTGTAGATCCTGCAAGTTATTGTTTTGAATCCTAGTAGATCTTCAGAGCTTTCCATTGTTTAGAAATTACCTTTTTACTTGGAGCAATATTAATCAAGAACACTTGTATATATAGCCATATAAATCTGTTAGCACACTTGATTTGTAGATAGCAAGCTTGTAGTTTGTACTAATGGTTTCGAAAAGGCCTGCTCACACTATTAACTCTGAAAGTGAGCTTTTCAGTTAGAAATGGAAATGTTCCTTGGTTAACAAATTGGACACAATCTTCGACCACCAATAACTTTTTCAATTATATTTTTAGGTCTCGGATAGACAGCGCTTGCGCTGTCTCTTTGAGACATGCTGTATTGAGGTATGTACTTGAAGCACCACACACTCTCCGCCCTTCTTTTAAATTGGCTGCTGTCACTGTCCTTTGTAAATGTTGGCTTTTCGTTTGTTAATAGGCTTGTTAGTCCCTCCTTAGTACCTCCCTGTCTTCTATTGTTACCTCCTACGAGGACTGGATCTTTTACATGTGCTGTTACTCAGTAAGTTTCGGTTTGTCTGCACTATTTTCTTAAACAAGATTCTCCTACATGCTGTTCCAGGCACACTTTATGCTTCCTAGTTAACATGCAGCATTTGTTTCCTTCTGATCGGAGCGTCTGGAGGGTGCCTGCTCTGTTCCCTGCACTTAACAACTCCTGACCCCCCCCTCCCCCCCCCCCCCCCGGCACCCTGTATGTTTTAATAATTGTTCACAAACTTTAGCAGCTCTGCGCTGGTTTCACTTTTATAGTTGTGTATTTCCCAGCTCTTCTGTCCCACTTTCTGTGATCTCTCTCCCCCCTCCCAATCAGTCAGCTGGTTCCAGCCTGCCTCACAGCAGAGCCAGGCCTCAGAGCAGGGGGCACTGCTGTCTGTGCATGCCCTGCTGTTCGCAGCTGTCCCAGTGTGGACTGGCTCTGGTCTCCGGAAAGAACAGCAGGGCATGAGCTCTTTCTATGAGCTCTTAGTTTCTATCAGAGTAGCGCCCTTTCAGAACACCACGCTGGTTAGCTTTCACTCTCCTGTCTCCCCCCCCACCCCTGCTCCTCTACCCACTCTCTCTGCTTTCCCTTTCCCCACCCTTCCAGTCGGTCATGGGGTCTGCTTCACAGAGAAGCCTGGTGGCGGAGATGAAGGGCTGCGCTGCCAGATGAGCATCATAAACAAGGCCTGGTTTCTGTCATGCGCTGACACCTTTCTTTCACATTTGAAATATTCTGTGGCACTAATTAGAAGCACCAATGCACTTTGACATTTATACTGAGACAAGAGTAGGCAGTAGGTATTGAAAGTACACACTATGTTTTCCTTGCTTTGGAGTCAACATGATGTAACCACACTTAATATACATAACTTCCCTCCTATTTTTTTCTTTCTTCAAAAGACCCCTTTTCTAGGAAATCTCAATTAGGATTTTATTCACAACTAGCAGCCCGCCCCAGCGTTGCCTGGGGCAGAAGGGGGCTGGGGGTAGCATTTCAGGCTTGCGTGCACTCCCGCCCCGGCCCCCACCCGCCACAACATTGTTTGTGTCCCGGACAATGTCGTGGCGGGTGGGGGCCCGGGCGGGAGTGCACGCAAGCCTGAAATGCTGCCCCCAGACCCTGAGCCTTACCGCAGTTGTTCCGGGCCAACCTCCCGCACCGGCTCCCTCCCGTCCCGTGTCCCAGAGCCTTACCTGAGCTGCCGCTCCTCCCCGAGCTCCTCACTTCACCGCCGCTCCTCCTCGTCATCACGTACGTTGCGTCCAGCGCTACGTCATGGCCGTCAGCGTCGCGGCCGGCGCTACTTTCAGGGCACTACTTTTTTTTTTAATTTATAATTTTAAATTTACGTTTTAAAAAAAAAATTCTATAGCCCATGTCCATCTGCACACCCTGAGGATTACAACAATGTATTGGGTGTGTGGATTGGCTCTGTGGTTCCCGAGTTTACCTTGCCAAAAGGTTTGTGTTCTTTCTTTATAATAGTTGTATAGATTATGTATTTCTGTTGCTAACATGCTGTTTGTTTGTTAAATGAAAACGTATTTCTGTTGTAGTTTTCATACATTTTCTTTATTTTGCGCACTGTTTTTTGAGACTGTGCTTTGTAACAGGCATGTTATGTAATATGCTGTTTGTCTTCTATAACATGCTGAAGTGAAAGTTGTCTGTGTTATATTTTTTATTTATTTTCCACAATATTGCTTTTGTACGCGATGTGTAATAAATATGCTGTGAATTGATATTTTCAGTGTACTGGGTGGCAAAAATACGGTGGCTAAAATGTACTTTTGATGGTGTGCAATATTTTTTAACTATATACAGTTGTAGGCACTTGAACTTTGATCTCTAGCTTCAAAGTCAGCACCTTTCTCCTTTTATTTTGCCGATGTTTTTTTCATCCTAGTTCTATCATATATTGTTTCTTTGCTAAAATAAAACTTATGTCTACTCTAATTTAGATATATATATGTCAAAATCAGCCCTAATTACATTACATCAAATTAAAGTAATAAGGACATTAATAATGTTAAAAGAGAAATTTTTTTAAAACATAATTACACAAAATGTGGTAACATGTGAGTTATGGTAACAAAATGTTCACTTTAAAATCACTTTATGAATTTTTCACTGTCTTTAAAATTTGTTTATAAACTGCGGACAATCATATATAGACTACAAGTACCAGAATGCCGAGGGTGTCAGGATATGATGTAATTGCATGCATGAATTGAAATACAAGTGGTGACACCGGCGCTGGTTACCCGTGAGCAAGGTCCAAGTACAGACAGAAACGCATAGGGTAATTGCTTATCGGATAATGATTGCTGCCAAATAAACAAAAAGCACAAGAAACGCTTACTCCTGAGTGCGTGTGGAACTTTGTCCGTAGAGGATTGCTGTGGTGGAAATTTTAACGGCTGGGGTTCTGCCGTCTCTACAACGCATCGTCCTAGAGCGCCGAACGCCGCAAAACAGAGCCGCTGTGTGGGATTACAATTACAAGCGGCATCGGTGAACGCCGGTCAGAATCTGAGCAACGTGAAAAGCCGTGCGGTAACCGAAAGGAAGGGGGACGCTGAAGCCGTAGCCGGAGGGTAGCGGTAAAAGCAGAATACCATCTGATTAGGTGAGTACGCTGGATGCAAGATTGTTGCTATTTGTGTTCGGGAACCCTTTCCGAAGGGACCGGTTGATCTTCCACAGTGTTTTCTCTGTGTTTGGGAAAAGCGGAAGAGGCACGAACATATGTGCCCCGGACTGGGTCTGAATATACGAAAACAGGGAACAATTAAAGGGAGAGAAGTAAACACGTGTACATTTTGGGTTCATTCAATGTGCAAGCAATGGCAACTCCGATAAATACGAGTATGCAAAAAAGAGAGGCTAAGAGAAATGAGATAATTTACCAATTTTTTGAAGAACAGGACGGAGGAGCTCTAGGAGATGGAACTCATTCTGCCCCACGAAACATTGATGTTAAAAGTAAATTACGTAAGTGGGAAAGACTTTTTAAGAAAGACATAAACAAGTGGTGGGAAGTCACCTCCTTAAAAAAATATCTGGAAGTAAAAAGGGTACCCCGGGGACTGCTCATCGGGCTAATGCCCAATCATCAAGATACAAGCAATGACCTCCTACATGAATGGGGTGAATTCATTTTCAAGTCATCATTGGGCCTAATGGAGATTTTAATAAAACACATCACAATCGCGTTAGAGAAAACAACTGCACAGTTGAAAGAGTTGGAAAATGAATTGGAAAAAATCGAATTGAACACAGAGATGACTAAGTTTAAACAAGATTTGGAACACTACATAGAGAAACATGAAGCATCAGTACAACTGCGCAAACAAACAAAGTTCCAACGAGATAAGGAATAGTATCTGGAAGGGCGAATATTTTCATATGCAAGGAAATATGATATTTTAAAACAACAAGAAAAATTGGATTTAGGCACAAATGTATCGGGCAGTCTATCGTCTGTAACCTCAAATTAAATAAGTGAAAATGAGTCAGACCGTGAAGGTGCACGTCCAAAATGTGATTTTTTAGGGGAAATGAGGTTGGCCCTGCAACAACGGAACTGGGAAAAAACAATGGGGGCACAACCAGGAGCCAACCGAGGAAGAGGCAGGGGACGGGGACGCCTCAAGGCAAACCCACAAGATGAGGCAAATGCAACAACAGACCCCAAAAGACAAGGAACAGTGACAAGAAGTATGACACAGAGGAATACGAAGATGTAGAACAAACTGAGGAATTATAAATAGTCAATTTATCAAAACGAACAATGACTGATACAGAGATACAAGTACTCAAGCGTGGCCTCTCTGTCTGCCCTACATGTAGCATGGATTTGGCACAAACGAGGATAGACATTTATAAATATGTCAGAAAATTAAAACATGCCAAAATGTTCAAGGAAAATCCTAACTGGACAGACCGAGAAAAGGGTCCAGAAACTCCAACCATGGGTTTACAAGCAATGACCAAGAATCCTATGTAACACTGATGGAGCTAGACAAAAATATAAGTGAACCACCAGAAAAATTTGAAAAACATTGCTCTCAGCTAGGAGAAGGCACGAGTGGAAAGAAACCAAACTCAAAGTATTACCCACACCTACCTCCCGGTAACAAAATAGACACTTTTCAGGAAGCGGTTACAAAGGACCTTTACCAACTCAAATACAATGAAAAAAAGAAAAAGAATCTAACACCAAATGAATGCAATGCATCAAAGGCATTGAAAGCAGATGACGAAATTGTGATAAAAATGGCTGACAAAGGCGTAAATATCGTCATCCAAGACAGAGAATCATATCTTGAGGAAGCCCATCGACAACTCAATGATACAAAATATTATGCGGGAGGCCTCGAGGCCCCGAGATTTGATTTATACTACTATGCTGCACAACTTCTCCCGGCGGCCAGATGGTTTGCTGACGCCGAGAACTGGGAGTTGGCATTGTTGGCGGGAGTGGCTTCGGACAGAGAGTTACAGGAAGCTCTAATGCAGGGTCGGGGCGCCGACAACGCATTGCCCTATGTCGTTAGGCATACGGCTCACATTTGGCAGCAGTTCGTTGAGCGCGTTTTGCGGCGTGCGCCATTCCATAGGGAGCTCTCCCTTTGGATCCTGGCCCCAATACTCACGATGGAGGCGAATATGTCTTTCCGGGAGTGGCGCCTGGGCGGTTGCGAGACTCTTGCGGATCTTTATCCGGATGACTCGTTTGTGTCCTTTGAGAGGGCTGCGGACTCCTTTGGACTGCGTGAGGGCCAATACCTGCATTATGGATGTCTCCGGGATGTAGCCAGGACGACGTGGCCCCAATTCCCAGAGGCGCCCGAGCTCACTAATACCCTGGACATCATCTTGTCCTGTGGCAGAGGTAGGAGACTAATTTCCCTTCTTTACTCAGCGATGCGCAGGGACTCGACTCCCCCATTGATGCCTGCTTGGAGGGCTTGGGAGACGAACCTGGGGATTGAATTGGATCCAGCCCAGAGGAAGCGAATAGGGCTGTTGACTCGTAAAGTGTCTTGTAATGCGCGTTTCAAATTGATACATTTTAATTTTCTCCATCGCACATATATGACGCCTGCCTCCCTCCACCGTATCTCCTCGGACAGAAGCCATAACTGCCCGAGGTGTAGTGCAGAACGGGCGGGATTCCTTCACCTGGCCTGGGAATGCCCCTTGGTACATGACTTTTGGGTGGAGGTGGTAGCACACATTACCCGGATTACACACCTTGCGCTCCAATTGGAACCGCTTCACTGTCTACTAGCGCTAGTGCCCAAACCCAGGAAGAGGGGCTTGTCCTACAAATTACTACAACTCCTGTTGGTTCTGGCGAGGAGGCGGGTGGCCATTACTTGGATGGGACGGAGGGCGCCTGAAATCTCTAGTTGGTTACGGGACGCCAGGGAATGGGCCTTGGCGGAGGAGACACATATGCAGAGCACACGCAGGGATGGGAAACTCCAGGATGATTTACTCGCTTGGAGGACCATGTGTATCGGGGGGATGGAGGAGGATGACTCTGACGCTACCAGCGCGGAGCTGTTTTCCTCCGCTTCCTCGGAGTCTGATGATGGAGGGGAGGGATCCGGGGCGGAGTGTCATGAGGTAGTGTAGCAGTCCCCTGAGCCATGCCGATATTCCTTGTTGCGTACACTTGTCTATCATTGTGACTACCATCGACCACATTATACTATGAGGACCGCTCTGTAGTGGGCCCTTGCCTACATCTCCTTATGTGATTGCATCAGTGCTACAAATGCCATTCATGGGGTTCTTCGTTACTGTTATGTTGTTGTTTAGGTTGGTACTGCATCATAAATGAAAATTGGCGAAGATATTGATATTGATTAAGGGATTCTGGGAGCACAAGAGCAAATTCCTTTAATTGTTTCACAGGTTTAATGAGATGCCGCCCTGCCTCCGGGATGTGGGCCGCACCTGGCTGTGTACCTCCTTTTTGGACCTGGCCTACCTGGTCCGTATGTGTCAACTGTTTGTTAACTGTATAATTTGTGCCTCTTTGTTATCCTCGCCAACAAAAAAAAAAATTAAAAAAAAAAAAAAATGATACAAAATATTACCAAAAAATGAAGGACAACCCAACACCAACATACAAACTGAGTCTGTATAAAAAATTACAAAAGTGGTGGGAAGAAAAACTAATCAATCATGATGAAAAGAAATATCTAACAACAGAATATACACCAACTGCAACGATCTATTTTCTCCCTAAAATCTATAAACACCCCACAAAACCACCAGGGAGACCAATTATCTCCGCAAAGGGATCCTTACTAGAGCCAGTGGCCAACTTTGTGGATGGCTATTCGTTATCTTATGTAAAGGCACTAACATCCTATTTACGAGACACCAGTGACTTACTAAGAATAGTGCAAGAAATGCATTGGGAGCCAAGCTGTAAATTGATCACGATGGACGTGATCTCTCTTTATACAAACATACAAAATTCAATTGGAATGGCAGCCTGCAAATATTTTCTAAAAGACCGAAATATCCAATATGCAAACCACAACAGCATGGTGATGGAAATGATAGAGTTGTGCTTGACTCAAATTGTTTTTATGTTCGGAAATGAAATTTACCGCCAAAAAGATGAAACCGCAATGGGCTTTTCTTTTAGTTCAAGCTACGCGTGTTTGACAATGGGGTGGTGGGAGCAGAAGTTAGCGTGGAACTCAAATAATGATCATCATGTGGAAAAGATAATATCGTGGCTACGATACATAGATGATCTGCTGATCATCTGGGACTGCTCTGCAGAAGAATTCAAAACATACTTTGATATCCTAAATGACACAAATACAAATCTGCATTTCACATATGTCATCAGCGAGAAGCGGGTGGTTTTCCTAGATACCGAAATCTACATTGTTGAAAATAAAGTACATACAACTCTGCACCGCAAAGAAACAGAAAGCAATGCAACTCTGCATGCAGAGAGTTTCCACCAAGCCCCACTTATTAAGAACATACCATATGGAGAACTATTGCAAATACGCCGAATCTGTTCAGAAGATCATGAATGGAAGAAGCACAGTCAACAATTGCTGTCAAGATTCCAAAAAAGAAAATACAATAAAAAGGTGCTAACAAAATGCTTAGAAAACCCCAAAAAACAAACAAGAGCGGAAATAATAAAAGCTAAAACACCTGAACAAAACAATGAGGAAAATGAGATCAGACTAATCACGACTTTCTCAACAGAATCAAAACAAATCACAAGTATCATCCTAAAAAACTGGAAAATTTTGTGTCTAGATCCAACAATGTCCAAAATTGTTGGCAAGCAACCGAAAATAACATACCGAAGGGCGAAATATCTCAAAGATGACTTGGTCCACAGTCATTACAATGCACCGGATAAAAAACAGAAAACATGGCTTGACATCAAAGGTTTCTACAAATATGCAACCTGCAAAGTATGTCAAATAGCATAAAACACAAAAGAAATCAGGATGGCAAATCACAAAATGTTGAGCATTAACTAACTCATAAACTGCAAGAGCCAATATGTGATTTACATTATCAAGTGCCCCTGCCAACTGAAATATGTGGGGAGCCCTGCGTGCGAACTAAAAAAACTTATTCTCAAACATGTACGCGCTACAGCTAATAAGGATCGATGTTACGCAGTGGCTGAACATATGGAGAAAGTGCACAAAAGTGATTGGAAAAAACTTAAATTCTATGCAGTTGAAACTGCCCCACGCCATGTGAGAGGTGGCAATAGGGAAAACACTTTAAGACAGAAAGAATCAAGACATAATCTGTCATTCAGGACCCTGGCCCCTTATGGGCTGAATAAGGATGAAAAAATGCATTCACACCTGTAAACATTCCACGACAATAAGGGAATACATGAATGGTTTTGTTAAAACAATACTCGAGTGGCGTAATTGGACTCCGAGATTTAAGGAAGTACTATTGGGCTTCACAGCTAGCTGCTGTGAATCATATCGTCTACGGACCCCCGGGAGATCCGGGTTATGCCATGGACTGTGGGCTGGCTCCGGGTGGAATGATAGATAGAGCACTATATGCCAAACCAGGGAAGTTTGCACTGGGAGTACCACAGGGGTCGGTGTTGAGCCCCACTCTTTTTAATGTTTATCTTTCTCCCTTGGCTGAATTGGTTGAGTCGCATGGAGCACGTATTGTGTCGTATGCCGACGATACGCAGCTCCTTTTTACCTGCGACAAGAATACTGAGTTTGTCGGCATCTCTATCAGGAGGTGCCTTGAGGACGTTTTTTCCTGGTTTCAAGAGAACCAGTTAAAATGAAACTCAGACAAGTCAGAGATTATTTTCTTTGGCTGTCCTCCTGAAGCCCACTGGAAATCTTGGTGGCCGGCCAATATGCATCCTCCTGCATCACCCATGTCAGTGGCAAAGAACTTAGGTATAAAGATTGACACTGGTTTAACCTTTAAGCCCCAGATTCTTAGCCTAGTTGGCCAATGTTTTGCCATGTTGTGTACTCTTAGGAAATTTCTTCTTTTCCTATCTCATAGTCATAGAAGAATTACAGTCCAGGCAATGATTGGTTCCAGGCTCGATTACTCTAACATACTATATCTGGGCCTTCCGGAGTACCTTCTTGCACGCCTCCAGACAGCTCGGAATTCAGCAGCGAGGGTCATTTTTGGCCTTAGCCGCAGGGCTCACACCTCAGCTCTCCTCGATTCGCTCCACTGGCTGCCGGTACAGAAGCGTATTCATTTTAAAACTCTGACCATGGCCTTCAAATCATTGCAGGGTATTGGTGTAGTATACTTAAGGAAAAGAGTTCAATTCTATCTTCCTTCTAGATCTCTCCGCTCGGCCTCACAAGCTCTGGCCATTATTCCAACCATCAAACGTGCTCGCATTGGTGGACGTTCCTATAGAATGCTGGCCCCTCAACTCTGGAACAAACTTCCCTTGTCTCTTAGGAAGCTTGACAGTCTGCTATCCTTCCGGAAAGAACTTAAGACTTGGCTCTTTGGCCTATAGTCGTCTTTGTTCCTGGCCTGTTCTCTACAGATCTGTATAGCACCGGGACACTCTGCCCGAGTAGCTGTGCGCTCTACAAGACACCCACTTAACATAACATAATATTAACATAACATAACATTTACCTTTTTCACCTAATCCATTCCTTCTATTCTTCTCTTACTCCCACTCACACTTTTCCTTTTAACATTTTCTCCTTCTCTATTCCACTCCTGTCCTCCCCACACTCTGCCTCACTTACTCCTATTCTGTCTCTTAGCCACTCTCCCCACACTTTCTCTCCTCCCATTCTCTTCCTCTTTGCATCTATTTTACACCCACCCTCTCTCATACAACGCCACACCAAACCACTCTATGCCGCTCCACTCTATGCAACACCATTATACGCAGCGCAACTCCATATATGCAGCGTCACGCCATGCAACACAACACTGCTTTGCTCCACTCCACGCCACTCAGCTTTCCTCCACACCACTGTGATTTACTCCAATCCACGCTACTTTACCCCACTCAACGCCACTCTGCATTACTCCACTAAACACTCTGCTTTACTCCACTCAACACTCTGCTTTACTCCACTCAACACTCTGCTTTGTTCCACTCAACACTCTGCTTTACTCCAATCCACTCAACTCCACTCTGCTTACTCCAATTGTATCAACTCCACTCTTCTTACTCCAATCAACTCAACTACACTCAGCCCAACTCCACTCCACTCCACTTTACTCTACTCCGCTTTACTCCACTCCACTTTACTCCACGCTGCTCTGCATTACTCTACACCGCTCCGCTTTACTCCAAGCCGCACTGCTTTACTCCACACCGCTCCGATTTACTCCACAACGCTCTGCTTTACTCCACACCGCTCTGCTTTACTCCATGCTGCTCTGCTTTACTACACTCAGCTTTACTCCACACCACTCTAATTTACTCTTCTACAATGGACAGCACTCTTCTTTACTCCACTCCACTCTCCTTTACTCCACTCCACTCTGCAACGCACTCTGCTTTACACAACTCCACTCAACGCCACTCTACTTTATTCCACTGCACTCTGCTTCACTCCACACCACTCTCCTTTACTGCACTCCACTCTGCTTTACTCTACTCTCCTTTACTCCTCTCTGCTTTACTCCACTCTGCTCAATTCCCCTCTGTTTTACTCCACTCTTCTCAACACTACTCTGCTTTACTCCACTTCAATCAACGCAAATCTGCTTTACTGCACTCCACTCTACTTTACTCCACTTTGCTTTACTCTACTCCATGCCACTCTAATTTAATTAACTCCTATCAATGGCACTCTGCTTTGCTTCAATCAACCCTACTTTACTCCACTCTCTTTTACTCTACTCCACTGTATTTCACTCCACTTAGTTTTACTCACTCCACTTTATTTCACTCCATGTCTCTTTACTCCACTCCACTCTGCTTTACTCCACTCCGCTTTACTCCACGCACTCTGCTTTACTGATTCAGGAGTAGTGTGCTACTCACAGAAAAAAAGCTTCAACACCATCATGGGTAGCAAGCGCTATATAAATGCAAACCTGTTTCCTCTTCTATCCCTTCATTATCCTTTCTCAATCCAAATGAGTGACTAACATATCCACCACTCGAATTACGTTCATATTTCACTACACTAATTCACCACTAATCGTTTACAGGGTCTGTAGTAGTGTACTACTCACCGAAAAAGCGCGTTGACGCCTCGTCAGGGGGAGTATGCTCTATATAAATGCAATTACAATACAATACTTTACTCCATGCTACTCTTATTTACTCCACTCCACTCCGTTCAATGCCACTCTGCTGTGCTCCACGCCACTGTGCTTGGCTCCACGCCACTGGTCTTTACGCCACTCTACTAAACTCCACTTGGCTTTACTCTGCTTTCCTCCACACCGCTCTCCTTTACTCCATGCCACTCTGCTTTAATCCACACCACTCTGCTTTACTCCACTACACTGAACACCACTCTGCGTTACAAAAATCTGCTTTACTCCACTCCACTCTAATCTACTAATGTTCAACACCACTCTGCTTTACGCCACTCTGCTTTACCCCACTCTGCTTTGGTCAATGCCACACTGCTTTACTTCACTCCGAAACACTCTACTTTACTCCACCATATGGCTTTACTCCACATCACTCAGCTTTACTCCGCGCCACTCAATGCTACTCTGCTTACTCCATTCCACTCTGCTTTACTCCACTCCACTCTGCTTTACTCCACTCCACTTTGATTTACTCCACTCCATTCACCCAAATATCACTCAGCTCTACTCCAAGCCACTTCGCTTTACTCCACTCTGCTTTACTCCACGCCACTTCGCTCCCCACTCTACTTTACTCCACGCCACTCCGCGCCACTCAATGCTACTCTGCTTACTTCACACCACTCTGCTTTACTCCACTCCACTTTACTCCACTATACTTAACTCCACTCAAGGCCTCTCTGCTTTACTCCAAGGTTTTTTTTAATGTATTTTTTAGTACGTATTTGGCATAAATGTGTGTACAGTTATTTATGTAAACAATATTAGCCTTCAAACTGGTGCTTAATTTAAGCCAGTGTTTTCTGGTGCACACACACTCTTATAATTAAAAAAAAATCACCCCAAGGTATTGAAGTGATTTTAAATAACACCACTTAATTACATAATAAATTTACGTACATACAAAGTAATAACATTTTAGGTCCACTTAATTCCCATCCATAGAATTGTCATCTTTCTACCTCACACCACATCCGCTCCACAATGACCTTTCATTCACACATTCTGTTCCTTCTTTACAGCACATTCATTTACCTATCTCACATGATACCTTCCTTCTTTTCTGCTCTTACCATTGCACACTTTTTTCCTTTTAACATTTTCTCCTTCTCTCTTCCACTTCTTTCTTAATTTCTCGCCACTCTGGCCCTAGCGTACTCCTAATTTCGTCTGCCTCTTAGACACTCTCTCCACACTTTCTCTCCTTCTCTCATTCTCCTCCTCTTCCCTTCTCATCTGTTTTACCCCCTCCCTCTCTTACACTCCTCTCCTTAAGACACATTTCACAGTGAAATTAACAGTATTTAAATTAGTCCTTAATTGTAACCTGGGGTTTCCAGTGCACATTGGGGCACTTCATACCCAAAAGTATTGAAAGTAATTTTAAATAACACCACTTAATTGTCATGATTCTGCCATGTCAGTTTCCTGGTGCACCTTGTCTGGCACCTGTTTACTGTTTTCTATTGTTTTTTATCAGTGCTTGTTGTGACTTTGCCATTTGTCTGGGCCAATGCTTGTTGCAGACTATGATGTTGTCAAGGCCTATTGTCCCTTCTCAGCTCCAGTAGGTTACCTGTGAGCTGGAATCTGGAAGCTTCTTCCTGAGCCCTTTTAATAGGGTGAAATCCAATTGGAACATGGACGTTCGCACTCCTTTTGCACTTGGTAATCAAGTTTGTGGGTGCCTATTGGTGAACTCTCCTGAGTGTGAGGGTAAAAAAAGCTCTGTCTCCCGTAAGAGTAGCATCCCCAATGGGCACACCTTGAATTTCAAAAGTTTCCGTGTAGATTGTTCATAAAGCTGTATTTTATTTTGTTTCAACTTGATACTATTGTTTCCATAGTATACCTAGCTTGAACAGTTATTCAATAATTTCTTCCCAATGCATTTCGGGCTTGACCCTTCATCAGGGGACTTAATATCTGAAAACATAAAATAAAATAAAACATTCACAATGGTACTGGATAAACTGTTGAGTAACAATGCATATTAATAAGAAATAACCGTGGTAAAAGAAATACAGGGGTTAAGGTAGGTGTATGAACTGTAAACTCAGGCAAAAGCCTTGGTGAATGACTCACGAGATGGTTAAACGAATGCGCATCGTTGAAAAGTGCTCATATGTGGCATGCCGTTGAAGAAGTTAGTCATAAACGTGTAGTGAAAATAAGTCAGTAAAACGTTAGACGAAGTGAATAACATACGCGAAAAAAAAATGCTTGTGCGCAATGCCGTGTGTGCTATCTTTTGGGAGATACTGTGAATGCATGCTGTATTGGGTAAACATTATTACAAAATTCCCGATTGTGCCGGAATGATTGTCACATTCAAACGTTCGTGAATTGTTGGAAATATCAACAGTGTTGTGACTTATACGGTGGTAACTTTTAAGTGAACGGTACTGTCACGGCGGGAGCTCGTGAAAATACCTGAAATCTGAAACGGAGAACGTTCTTGGTTACTAACAACCGGTAATGTAATAGCGGTGATATTGTGCATTCATGAAAAGTGGATGGTGAACTTACGGTTACATAATTCGGAACCGCCACATTGGAGGTGTGGTTAAAAGCATGTGAAGGATCGTAGTCATTACTATAGCTCTTTCTCATGTGAAAGAAACTGCTGATACTTCTGCAATATTTGAGAGCACTCACCGTAGTGGTGTGATGTTCACTCGTGCGTTCGGGTTTGCGTAGGTGAAAAAATTGAAATGTGATGAGTGGTGTTATTATTAAACCCGGAAGTGCAAGTCATGTGATCATGACAGACGAGGTAAAAAGACTACGAATCGTGCATGTTCGCTCGAGAATACTAATATAATGTACCAAAAATAAAAATTGCTCGCATTTATGAAGAACAGTAATCAATGATGCAAAGCGAAGACCATGACAGAAAATGTGATATTCGTAAAATGTCACTGTTGGAAAAGTTGCGGTTGCTCTCAATAAAGTTAGCATATGAGTGCTTATTAAACCGGTATGTGAGAAAATAAAATAATGCTTCAACAGTGTAAAAATGAAAAAAGTTGTCATCAATTATTTCAATATTAGTGTGCATGACACTGGTAGTGTGTGTTCCTATGGAACGACACTGGTGGCGTGTGTTATTATGAAACAATGCTTAAGAGAGCATTTGTTATAATCACAAGGAGTTATATCGGTTATTGGTAATTTGTACTAACCATATATGTCCAACATGGTACAGTATGTTCTAATCTAAAATAGCAATGGATTCTGCGTTCATAAACTGTACTAAACACATGGTAGATGCAAATTTGACAATACATGCTTAAATGCATTATTTATAAAAAGCAACTTAGTTCCAAATGTTCATTAAGTCCTTTGGGGTGCAAGGTATTAAGGTGATTTATCCAAAATGTCTCTCTTCTCAGTAGATGTTGCCAGTTATCCCTTCCCGGGAGAATGGGAACAGTTTCCAATATCAAAGAACCAAAGCTAACTCAGATTGTGATTATGCAAGTTGAAATGTGTTGCCACTGTAGATTTGGTGTTTTTTAAACGTATGTTGCTTTTGTGTTCTATGACACGTGTTTTGATTTTGCGCTGAGTTTTTCCAACATATGCTTGCCCACATGGTCATTTAAACATATATATAAGATTGCTGCTGTCACATGTGCCTGTGACCTTCAATTTGATGGGAGTTTTCTTCGTCGGGTGCAGTATCTGATTTCCCTTAATTATTGCATTACAATTACCTCAGTTGTGGCACGGGAGAGTCCCGCAGTACCTGATTGTTGTACTTTCTTCTTTCTCTTGTAACAATCCCTTGTAATTGCGTGTGCTTAAATATGCAAATCTTTGTTGGTGAATAAAAATCCCTTTGAAATCATCTTCTAATGTTAGTAATGGCCAGTGTCTCAGTATTGATTTATTCACTCTGTAGCTTCTTGTAGAGAATTTAGAGACAAATACAGGTCGTTGTTCGTCACTTTTTTGTTTATGCATAAGTAACTCTCTTCGGTCCAAATTCTGAACTCGTTTTGTTGCTTCTCTTAAGATTTTATCAGGGTATCCTCTTTGCTTGAATGTTTTGATTGTTGTAATCATGTGTTCTGAGTAAAATTCTTCTGTGGACGCTATTCTTCAGATGCGTAGCAGTTGAGAAAACGGTAAATGTTTTTTCAATGAAGGCTGATGAAAGCTAAGCTGATGTAGTGTAGAAGATTGTTGGCCCCAATCATCCATGGAACGCTTCCTTTTGGCCAACATCTCTGGGGACGGCACCAACTCCTGTGAGCTCTGTCAAAAGCCTGGGGGTGACCATCTCCCAAGATCTCTCTATGAGACCTCACATCAATGCGGTAACTTCTGCCTGCTTCTTCCATCTCAGGCGTATTCGCAAGATTAATAGGTTTCTGAACAAAGAAGCCCTAACTCAAGTAGTCATTGCCCTCATCACCTCCAGGCTTGACTACGCCAACATCTTGTACGCAGGAATTCCCGCATGTCACCTTCATCGACTTCAGTTGGTGCAGAACCAAGCTGCCCGCTTGATCTTCTGCCAGCCCAGATACCAACACGTTACCCCCCTACTCCGCAGTTTACATTGGCTCCCTGTCTCAAAACGGTGTATTTTTAAACTGGCATGTACCACCTTTAAGGCCCTAGATGACGCAGCCCCTAAGTTCATTTCATCTGCCCTGTCCCGTCATATTCCTGCCAGAGCTTTGCGCTCTGCTTCTTTGAACCTCCTCGAGGTCCCCAGATTTAAAAGAAAAAGGCACGGAGGCCTGAGCTTCTCTGTTTTGGCTCCCTCTACTTGGAACTCCTTACCCCTAACTCTCCGTCTTTGTACTAAGTACGATAGCTTCCGTACTCTTCTAAAAACTCTGCTCTTTCAAGCTGCATACGATTAATCCCCCCCCCTGGATCTCCGCTATCTTTATCAAGAGCGCCAAGAAACCGACGGTGATAGTGCGCTGTATAAATATTTTTAATAGAATAGAATAGAATAGAATTGTTTCTGTCTGCTGTTTTAGTATGTACTTTGGTTGTTATTGTTCCGTCATGATTTATAAGTAATACGTCCAGAAAAGTTATTTCATGCTTTTAAATAGTGGATGTAAAGCTGATTCTCTCATTCACTTGGTTCAACTTGTTGATCGCCGTTGTTAGTACTGTTTCTATTCCTCTCCAAAGGATGAAAATATCGTCGATATACCTTTTATACATAATAAGATTTTGAGTCCAATCCGGAGGGTTCAGCAGATGGTCTAGTTCAAATCGGTGCATAAAGATGTTAGCATAGGCCAGTGCAGCACAGTTTCCCATCGAAGATCCAGAGGATTGAACAAAGAATTGCTCTTGCCTTTTGAAATAACTATAAAATAACGTGAAGTGAAGCAGCTCCATCAAGAAAACCTTTAAATCTTCATCTTTATTGGTGAGTACTAAGACGGATTCTACTGCTGATAACCCCAAATTGTGAGGAATGGAAGTGTAGAGTGACTTCACCTCGATAGTGCATAAAATCATGTCTTTTGTGAAATGTGGTTTAAACGGATGTACTTTGCTACAACGCATGCTTTTAGCACGCATGCTGTAACAACGCGGTTTTTATAACGCATTCTTTTACAACGCATAACAGAAAGGGGTGTTGGATAGTGAATATTTTAATTTACTATTCCAACACCAGTCCCCGTTGACACTAGGGAAGGTGTTGGAAAGTAAATTAAAAGTATTCCCTATCCTTGAGCACCCCCCAGAGTCATGCGTTGTAATAGAATGCGATTTAAAAACCGCGTTGTAATAGCACTGCGTGCTAAAAGTTGCGTCGTAAACGACGTTCCCCGGTTTAAACTCTTCCCAAATGTTTAAGAAATCGGTTGTATCTTTGATGTAAGTGGACATTTTGTAGACAATTGGCTGGAGATATTTGTCAATATATTTCCCTACTGGTTCGTGAATTGAGTTGATGATGTAAACTATTGGTCGAAATGGAGGTGTGGTTGCATTTTTGTGGATCTTAGGTTTTATATAGAAGTATGGTACAGCGGGATTGGTTTTGATGAGCTATACTTTCTCTTTCCTTCCAATGGTACCATGATCTATGACTTTGTCTATGATACGGGTTAAAATCTTCAGGAATTCTTTTGTGCATCTGTATCAATTTGCATGTATGTATCAGTGTCGTTGACGTGTTCATTGACGTTATTGAGATAGAAATCAGTGTCCATAATTACCAGGGCTCCGCCCTTGTCTGCTTGTCAAAAGGTTATTTCTTTGCTAGAAGCCAATAGTTTCAAAGCCTGTCTTTCTTTTTGCATGGTGTTCGTGACTTTAGACCTTGTTTGTTTGAATATTTATTCCACATCCTTTAGTAGAACTTTTTCAAATGCATCTAGCACTTTGTGGCTGACTGGAAGTATAAATCTACTCCTATTTCGTAATCCCAATAAGGTGTCTTGCTTTGACTCATCTAGTTTTTCACAACATTCATGAAGAAATGTCTTAGTCGTAGTGATCGCAAAAATGTATATACACAAACTTGTGTTTCCAAGATGTTCGAGTGGTTGGTCGGAACATATGAGGTACCTTTCTGTAATATTTGAATTTGAAACTCAGTTAACTGTTGTTTGGAGATGTTCATCACTAGGGTTTATAGGTTCACGTGTTTTTGGCCACTATGGGCCAGATGTAGGTGGCTAAATACCGGTCGGTAACGCAGAAATTTTGTAAATATCAGCGTTACGACCGGTATTTAGCCATGTGCGATGTAGGTATTACCGAATGCAATTGGTAATAAGGATTCGGTAAAAATAAGGGAAACCAGTTACCAATTAGTTATTTACCGATCAGCAAACACTGAAACACCAAAATACCGAATCGGTAAATAAGAAATCGGTAACAAATCGCAAATGCGATGTACCTAAAATCGGTAATACCGAATTTGCTAAAAATCGGTATTTAAGAATCAGTAATTACCACTGACTCAAAGCAAGTGGTAATCAGGTGCACTGTATAAAAACAGCCCCAAAATGCAACAGTGTGAACACAATGGCGGCCATCTACGTTATAGGAAGGCGGCTACGTTTGCGAGCAGCAGGACTGAGGGTCTGGAGACGGGAAGAGCGTGTGTACAGACTGCTTGTCACACTGTTCCAAATGACTGAGGCAGAAATACATGAGAGGTACAGGCTACACCCACAGACCATCCTAGACCTGATATGGGACCTGCACCCATACCTGGCGCATCAGACACCACAGGCAAACGCCATACCAACACATGTGCAGGTGCTCTGTAGCCTGCACCTACTTGCATCAGGAAGTTACCAGGGGTTGATAGCTGTGGCAGGTGGTGTGTCACAGAGTTGCTTTTCCTGTTTCTTCAACTCCTTCTTCGATGCCATGATGCAGAGAATGCATCACTACATACGCTTCCCCAGCACACAGGCAGAACTGCAGAAGACAAAGCTGGGATTTCTACAAAAAGGCGCAGTTCCCACATGTAATAGGGTGCATTGATGGGATACACATACCAATCTGCCAACCTGCTGCTACAGAATACATATACAGCAACCGCAAATCCACGCATTCCATCAAAGTGCAGGTGATATGTGATGCAGACTACATCAATACTGACATTGTGGCCACATTTCCAGGGAGTACCTGTGGCTCCTACATATTCCAGAACAGTGGGATCTACAAACGTCTGGCTGGTGGTGCATTCGGAGAAGGATACTTGCTAGCTAAATCAATGTTACACACCATGATGTATACCTTGAATGAATGAATTGGTGACTCTAATTAATGGTACTTTCTTTCCCATTTAGGTGACAGGGCACATGCCGTGCGGTCATTTATCCTAATACCGTACCTCAACCCTTCCACCCCAAGTGAGAGGAGATATAAAATGTTGCACATAAAAGCACGTGCAACGTTGTGGAGCGCACCTTTGGACTACTAAAAAGCAGGTTTTGTTGCCTCCACAAAAGTGGAGGTGCACGTCAGTACCGCCCCATCATCTGCTGCAAAATGATAGCAACATGTGCAATGCTGCATAACCTTGCCACAAAGAAAGGAACAGCAGTGGAACTAGCTGACTCTGAGGACGAGGGTGAGGACTGTCCACAGCCAGAGCACAGCGCAGCAGGTGTGGCAGCAGCACCGGATGGGAGACAAAGACGGGCTGAGATAACACACAACTATTTCTGAGTAAGTAAGGAGACATAGCCAGTTACTGTATGTGAGTGATGGTGTTTAATGATCATAGCACACCACCACAACTTGAAGCGCGTCACATGTAATGCCTAAATGAAATGCAGTGTCCCAACAAAAAATGGGTTACATCACCTAATTGTGTAAAACCATGTTATGGATGGCTCTACTTCCTGCGCACCATGCGCTGCACTGCTGCGTTCCTTCTCACCACTGTCCTCACTGCCAGTCTGTCCAGTGGCAGCGCTGTGGCGTTCGCTGCGCCTCTTGGACTCTGTGGGAGGGGGCGTGATGCTACTGCGGCTAGTAGCCTCTTCACATTCACCCTATCACCTGTAGTGGCCACCTTGTCAGTTTGTAGCACTTCAAGTGCACTGGTCACTGTGACCAGCCCCCTTGCCGCATTACGGCTGCAGTGTACCATCTCTTCCTGCATTGCCACAGAGCGCCTACACAGCAGAGAGGTGGCAGTGGAGAGGCGGTTCACCGCCTTGGTGTAATTATCAAGTTTCAGCCTCTCCCTGCGCCTTGACAGACGATCCTCATCTAACTTGCTGCACAGCAGCCTCATAGCCTCGGACACATCCCGCATGCCCTCAGCCATGGTAGTGTTGATGGATCTGATGCCCTTCTCAATACGGTGCATGTGGGCATTCATGTGTGCCATCTCCCGCTGCACTGATCTAATTGCTCTACCTTGCAGGCGCTGGACCTTCAACATGTTCCCTTCAAGCCCAGCAAACACACTTTCATCTTCGCCCTGAGAATGACGACTGGATGCTCTTACCCTGCGGCATCTGGAACTTGTGTGGGCGCCCTCTGTGGGGGACTGGGACCCTGCCCGGTTGGCATCCTCAGCTACCTGGGACTGTTGTCCCCCTGTGCTGTCCTCTTCGGACACCCCCCTCTGCTGGAAGGAGGCCACTGGATGACACCTGCCTCTCGGTGCTGGTGGCGTGGATGGTGGAGGTGGTAATGGTGGTGGTGGTGATCGTGGTGGTGGTGGTGGTGGGGTGGTGTGCCCAGCAGGCCACTGGACCTCCTCCTCCTGTCTCCTCTCTGTCATGGGTGCCTGTGCTTTGCTCCTCTCAGTTGCCCTGCGAGATGGTTCGCCTGTGAAGACAGAATGTACATATGCTCATTTATCTGGCAGCATTTCCATCGTAATAAATTTTATGCCTGCCAATCACACTGACTGTCCTCTGCTTGCGATTTGCTAATTGGTGTCACATGCCTTTGGGTTCAGTGAACTGACTGTTCTGACATGTGTTAGTCCTGACTACATCTCCCATAATGCACTACATGTTTTAAGGAAAACATGCACTGGAGTGGGAGTCCCTATGCCTCTTTGGGGATTGGGGTAGGGATTGGGGGCACAGCATGCTGTGAATGCATTTTACCTTGTTTGTTGGCAGCTCTGGATGAGCTGTTTGCATCGCCAATCCCACTCACACTCTCCGGCTGGAGGGTGGACTCAACCAGGAGTTCAAGAGCAGTTGGTGCAGATGCTGTGTTCCTCCCTTCACCTGTACGGGCGGCCTGCTTCTGACTTTCTGCCATCCTCGCCTTGGCTGTCTTCCTTAGGTCGTGCCATCTTTTTTTCAGGTCCTCAATGGAATGCTGGGTGACTCCGATAGCATTTATTTTTTCCTGATGGCAAGCCAGATCTACCTTTTCTGTGACTCTGGCACGTGCAGGGACTGTTTTCCTAATAATTTATCGTGGTCCTTGGTCACATCCTCAATGAGGACCTCCAGCTCCCTCTCACTAAATTTGTGTTTCCTTTTTCTTCAAGCAGCCTCCTTCACCCTCTCCTGGTTAGCCATTCTGCTGAGTATTGGTTGCAAAAATCAGTTGGTTTGCTCCTGGCTTCTCTGCTCTGCACCTTGCCTCACAGTCAGCTCCAGGTACAGTGCAGCTGCATGGGTGTGGCCACTTCCTGTTTGGGACGTAATGAGGATGCACAGGATTTGATGATTCCACAATTACCGATTTTCTAATTACCGAATCGGTATTTACCGATTCGGTATTGATGATTCGGTGATAACGAATCGGTAATGGGGATTCGGTATTTTTTTTGCCGATTCAGTCAGGATCTGCATTGCGGTGCCTGCCTAGGAATTAGATAAATACTACAATTCCCAAGAACCTCCACGACAGGAAGTACTTAATGGGCTTGCGCGAGCTATCGGTGGTAGTAATTCTGTTTCCAGCGTTCTGATTCAGATTATGGCTACGCTGCTCCAGAGGCTGATGTAAGCGGTGCTGGGGATTCAGGCATCTGAGAGTGGTCTTGCCCTGCTTGGGTAAGATTAGACGGGGATGGAGGAGATCTCTCCCGCGCTGTACCCGCCTTTCCTTCGGAGTGTGGAGTCCGTCTCGGCTCGCACTGCCGATTCCTTTTTGCTTATGTTTTGGGAAAGTCGGAGCGGAACACAGAGGTGGTCAAAACCTCGTGTTACTGTTTCCCTTTTGGTTTCGTGGTGGTGATATTATCGGAGCGGAATAAGGAGGTGGTCGAAACCTCCTGTTGCTGTTTCCGGCATCGGAGGTTATTTACAAAGGGTGCCGGACAGTGGAATGTGTCTAAGGTACTCTTTATCGTGGCAATTGATTACCGGAGCGGGAGTGGTGGTCGCAACCACACGCTCAAAACTCACTGTCCGTCGCGCTGAGCGGGCTTGGAGGAGAAATTATTGCCCCACTCTCAGACTTGAGTATACTAACACTCTTACCCAGTACAAAAAGGACATCTTGGAGGCCAAAACCGCCTACTTCTCCTCCAAAATCCTTGCTGCAGAAAACCAGCCCAAGGAGATTTTCACGATTGTCCACAACCTGGCATTCTCGGACAGAACAACTCTGAAGCCGGCCCCCTCCGAAGAACTCTGCCATTCCCTTAATAACTACTTCATCCAAAACATTTCCACTATTAAAGCTAATATCCCGCTCCCTTCTGCCTCCTTTATCGACCCCCAATATCCCCCTCCCAAGGGACAACTCACTGCCCTCCCCCCCATTTCTAAGGATGCCTTGTCTTCCTTAGTTCCTTTGGTCAAATCTGGCTCTCCACTTGACCCTTGTCCCGCTCATATCCTTCGCCATATTTTTATCACCTGCCCGGACCCTCCCCTCCTCCTCCTCAACAGTTCTCTGGCTCAAGGGGTGGTTCCCTCCCCCTTGAAGTCTGCGGTCATTGTGCCAATTCTAAAAAAACCAGGGGCAGACCCTTCTGTCCCTGCCAACTTCCGCCCCATTTCCCTGTTGCCTTTTCTGGCAAAGGTGCTCGAGCGCCATGTCACCTGCGCCCTGAGCTCCTTTGTTGAGACCTATGGAGCCCTTGCTCCCCGCCAGGCTGGCTTCCGCCCCGCACATTCCACGGAGTCCGTTGTCATCTCGGTCTTGGACAACCTCAGGGAGGGTATGGATACCAACCAACGCCAGGCCCTAGTGCTCCTAGATCTCTCGGCCGCATTTGACACGGTAGATCATACCATCTTGCTTTCCCGTGTCAGGGCGGCCGGGATCGGGGGCACTGCTTTGGTCTGGCTATCCTCCTTCCTGAGTGACCGCACCCAGGCCGTCCGCCTGGGTGACTTCACAGCGGACGCCCGGAAAGTCCAGTGCGGGGTCCCCCAAGGTTCCTCCCTCTCCCCCCTCTTGTTCAACCTCTATGTTGCCCCTCTTATCTTTTCTCTTCAACAAATGGAGGTCGCCGTATTTAATTATGCGGATGACCTCCAGCTGGTCTTTAACCTCTCCTCTTCGCCCTCCTCTGTCCTTAATTTTCAATCTGTCATGCTCCACATCCGGGACTGGATGAACCACAATCACCTTAAACTCAACCCCGATAAGACTGAGCTGGTGTTGACGGGTGGTTCATCCAGTCCCTGGTCCTCTCTCTTCTGGCCTCCTTCTCTTGGTCCCTCTCCTAAACCCTCTACCTCTGTCAAAACCCTCGGCATAAAACTCAACTCTCAACTCACCCTTCACTCCCAGGTTAGCGCTGTGGTTTCTTCTTCTTTCCTTTCACTACGTACTATACGTAGGGTGTCCCGTTTCTTCACTTTCTCAGCTCTCAAACTCATCACCCTGGCCATGGTGGTGTCCCGCCTGGATTATGGCAACGCCCTGTATGCAGGCATCCCTGCATACAGCCTACGGCGTTTGCAGCTGATACAAAACCAGGCGGCCCGCCTGGTCTTCAATCTTCCCAAATTCCACCGCTCCTCCCCCCTCTTGAAATCCCTACACTGGCTCCTGGTGCGAGCCCGGATTCAGTTTAAGCTCGCATCCATCACCTTCTTGGCTCGCCTGGACCTGGCTCCAGCGTTTATCTCTTCAGAGATCACTCCCTACGTACCCACCAGGGAACTTCGCTTGTCCTCTCAATCCCTCCTCACCATCCCACGCTACCGGACAAAGAAGTGGGGTGGCTCGAAATTTTCCACCCTTGCCCCGATCCTCTGGAACTCCCTTCCCCTGGATCTGCGGACCATCACCCTGTACCCGCAATTTCGGAAACAACTCAAGGCCCACCTGTTCACAAAGTCTTTTAACTAAATCCCCACAGTTTCCCCCGCCTTCTTAGCCCTGGATCTTGTTAGTTGTAGCGCCAAGAAACCGCCGGTGTATGAGCGCTTTACAAGTATTTTAAAACTCAAACTCAAACTCAAACTCAAACACACGCTGCCGGCTGTGATATTCTTTAAGGCTGAACACTGTGGAACTTAATAACGGGAGCGGAGGTGTTGGACGCAACCACACGCTACCGGTTTACTTACATTCGCATATTTTCACGAAGAAGAAAGAGGTGGTAGATGCCTCATGCTTCAGTGGAATATAAAAGGATTATTTTAGTTGCTTTCTACCTAAAGGGAAGTGGTGTTTGGCGGAGTGCAATGAGCTGCCTTAGCTCTCAACTTGCCCACGTATTACCATCTATTGTTTTGTTCCTCTGAGATATTGAACCTATCTATGTGTGTGAATACCTGAATCCAAATTACAACAACTTGCTCCTGCAGGCTATGGTAGGCTATAGAGCTCAAATTGATTTCTATGTAATATTAGGAAGCACATATACTCTAGATTTTACATATGTTATTCTTCTTACCTTACAGGAAGTACATACATATATGCACTACTTAGGCTTGACTGCGAACAACGATTTTATCAATCATTCACAGGTATGCAAAACTAGCGAGAATTCATTAGAGTAGGGGTGTGTATATGACATCAGTTATATTGTTTGTTACTGTTTTGTCATTTCAGGTGCTTGTCCCTGCTGACCCTTCCCTTTCCTTTTTACCTCGCCCGATAGCTCGAACACCCTGTATGATATTCAGGGTGTTGGTGACGTCGGGAGGTGGACCCTTATTACGACATCCGGATCCTGCGGAGCAAGACCTGACAGAATTACTAGCCCACGAAAATTGCTCCGCCCGATCTGGTTGTCGGGAATAATGGCCTCTATGGAAGATGTCCTTCAGGCCCTTTTGTTAGTACAGCAGGAGCTAGCAGCTTCTAGAGCTGAAACCACAGCGTTGAAAGAAAGGGTAGACAAGTTAACCAGGAATCCATTCGACGCATCCACCTCCAGGCCTCCTATTCAGGTTACCGTTCCCCCTCCCATTCCTTTGGCCAGTCCTGAACGTTATTCAGGGGATCCCTCTAAAACACAGGTGTTCTTAACTCAAATTCTATTGCATTTCTCCTGCAAACCAGCATCATTTCCGAATAACCATTCAAGGGTGGCTTTCGCCATCTCTTATCTGATTGGTGATGCGGTCAATTGGGCTGTTCCTCTTGTGAGGAATAATGATGCATCGTTATCCGACTGGTCAGCTTTTAGAGAAGAATTTGAAAGGGTTTTTGATAGGAGGGCCACCACTTTCGCTGCAGACAAAGAATTTTTGGAACTGCGGCAGGGTAGGAATGTTCTTGTTACATATTTAACCACATTTAACAGATTGGTGGCAGAGACCTCTTGGCCCGAAGAGAAACGCATGTCGATTTTTTATCAAGGGTTGAGAGAGGGGTTAAAGGACATAATATCCCAGATAGATCCCCAGCCTATCACTTGTACCGATATGATCAGCCTAACTCTCCGATTGGATGGACGATTAGCAGAGAGAGGGGGTGAGAGGAGAAGATGGGACAGGGGCTATCTTAGGAGTGAAAATGTTCCACCTAAAGTTACGTCCCCTCAGGCCGAAGGAAGTGAGCCAATGGAGATAGGCGCTGTTCGAGCTCCTTTATCCAGGGAAGAAAGAGAAACCCGCAGAGTACGGGGACTTTGTATGTACTGCGGTAAAAAAGGGCATTACGTACGAGAATGCCCTGTTAAACCCAAAAATACGGTAGTTTGGTCTAGGAAAAAAGTAGCGGTGTCCTCTATGGGCAGCGATAGTAGGAAGTCTGAAGAGAATAAGGAGGACCTAGAAAAGGTTCCGCTTTGGCAGCTTCCTTCTTTGACAGTCGAGACAGTTCAGGACTCAGTTTCTCACAAAAAGCTACCCATGTGTTTAGAGAGCAACCAGGAAGTATACCAGGTTTTGGGTATGATTGACTCAGGTGCTACAGGCAATTTTATAGACCAAGGGTTGGTTACCAGTTTGGCGCTAAATAGAGTAACTAGAGAAAAACCTATGGACTGTGGACGGTAAGCCACTTAAGTCAGGATTAATTACGGAACAAACTGAACTGGTTGTATTGTCTGTCTCAGTCCCCGAGGGTGAACATAGGGAGGTATTGGTATTGAACATCATAGAGGCTCCTCAGTATGAGGTGATCTTGGGGATGCCGTGGCTAAGTTACCATAATCCCTCAATTGATTGGAAAAAGAAAGTCATACAGTTCCTTTCAAAGGACTTACAAGACCATTTCACTCCACAACAGTCCACTCAAGCAAATGCTTTGTCATTCCCTTTTTTAGTGGCCACAGCGGCAGAAAAAGAAATGTGTTTATCCAGGGAATACCTGCAGTACAGCGATGTATTCAGTGAAAGATTGGCAGAGCAGTTACCTCCACATTGAGCCTTTGATTGTTGCATTGATCTAGTGGATGGGGCACCTATACCTTCATGTCGTGTTTATGCTTTGTCAGTCCCTGAAACTAACCATTTAGTATTAAATGTTTTTATTGATAAAAAAGAAGAGAGCTGCAAAAGGACCGCCGTCCATTCCGCCTACAACCCAACGGGCCGGCATGGAAGGGACAGTGCACATACAGTTCGCAAATCAGGGGGAATCATTGTTAAACACAGCAAGCCGCCTACAACTCAGCATGGGCCGGCCGCGTCATAAGCAAGATGAAAACACTAGAAGTCCCCACAGATGTGTCGCCGTTCCAGCACCCCTGGGGCAGGTACAGGCCAATCACCTCCACCAAACCCCTATGAGCTATCCAGCCACCTCCTCGGAACAGAACTACTGCTGTACCACCCTCCAGCCAGCCTAGGCTAAATCGCACCTCTGCCAGTTGAAGTGAACTAAGGAAGGAACCCCACAACAAACCCACTTCCCACCCGGAACCCAACAAACCCCCACCCGCGCCCTTAGCCCTCACCCTCCCTGCCCTCCCCTCCCCCCTTCCCCATGGTCCATGGTCCTCGCATACACCCCCTGTTGTCCTTACCCATCCTTTGGAGCCACACCCTTCCCTCTCCCCTCCTCCCCCTCTTCCGTCAACCTCAATAATCTGAGATATTTAGGACAGGTCACCTCAATTAACTCAGACAGACGCCAGCAAGGACAAGAAGGGCTGCCACAATTCTGCATATTTAGCTCCCTCTCCTACCCTAGACAACAAAAGCTTTTCCATTCCGATGAAGCCAGCCCTGGTAGGTGGCAATCTGCGCCGAACGCCAATGCGCCAGTATGTTCTGCATTGCGGACCCTAACGCGATAGCAATCAGGAGACCCTTCCGAGACCTCAATGGGTAGGTCAGTGCATTAGGAAGCCCCATGAGGACATAGGAGGGAAAGCGCGGGATCTCCGTGTCGAAGTGGGCGTCTATATCCGTTAGAATCTGACTCCAGTGTTCCTGTAGGAACTTACACTCCCAGAGTATGTGAACTAGTGTGCCAACTTGACCGCAGCCGCGCCAACATAGAGGGTCGTTAGCATGGTCCATCTGGGACAGGCGCTCAGGGGTATAGTACTAATAGGTCGCTACCTTCGTGAGGGTGTCAGTAAGTCCCATGTGGTATGTCGAGTGTCGCGCCCTATAGTATATCCCCTCCCATTCCTTGTGCGTAAGGGTCCTCCCCAGCTCCTGCTCCCATCGCACCCTGCCTGAGTTATAGGTGTACGTGTGTTTTTGCATGAGCTATTTATAGAGATCCGAGATCAGCTGTCTATCTGTGATGCGGGTGATCAACCAACGTTCGAATGGTGTCAAGCGTCTAGCCACTGAGGACCCCACACCGTCATTGAGCGCCCAGTGCCTCACCTGCAGATATCGGAGTCATTCCGATTCCGGTAGTCCGAACTCCTGACAGAACTGCAGGAAGGGGATGACGCCCTCCGGGCCGTAGATGTGGTAGAGAGCTCGGCAGCCGGCAGGCTTCCAGCGTGCAAAGGCTGGGTTCCCCACAATGGGGGTTAGGGGCGATGGGAGAGTGGTGAGGTCCCAGACCTGCAATGGCACCCGTGTAATAAAGGAAGCATAGAGATTAGGGGGCCTGAGTTCCTGATGCATAAAGGCAATCTCCTGCAGGGTTCTCCCCGCGATGGCTTGGTCCTGAAACAACCAGTGCTTCCCGGACTCCCACCTAGTCCACTCCACCAGGAAGCGCAGTTGGGTCGATTGGAAGTATGTAGCCAGATTCGGGACCCCTATCCCGCCCTGCTCTGGGGCCAACATCGCTATGCGCATCTTCAGGCGCGGCTTCCTCCCATTCCATATAAACTGCGATAACTCGGACAGCATCAGTTTTATCCAGCCCACGGTGGCCTAAGGGGAATCGTGCGGAAGAGGTATAAAATTTGAGGGAGGACTGTCATCTTGACAGCCGCAACCCTACCCAACCAGGACAGCGGTTAATAT
This sequence comes from Lissotriton vulgaris, assembly GCF_964263255.1. Classification (NCBI taxonomy): domain Eukaryota; kingdom Metazoa; phylum Chordata; class Amphibia; order Caudata; family Salamandridae; genus Lissotriton; species Lissotriton vulgaris. The sequence goes on from NW_028252959.1 coordinate 530,392, forward strand.
TTCCACGGCCCCAGTTTGCGCCTAATTTTCTGTCGCAATTGGGAATAGTTGATATCTACTGAGGTCGTGAAGGAAGGAGCCAGTTGTATCCCAAGGTACGGCACCGCCTCTGAGGCCCACTGAATGGGAAACGCCGCCTGCAGACAGGCACGAGTGGTCGCCTCCAGTGACAAGTCAAGGGCCACCGATTTGGTCATGTTAACCTTGAACCCTGAGACCCGGGCAAATTTCGCGAGGTCCTCAAAGCACGCCGGGAGGGAGTCCCTAGGGTTGGAGAGCGATATCAGCACATCATCGGTATACAGGCTTATGGTATGGACATCGCGCCCAAACCTGACTCCCCACACATTCGAATCCAACCGCAGTAGCTGTGCAAGCGGTTCCATATAGAGGGAGAACTTATAGCAATTCATCACCCGGGTCCGAAATTTCGGGCTCACATTCGCCTTCTCTAGAACCCTCTCCAGGTAGGGCCAGTGTACCCTATTGAATGCCTTCTCGGCATCGATGGCCAACATCATATATTCGCCCTCTGTACGAGCGGCCTTTTCGAAAAGGCCGATCGTACAGAGGACGAACATATGATGTTGGCCATCGATGCCGAGAAGGCATTCAATAGGGTACACATTTGGTATTATCAGAGGTCTGGCGTTCCGGGATGAACCCTGACTGGTCCGGGTCAACCAGCCCCCCCCCCATGTACGGACCCAGTCGAGAGGCGAGGATCCCGGTATAAAGCTTAAGATCCACGTTTAGGAGAGAGATAGGTCTGTATGCTCCACACTCGGTATGATCTCTGCCCGGTTTGGGTATCACAGCGATAGATGCCTCTAGCAAGTCTCCCGTTATTGACCCTTCCCCCGAAAAGGAGGTGAAGAGTCGAGCAAGCAGCGGGCCACCTGGGCACAGAACGTTTTGTAGAAGCTTGCCGGAAAGCCGTCCGGCCCAGGAGCTTTAGCTATCTTGAGGCGAGAGATGGCAGAGATAACCTCCTCCGGTCGAATGTCTCTCTCCAGACACTCCATCTGATCCTGTGATAGTGCTGGCAAGGGGACAGAAGCCAGAAAATCCGCTTCTGCCGCGGGCGCCGGGGGATCGGCAGAGTATAACTCTGCATAAAATGAGCTAAAGGCACTAGCTATAGCGTGATCTTCAGTAACCGGAGTGCCATCTCTCCTGCCGATCTCCCGAACCTCCCATCGCCGTGTGACTTCTCGTAGTTTTTGCGCCAATAGGCGCCCGTATCTGTCCCCTCCAGTATAGTATGTGTGACGCAACCGCAAGGCCGTGAATTCTGCCCGGTCTAAGTCTAACGCCGTGAGTTCCTGGCGCGCCGCTTTCAGTTGCCTCCATATCCTCGGTGCCCCCATCCTCCTATGTATTTGTTCCAACTCCCTGGTCTGTTGTGTGAGCTCATCTCTTTAAGCCCGACGCTCCACTTTCTCCGCCGTCGAGATGGAGATGAACTCCCCCCTAAGAACCGCCTTCAGAGCGTCCCACTGTGTAGCCAGTGTAGTTTCAGCATTGCTGTTATGGGAAAGGTAGTCCGCTATTGCGCGCTGAATTTTAGAGACCACCTCCTTCCTGTACAGCAATGACTCCCGTAGCCGCCAGACCCTACGTGAGCGATGCGCTGCGTGCACAGAGAGGACAGCTGTAACTGGCGCGTGGTCAGAAAGAGAGGCCGTGCCTATGTCAACACTAGTGACGTGTGACCGAGTGGGTGTAGAGACAAGCAGGTAGTCTAAACGCGCGTAAGTTTTATGTGCCGTAGAAAAGTACGTGTAGTCCCTCTCCCCTGGATGGAACATGCTCCATAAATCCATGAGGCCCAGGTCCGTCAAGCGGGCCAAGCCCTCAGGCGTGAGAGCCCCCACTTGCGAGGTGCGCTGACAGGACCTATCCAGTACATTGTCAAAAACTAAGTTCAAATCTCCTCCCAGCAGGATGTATCCGTCAGTCGTGTCTGTAATTTCGGTGAGAGCCCTGTGCAGAAACTTTTCTTGACCTTCATTGGGTCCATATACTGTGCCAATCGTGTAAGTAATGTCCCCCACTGCAAACCTGTACACCAACATCCTCCCCTTAATTTCAGCAGCTTTACCTAATACCTTGCCCCTGAACTTTTGGGTCACCAAAATTGCCACCCCTGCCTTTTTAGTGGGGCACGAGGAGAAAAATTGAAAGGGGAACTTACAGGACTGAAGCCGCTGGCAATCCTTAGTGAGGAGATGTGTCTCCTGGAGGAGGCAAATGTCTGCTTGGGACTGCTCTAAGCTAAGCAGGATCGCTTTACGTTTGACTGGGTTATTCAGTCCCCTTACGTTTAGTGTGAGGACGATCAAATCATCTGACGGCATCTAACTGGTGTAACCATGTTCCATCCATCGTAGCAACCCCAAGGACCTCTGCCCCTGCATACCCTAACTCCACCACCCCCACGTGCTCCAAATCACAGGGCCAAACATAATCCCACACAACGAGTGAACCAGGGACCATGCCTCCCCCCGCCAGACCCCCAACCCCCCCCCGAACTTCACACACAAGTAGTCCTTCATCCAGAGACGAAAGGAAAAAAGTAGCATGGGGTAGCTCCCTCCTGCCGACGGCCTAGCATCCAAAACGGGCGTTCAGGCCCACCATGAAGCTCCATGCCCATCACCCCATAGGGTCCGCACCGTCCGCCATCTGTGGCAACAGCCTTCACCGCCGCCCATTGGCCCGCTGCAATCTCCGTCGCTGGGGGTTTCTTCATCAGCCTCCGCCTCCGTTGCTGGCGCCATTGGGGCCTGAGCTCTTCCGACTCTGCCGTGGCTCTCTGGGCTTCCACTTCCTCCTCGGATGGCTCAATTCACAGCAAACGGCAGGCCTCCGAGATCGACGGCAGCTGGTACTGTTTGTTCTCCATCTTAAAGATGAGTCGGAAGGGGTGTCCCCAACTGTAGGGGATGCTCTTCTGTTGCAGATGAGACGTGACAGGCTTGAAGAGGCGACGCTTGTGCAACGTGAGAGCCGCCAGATCCTGAAACAGCAACGGCGACGTTCCCTGAAACGTGAGTGGGTGCATCTGCCTTGCCCTCTGCAGAATATCCTCCTTAGTACGGTAGTCTTGGACGCAGACCAGGATGTCCCGGAGGGGCGCCGGCGAGGCCCTCGGGGGGGCCACCCGATGCGCCCTGTCAAGACGGAAGTCCGAGTCCAGTGGGCGCCCTAGCACGTGATTAAAAAGCTCCCTGGCATATCGAAACGTGTCCCTGGACATTGCGACGTTTCGAATATGTATGTTATGTCTTCTGGAGCGGTTCTCTAGATCCTCCATGTGCAGCTGAAGATCCACTTGTTGATCATGGAGGCGGATGATTTCCTGCTGCAGGGCCGCAAGCTCAGTGTCTTTGTTATCACTTTTGGACTCCAGGTCTGCCACTCACTCCCCTATACCGACCATCTCTCACCGCACCTCCTTGATTTCGCTAGCAAAATCAGCTTTTAAGGTTTGAATGTCTTCCCTTAAGGATGTGAAGAGGGACTCCAGAAATGCCTTCGTAATGGGCTCCGAGCCCCCCTCTGCTTCCGGCCCCATCTTCCTCGAAACCGGCGTCGCAGTGTCCTTTGTTTGGGCGGCCTGTGTTTTCGCAAAAAGTTCCTTCACTGTCTTGCCTCGGGGGCCTCTGGTAGTGGACATCCCCTGTGGTGATTATCAACGCTGACAGTCGGCAGACCACTCCGTTCCCCACGACAGCCGGACGTGGACAGGCTCTGTGCCCAAGGCATGGGACCCCCCCTACCTTCTGTCTGCGCAGTGCGGATCAGGTCTTCAGCGGCGCCGTTAGCTCTAACCACTTATGCTGGCACAGCCTCTTCCCGTCCACCTATGCCACCAAGCCGACACAGTCCTTGAGTGAGGGGCCCCCTCCTCTTCCCGTGCTGCAGGCAACCCGTTGTTTGCCTCCGTTGAGTCCCGCAGACAGCCTCGCCTCCCCGCGGCCGTGTTGCCCGCCGTCCCAGCCCCGGCCGATAGTCCAATGTTGTCCTTCTCACCTCATCACAGCCTCTGGGCCCGGCACTCGCACCCCTGTTCCTCGTTTCCGCCGGCCGGCCGGCTCCCTCTCTGCCGGAGCGCGGATCGCAGGCTCCGTTCGTTATGCCGGGCGGCAGCGTGGAGTCTCACAGGCGCCCTCAAAATGGCGTTGCGGTCTTCACCGGGCCGGTCGGGTTGCAGTCCCCGGTCTCCTCCACCAGCTCATCGTACTCCCCACGCCACAGTAAGCTCTTGCACACCAGAGAGGCTCTCCTTCCCCAGACACCCAGCCACCAGGCCTGTAGATCGCTGCTTCACCGGATGGCTTCAGGAGCCCTCCACGCCGCAGCCAGTCACTTCTCGGCCACCACCGCTCCGCCGCCCAGCTCCTCAGCTCACCAGGTCTCCCAACGCTGCCCTCTCCTTCTTTGCAGAACTCTGGCCGTCCGTGGCTGCAGGACCGCCCGCTGACTTTTCTGGACTGCTGGGACCTCCACTCAGCGCCCATTGCGCCGTGCCTCGCTGTGCCTCGCCCTCGACTCCGTAGGGGGTGGGTGCCGCAGTGTTCGCACGCCAAGCTCTGCACGGCCGCTGCAACAGGACCAGCGGACGCTCACCTCCGGGCCTCGGGAGTCCACCGTTCAGCGTCCTCCCTCGCGAACAGTTCCGGGCCTCGATCTCGGCCTCGTGGGGGAAGGGCACTCCGCCACTCGCGAGCCAAGCCCGGCCCGTCCCTTTCGGTGCCAATCTCCTGATCGGTCCTTCCGCCTCGATCCGCTGTTCTCATAGTCCGGACAGTCCCCAGACCCGTTTCAGTGGGTCCAGGAACGCCAGAACCGGTGCTAAAGAACGGCCCTCGGCGGGAGCAGTGAGACTACACATCTGCTCACGCCGCCATCTTGGCCACGCCCCCGAAACTAACCATTTAAAAGAATATTTGGAACACTATCAAAGGTTAGGATTCATTAGACCTTCCAAATCCCCAGCTGCCTCCCCTTTGTTTTTTATTGCTAAAGCTAATGGGGATTTGCGAGCGTGTGTAGACTACAGAATGTTAAACAAATACACAATCCGCAATAGATACCCCTTGCCACTTATTTCAGTACTGCTGGATCAAGTAAGAGACGTCAGGATATATACCAGGTTAGATCTGCGGGGCGTACCATTTGGTGCGCGTACACGAGGGGGACGAATGGAAGACTGCCTTCAAGACACGTTATGGATTGTACGAATACACTGTAATGCCGTTCGGGTTGTGTAACGCCCCGGCGGCATTCCAGTTTTTTCTTAACGATGTTTTGGAGGAGTATGTGGATGTCAGCGTTATGGTGTATATCGATGATACCCTCATCTGTTCGGACGATGTCAGGTTGCACACTAAACATGTTGTTCAGGTTTTGCAACGTTTGAGAGAACATTGCCTCTTCTGCAAACTGAGCAAGTGCGAGTTTGGAGTTGAGAAGGTGGAATTCTTGGGAGTGATGCTTTGTTCTGATGGTCTGCAAATGGCTGAAAGAAAGGTACAGGCAGTGCAGAATTGGCCAGTCCCTAAAAGCGTGAGGGATGTGCCATGCTTTTTGGGATTTGCTAATTATTACAGACGTTTTATCCTGCGTTTTCACAGGTAGCAGTCCCTTTTTCCCGATTACTTAGAAAAGGAGTTACATTTGGTTGGTCCTCAGAAGCTGAAAACGCCTTGTGTTCCTAAAACAAGCGTTCATTTCCGCACCCATATTGGCTCATCCAAAATCCCTTTCATTATTGACCTTGATGCCTCGGATGAGGCTATTGGGGCCATTCTGTCCCAACGTGACCAACATACTGGACAACTGCATCTGGTGGCTTATCTGTCAAAAAAGTTAAGTACAGCAGAAAAGAACTATACAAATGGCGAACAAAAAACTGTTGGCAATCAAACAGACTTTTCAGGAGTGGAGGCAGTATCTGTGGGGGGGGGGGGGGGGGGTGGTGTTTCCGGTTACAGTCCATTTAGATCACCGTAACCTACAGTATATGAAAACGGCTAGACATTTGACCCAGAGACAAATGAGGTGGATGCTGTTTTTTGCTGGTTATGATTTTGTAAGCACTTTCCGACCAGGTTGTGATAACCAAAAAGCAGACACCTTGTCTCGCTTAGACAGCAGGGTGGAAACATGTGAGAATCATGTTTTGGAGGCTATTGTGGATCCAGCTAAAGTAAACTGTGTGCTAAGAGCAGATAACTTCATGGAGAGCATCAAGGAATACAAAACCCCGAATGCTTGGGTGTCTTGGAGTACTAAGGCTGTTGGTCGCTCATTGAAACAGGGGTTGCCTTTTCTGTGTAACAAATTGTTCTTGCCTTCGAGGGAGATTCAGAAGAAGGCTTTTGAGTGGTGTCATAAATCTCCTACAACGGGACACCAGGGGGTGAAGAAGACAATGCTTTTGATGCTAAGACATTTCTGGTGGGAAGCCATGAAAACCGATGTAACTTTGTGGGTGTCTGAATGTGAGATCTGATGCAAATAAAAAGGACCCCCTGTTAACGTGACAGAATATGTTTGACAGGGAAACTTCAGACAATGCAAACAAGAACAAACAGATGCAATAACATGCGGGAGGCAACGATAAGTAACAAGCAACACAAGTAATTAAAAAAATACAAAATTTTGTTTATTATTAAGTATATATACTCAGATTAAAAACATAAAATTCCTAACATTTAAAGATAATAGGACACTCGACCTATTATAAAGTATTAACACAATACAGCATTTCAAATAACATCCTAAATTCTTAATGCCTAAGACAATAGTGGACAATGTTAATCTTCTTCTCAAATGTGAGATCTGTGCTTGTGCTGAAAGTGTATCCTGCAAGAGTAAAGGGAAACTCATGATTATGCCTATGCAACAGAGGCCTTGGCAGAACATAAGTTTGGATTTTATCACTGGATTACCTTCTGATCAGGGGAATACGGCTGTGTTGGATTGGAGTATGTGGTGAAAGGCATCAAGGACTCGAAATGGCGTAGGGGTGTCTTGTGGTATTTGGTGTCCTGGAAAGGGTACTCTGCTGAGGATGATTCGTGGGAGCCCTGTACCACTGTGCATACCAGGTGGTTGTGCGTTCCTTACATAGACGTTTCCCTGCAAAGCCTGGCCCTAGGAGGTGCTAGGGGGGGAGGACATGATGTCAGGATCTGCATTGTGACGCCTGCCTAGGAATTAGATAAAGACTTCAATTCCCAAGAACCTCCACGACAGGAAGTACTTAATGGTCTTGCGCGAGCACTCGGTGCTAGAAATTCTGTTTCCAGCGTTCTGATTCGCATTATGGCTACGCTGCTCCAGAGGCTGATATAAGCGGTGCTAGGGATTCAGGCATCCTGGAGTGGTCTTGTCCTGCTTGGGTAAGATTAGACGGGGACAGAGGAGATCTCTTCCAAGTCCCGCGCTGTACCCGCCTTTCCTTCGGAGTGCGGAGTCCGTCTCGGCTCGCACTGCCGATTCCTTTTTGCTTATGTTTTGGGGAAGTCGGAGCGGAACACAGAGGTGGTCGAAACCTTGTGCTACCGTTTCTCTTCTGGTTTCGTGGTGGGGATATTATCGGAGCGGAATACGGAGGTTGTCGAAACCTCGTGTTGCCGTTTCCGACATCGGAGGCTATTTACAAAGGGTGCCGGACAGTGGAATATGTAACAGGCACATGTGTCTAAGGTACTCTTTATCGAGGCAATTGATTACCGGAGCGGGAGTGGTGGTCGCAACCACATGCTGCCGGCTGTGATATTCTTTAAGGCTGAATACTGTGGAACTTAATAACCTGAGCGGAAGGGGTGGACGCAACCACACGCTACCGGTTTACTTACATTTGCATATTTTCACAAAGCAGAAAGAGGTGGTAGATGCCTCATGCTTCAGTGGAATATAAAAGGATTATTTTAGTTGCTTTCTACTTAAAGGGAAGTGGCGTTTGGCGGAGTGCATTGAGCTAGCTGCCTTAGCCTCAACTTGCCCACTTATTACCATCTATTGTTTTGTTCCTCTGGGATATTGAACCTATCTCTGTGTGTGAATACCTGAATCCAAATTACAACGACTTGCTCCTGCAGGCTATGGTAGGCTATAGAGCTCAAATTGATTTCTATGTAATATTAGGAAGCACATATACTCTAGATTTTACATATGTTATTCTTCTTACCTTACAGGAAATACATACATATATGCACTACTTAGGCTTGACTGCGAACAACAATTGTATCAATCATTCACAGGTATGCAAAACTAGCGAGAATTCATGAGAGTAGGGGTGTGTATATGACATCAGTTATATTGTTTCTTACTGTTTTGTCATTTCAGGTTCTTGTCCCTGCTGACCCTTCCCTTTCCTTTTTCCCTCGCCCGATAGCTCGAACACCCTGTATGATATTTATCTGGAATACCGAGTTCTTAATAACGAATCGGTAAAATTTGCTATTTAGGACTCAGTATTTCTGGATTACCTACATCTAGCCCTATGTCTTGTATGGACTTTCTTCTTTGATCTCCCCCTCCGGGTTCTTCTTGTTGTCCGGTGCCTCTCTCTAAACAAGCACTGGCATAGCCAATAGGTCTCGCTTTTGGGACCTTATAAGTGATTAGCCATGCAACACTTGATGTTGTTTAATGAAGGATATTGTGCTGGATAACTAAATACTTATAAAGTCCCAAAGGCGAGACCTATTGACTATGTATTGGGGGGCCTTACAAGTGTTTAGGTAGAGCTATTGACTTTGCCAATGTTTCTAAGCTGTGCTGTAGAGAAGTGTGGCAGAGTGATGATGTGGTGATGTTTTTTGATGCTGTGGTAGCGCATAGTGATGTTGTGGTGGTACTGAGTGATGTTGTGGTTGTGCTGAGTGATGCTGTGGTGAAGGTGAGTGATCCTGTGGTGGCCATGAGTGATGCTGTGGTGTTGCTGAGTGATGATGTGGTGGTGCTGACTGATGCTGTGGTGGTGCTGCGTGATGCTGTGGTGGTCCAGGGTAATGCTGGTGTGGTCCAGAGTGATGCTGTGGTGGTGCTGAGTGACGCTCTGTGGGCGCTGACTGATGCTGTGGTGGCGTTGAGTGATCCTGTGCTGGCCCTGAGTGATGCTGTGGTGGTGCTGACTGATGCTGTGGTGCTGCTGACGGATGCTGTGGTGGTGCTGACTGATGCTGTGGAGCTGCTGAGTGATGTTGTGGTGGTACTGAGTGATGCTGTGGTGTTCCTGAATGGTGCGGAGGTGCTGAGTGATATTGTGGTGAAGGTGAGTGATGCTGTGGTGGTACTGAGTGATGATGTGGTGGTGTGCAGTGTGCAGGGTCGGAAGAGCAGCATCTCAAGACTTCCCAGTCAGTTTTTGACTGTCTTCCATGGCCATAAAGACTATTGTGGACGGCTTTGAAAATAGGGAACCAGGTACGAGTCTGACAGGGAGACTAGAATCAGAACCAGAATCAGAAAAATGCTTTATTCGATTTTAGCAGAAACATAAAATCATAAAAGCAGCAATTACACATAAACAATTTCATACAGATATCATAGTTTAAAAAAATACATTAAAATTGTGTTATTACAATAAAAGTGCTAAACCTTTTCAGTAATACAATTAGCAAGTTATAGAGTTCCGTTTCCTCAGAATACTCTTTAAAAAAACAGACATAATTGCAATGCAGAGTTCATTTTCCAATTGTGTAGTGATAAGTAAGCTGGGCGGCATTGCCGTCATAAGCCCTGCTGCAAATACTATTTAATCCACCTTATACGTTCATTCTCATAGTATTTACAAAATAAACCCAAGTGAAATGTGGATTGCAATGAGAGATTATCACAAGGGCAAAAACCGCAAATTCCTCGACCAATCATTTTCAGATGGAAATGTTACCAGGCGATGAAATGTTTGAAATCTAAACCTGGTCAGGGTGTATCTATCAAAAACCCTTTATGCAGTAAAGCAGGTACGGTTGAATAGTGTAACAGGCCAAGGTCATTTGGTGTTGAATCACTGATTTTGTAGTAATTTCCCCTGATAATCTAAGCAGTTCAAAATGATTCATACATAACATTTTCAGTTCCTTTCTAGATATCATGCAGATTAGCTCAGGATTGTCAAACAGTTCCTGTCTATGTAGATCCATTAACGTTTTTCTGACGTAGCCTAGCCATGGGATTTTTCTTGAATGGTCCAATTCCATTACATCCTTAATGATTTCTCGATTAAGGCCCAAGGTAGCTGAAGACCAGACTCTCTGCCAGAGTAAAATAGGTTGTAATTTTATAAGGTCTATAATGAACTCAATTCCTAATTCTGCATGACAGTTAAAAACTGAAGTACTCTGAGGAAGCGCTAAAATATACCTTAAAAGGCTATTTTCTACAATTTGTATGGATGCTACATTCTGAAATCCCCAAATACCCGCCCAGTAAAGTGCTATACTTCTGCATTTTGCTATGTATATTTTTAAGAGGATCTCCGGTGGTCTTTTTCCCAATTTTTGTGCAAAATTCATTAGTGCTGCAATTGAGCGTTTAAACAGTAGGGTCCTGCTCTGACCCCAGGAGCCCGACCCATCGAGAAGCACCCCCAAGTAGGAAAATGATCTAGTATGTTCAATAGAAACATCACCCACTTGGATAGATTTACATGTAGCCCGGGAGACTAGAACACCTGTGATTCGGAGCAAATCACTTAATCTCCCCGTGCCTAGCAATGAATGTGTTCGTCTGTAATGCAACTGGTGCTCGAGTACCTTCGGGTCACGTTCGCACTACATATAACTATAATAAGCGATCGTGACACCTTTAAGTGTGAGGGATGAAAAGGCTGAATGTTTGGCGTTGTGTACCAACTGGGTGATGAAGACAACCCAAACACGGACATTACTACATAAAACGAGACAGCTGGCAATCCAACTAGCAATGTTATTAGAATTCCCTACCTTGTTTGATCTCCAAGCACCTGAGACAGAAACAGCAAGTGAAGTTATGCAGCTCACAAGAAGGGAAATAAAGCACCACATAAAAAGGTGTACTTACCTTGACTTGTTTCTCTTTATCTTGTTCCCCCTTTTTCTTCATATTACTGTCTCCACTCACCGACATGTAACTATCACAACACGCGAGGAACGCCGGCTCATGGAGTCTGGAAAGAGCCACCGAACACTTAAACCAGCTCGTGGTAAAGTACAACTCCCACGAGAAATTGTGTTGAAACTACACATATACGTCATGTACAACACCACGTTATAGTTACAGCTGCAGCGGCCTTAGAGATAGACAAAGGACTACACACTGAAGGAGAATTAGATATGGACTGGGATCGTATGGACTTGAAGCAGCCATCTCTTTATGCCAGAAGTGGTGAATGACATTGATCACAAAAAGTAAGTATGTAAGCTTATAAACAACTTTGGTGATAAAAGATGAATCGCTATGAAAATGTTTTAAACAATTATAAAAAATGAAACATAAAAACTGCTTTAATTTTGTCCAAATGGATTATCTTATGGTTGCAACAAGTATGCCTTTTTTAGTTGCTATTCTTGTTTTATCTCGTTTTGTGTATTTTACAAAAGTGTAAAAATGAAAAAAGTTGTCATCATTTATTCCAACATTAGAGGGCATGACACTGGTAGCGTGTGTTAATATGGAACAATACTGGTGGCGTTTGTTATAATGAAACGATGCTTAAGAGAGCATTTGTTATACTCACAAGGATTTATATTGGTTATTGGTAATTTATACTAACCATATATGTCCAACATGATACAGTATGTTCAAATCTAAAACGACAATAGATTCTGCATTCATAAACTGTACTAAACACATGGTAGATGCAAATCATACCTTCCATTAAAAGAGGACTCCACAATAAAACAAAAAACTAAGATCTGTCAAATAGTGGAAGAGGCCACATCGGAAGGATGGATCACTCCTCAGGAAGGCCAATATCTGTGTACTTCCCATCCATCGATTCCATACTTTTATTGTCTCCCAAAGGTCCATAAACAACAGAGACCACCTCCTGGGAGACCCATCATTTCCGGCATTGGTTCAGTGTTAGAACCATTATCCACATTTGTGGATCACTTTTTGAATCCAATAGTAAGAGAAAGCCTACTTATCTTAAAGATACTAAAGATATCCTGCGGATACTTCCGGAGATTGATTTTGACATTACAACTGACCTCCTCGTCTCATTCGATGTAGAATCGTTTTATACATCAATTCCCCAGACAGAGACTCTTGAGGTCATTAACACTCTCTTACAAGATAGAGATTTGCAATCTGTAACACCTGTTCCATTTATCATGAACTTAGCTGAACTAGCAATGAAGGAGAATTATTTCAAATTCGAAGACACTACCTACCTTCAAACATCTGGTACTAGCATGGGTAGTGTCTTCGCTCCTAGTTTAGCGAACCTCTACGTTCATGTATTTAAACAGACCAAGGTCCTCAACCATAACAACCCCTACTACGTATCGCTCCGAGTTTGGAAGCGATACATAGATGACATCTTTGTGGTTTGGCGGGGTTCACATTCTGATCTCATGGATTTTCATCAATGGTTGAACTCATGTAACATATACCTGAAATTTACGGTCGAATTCAGTAAAACCCATTTACCCTTCCTAGACCTTACCATTTTGGCTAATGCAGAAGGCCTAACCTCGGAATTGCACAGGAAGCCTATGTCAAGGAATGCACTCCTAAGCTACGAGAGCTGTCACCCCAGAGCACTCAGAAACAACTTGCCCTTTGGCCAGTTCCTTAGGCTTAAAAGGAACTGCTCTACTAAAGAGGCATTTGAGGCTCATTCGGCCAAACTGTCGGAACAACTGCGGGAGAAAAACTACCCAAACAAAATCATACGTCAATCTAAGAAAAGGGCATCCAACAACAACTGGGAAGCCCTTTTAGATATAACGGTCCCCAAAGAAAAGTCAGACAGGATAACTTTTGTGAACACTTTCCACACAAAGTCTAATCAGGTCCAAAAAATCCTAAAAAAGCACTGGTCTATTCTAAACACCAGCGGTGACAAATTACCCCTACCACTCTTTGCTTTTAAAAGGAGCCAGAATATAAAAGATCAGTTGGTACATACCAGACCTAAAAACAGAGCTAGTAGACAGGTGGGGACCCTATGGGATATCCCACCTGTACAAGGACATCATCCCTGTGGAAATTGTTCTGTCTGTCCACAAACAACCAAGTCCACCATGGTTGATATTGGGACAGGCCGACCATGGCAGCAGCGTAAATTCACAAATTGCAACAGTGAGAATACCATCTATCTCATTACTTGTCCATGCCCGAAAATGTATGTGGGCATGACAACAAGAAAAATAAGAACCCGCATATGTGAACATAAAAGCACAGTCCGATGTCGGAAGCAAGCAACGCGCTTAACAGCACACTTTCTAGATGTGGGACATGGTCCTAATGATTTCACATGGACTGTGTTGGAACAGCCCACCATCCCAGAGCATTGCCCTGACGTGAGCAAATTTTTGTTTAAAAAAGAACAAAAATAGGTCTATAAGCTCAACAGCGACAAAGAGGGCTGAAATGAACCGATACCCTGGATGTCGCTGTAATAGAATACTGTGCACATATTGATGGCAATATCAACACCAACATACAAAAGGTTATCTCAATATATTGCTGTATGGACTCATGCGTTTGTAAATGGGTAGCCCTTTAATGTAGACATAACACTAGGAAAGCCTAACACCTGAACTGAAATTGTGATCAATGGGTGCCTTATTTAAAACAGCATTAAATACATTTGTAATCATATACATATGTCATAGTCTAGAATAGTGGACTAATTAAAATGAATAAGTATTCGATTGTAAGTGTAACAACAGATTTCCAAGTTGTAAGTTAAACTTGAAACGTAATAACAGTTGTCAGGGTTTCTCTCGTGAGTTTTTTGACTACACTGTCCAGCATCCCTTACGTGAACACGTGAGGACTGATAAAAGATTAATTTGTGTCTCATTCAAAATAGTTAAAATCGTTTGTATCTGCCATAATTCGGAATTGTGGTTTAATTCCAGTTAATCCCGCTATAAACGTATCTGACAAACAGTTAAATTAGAAGGGAAATAACAGAACTCCACTTTAAACCACATAGTCCAGCACTGCGCGATCACGTGAGCGCACGGAAGGACAAACAAAAAAATATTCTGCTTTGCCTCCCCAGTCAAGCGCAGAGGAACGCCAGGAGACACCGACGGACAGGTGAGCGAGACTAACGGTTTTGTCTTTCTTCCTGGTACAATTGTCGTACACACGCGCAGCATGCGGAGAGTCTGAGTGCTAAACTCGAGCGAAACAAGATGAGTTTTTTCAATATTTAACTAGTAAACAACCACTCGTCCGGATAATGACTTATTTAAAAAACAACCACTCGGCCGAATACTAACTTTTAAGTTTCGCATATACATAAGGTTGCGGTGCTCCGTAATGACACAATCCGCATCGGAGGCGCCTTGAGTTGCAACAATGATATATGTTTGAAATACCGCTTGAACCACCGTCTGCCCTTTTACTTCTTCCTGCTTCTCCATGGTTTGATCTTGGAAGAAATAGGGCTTAACTTGTATGGCAAACAGTGATGAGATTCTATCTTTTAATGAGAAATGTTGAGATCATGCATATCACGATGTATAATAAGAAACTATATACGATCTCAGTGTCTTGGGAATTTGATCAATAAGGCTGATTTTACTTCTATATGGGATAAACGGTTGAATGCTTATGTATATATATGTCTTTTAAAAACAGAGCGGTGCTCCTCACTACCTGAGCTGCAGCCAGGTGAGGTGAGGCGCGATCCCCACACGAATTGGGTGAGTGACAACATGTTGATAAATATGTATTGACATGATTACAAGCTGATTAATTAATATCCGCTAAAGAAATACAATTACTGATGAATGTATTTTTCATAAAAATGTGTGTTTCTTTTCACTTTCTTCTCTTTTGACGTGACTACATTCTAGATTGTGGCGGAGTTTCTGAACCTGAAAAACAGGTGATATGATTCCATTTTATCTTTTTCACTATCTCAACAGCAGTAGCAACATCTAGGTCCTGATGACTGCATTGGTACTTTCCTTTTATGCAGAAACATGTTGACCACTATTTGCTGAACAGATATTTTGTTAAATCTGTTTATTCACTATTGTTTTTACGTTTGGGGAGCTGAGAGAAATCATTAACATTTCCACTTCTACTCAGTCTTACCCAATTTTATTCTATCACTAATCACTTATTTGCACTGCTTTTTTCAGTTGTCATACTACACTGACACCACCCACTAGACAAAAACACAGGGTCTTCTTACTCTCATAGTCCCTTTACACTCTTGTGACTGTGATCGCACTAGCTCCTGGGTAAGGAGAACCCATATGATGTAAAAGTGGTGAAACAGATCGACAACTGATGGGAAAATTCTCACCTATCCTTGGGTATGTGTCTCCCAGTAGAGTAATCACGTGTATTGTGTTATATTTTATCACGTGGTGTTACTGAATAATCTAGTTCACAATACTTGGATACTGTCATGTCAATGGTTGTTTGTGATCAGAGTTCTCTTTTCTGACTCCTAGATACTTCTTGTGTAATTCACAGATGCAAATTTTGACCATACATACTTAAATGCATTATTTATAAAAAAAGCAACTCAGTTCCAAATGTTCATCAAGTCCTTTGGGGTGCAAGGTATTATGGTGATTTATCCAAAATGTCTTTCTTCTCAGTAGATGTTGCGAGTTATCCCTTCCCGGGAGAATTGGAACACTTTCCAATATACAGAACTGAAGCTGACTCGGATTGTGATTATGCAAGTTGAAATGTGTTGCCAATGTATCATTGATGACAACATTTTTCATTTTTACAGTGTTAAAGCATTATTTTCTATTCTCACATACCGTTTTAATACGCACTCACATGCCCATCATGATCATTCATGATTATTCATGAGACATTACACACATTCATGTTTTTGCTAACTTTATTGAGAGCAACCTTTAGGACAACCGAGACTTTTTCCACCGTGACATTGTATAAATATCCCAATTTTCGTCATGGTCTTCGCTTTGCATCATTGATTACTGTTCTTCATAAATGCAAGCAATTTTTATTTTTGGTACATTATATTAGTATCTGACATCCTCGAGGGTTAATGCACGATTCGTAGACTTTTTACCTTGTCAGTCATGATCACATGGCTTGCACTTCAGGGTTTAATAATAACACCACTCGGCACATTTGAATTGTTTCACCTACGCGGACCCGAATGCACGAGTGAACATCACGCCACTACGGTTAGTCCTCTCAAATATGGTAGAAGTATCATCAGTTTATTTCACATGAGAAAGAGCTATAGTAATGACTGTACGTTCCTTCACAGGCTTTTAACCACACCTCCAATGTGGCGGTTCCGAATTATGTAACTGTAAGTTCACCATCCACTTTTCATGTGTGCACAATATCGCCACAATTACATTACCGGTTCTTAGTAACCAAGAACGTTCTCCGTTTCAGTTTTCAGGTATTTTCACGAGCTCCGATGTGACAGTACCGTTCACTTAAAAGTTACCACTGCGTTAAGTCACAACACTGTTGGTATTTTCAACAATTCACGAATGTTTGAATGTGACGATCATTCCGGCACAATCGGGAATTTTGTAATAATGTTTACCCAATACAGCATACATTCACAGCATCTCCCAATAGATAACACGCATGGCATTGCGCACAAGCAAATTTTTATCGCTTACGTTATTCCCTTCGTCTAACGTTTTACCTACTTATTTTCACTAGATGTTTATGACTAACTTCTTCAACAGTGTGTCACGTGTGAGCACTTTTTCAACGATGCGCATTCGTTTACCCATCTCGTGATTCATTCACCAAGGCTTTTGCCTGAGTTCACAGGTTATCCACCTACCTTAACCCCTGTATTCATTTCACCACGGTTATTTCTTAACAATATGCATTGTCACTCACAACAGTTTATCCTGTACCATTGTGAATGTTTAATTTCATTTTATGCTTTCAGATATTAAGTCCCCTGATGAAGGGTCAAGCCAGAAATGCATTGGGCAGAAATGTTTGAATAACTGTTCAAGCTATGTATACTATGGAAACAATAGTATCAAGTTGAAACAAAATAAAATACAACTTTATGAACAATCTACGCGGAAACTTTTGAAATTCATTTGAAGGTGTGCCCATTGGGAGACAGCGGTTGTTTTCTCCCTTTGAATAGGGTCCACACCCTGTTCTCATTGCTGGTTATTGAGAACCCTGAGCTTGAGCAGCAGCTGTTCCTGTTCTCCGGTTGCTGAAAAAAGATTCCGGTTGCAGCAAGGAGACTTCTGTTTTCTTTTCTCAGGTTGTAGATCCTCTCTCAGCTACAATCAGGTAGGATTGTTCGTTTCTTACCCAACAGCCTTGTGAAAGGAACAATGTGCTGTTTTGATTATTTGTTGTTTTTGTTATTTTGCATTTTGAATGAAAGTTGCATATTGCGCTGAAGCGCTCTTTGAGCATTTACATGTTTGGTAATTTTGGCACTTTGTACATCGCGCTGAAGCGCTCTTTGGTCATTTACATGTTTGGTGATTTTGGCACTGTTGTACATTGCGCTGAAACGCTCTTTGGTCATTTACATGTTTGGTGATTTTGGCATTGTTGTATATCGGGCTGAAGTGCTCTTTGATCATTTTCATGTTTTTGGATTTTGGCAACTTGGCACTTCGCGCTGAACCGCCCTTTGAGCATTTATATATTAATGACTCTGGCATTTTGGGCTCATCGCGCTGAAGCGCTCTTGGGGGAATTTGCATTCCTGATGACTTAGGCATTTTGTTCCATCGCGCTGAAGTGCTCTTTGAACTTTTGCATATTTGGACTCAATGCATCGCGCTGATGCTCTTCCCGTACATTTGCATATTGGAACTCTGATACATAGTGCTGAAGCGCTCCCTTGGGCATTTGATTATTAATCTGCCTCATTAGCATATGTAATGTGTTGTGTATTGCAAAAAAGTTGTTGGAAGTACCACTGTGATATTTAACAGTGGTTAAAGCACCTCATTACGGAAACATTGTGTATAAAGCAAAGTGGCTCTTTATATGAATGTGTGCTTCGTTTTGAAACTTGGTTGCTTAGCCATATTATTGTATCCTTAAGAATTATAGGAACAGAAATCACCAGTGAAGCCTGAGAAGACTTACACAATGACTGTTCTATGCATTACCTGCTTTTCTTTTACAGGTATGTTGTCATTGTTTAACTCATGTTAAATATAGTCAAAGAGTTTACTGAGCCCGAAAGGAAAGCTAATCAAGGACAAAGTCTCGTTCCAGGTCTCTCTCCCCGCAGTACCCTCCATAATTCCCTTCCCCCCCGTCTACCCACTTTGATACTCAGTGCAGTTAAGCTTGAGTCAGGGCTGCTGGAAGGTGGGCTTCTTGAGCGTACTGCTCCTGCTGCTCCTGAGGAACCCAACAGAATTTTACCAGTTCTGACATTAATACTATAATACATTTTCTTGCGTACAAAATAAATAAATATTCTGTCTCTTTGGTTAAATAATGTTTTCTTTCATATTTAATGTACAACACTTTTTTCTTGGGGAGCTTGGATGACCTTTTAAATCAACAGTGCACACATGGCATTCTTTCTTTTGTTTTCAAAAACCGAGCCATTAAGCATCCTGTTTCCTACTTGCTTCGGAAGGCCTTTTGATAATTATCAGCATCTCCATCTTTTCTATATTGTTAATTTGCACCCAGACAGTAAACAGAACATGTACTTTACCACATGCTGTTTCATTTCACAGTTTGTTGTGAACTTTCAGCCAGTGGGCTAAATTATTTCCTTGCTGGATTCATTAACATCCTGCTTTGAAAACAAAATTGCACTTTACTATAGGTTTCTACAAAATGTTTGTACCATCCATACTGCAAATATATTTATTTAACCCAAAGATATTACACTTTTTTTAAACATCACTTAAGGACATAATACATTTTCATACAGACAAATACATTAAACAATTTTTTCAAACACGCATGCTGTTAGGCCATACCACGTTTGTTGTTGTAGACTGCACAACATGTGTTTTGCTTGTGCAACCTGTGACGCTGCAGAGTAGGGGTTTGTTTTATATTTATATATATATATTTTTTTTTTAAATTGACTTTTCAAAAAGAAAAAACGTACATACAATCAAGGGACACAAAGCCGTCACACACATCACAATAATGAATCAGTTAGGCTTCTGCACAAATACATTAATCGAGGACCAAAATATAATCCCCAACACAGGAATCTATGTTGACACATACATAAGGAACGTTCCCTCCACATGCCGTTGTCGCACTCCCCCCTCCCACCCCGCACCCAGAATCAGTAGCCCCCGTCATTGTCCGTTACACAAGCGTCACCTCGTCTGTATGCTGTGATGAGTCCTCCTGTGGATCCCCCGTACCAGAAAAGTGTGTTCCGCTCTGGCCATCAGCGCCCTGTGCAACTCTCCTCTCCAAGTACAGTGCCCAATAGTTCTTAGGACGGTTACAGGGAGGAAGTAGTACACTATATAGTTCTGTTTGCGTACAGCAATATACCATATCACTAGACCACTTAGCCAGCGTCGGGGTCGGCCCCCGCATCCAGTGGAGCGCAACACATCTTTTGGCAACCAAGAAAGCCATATCCACAAGCCTCCGCTTTGCAGGTGCAAGATCCTTAGAATACCCCAGCAGGGCCAGTAACGGAGACTGGAACAGTGACAGTCCAGTAACTCTGTTTAGCTCGCCATATACTGCGCACCAAAAGTCCGAAACCTTCGGCACAGCTAGGCTAAGTGCAAAAAATCGAAAGTTTGTTCCCTGCATCGTTCACATCCCGAGGTCTCTCTTAACCCGTATCGAAACAAACGCTCAGGGGTATAATAAACCCTGTTCAGGAATTTAAAGTGCTTCAGACGGTGGCGCCCGTTCAAAGATACTCTCTTTACATTAGCGCAGCAGTTCCTCCACTTCTCCTCAGGAAGGTCAGTAGCCAAGTCAGCCTGCCATGCCAGGCGGGGTTTAGCATAATCCGCAGTCCGTTCTGCTAGCGTGATGCGATACAAGTTCATAATTAATTTAGCCGGCGTTTTAGCAGTCACAACAAAGTCATACGCCAAGACCGTCTGGGGCACAGTCATATCGTCGCCCAGCAGCTTTTTCAAGGCGTGACGAACCCTGTGAAACTGGAAGCGCGGCAAAAGCAGAGCGTCACTATCGTCTACCGGGTCTAAATCCTCCCAGGCACGAGCCCTACCGCCCATAAAGAGGTTGCCTATGTTGCCGATCTTCAATTTAATTAAAGCTGATACCACGCCTCTATCCCTGCAGGGGTCAAGCCATGAGCACCAGGCCAGTTGTATAGCAACGAGCAAGCCTGGTCATCCACCAAATGATACCAGGCATGTGTCACAACGTTCAGAGAATCGAGGATGCCCGTCCGCCGGTCTCTAGGATGGGACATCAGTGCCGGCAGCGGAGTTCGGTCAGCCACCTTTGCTTCAATTCGCAAGTGCGGCGCGTCTGTCGGGCCATGGATCCATCCATACCTTGGGCTGTTCGATAATATAACTCCAAGTCCGGAGCGTTTAAGCCACCTCCCTCGTAAGGCCGGATAAGAATGTCCCATGCCACCCAGGGCTGCTTCCCAGCCCTTGCTAGCCGCAGCACCAGAGAATGGATCTGCCGAAAGAAAGTTCCTGATAAGACCATTGGAATATTACTGAAAAGAAATAAGAAACGGGGTAGGACTATCATTTTCAGCAAAGATATGCGGCCCATCAAGGACAAGGGCAGATTTATCCATTTGTCCACATCGTCCTCTAGCTTAGAGATCGCCACCCCATAGTTCTCCCTGAGGACCACCTCCGAGTCTGTGTGTACCCGGATACCTAAATAGCGGACCGAGTCAGTGGTCCACTGAATGGGATAGTCCGCATCCATCCTTCTGGTGGCAGGGGTGAGCGGGAACATGACTGTCTTGCTCCAGTTCACATGTATCCCTGAGAGCGAGCTGAACAATACCATCTCGCGCAGCACTGTCGAGAGGTTGTCTTCCGGGTGTCGCACATATAGTAGAGCGTCGTCCGCGTACATGGACACTATCAAGTTGTACATGGGAAATCGGATACCACGGTGGCCGTGGTATTCTCGCAGAGTGCAAGCCAGAGGTTCTGCAACCAAAGCATACAGGGTGGGGGAGAGGGGGCAGCCTTGTCTGGTGCCTCGGCCTACAGGGAAGGGCTCAGTCGTGAGCGAGCCTATGCGGACCCATACCGCAGTGGAAGCATAAAGTGTATTTAGTAGCTGGACGAAAAGATCACCCACCCCCATGCGGCACAGCACCAGTCGGAGGAAAGGCCATTCGACAGAGTCAAAGGCTTTTTCCATATCCAGGAAGACTGCTACCGCAGGTACATCCTGGCATGTGTGTTGAAATGCCGCAAACACAGTCCGCAAGTTATAAGTGAGGTTGCGGTTGGGGACAAAGCCCGCCTGCTCAGGGGCCACCAGCGTGGGAATCAGTGGGCTCAGACAGTTGGCAATAATTTTCGCAAATATCTTTGCGTCAACATTAATCAGCGATAAAGGCCGGTATGAAGCACAATCCGCAGGGGGCTTCCCAGGCTTAAGGATAGCCACTATAATAGCTTCCTGCATCGTGGGGGCATTTCCCCGCCTCTGTCATCTGCTTCACTAGTGTCATTAAGCGGGGTATCAGCAAGTCAGAGTACATTTTGTAAAAAGAAGCTGGGAAGCCATCACTGCCCAGAGTGCTACCAGCTTTCATTGACGACAATGCCCAGACAACTTCCTCTCTCTCAAATGGGCAAACCAGGAACGCACGATGCGTGTCAGTCAGCCAGGGTAACTGAATATGTGTTAAATATTCTAGAATGCGTTCCTCCGGAGCCGGTCCCCTAGAAGCGTACAGTGTAGCATAATAATCCCGGAAGCGGGCCCCAACCTGTCTATCAGGTAACACATCCCCAGTCTGTGGGGAGCGTAGTGCAGGCGTTGATGCACAGCGTCTACATTGCTTTGCTATACTCGCTAGCACTGCTCCCAGGCGTTCACCCTCACCATACGATCTCGCAATAGCATATTTCCCCAAGTGCTTCACCTCAGCATCCGCCTCCTCATGATATTCACAAATCGTTTGGGCCAAGTCCTGAAGCAGTTCTGCTCCAGAGTCATGCAATCGACATGCCTCGATATCTCTGATTTTTTTCTCTAGTAAGGACAAACGTCCCCTGATGGATTTGAGGACGCCTGCATGCTTAGAGATAGCAACACCACGCAAATAGGCTTGAAGGCCTCCCAGACCATCAGAAATGAGTCCACTGAACCCACATTCTTATCGAAGAATTCCTTAATGGCTGTAGCCAATTCTTCCCGAAAGGCATCGTCCAGCAACGAATAAGGAGGGAGACGCCAGGAAAAAGGTGAGTGTCTTCTAGTCACGGCTCTAAGAATAAAGAGCACCAGCGAGTGGTCCGAATAGGTGCGGGCAGCATTTTGCACGACTGTACAATAGAGAGGAGCTGTGAGGCGATCAACCAAAAATCTATGCGTGTGTGGATATCATGTGGAGCAGAGTAGTGTGTGTATCCTCCCTGTGTCGGGTACCTAGCTGTTAGGGTTTGTGTACAGCAAAGAGCATGTCCCCTCTCATTGCACTAGTGGTCTGTGTAATAGCTCTCCTTAAACATACTACTGAAAGCCTTTCTTGTTATCTCAGCCCCTCCCTAAGACTTCTGTGTATGTTGCTCAATGTATTCACAAGTTTGGACATTGCTGTCTTGTTTGCACATTGGACCTTGCTTTTACCAAGGCTTATTTAGACAACATTGGACCTTGCTTTTACCAAGGCTTATTTAGAACACTTCTCCCTAGGCCATGTGTTACTTCAACTCATTAGCATAATAACTGAAGCTCTGCACACCTGCTTGTGAGAACCACACCCAGTTTTTCGAACCACACCCATCTCTTCGAACCACACCCAGCCCTGTCTATAAAAGGCAGTCCCTGAGCCTCACCCAGTGCTTGTGCTCGTCTACCTCCCACTTACCTGAGAACAGATCCTTCGGCGCTGGCACTCCTGCTCTCTCCAGACCTTCATTGACTTCAACGGGCGCGGCTTCTGGCTCTTCCTTCTTCTGGTTTCCGGCTACTTCTTGCCTCAGCCCCTCTTCTGTCCACTGCAATCGACCTGCAAAAGAGAAAGAGGTCACGGTTAGACTGATCAGTATCCCTTTTCAGCAACAAGTGCAAAACCTTTTATTACCTGTAAGAACTTTATCAGCGATTTCTGGATTCATGTAAAGACAATTTGGAACAAGATATCTCCCACGAACTTTAGGGTTCAAACCCTTTGTTACAAGAATACTTTGTGGAACTTTGTGAAATAAACATTGTTTTACATGGAACTTTTTAAAGAATCGAACAGAAGAAACCATTGAGAGCAAGGCAAACAGTAAATCAAGGACTTGCACAAATTACCTGCTGTATTTTGATGTAAAAGTACAGTATTTGTTTTATAAAAAGTCTGGAAATGTGTGAAAAGTGAGTTTGCTATTAGAATTTAGGCTTTAGTTATATTAAGGTGAATGTTAGACATTGGTAATTCTGATAATGATATTCGTTTGATTTTACAGAAGTTTTACAGAAATAGAAAGCACATCCCAGAACAGTAACACATTCCAAACTTGGAAGCTTGAGACCAGGATCCAAGAGGTACCTTTAGAAGAGAATTTCTAATAAGATTAAGGTTTAGTCAGGAACACATTTAGGGATAGGTTGCACTTATCTGTTCTTTGTTTCTGTTTCATTAGGCACCAGTTTCTACAGAAGTCAGAGAGGGCCGTAGATTTTAGCAGCTCTTCTACATTGGAAACGCAAGAACGGTGTTGTCTCTCTTTTTTTATTTTATCCACTTCCCCCTTCCCTTGAGCTTCTGGTTCTTAGTGCACTGTTTTAAAACTAGTGTGCTGGAACAAGCAGTTTCAGGGTGGGGTCGGACTGTCTTCAACCTCCATCAGAACTGAACAGAAACTCAGGTGAGCTGGGCTTTGACAGAAGCACAAGCCTTTAAAATATTCAGTTCTGTTGGACGATGAATGCCGGGGAAGAAACAGAGGGCATTGATGCCACGGATATGGCGCAGGCCCTAAACGAGGACTTGGCCCATAATGAATCAGTGTCTGGCATCTTGCAACATATGCAAGAGGAAATAGAGAAATTAAAGTTGGAAAACACCTTTTTAAAACAGGATTTAAGCAGGTATAAACCCAGGAAAATCAGTGGAACACAGCTTTTACGCCTTTGTTTAAAACCTCCTCAGAGACAGGGGCGCAAGCAAAACATGCAACCCCCCCCCCCAGTTGAGGTTACTGTTAATGTTCCTAATGCTGTGCCTTTAGCAGCACCTGAACGTTTTCATGGAGATAGTAACAAATTCCATGTTTTTATCAATCAATGTCAATTACACTTCGTTTGTAAACCACAACAGTTCCCTACTGATGCTACAAAAGTGGCATTCGTCTTGTCTTATTTGGGCGGTACAGCAGCCAATTGGTCAATTCCATTCGTGGATAGAGATGATCCCATCCTCCATAATTGGAATCAATTTAAACATACTATGACCAGCCTTTTTGCAAAACACAATTTTATGCAGGCAAGCGATAATGAGCTTTTAAATCTTAAACAAGGTAACAAGGATTTATTGACCTATCTCACTAGTTTTAATCGTTTACTCACCGAGACACGTTGGCCAGAAGAAAAGCGTGTCTCCCTTTTTTATAAAGGTTTGAGAGACGAGTTAAAAGACGATCTGGGTCATATCGTTGATTTGCCAGAAGACTATTCTGACTTTGTAGATTTTTTAAATCTTTTTCTTGAAACAAAACAGCTCCATCAAAAGACACATCAGGTAGTAGTGAGAAAGCAGTGGTATTTACACAGTAAATGAGTAGAATGCACCAGCCATTAATGGGCAGAAATACAGTCTGCCCGAGGTCATGCCCCAACCGATTATAAGTGGGTCTGCTAATCCGTCCCTCCCTCTCCTCCTGTCCTCCCCTCCTTGACCAAGGCCCTCCCCCCTACCTCCCTCCTCCCCCATCCCCCCTACGAAGTGTTCAGACTCTGCTACCAGCCGAGGCCTATGGCCTGCCAGGGAGGGGGTGTGTCACAGATATGTAGTTCGTGGTACCTAGTGGGGGAAACCCCAATGGTGATGCATATGGGGTATCCATCCATCTCTATATCTCCTCCAAGCCTGCCATATCTTTTCCCATTTTATGGGGCATCCTCTACTATTATAGATGACTTTCTCTGCCCTCTGGCACCAGTCTATATCTCATTCCCATTCTTCTATTGTTGGAATCAAGTCACTCCCCCAAAGTCTTGTGATGTTTCTTTTGGCTACCATGCTCGCTAAGGCCAACCATATCTTGTCTCCTTTGGGAAACGTAATATCCCCCGTGACCTCCAAAACGTGCCATCTAGCCTCCAGCGGTACCTCCGCCCCCACCACCTCCTCCATTATGTCCTTCAACCTGACCCAATATGTACGGATTTTAGGGCAGTCCCAGAGGATGTGAAAGAATGTGCCCTCTTCCCCACAACCTCTCAAACAGAAGTGTGATGTTGCATATCCCATCTTGAATTGTATCGTTCGAGGGGTGTAGGACCTGTGGAGGATGTGCAACTGCACCAACCTGGACACTGCAGGGCCTCATTCCAGTCATCGTCCTCCAACAAACCAAGGTCGGATTCCCACTTCTCCCCCAGTGGCCCCAGGATATCAGGAATATTATTAATGAGCTTCTTGTAGGTAAGTGATATGGCCTTATCAATCATGGGGCCTAACAGTAGCCTGTCATCGAGAGGGGCGTAGTCAGGGACCTGATCCACCTGTGTCAGATGCCTATATAGGGCGTGTTTGAATTGCTGATAGTGCAGGAATTCCCCAACCCCCATTTGGAATTCTGACTGCAGAGTTGTGAATTCCACCACCTGCCCCCTCTTCCAGACGTCCCCCAGCATATCTATACCGATCAGGCTCCACTGTCGCAGGTCACAGAGTTTCACCACCTCCCTAAGGAAGTCTCCCTTCTATAAGGGCGTTTGGGCCGTAAGCCTCCTTCCCCGTCCAAGTAGTTGCGTTGCCCGCTTCCATATGTCCACCATCACCGCAGTCAGGGGAGGCAAGGACTGGTCGCGCCGTGGTTTGGAGTAGATAGCGTGTGGCCAGGATCTTCCCCAAGACCTTCGTCTCGTAGTTAAAGAGGGAGATGGGCCGGTACGAACTGCAGTCCCCTTGTGGTTTCCCTGCTTTATGGATCACAACGATCGTGGCTAATCGTAGGTCCCTCAGGAGCTGCCAAATCTCCCGCGCCTCGAGGAACATGCTGCACATATGGGGCGCCGTGCGGCTAGCCTCACAGCCAAATGCTTCAGCTGGGAACCCGTTGGGTCCGGGGGCTTTCCCTGTTTGCAGGTCCCCCATGGCCTCCTCCACTTCCTTGACCGTGATATCTGCTTCCAGCAGATCCCTGTCTGCAGATTCCAGTACCGGGAGCAGCAGGGGGGCCAGAAAATCACGACACTCCTGCTCGCCCCTCGCTGTGTGCGACTGATAGACCTCCTCGTTATATCGTGCAAAGTCCTCCGCAATTGCAGTGCTTGTGGTGCCCATCCGGTCGTTCTATCTTTGGCACCCAACTGCGGTCTCGGTCTCTCCTTTCCAATCAGGCGATCATTTTATTCGCCTTGTCCCCAAGGTCGTACACCCTCCGCTGGGTGGCTAACGCGTGTGATTGCACCTGTTCCGTCAGGATATCCCATATTTCTTTGCTTAAGAGGCGTGCCTTATGCAGTCTGTCTCGCTCCTGATCTAGAGTGATCCCCGCCCCGCTTTCCAGAGCCAGAAGCTCTGACTCCAATTGTTCCACCTGCGCATGTCTGTTCTTACACCTCCGCCCCACCTCAGCCTATACAAAATCTCTGGCTACGGTCTTGTATGCCTCCCACTCTATCCCAGGGGAGTCCACTGAGCCTACATTGTCTTCAAAGTATAGATCTACCCTCTCCCTGAACCTCTCCTGAAAATCTCTGTCCTTAAATAGAAAGGAGTCAAGCCTAGGTGGGATGCTCCAATCCCGCTTGGGACCCATCAACTGAACCCCCACTGGCGCATGGCCAGAGATCCCTCTGGCCTTGTGATGTCCATCTCGAAACAGGTTCACGCAGTCTGTTAGTGTGAATATGTAATCGATCCTAGAAGCGGACCCATGGGCTGCGGAGATGTGTGTGGGCTGTCTCATGTGCGAGTTATGTGTTCTCCACAGGTCGATCAAACCCAGTGCCTGTACAAAATCCCTGAGGTGGCTCACTCCTCCCCTACCCAGTGTAGACGGCAATCTGTCCAGTTCTCTATCAATCACATCGTTCATGTCCCCTTCCATGACCAGCGTCCCCTGAGGCATTTCCAACAGAAGCTTTCCCACATCAGGAAGCATGGACGCATGCAGCTTCGGAGGTACGTATAGTGAGCAGAAGTTTAAGGTGCGACCCTCCAATTGCACAGACAGTGCCATATATCGACCCAAGGGATCCGACCAGCATCGCCCCAGGACCAATGGTAAGGAGTTCTTAATGAGTATGCCCACTCCCCTGGATCCGGTTGTAAAGCCCGAGTGAGCAAGAAGGGTGTAACCAAATCTGTCTAGGGCCCTGCAGTGGTTTCCCAGCAGATGCGTCTCCTGTAGGAGGACAACATCTGGAGCATGTCTGCGGAGGTACTGCAACACAACAGTGCGTTTGATCTTATTCTGCAGGCCGTTCACATTCTAGGATAGGACGTCTATGTGTTGCGTCTTAGATGTGTGTAGCTTTGCCATTGTCCCTGTTGAATCGAATGGGTAGTGCCCACCTCTTCCCCACCCCCTTCCCACCTGTCCCCTGCGTGTGAGGATGGAGTCAAAACCTTCATATAATACAAAAACAGAAAATGACAACCAAAACATTCCCCCCTTTTCCCCCCCTGAACAACCCCCCACCCTGCTACGCTGCTACTCTGGCCAACCATGCCAGACATCCCCAACAAACAGAGAGCCTGTAGCCCTCAAAACGATAAACTCAGGGGTGAGCGGTGCAACCAAGTCCAGCATCCAGGGCTCCCCCCCCTCCGGCCTCTCGTCACAGTCCGATTAGTAGTCTGACGAACATCCCAAACTAATTCAGTGTCACATATTAGAGAAAGATCCTCTGACAACACAAGCATTGCCTCCCGGCCAAATTGACAGCTAGCAATATGTACAAATACCTGTGCGGGCTGTCCATCAATTCTCACAAGACCCACTAAGCAGGCCGAGGCCTCCCCCCATTCATAGCCAGCCTGCAGGGTTGGCATTCATAGTTACTCCCTACATTGCAGGGCTGCAAGATCCTACCAGTGCGAGTCCATATAGTCCACCTCTTCACTCCAGGTCCGGTGACGCCGAGAGGCTGTAGGTCCTCCTTTTAGCCTGTTGGTGCTGGCTCTCCCGTTGCCGTCGCGCCCTCCCTGTCGACCCCACCGATGAGGCCGGAGACTGGGGGGCCGCGCTCCTCCAGCTTCCCTCATGGTCCGGGCCCCCCCGCCGTTGATGGCGCTCTTACAGCCAGTTATGGGCCTCCTCCGGGGTATTGAAGAAGACAGATTTTCCCTCCGCCAAGACCTTCAGCCACTCCGAGAAGAACATCATGTAGCGGAGGCCATGCTCTCGAAGTCGCCTCTTGACAGCGGCAAACGATCGGCGCTCCTGCTGGACTTTGAGCGTAAAATCAGGGAAGAAGAGTATCGTAGCATCTTCCACACGCAGATCTCCGTTCTGTCTCCCCGCCTGTAGGATTGCATCCCTGTCCCGATAGTTAAGTATCCGCGCAATGATGGTTCTCGGCGGGACCCCCGGGCTCGGCGGCGGGATCGGCGCTCTGTGCGCTTGCTCTATGATGAAGAGCTTAGACAGTCTCTTGGGTTTCAGGGTGTTCAAAATGAGATCCTCCAGGAACAGCTCCACGCTAGCCCCTTCCATTTTTTCTGGTAGACCTACCACCCTGAGGTTGTTCCTTCGGCTCTTCCTTCCTGGTCCTCCGGCCGTGCCGTCATCTGCCTCTGTTGGTGCGTGAGCTGTTGGACCTGCTGTTGCAACGATTTGGTGGTCCCCTGAAGGTCCGTAATGGCGGCAGCGTTTTTCGTAGCTTTCTCAGATGTTTTGTTCAGGTCCGCCCGCTGAAGCATCAACTCAATTGACATTTTGTCTATTTTAGACTCAAATGTAGTGCCCAGTGATTGTATGGCCTGCATAATGGAGGAGCGAGATGGCTCCCGGGGCTCTTCAGATGGCCTGGGGTGGGGTAGACTACCACCGCCCGGGTCCGCCGTATAGTTATCCATGGTGTTGGATTGGGTCGTTGTAGACTTCTTGTTCCTCATGGCCACGGGAGATAGCAAGCGGTCACCTTCGGGCCCTCCGCCGGTCGCTCGTACCCGGTCGTCCCGGAGAGGAGCGGGGTCAATCCTCCTTAGTCCAACACTGCTCGCACGCCCCTCTCAGCCGGGCACAGATCAGTCGCCCCCCGATTCTCCCTTCGCCGCCGCGGGTCTCCTACGGTGCCCCGTGTCCAGGGGGTCGCGCGCTGGAGTAGTAGGCCTCGCCGCCCTATGGCCGTTCCTCGTGGCAGGCCAAGTCCGGTCTTCACGCCCCTCACCCTCTGCAAGGGGGGGGCAGCTGGTCACACTACCTCTGTGTAGGGGAGAGAGCAAAGTCCACACCACTCCAGGACCTCCCAGCGCCGAGCGATACTCTTCGCCTCCTCTCCGCGCTCACCGGGCACCCGAGGCCAGCATTGCTTCGAGAGGCCCCCACTGTGCAGGTCACGTCCGGCCTGCAATTGCCAGTCACCGGCCTCTAGGGTCCTGGGCTCGGATTCTTTTCCCTTTTGGCACCTCCAGTCAGGATATCACAGTGGCCCCGGCTGGTATGGGCACACCTCCCAGCGCTAGAAGCCTTGCCGTCTCACCACAGTTTTTTTTGCGGCTGTTCGGGGCCGTATTCCACGTCCCCACTCCCCCGGCAGAAAAAGGGGGGGGGGGGGGAGTCCGCGCTTGCCGCCTCAAATCCGGGAAGGGAGGAGGAGGTCACACCCTGCCACGAGTAAGGGCCCCCAGGGGTCGGGTGTCACAGAGGCCGTCGTTTCGCTTCCCCGCCTCGGCTCACTGCTCACCCGAGGCCGGTGCTGCACAGATGGTTCGCCTCCGCGCAGGCCGCACACGCCGGTCCCCGTTTCTCCGCTTCCCGGGGTCGGATTAAGACCGGGAAGGCAGCGGCAGGCGTCGGAAGGACAGGTCTCCCCGATTCCAGCGTGGGATGTCGCCTATCTGCCGGAGAACTGACGGATGTTAGGGGTTATCGGGATCGCCACCAGAGCGCCGCAGATCTATGCGGCCATCTTGGTCGCTGCCAGGCCAAGCCCCCTCTGACTTTGTAGATTTAGTCGTGAAATTGGAACACAGACTAGGAGAAAGAAAGGGAGATAAATCCAAACTGGAATCGCGGTTAACTTTTATTAGACATGAGAAGAAAGACACAGATAATAAACTCCCTGAACCTGAGCCTATGCAAATAGAGACACTCAGAGGTCCACTCACGTCAGAGGAAAACGAAAGAAGGAGAAAACTTCAATTATGTTTATATTTTGGCAAGGCAGGACATTTTGCCAGAGCATGTCCAGTAAAACCTAAAACTTCACGAAAGGGTACTGTTTCCTCTATCTCCTCAAATGAGTTGGGAAACGATTAAGCTTGACAAGGGGGGAGGTTACTTGTTCGAGAAAACATCTTAGTCAAACCTCTAATTCTGCAGCCTTCATGGTACCGCACATACCTAGACATTTCATCATTCAGATCTTTTAAATTGTTACTACCCAAGTTAGACATTCTCTCCCTGTCCTACTGGACTCAGGAGCAACAGGAAATTTTGTGGATAATAAGTTAGCTAACACATTAGGTCTACCTATTTGCCTAAAAGCCTTGTCCAGAAGCAGTATGTGCAGTGGATGGGTCAGAATTGACCTCTGGGTTAATCACAAAACAAAAAAGTCCCCTTGTCATGGTCTGTCAAAACGGGCACACAGAGATGATTAGCTTTGATCTGATAGATACCTCTAATTTTGGCTTGATTCTCGGGGTACCCTGGTTAACAACTCATAACCCAAAAATTGATTGGGTGAACAGAACAGTTACTTTGTATTCCTCATTCTGTAGAACCAATTGCTATCAAGAAGCAGGTACAGAACAGAGCTCAGTAATACACTGTGCTAGTGTTACACAAGACAAACCAAGTCTCCCTCCTGAATATTCTGACTTTATGGTTTAAATCTTTTATTGAGTTTTCAAGAGAAAAAAAACAAGAAGGCATTGCAATGTCAGATATACAAGTCTTGCTCGGTGACCATGCGTTAACAAAGAGCAAACCTAGTGCCCACAGGGCCGATGCATTGAAATAAAGCTGTTGAAGTGCCTTGGAACTTAACACCCACTCCCTCCCCCCTCCCACCCCCCTCTGTCCACCAAAGAAAAAGTTTGCGTCATAAAAAACCTGTTTGTGGAAGCAAAGGAACTTTTATTTGGCCTTGTGTGTTCGTGTTTTCTTCGAGGGCTGTGGGTCCGGTATTGGCGTATCTGCCAGTCGCAGGAGACGTAGGTATCTGGGACAGCTCAACTCACGAAATTCACTTGTGAGCAATGTTAGGAAGGGGCGCCACAACTCTGGAAATTCCTCCCCTCTCCCTGCTTGTACCAGCGACAATTTTTCCATTCCAAGCACCATC
The DNA here is from genome assembly GCF_964263255.1 of Lissotriton vulgaris. NCBI lineage: Eukaryota > Metazoa > Chordata > Amphibia > Caudata > Salamandridae > Lissotriton > Lissotriton vulgaris. The sequence continues at coordinate 562,396 of NW_028252959.1, forward strand.
CATAACCTATGCAGCCAGCTTGTGTGCGGGGGACAGTGCGGTGATCTCCAATGTGCCACAATGTTTTGGGTGGCTGCCCCTAGGGCAATAGGTATGAGACAGCCCCTGTGAGATCTCAATGGGTACATCAGGGCATTGGGTAGTCCCAGCAGGATGTAGGCGGGGAAGCGGGGCAATTGGGTGTCTAGGTGAGAGTCCACCTCATCTATAATCGTGTCCCAGTATTCCCGTATATGTTGACAGCTCCAAAGCAGATGTTCCAATGTGCCTAATTCCCCACAATCTCTCCAACAGCGGTCGCTGATCTGGGGGTTCGCCTGGTGTAGGCGCTCTGGGGTGCGGTACCAGTATGTTGCTACCTTAGTGAGGGTCTCGGTAAGGCCAGAGTGGTATGCGAAATGTTGTGCTCTGTGGTAGATCCTGCTCCACTCTTTGTGTGTGAGGGCCCTGCCTAGTTCCCGCTCCCACCGACATCTCCCTGCGTTGTATGTGTGTGTGTTTGTAAAAAGGAGGTGTTGATATAGAAAGAGATTAGTTTCTTCTCAGAGGTACGGGTGACTAGCCACTTCTCATACGGTGTAAGGTATCGGTGGGCTCCTGATTTTACATCGGGTTGGAGGGCCCAGTGCCGCACCTGCAGGTATGCTAACCTATCTCTCTCTGTGATGGCGTAGGCATCCTTCAGTTGTTGGAAAGATAGGATGCCGTCTAGGTCGAAGAGATGCCCCAGTTCTTTGCAGGGGGTGCGTCGCCAGTTCTCAAATGCTTTCGGGTCGAGACCGGGGGTGAAATCGGGGTTAGCGAATAGAGGTGTCATTGGGGAGGGATAGGTAGTCAATTCATGTTTGGTAGCTCATCGATCCCACACCTCCATGACTGTGCTGGTGATCTGGGATGCATAAAGGTTGGGAGGCCTGTGTCGTCGGGGAAGAAAGGGGATTCCCTGTAGTGGCATACCAGCCACCGCCTGATCTTGGAACAGCCAGGGCTTGCTTGATTCCAGCTGGTACCATTCCACAAGGCTCTGCAGTTGTGCTGCGTTGAAATAAAGTTGGAGGTCTGGGATCCCTACCCCGCCATGCGCAGGTGGTAAGACCGCGATGTCGTGTTTGAATCGCGGACGGCGGTCTTGCCAGATGTAGCGTGCTATTTCAGATTGCATCCCCTGGATCCAACCTTGAGGTGGGCGTAGGGGAAGGGTCTGGAACAGGTAGAGGACTTGCGGTAGAAGCGTCATCTTAGTGGCCGCAATCCTCTCTAGCCAGGAGAGCCGAAGGCGCCCCCACCTTCGCAGCTCCTCTCAAAGTTGTGTGCGGAGTTTAGTATAGTTTGCGTCTATTGTGGCAGGGATGGTGGGGCCTAATAAGATTCCCAGGTGGGGGACCGTGGTGTCTGACCACTGTATGTTGTGTTCGTCTCGCACTGCAGCTAGGGTTTCTGGTGATAGGGAGATGTTGAGGGCGATCAATTTGTCCTCATTTGCTTTGAATCCCCAGGCGAGCGCGAAGCTATGAAGCTCTACAAAGAGCGCACAAAGTGAGGTAACCAGTTCTGTAATGGATAGCAGGATGTCATCGGCGTAGAGGCTGATCTTATGAATGTCGCCCCCGAATTTAATACCTTTAATGAGAGCATGTTGTCGAATTCTCTCTGCTAGTGGTTCCATATATAGGGCAAACAGGATTGGGGAAAGGGGACAGCATTGTCTAGTCCCTCTGCCGATCCAGAATCTGGGGGAGGTGTGACCATTAACGTGTACCGTGGAATTGGGTTGCTTATAGCAGTTAAGGAAGCGGGTGCAGAGCGCGTCCTCAAGACCAAAAAGATGCAGAACTTGCTCTAGATAGGGCCAGTGCACCCTATCAAATGCTTTTTCCGCATCTATAGTGAGAAGCATGCAATCCGGCCTTGTTCGTGATCCGGCCTCAATGAGGTGTAATACCCTCTTGGTGTTGTCGCTTGTTTGTCTTTGGGGTATGAACCCAGTCTGGTCTGGTTCGACGAGCTGTTGCATGTACGGCGCAAGCCGACCTGCCAGGATGCCTGTATAAAGTTTAAAGTCAATATTCAGTAGTGAGATCGGCCGGTAAGAGCCGCAGTTGGTTTTATCTCTACCAGGTTTTGGTATGACCAAGATAGATGCCTCTAGGAGGTCTGCGGGGATCGCGCCTGGTTGGTCAAAGGAGTTAAAGAGATCCTGGAGGAGGGGGGCCAGCTGGTGGAAGAAGGTCTTATAGAAGATCGCCGGGTACCCATCAGGTCCCGGCGACTTCCCGTGCTTTAAGCGGTAGATTGCGGACACCACCTCCTCTAGGGCTATTGGCCTATCTAGGAAGTCGGCCTGGGCCGTATTCAAGGACGGAAGCTGTGCGTCTTGTAGGTATGTCTGACCTGATTGGATGTCGAGGTCATCACTCGCATATAGGGACTGGTAAAATTTTCCAAAGGTCTCTGATATGACAGCGTCTTCGGTGACTAGCTCACCCCTTTTTGTTCGTAGGGCCTGTACTCCCTGTCTTATGCGTTGTTCCCTCAGTTTGTTTGCTAACAGCCGTCCACAGCGGTCCCCTCCAGTGTAATATGTGTGCCGGAGACGCAGAGCAGCATATTCCGCCGCGTCCTGGTCAAGGGCGGCCAGCATCTTCCTCTCGCTACAGAGTTGGCGCCAGGCCCTCATGGCTCCGGTGCGCTGGTGCATTTGCTCCAGTTCCGCCACTCTTTGCATGAGTTCTGCACGCTTCTTTTCCCTGTCTTTATTATTGGCTGTGGCCACGGATATGAATTCACCACGCAGGACCGCTTTAAGGGCTGACCATTGCGTCGCCTGTGTGGTGTCCTCATTGTTGTTGTGAGTCAGGAATTGCGTAATGGCATTTTTAATCCGCTCCACTGTCGCGGGGGAACGGAGAAGGGATTCCCTGAGGCACCAGTGTCGCTGTGGGGCCGGTGTTGTTGGTAGGAAGAAGGTGACCACCATTGGTGAGTGGTCTGATAGCGCTGCTGTCAGGATCTCTACGTCTTGGGCTCGCGCCACCAGGTAAGATGTGCAAAGAAAGTAATCCAGCCTCGCATATGATCTATGAGCCCCTGAGTGGCATGTGTAGGCTGTGCTGCGTGGATGGAAATGTCGCCAGAGGTCAGTGAGCCCGAGTTCCCGGAGGTGAGCATGGCCTGATTCAGAGAGAGCTCCCACTTGCCCTGATCGCTGGCATGAGCGGTCTGCCGTGTTATGGAAGACTAGGTTAAGGTCCCCGCCTATCAGTAAGTGTCGTACTGCGTTGGCGGTGGCTGCGGCCAGCGCTGTTCGGAGGAATGCTTCTTTTTTCTCATTGGGCGAATAGATAGAGCCAATCAAGAGTGTCACACCCGCAACAGGAAGCGGTACACCAACACTCGCCCCTTCAATTCCGCCTCCTTCTGCAGCACCTTGCCCTTAAACGCTTTGGAAACCAAAATAGCTACCCCGGCTACTTTTTTAGAGGCAGATGAAAAGAGTTGTGTAGGAAAGGCACGGGATTTTAATCTATGGCAGTCTTTGGGCAGGAGGTGTGTCTCTTGGAGAAGGCAGATGTCAGCTGTGGAGTGTTCCAGCTGTGATAGGACCGCTCTGCGCTTGATCGGATTATTAAGGCCCCGTACATTAAGAGAGAGAATCTTGAGGCTAGTGTGTGCCATCATAAATCAGGACATGGTCTGAAGCTCCATGTAGTGGGTGTAGCGGTAAGAGTGCTGAAGATGCAAGAGAAAAAACAAAAAAAATAAAATCCCCAAGGTGGACAGAGGGCTCCCTCCCAAAGAAACCCCCCGGTGAACCCAAAACAACCCCTGCTCTCCCACCCCCCCCTCCCATTGCCCTCCCTAACCCCAACCTCCCACTCCCATCAGTCAAAATAGTCCTGAACCCGTCAAGTCCTGTGTCAGGCCCATGGAAGGCAGCAACAAGGGGAAACGAGGCACTGGTAAACCCAGTGACCACCCCACACCCGCCCCAATCAGGCCAGCTTGATGACGAAGCAAATTGTAGAAAATCCCCCCCCCCCCTCGAGCATGAGGGAAAGACAAACAGCCATATTCATGAACCTGAATTGCGCTTGCAAATGGCCAGATTCTGAGAATCTGGCCGTTTGCGAGTGCGATTTTTGCATTTGGGATTCATCATCCCAAATTCAAAAATCGCTATTTGCGAACTCGCATATTTGCGAGGAATTGGATTTAAGGAATCTCTAATAGAGATTCCTTAAATGCAATTCATCACCCTATTAGAAATTGCGAATTCGCAATATTTGGTCGCAATTTACCACGAAATCTGACTTCGTGGTAAATTGCGAAAAAAGAGTAAAAAGCACTTTAGTCCATTTTTTTCGTTTGCATGTTACACACACACATGTCCTCTGGACATGTGTGTGCGCAACACCTGTTCAAATGTGCATTTGAGGGGTGCTACAGGGTGTCCTTTGGACACCCCTGGCACCCTTCAAATCGCAATCTTATTTGCGATTAGCAAATTGCTAATCGCAAATAAGGAATACTCCCCATTCATTCCTATGGGCCTTTTGGCCCATAGGAATGAATGGGGAGTTTTTCCTTATTTGCGATTAGCAATTTGCTAATCGCAAATAAGGAATCAGTAGGAATCGCTATAAATTTTGCTAATCCTACATGAATCCCGTTTTGCGAGTCCTTAATAGCGAATCGCTATAATTCGCTATTAGGGCCTCGCAAAACGGGAGATTGATGAATATGGCTGTTAGTCTTGTGACGTCGTGTCTCTGGACACTTCCTTGATGGCGGCTGCCTGCTCCTGCGCCACCGTCGTCGGATCTGGTCTGTGTGGCGCCCTAGATGACCGCCTGCGTCGCACTCGTTGCTAGCCCTCCGACGTGGAGCGGGAGGGTCTTCCCTGTGAGGGCCCACTTGCACCTTCGTTGCCTTCCGAGTCCTCTTCCATATCTATCCCCAATAGGGCGCATGTGTCCTTCAAAGACCTAAACTGCTGCAGCACACCATTCCACTTGAAAACGATGCGAAAGGGGAGACCCCATGAGTACAGGATCCCCTTCTCAGTCAGAAACGCGGTGGCGATCTTGAAGGCTCTTCTCTTGTGCAGGGTGATAGCGGATAGGTCCTGATAGAGAGCTACTTGCTGACCTTGATAAGTTAGAGGCTGTTTTCGATGAGCTGCTTGCATTATCTGTTCCTTTAATGAAAAGTCAGGCAAGAATTCTAATATATCCGGGGGAGGAGAGGGTGCTTTGCATGCTAAGCCCACCCGATGAGCTCTATCAATGCGGATTAAGAAGTCCTCACTTTCCCCCAGAATGTTCCTGAAGAGGCCCTGCAGGGACAGAGTGATATCAGACCCTTCCGCATTGGACGCGTATGTTGTTCCTCCGGGAGCGATTTCTTAGGTCCTCCGCATGAGCCTGTAACTCCAGTTGCTGCTACTGCAGGCGCAGTACTTCTTGCTGGAGCTGCTCAACTTCCTTGCTCTGTGTTTGATCAGCACCCTCGACTGCGGCCACCCTCTCTCCTAAGCCATCTAAGAGTCGGCGAAGTTCTCTGTATTCGCCCGTCATCTCGCAGTGAGTTAAATAGGGACTCCAGGAATGTCTTAGTAATTGGGGCTCCTCCATCCTCCCGCCCCATAGTTTCCTTGCCCACCGCTGGACTCACAGGGCTCTTCTCCCCTTTAGCGGATCCCTTCGCTAACATGTCCGGTATGGTGCGGCCGCCTTTTCGCGACCCACCCGACATCTCGTGGCACACCACTAACCTGTTCCACGAATGATCTCAACTGCTGCTTTGATGTCCAGCCACTCTGAGTCCACCACCTTTACTCGGGTCCGCCGCTTCCAATAGGGGCACACACCCTGCGCCGCTGTAGACCGGGAGTACCGTCCACGCGGTCGGCAGTGACCGCTGTGCTCCGGGTCCCAATCACTGTTCGGTCCTCAGTGGGGGTAGTCGCTTGCGCCCCTCCAGACATTACATTTGGTTTTGTGTTCCTTCCCCAGTTGTGCTCTTCACCGGCCGGCTAAATCCTCAGGGGGGGGCCCCCATCTACCAGACCCTTATCTCTGGCCTCGTGCTAAGGGTGGACCGCAGAGTCCGGCGGGCACTTTCACTCCTCAATGGTCACTGCAGGGATCCCCTGTGTACTGCCACGTGGTCCTGCCGACCCGATGGTGCTCCCTAATTGCTCCGTAGCGGGCTCTCAGTCAGAGGGGACCGGCGGAGTAATTCCCAAAGCTTCCGAGCCCCGCCCCCAGTAGGCGCTGGCCTCCAGTTCACTCCCACTGCTTTCAAGCAATCGTCCAGTCATAGGCCCCGAAGCCCAGGCCTCAATTTCCGCCAACGCCTCTTATCTGCAGGTAGGCCGTGCCTCCTCCCGCTGCCTTAGTCGTATATCCTCCGTCTTCCACCGGCTATCACTCCTCGGGGGGACCCCTGGCGCCTCTTCCTCAGCTCCCGGGGCGCTGGCGTCTCCTGGGCCGACCTTCTCTCTAGGGGTAGGCCCCGAATCCCGGGCCTTGATTTTCGCGCTATGTACGTCCCATCTGGGGGCGCAACCCCCACCTCTCACCTCCGCTGTAGTCTCCGACTCGGAGTCGCCGCCTGCTTCCGCCGCTCTCAATGACCACCTCCCGTGCTCCGCTAGCACCCAAGCAGGAAGTGCCAGCCCCGAGTCCGCCGCTCTCAGGGGGCGCTCCGCTCGCGGACCGCGGCTGCTCCGACAGGGAGAGGGCCGCCGCTTCCGTCTGCCTCTGTAGCCTCAGCCTCACCGGTCAGATCCGCTCTGCAACTCGCCTGCCAGGATCGTCACAGGGCGTTATTTTTTGGGGGGTCAGAAGCTATTATGCGGGCATAAACTGGGGCCGGTACCGGGAGCCTCACAGACACACGTCTGTAGAGGTCGCCATCTTGGCCACGCCTCCGAATATTCTGACTTTAGGTTTAAAGCATTTTATTGGTACAACACAAAAGGAAAGGAGACAAGCATCCATAGCAAATAAAATTTCCTGTCACCGCGGCCAGCGCCGCACTTCTGGCATTAGTTCTTCACATGGTGTCTTAGCTGAGGACTAGACCGCAGCGACATATAGTGATAAGCAGTGTTGCAATTAGAATAACCGTCCCCCCCTTCCCCCTCCCCCCTCAACTCCCCAACCCCCTCTCCCCCACCCTTCCTCCCCCATCGTCCAGTGTGTAGGCCAGTCCCTTGCCATCTCCCTCGACCATTCTTTAATGTAGGGGTGTAGTGCAGTGTTCAGCAAGAGATCGGATCCTCAGGTGTTGTGAGCCTTAGGAGGCGTAGGTATCTCGGGCAGGTGATTTCCCTGAATTCAGTGAGCAGCAGGGACCGGAACGGTTGCCAAAGTTCATCGAATTGTTCTATATCTCCTGCCACTGTGGGTGACATTTTCTCCATTCCTAACACATGCCATAGTCTGTGGAGCCACCCAGTGACAGAGGGAAGCGTGGTGGTGCGCCAGTGTAAAAGAATATTCTGTATTGCGGAGCCCAATACAATGGCTATCTGTCTGCCCTTGCGTGATCTAAGGAGATATCTCAACCCATTCGGGAGCCCTAGTATTATGTATGGTGGGAAGCGTGGCAGTTCAGTGTCGAAATGTGAGTCAATGTCTTCAATTACTTCCTTCCAGTAGGGGTCTAAGAGCGGACAGTCCCATAAAATATGTGTCAATGTGCCCACCTGCCCACATCCCCTCCAGCAAGCGCTATCCTTATGGTGGTCCATTTCATGTATTGTTCAGGGGTGTAATACCAGTAGGTTGAAACCTTGGTCAATGTTTCAGTGAGCCCCATATGGTATGCTGAATGCCTTGCCCTGTATGATATCTGCTCCCATTCTTTGTGGCTCAGCGACCTGCCTAGCTCCCTCTCCCAACGCTCCCTCCCAGGATTGTAGAAGTGCGAAGAAGGCAGTTGCAATAGTTTATAGAGATCCGTAATTAGTTTCGCATCCGACGTGCGGGATAAGAGCCACTTCTCATAAGGGAGCAATCATCTGTCAGCTGCCTCTCGTACCTGTGGATGTAGTGCCCAGTGGGGAACCTGCATGTACCGGAGACTTTCAGTTTCCGGGAGTGAGTACTCCTGTCTAAAGTGTGTGAAGGGAATGACCCCCTCCGTGTTATACATATGGCACAGTGCTCGGCATCCGGACTCCCGCCAGTGGGCAAAGGCCCCTTTTTCCATCCCCGGTGTGAAGTCCGGGTTGTCGACCAACGGTGTGAGCGGCGACGGGAATGTAGTAAGACTATAAACTATGTTGGTGGCATCCCAAACCCTTAGGGGCACCCTGGTGACGAAGGAAGCATATAAATTCGCGGGACGGTGAGCTCGGCTCAGTAAGGGCACCTCCTGCAGAGGTCGGCCCGCCACCGCCTGATCCTGGAAGAGCCAGTGTTTATCCGATTCCCACCTACTCCACTCCACCAGATAGTGCAGCTGTGCCGCTTGAAAGTACTTACGGAGGTCCCGTATCCCCAGGCCTCCAGCCTCCGGGGCCAGTACGGAGAGCGTCCTCTTCATTCTAGGCTTTTTGCCCTGCCTGATGAATCACGCGAGATCTGTTTGCGTTTGTTGAATCCACCCCGCAGGTGGCTGAAGGTACAGAATCTGGGGCAGGACCGTCATTTTGACTGCAGCTATTCTGCCCAGCCACGAAAGAGTGCTGTGTGTCCACCGTCCAAGTTCCTCTCGGATCTTCGTGCTCAGGGTGGTGTAATTAGCTGCCACCATGGCCGGTAAGGTTGGATCCCTAAATAGGGCACCAGGTCCGACGACCAAAGCATCGGGAACAGGCCCTGCAGATAAGATCTAGTGGCTGATGTGAGAGACAAGTCCAAAGCTACAGACTTCCCCATGTTCATTTTGAAGCCTGCTACCGCGGCAAAGGAGTCCATCTCTTCCATGCATGCCGGAAGTGAAGTCCGGGGGTTATCCAGCGACAGAATAACGTCATCCGCGTAGAGGCTTATGGTGTGTGTGAAGCCCCCAAGCCTCACCCCTGTGGCCGCCGTGTTGGTACGAATCCGTTGGGCAAATGGCTCCATATAAAGGGCGAATAACAGGGGCGAGAGCGGACAACCCTGCCTAGTGCCCCTTTTGATTGCGAAACTGCGTGAGCTGTAACCGTTCACTCGTGCTATTGCCGTCGGAAATTTATAGCAATTGAAAATCATGGAACGGAATTTCTCCCCTATACCTCCTTTCTGTAAGACCTTTTCTAGATAGGGCCAGTGTACTCGGTCAAACGCCTTTTCGGCGTCCACCGCCAGCATCATCCTCTCTCCAGGGACACGGGAGGCCTTCTCAATGAGATGAACTATCCTCTTTGTATTATCCACCGTCTGCCGCCCGTGGACGAATCCCGCCTGATCTGGTTCTATAAGGCCCGGCAGATGAGGGGCCAGTCGGGCCGCGAGAATCCCGGTATATAGCTTGAGATCTACATTCAAAAGGGATATCGGTCTGTACGAACCGCATAGTGTTGGATCCTTCCCGGGTTTAGGAATAACCGTAAGAGAGGCTCGCAGGAGGTCTGGTGGAATGGCGCCGGGGTCCGCGAACGAGTTGAACAGACGGGTAAGGAGTGGGGCCAAAGACGTGCAGAATGTCTTATAGAAAAGAGAGGTATAACCGTCCGGTCCCGGGGCCTTACCATGCTTGAGATTGGCAATGGCGGAAACCACCTCTTCTATCCGGATATCTCTGTCCAGGTGTTGTGCCTGTGAGGGGGCTAAGGAGGGAAGGGCGACCGAGGCCAGGTACGCTTCTGTCGCCTGCTCGTCCGGGGGGTCCCCGGCGTAAAGATTGTCATAGAACTTGCGAAAGGTCTCAGCAATTTGGGCATCCTCCGTGGCCATCGTCCCCGTGGGGTCAGTGACCCCTTTCACCATCTGTCGTTGGTGCGCTGCCCTGAGTCGACTTGCCAATAACCGACCACAACAGTCCCCCCCCCAGTATAGTAGGTATGACGAAGTCGCAGCGCGGCATACTCCACGCGGTCCATATCCAGAGCCGCCAGGAGTTTGCTCGCCGCAGTGAGTTGCCTCCAGATTCGGGGAGCCCCGGTCCGGTGGTGTATGTGTTCAAGTTCGCGGACCCGTTGGGTAAGTTTGTCTCTCTTGCTCTGACGTTCTTTATTTTCAGCCGAGGAGATGGACAGAAACTCCCCCCTAAGCACAGCCTTAAGAGCCGCCCATTGTATTGATAGAGAGGTGTCAGAGTTATCATTGTGGGACAGGTAGTCCTTAATAGTATCCGTGATGTGTTTCACTACTGTTTTCCTGTGTAACAGGGTATCTCTGAGGTGCCAAACCCTGGAAGGATGTAACATTGGCGGCAAACAGAGCGTAGTGGATACCGGGGCATGGTCCGACAGGTAGATTACTCCCATCTCTGTTGACGAGGCCAGGGCTCGTACTGGGGCCGTGACCAAGAGATGGTCCAGCCTCGCGTACATTTTGTGGGCGTGGGAGTAGTACGAATACTCCCTTTCAGTGGGATGGTCGCACCTCCAAAGGTCATGAAGGTCCACCTCTGCCATCTGTGCCTTACACCCGGCCGAGAACTCTCCGGCTTGCGGGAAACGTTGTGCGGACCTATCGAGGGACTAGTCAAAGACCATGTTAAAATCGCCACCAATGACAATGTGCCTGTCCTGCGTGGCCGTGATGTCCGCCAGTGCCAATCGCAAAAAGCGTTCTTGCTGTTCATTAGGGCTATACAGGGTCCCAATCGTAAAGGTAATACCCCCAATCTTACACCCATAGGCCAGCAACCTGCCTTTGTGTTCCGCCTGTTTGTGAAGGAACTCCCCCTAAAGTGTCGGGCCACCAGAATCGCCACTCCGGCGGTCTTAGTGGCGCTGGAGGAAAAGAATTGTGTCGGGAATTTATGTGAGCGAAGTCTATGGCAGTCGCGGGGCAATAAATGGGTTTTCTGAAGGAGACAAATATCTGCCTGGGTGCTCTCTAATAAGGACAACACCGCCTGTCTCTTAATCGGGTTATTTAGACCCCTGACATTAAGGGTTACAATCTTACGGGTCGTGGGTGGCATGTGGGATAGTGAAAATTAATGCGTAGAGTTCCCGCCTGAACAGGACAGGGCATTTAAGCTCTTCACGGGAAATGGGGCCTTGTGTCATACACTGGACGACCCACCCTCCTCTCCGGGTTCCCCCGTCCCCAACTACAACTCCCAACTATTTTATATGTTCTGCGTTTCTGGAGCGTGATCGCCGATAAGTCTTGGAAAAGAGCAACAGGGTGTCCTCGGAATTGCAACGTCTGCTGTTTCCTTGCTTCACGGAATGTTCGCTCCTTGAGCGGGAAGTCCTGTAGGAAGGCCAGGATGTCAGGCGGCGGCGCCGAAGCCCGACGCGCCATGCCCACTCTATGCGCTCTGTCTATTCTGATGGGAAAGTCCTCCGGTTCACCCAGTATCTCCCTGAACATGCTTTGCAGGTACCCCTCAATGTCCACACCTTCTTCTTTGAATGGCACTCCCCGGACCCGGATGTTATTCCGGCGGGACCGGTTTTCGAGGTCTTCATTGTGTGCTTGGAGGTCCAATTGTTGATCTTTCAGGCGGAGCACTTCCTGCTGCAATTGTCCGATCTCTTCATCCCTCGAGGGTCCTACTCCTTCCATGGTGGCCACTCGTTCACCGAGGCTATCAACCTATCAACCTCTCTCTGTACTTCTCTGACTTCCCCGGCTACCTCCTGCATCAGCGTCTGGAAGTCTTCTCGCAGGGAACTGAAGAGATATTCCAGGAACGACCTGGTGACCGGTGGTTCCCCACCCTCCGCCTCCAGTGGGCTTCTCGAGGGGCCCGGCGAGTGCTGTCCTTTGTCTTGTTTCGTCGTTCCCCTGTTCAACATTTCGGGCAATGTCGGCTCCCCTTTCTTGTTCCCTCTGTTGCCGGCCATTGTACTCGATGCCCCGTGCTTCACCGGGCTCGCCCGTTATGCCACAGCCTGGCAAGTCTCGTTCCCAGCCCTCTGGAGTTTCACTAATCTGGCTGCAACCTCCCTCGGCCGACTTCGCTTGTTTTAAGAGGTCGTGCGGATTCTATACCGGCCCTAGCTTCTTCTCCAATTCCGGACAGTGTCTTGTAAGCAGCGTGCTAACGGACCCCCTTCAGGCCCCAGACCGCGTCAGCAGGCCGCCATTGCTCCTTTCGCCACGGTCATCCATGGGGCGCTTACATCCACCAGTTCTTATCGTTATCGGCCTCGTTGCTCCGCTCTCCTGGCTGTCTTCCGGTGTCGTCTCTGCGTACCGACTATGTCCCAGTTGACCACCTCTGGCCGTTGTGTCCGTAACTCCAGGCCTGAAATTCTCCCGGCAACACCACTGCACCTCGTGCTGGTTTAATCAGGGAAGGCCCTATCGTGCGGACCCGACCTCTAATCACTTCGCACTCCAGCCTCTGTCCCTGGTGAGTTCCCCCCGGCCAGACTAGGCCGCACGATCCAGCACCCGCCACGTGGCGCACCGTTGAAGGGATGGGCCGATTACGCACCTCCTGCACTGTAGGCCATGTCCCTCAGCGGCCGTCTCTGGTCAATATTTCTTCCGCCTTCGATGCTTTATGGCCACCAGAGGTCCGGCTGGGCATGTAAGGGCCCGGTGTTCACCTATATCTTCTGGCTCTCGGCCGGCTGCCTCCCCGGCCGCTCCCCGGAGAGGCCTCGCTGTCCTGGTGGAGTCGAATCGGGGCCCACTGCCTCCGCAGGCCACTTTGCAATGTCGCCTCAGGGAACCGACTCTCGGGGTAAACCCTGTCGCAGCCGGTGCCTCCTCCTCTCCCCGCCGGTAGCCATTCTCATCGCCGCTCAGCCTGAGGCAGGGGCTCGTGCCGCTCCGTCTGTAGGCCGCGTCCCCGGCTTTGCGTGGAGGTCTCCGGCTGGCGATATGTTCCGGTGCCGTCGCAGGCCGTCTCCGGGCGCCCCACCGTCTCGGGGCTTCTTTGCCCCCGAAGTCCTGCCCCCACTGTCGGGCAGTCCGCGGCACTCGGTTCTGCCTCGAACCGGGTCTCGATGCTTCTCTTTCCCCCAGAGGGCCTCGGCTCTGGGCTCCGCCTCCACTCCGTTCCGGCTGCTGTCGCTCTTCGGAGCCCCTCCGCTGCAGTCTCCTCGTAGAATGTGGGCTCAGCGACGGACCACTGGTCGCTTCTCCGTTTTCGCTGCAATTTCACCGCGGATCGGGGGAAGATCTGCGCTAAATCACGGCTTAAGGGCTCAGGTTCGGAGGAGGTTGCGGACAGTGCGACCGCTCACCTTGCCATCTTGGCCACGCCCCCAATATTCTGACTTTAAAGACGTTTTTTGATACAGTGAAGGCTAGTGTGTTAGCCCCACATCGGTCATATGACTGCCGTATAGATCTCATCCCAGGGGCCCCTTTACCTAATAACAGAGTATATGCTTTGACTGACGAAGAGACCAAATATTTAAGAACCTACCTAGACGACCTACTACAGTCTGGGTTCATCCGACATTCCACATCTCCGGTGTCATCTCCACTTTTTTTTATCCCGAAGCCGGATAAATCTCTGCGCGAGTGTATCGACTAAAGAGGACTAAATAAGGCTACAATAAAAAATAAATATCCTCTTCCTCGTATACCTGTGTTGTTGGATCAATTAAGACATTCTACTGTATACACTAAACTAAATCTGCGGGGAGCTTACCACCTGGTCTGAATAAAAGAGGGGGATGAGTGGAAGACAGCTTTCAAGACAAAGTTTGGTCTATTTGAGTACACAGTAATGCCCTTTGGGTTGTGTAATGCCCCTGCGGCCTTTCAACTCTTTATAAATGAGGTCCTACACGAATTCCTGGAAGTTTGTGTCATAGTATACATATACAACAACCTCATTTACTCTAAGAACCCGGAAGAACATACCCAACATGTTCGTGCAGTATTATCAAAGTTAAAAGAAAATCATCTCTTTGCTAAATTAGAAAAATGTACTTTTAATGTCAGCAAAGTGGACTTTATAGGATACAGCCTGTCACCTCAATGAATAATTATGGATGAAAAGAAAATTAGTGCTATTACTGATTGGCCAGAACCATCATCTGTGAAGGATGTTCAGAAATTTCTGGGTTTCGCCAATTTTTATAGGAGGTTTATTTCTCATTTTGCAGACATTGCGGCCCCAATAACCACCTTGTTGCGGAAAGAGCAACGATTTCTTTGGTCTGATGAGGCGGTCTGATTAGCTATCAAAGTAGCCTTTTCTGAATGGAGGCACCATTTAATGGGAGCCAAGTACCCTGTTACCATCTTTTCTGACCATAAGAACCTACAGTTCTTTGGATCATTAAAAGCATTAACTCCACGTCAGATGCGCTTTTTAAATTCTTTTAGTACATTTGACTTCGTTATAACATATAGACCAGGTGCACAACAAATTCAATCTGATGTGTTATCTAGATACGGACATACCTCAGACATGAAACAAGACAAAATAGGAGAACCCATTATTCCTTCCCAAAAACTTTTGGCACCAGTACAACAGAAGGATTTCATTACAGATCTATATAATGCACACATGCAAATGACATCCACAAGATTGGTTAAAGGATTCCCATAACTCAATACAACGAGGTTTTTTTGTATGACGACAACATGCTGTTAGTGCCCACCACAGAATTACAAACACAGGTGATAATTTGGCATCACGCCTCACCGTTGGCAGGTCATCCTAGCTGGGTAAAAACCCTGGAAAATGTGCGAAAACACTTTTGGTGGGACAATATGAGAAAGGACATTAAGCAATTTGTCACTACCTGTACAGTTTTTGCAAGACATAAATCTTCTCATAAGGCCCCTGACGGTTTGTTAATACCAATGCCATCATCCAAACAACCTTGGCACACTGTGAGTGTAGACTTTATTGTAGGTTTACCACCAGTAAAATCCTTCACAACAGTATTAGTGATAGTGGATTTTTTGTCTAAAATGGCACATTTTGTACCATTACGGAAATTGCCAACTGCGGCAGAATTTGACGATATTTTTATAAGAGAAATTGTGCGTTTACATGGTATGCCAAGTAAAGTGGTGTCAGACAGAGGTAGCCAGTTCAACTCTAGATTTTGGAAAAAATTATGCGAAAAACTGAAAATAGATGTGCCATTATCCACTGCTTTCCATCCAGAAACAGATGGACAAACTGAACGACTGAACCAAACCTTACTTCAAACGCTACGTTGTTTATTGGCTGATTATTCTAGTGAACGGTTGGAAGCTCTCCCTGGAAGCTCTTTGTTTATAATAATACTGAGCATGCAGCTCTACTTTGATCACCATTCTATTTCATGCAGGAGTATCATCCGAGAGCTATATCCATTTTATTAGAAGATTCCCTGTTGCCTACAGTAACAGATAGACTAACGAGATTAGGTGACATTCAAGACAAGGCCAGGAAACATTTATTAAAGTACAAAGAAAGCATGAAAAGACAAGCAGACAAACACAGATCTGAGGCCCCAATGTATAAAATCGGTGACAAAGTATGGCTCTCCACAAAGAACCTAAATATAGAGGGATCCCGAAAGCTGCAACCACGTTTCATTGGACCCTTTAGTATAACTGCCATAAGAAAACCCGGTAACAGTAAAATTGGACTTACCAAAAGAATACCCAGTACATGCTACATTCCATGTGTCCTTGCTTAAGCCGTACAACCCAAATACCCGACCCGAACCACCACCTCCACCCATACCAATTAAGGGAAATCTAGAATATGAAGTGAAAAGCATAAAAGACGCAAAAAGAATTCATGGACATCTGTTTTATTTAGTAGAACGGAAAGGATATGACGAAACTGAGAATTCATGGGAACCAGCGTCCTATGTACATGCCCCACGGTTGATTAGACAGTTTTATCTAAAAAATCCAGGGAAACCCCGTCCAGTAGGAGGGCCTTTGAGGGGGGCGACTGTTAGGGTTTGTGCACAGCAAAGAGCATGTCCCCTCTCATTACACTAGAAGTCTCTGTAATAGCTCTCTTTAAACATACTACTGAAAGCCTTTCTTGTTATCTCAGCCCCTCCCTAAGACTTCTGTGTATGTTGCTCAAGGTATTCACAAGTTTGGACATTGCTGTCTTGTTTGCACATTGGACCTTGCTTTTACCAAGGCTTATTTAGAAAACATTGGACCTTGCTTTTACCAAGGCTTATTTAGAACACTCCTCCCTAGGCTATGTGTTACTTCAACTCATTAGCATAATAACTGAAGCTCTGCACACCTGCTTGTGAGAACCACACCAAGTTCTTCGAACCACACCCAGCTCTTCGAACCACACCCAGCCCGGTCTATAAAAGGCAGCCCCTGAGCCTCACCCAGTGCTGGTGCTCGTCTACCCCCCACTTACCTGAGAACAGATCCTTCCGCGCTGGCACTCCTGCTCTCTCCAGACCTTCATTGACTTCATCGATCGCGGCTTCTGGCTCTTTCTTCTTCTGGTTTCCGGCTACTTCTTGCCTCAGCCCCTCTTCTGTCCACTGCAATCTACCTGCAAAAGAGAAAGAGGTCAAGGTTAGACTGATCAGTATCCCTTTTCAGCAACAAGTAAGTGCAAAACCTTTTATTACCTGAAAGAACTTTATTGGCGATTTCTGGATTCATGTAAAGACAATTTGGAACAAGATATCTCCCACGAACTTTGTGGTTCAAACGCTTTGTTACAAGAATACTTTGTGGAACTTTGTGAAATAAACATTGTTTTACATGAAACTTTTTTAAGAATCGAACAGAGGAAACCATTGACAGCAAGGCAAACAGTAAATCAAGGACTTGCACAAATTACCTGCTATATTTTGATGTAAAAGTACAGTATTTGTTTTATAAAAAGTCTGGAAATGTGTGAAAAGTGAGTTTGCTATTAAGAATTTAGGCTTTAGTTATATTAAGGTGAATGTTAGACGTTGGTAATTCTGATAATGATATTTGTTTGATTTTACAGAAGTTTTACAGTAATAGAAAGCACATCCCAGAACAGTAACACATTCCAAACCTGGAAGCTTGAGACCAGGATCCACGAGGTACTTTTAGAAGAGAATTTCTAATAAGATTAAGGTTTAGTCAGGAACACATTTAGGGATAAGTTGCACTTATCTGTTCTTTGTTTATGTTTCATTAGGCACCAGTTTCTACAGAAGTCAGAGAGGGCCGCAAATTTTAACAGCTCTTCTACAGTGGAAACGCAAGAACGGTGTTGTCTCTCTTTTTTTATTTTATCCACTTCCCCCCTTCCCTTGAGCTTCTGGTTCTTAGTGCACTGTTTTAAAACTAGTGTGCTGGAACAAGCAGTTTCAGGGTGGGGTCGGACTGTCTTCAACCTCCATCAGAACTGAACAGAAACTCAGGTGAGCTGGGCTTTGACACTAGCTCGCCACACATCCTGCAGTCCCAATCTTGTCATCTCGGCCTCCAGAACTCTGGCGGAGGCCGAGGGACGTCGGTCGGGGCCATCGGACCAATCAAGCTCTTGCTGCCTAACCATGTTAAAATCACCCCCCCCTCCCCCACACCACGTGCTCCCCGCAGAGGTCCCGCACTCTAGTGGCCAGCATTAAGTGGAAGGATGGGCAGTCGTAGTTGGGGCCATAAGAGTTGACTATGTGTATAGACATTCCCTTTCCAACACATGTCGTTATGACATAGCGTCCCTCATTGTCCGTGGCAATCGGAGTCATGGTCAGTGAGGACTTAGGGTTCACCCACGTCAAAACGCACCTGGCGTGAGAGGTGAAACCTGCAGCGTGTATGTTGTTATATCAACGTCTATAGTGTAGCGTCGGACTATCTGGGCGCACGTGGGTCTCCTGATGTAGTGCTATATCCACGGCATGTCTCGAGAGGTATTGGAGCACACGTCGGACCTTTCTGTGGTCGTTCAGTCCTCTAACATTCCATGTCAGGAACGTAATAGTGTCAGTGTCTTGTATCTACTGTGTCAGATCGGGGGGAATAGTACATATAGGTAAGCAGATGTAACAGTCCTTATCAGCGACCAATGCATCCGGTAAGTCACGCACGTGCCAGCAAAAGTCCCCCGTTTACAAACAACAAACAAACAATCCCCCCTACCACAGTCAGATCCAAAAGAAAAACATGTGAATCTATCCTTAGTCCCACCCACGCCTGCACATCCCCAACTCGGCCGCGTCCCAGCTCCCCGCCCAGTCTGAACTTTGCAACATCCCTCTTTATATCTCCAAATCTCCCCTCCACCCACAATTCCCCTCCCACCAGCCTTAAAGCTAACACAAAAGGCAAAATTCAAAAACCAATCAAATATGAAAAAGGGCCCCCAAGCGGAGGGACCTCACAAAAAGGTGGATAACACAGAGGGGCGTGGGTAACTCGCCTACATCGAATCTAGAACTATGTCCCTCTGTATAATTCGCTGCAGCCCCCCCTCGCCTCTATAACAAAAGCAAAAGTTATAGCAAGTGTCCTCATGTAGCATAATAAAGCTCCAAAAACAGTAAAGTACTTCAGCCCATTACCATTGTCTATACCTCCCCACCTCAGGAATAGCAGTCCCGAACATCAAACACGTCATTCGTATTCAGTGCCCTAGTAGGAGTCCAGAGGGCAGTCACCTACCCTCCAGTTCCACATGTACAATATTGCGAAGGGTGTATATGCAAGGAAAGTGACATTGATGACGTGTCATCTATAGGAACAACCCCCTTCCCTCTCCCCCCCACCATCCCAGTGCAGTCAGTGGCTCATAGTGACATCATTGTCCAGGATACATGGTGCCACAAAGACAGCAGTCCAGGCAACAATATCTATAATAAGAGTCTTGAGAGGGGTTACCCAAGTGTGCAGCTGTCCCGGGCCATTTAAATACCTCAGCTAGTCGCAGTCCTCAAGTTCAATCCTGGTCATTCAGGGAGCCTTCTGCAGAGTCGCCGGGTCGGCCCCCCTCCGATGAGTGTCACGCGTCCCTGCGCCAGTCTTTCATGGCCTTCTGAAGCACCCTCGGGTCCGTGAATATCGTGGACTTCCCTTGTCTGTTGATCCTTAGCTTGGCAGGGTACAGCATAGCATAATCGACTCCAAGTTCCAGAAGCTGGCGTTTCATTGGTAAAAACTGGCGCCTCACCTCCTGTACCCTGGCCGTGAAGTCCGGGAAGAGATATAGTGTGGACCCATCATATGTCAGCGGTTGTTT
Source organism: Lissotriton vulgaris (assembly GCF_964263255.1). Taxonomy (NCBI): domain Eukaryota; kingdom Metazoa; phylum Chordata; class Amphibia; order Caudata; family Salamandridae; genus Lissotriton; species Lissotriton vulgaris. The sequence goes on from NW_028252959.1 coordinate 581,638, forward strand.
CTCTTGAGCAAGCTTCAGTGCCGTGTCTCGGTCCCTATAATTAAGCAGCTTGGCCACAATATTGCGTGGGGGCCCCAGGCTTAGGTCTCGGGCCCAAGGTGCGGTGCGCCCTCTCAATAACAAACATCTCCGAGAAGGCGGTGTCTCCCAGTAGTTTTTTCAAAAGGGCCTCAACAAACAGTTCCATGTTGCCTGTCTGTGTACTTTCCAGCAGGCCCGTAATTCATATGTTGCATCTACGAGACCGCGCCTCTAAATCCTCTGCCTTGTCCTGTAAGATTTGGATCACCTTGCCAAGCTGTTTATGGTCCAAATCCAAAGTTGTTTGCGCCTCCTCCACCTCTCTAATGGGACGCTCCGACATATCAAGGCGTTCAGCGCGCTTGTCGAGTCGTTCCGCCATCCGATCCATACGATATGTGAGGGCGTCCATCTTTGTCCCAAGGGAGGTGATTCCGCCTTGTAGATTCTTTTCCATTGCGAGTAAAATGGTATGAATATCCCGTTCCGTCGCGCCTTCTCCCTCCGCAGACCCTGCTCCATCCTTTTCAGCGCCCACCGAAGGGTCCCTGGGCTTGGATTTTCTACTGTCAAATTTCAGTTTAGGCTGCGACCTGTACGGGCGACCCGTAGCGGCCCAACGTCTTTCTATCTCCACTATTTCGAAATCCCAGATGCGTTGGGGGCCTTCCTATGCCAGAAGCCGCGTACTGCCCTCTCCAGCCCGTCACTCAGACCGGATGGCAGGTCAAGGGTCTGAGTCAGTCGATGGTCCGAGCCCGGCCCCTAAAGCAACACCACCAGACGTCAGCTCTGGAAAGTATAGAAGTCCCGGGCTGCTTCAATCCACACTCAGCGCCAGGGTAACACAAGACAGCAGGGCCGGTCGGCAGCTGTCTCGAGCAAGGAGGCTGCACCTATCATTCCATCCCCAGTGGGCAGCAGATCAGAGTCATAACCTTGAGTCCCAAAGCAGGGGGTCACTCGCCGCACCAGGATATTATCGCCCTCTCTAGGGGTTGCCTCCGTGTCTCGCCATGGCCGACGTCCCAGCTAAACACACAGGTGCCTCACAGCGCGGCCCTCCAGCCCTCAGCCGGCTTGATCTTAGTCCGAGCCCCAGGCGCCGGGCCAAAGTTGGGGGGGCCCGCAGAGCGCTCTCAAAATGATTGTGCCACGTCACTTCTTCCAAAGTGGCCAACTCGAGCCCTGTTCCCGCAACTCACTTCCAGCAGGGGGGGGGTCCAGGGCCGTCTCGCTCCGTCTTCTCTGTCCCGCGCCCAGGAAGCGGTCGCGAGCCCCCCAGCTCATGGAGGGCACCAGGAGAGCACCAAAATTCCCAGCCGCGCACCAGGACCAGCCGCGCCGGCCGCAGGGCCCCTCCAGGAATCTGTAGGCCCAAAGTCTTAAGTAGAGCCTGGCGCTCGGGTACTTCACCGCAGCTGCGGCTGAAGCTCCGGCCGACGCGTCACCCTCCGTACGGCTCCCCGCTCACCTCCTCACTGCCCGCGGGGGCCGTCGGGCACTCGCAATCGACTCCGGTCCCCAGCGACGCTCTCCATAGGCGGCTCAGGGCACCACCGGCACCGCGACCCTCGAGGGGGCAGCAGCTACTCGACCCTCGATGTGCAGTAGGCCGCACCTCAGCTCCACTCACGGCCAGGCCCAGCCGAGCGGAGCATCGCTCTCCTGCAGCGTGGGGGGACGAAACTCGCAGGGAGGCAGCCTCAGTAGTTCCGGAGCAGAAAACCAATGTTCCAAGAGTCTGAGGGCACAGCTATAAGTAAGATAACTGGCAGGATAGTCAGTGAATGGGGGGAGCTCTGGGCTCAAGCAGCCATCTCGGGTGCGAGCTAGCTTCGCCCCCGTTTGTTTTATATTTAGAGCTGTGTAACAAGGTGTTTGTTTGAAACAATTTTAGCCTTTAAATTAGTACTCCATTTGAGCCAAGGTTTTCTGGTGCACACCACGGCCATTAATTATTAACACCTGCTTTTATAGCAAAAGATTCATCCAAACATATTAAAGTGAATTCAATAGCAGCAGTTAAGGCCATAACACGTTTTTACATTTAAGGAAACTCGTTCATTTGCCCAGGATCATAAGATGTTGGGACCATGGCACTACTCGAACTAATCCCCAGCTTCAAAGTTGGCACCTTTAACCCTTTATTTTTGCTAACGTTTTTTTCGTCCTAGTTCTATAATATATTGTTTCTTTGCTAAAATAAAACATATTTCTACTTTAGTTCAGCTACATATATATATATATACATATTTTTTCTTTATTCTGCACAATGTTCATTTTGGATGTGCTGTATAATGTGCGTGTTCTGTGGTCATTCAAGTTCCTGGTCCTACTAGTGTGACCCGAAGGGGCCGCCTTACTGCCTCTTTCTCCAGTGATGTGGTAGAGCATCAGGCTCCGCCCGGGTTCCCGAGGTTTCCTGATGTTCCAGAGCAGCCAACTCTGAGACTGAGTAAAAGGATTCTAGTCAGGGCGCCGGACAAAAATCCTGCGGGCTGCGCACTGCCTGGGGGTCTGCCCGTGTGCACAGAGGGGCCGTGTTCCTTGTAGGCTAACGCTTTGTTCCTCCGGGGGAGCCGCTGGCCTCATGGTGCAGGCTACACTTGCTGGGCCTGGTGGCGTCTTCCACCGCCCTCCCCTGCACATTTGGGTTGCCTGAGGGGTGTTTTGTGGCCTGCCAATGGATCGGTTGTCTTAATTGTACAGATTGCGGCTCACTGAGGCACAACAAAACATTCATTGCTCTAGCTTCTCTTTGTTCCTATGTTGGGGAAATTGGGGAGGTGCACCTCATGATGATGGGAGCAGAATGGTCTCAAGAAGATGACTGACATGTTAAGAATGGGTTTTGCCAGCCTGAAGCAGCGAGAGTACAGTGAGCTCATTCCGATGACCGTCACGGTGCCAGCAGACACGGTTTTTTTGTGTGGTGCAAATTGTTTTATGTATTTAGCAGGATAGATTTCCCCAAGTAGCATATGGATGAGATGGTGTGAAATAATCTCAAGCATTCCGACCGGAGCTATAAGGGCTTCACATCTGGGTATTTTAACATCATCCAATTTGCTTACTGTTAGGGTTCCCTTAAAGGCAGTAAAAAGTGAAAAGCAGGCTGTTAATGCATCATGACGTAGAGCTCGTTTAAAATGCTATGCATATCAGACTCAAAGGGGATGGGGATTTGCGGCCAGAGGTATCGACCCGGGAGCTGGGCTTACCCGGTTGAAGCCCCGATGTCGGCTTAGCATCCAGAGATTCCGGGCAAATTATTTGTTTTTTGACATGGGCAGGTCAGAGCAGTGCGTGATATAGTGACCTGTAGTCAATATAACCCCCATAGTAGGCGAAATAACACAGGGACCTAAACATTACCACATAGTAGACCCAAGGGCATTAACATAGTTATGCCTGTAAGTAACAGTTGTAGTTCGACAACACACTTGAGATTTTACTCAACATGCATCTGTACTGGCGCCAAAAGCGGGCTGTGACAACACATGTGGAATTTGGTTAGCCGCACTATTGGATAGGACAAGGGCATTTTTCGCTGGCTTTGTTGCTTGATCTGGAGATTTGGGCTACTTTGAAAAATATTATCCAATGTGAAATTCAAGTTCACAACAAACGGCTATTTAAAAAACATTTTTTTTAATGAAGTCACATAATGACTGAGCCTGCGTTCAGCTTCAAAGAACCCGCCTCCTCAGCAGTTGGGCTTACCTTGTTTGCCATCAGCATAGCACAACTGTACAGCAAAAACAGTGAAAATTATGTTTGTTCACAAAATATTTACACTTTTCTCCCGGGGCAGGAGGGGGGGGAGAGCTAAAGGCTAATCAGCTTAATTTACATATGAGGCAAGCCAAATAGTAAAGTGAGTGAAGTGCTAGCCATTTGCTCTTTCGATTGCCTGTACTTGAGCGAGGCCCAAAGACAGAGGCCGTCTAAATGGTACTGCACGTTTTAACTCTGAATTCAACTTCAACATGACTCTACGGCTCGTGTTTATGGGCAAGTACTTAATCTCCTCACACTGAATATGTAATGTAGCTTGTGCTCATAGCGCTCTAAAATCTTTCCATAGCTCACTTTCTCAACGTATTAAATGGTTTTGGATCCGAACCAGATGGAGGTTAGATGGGTGCAAGGGCCCGAAATTTGTTACAGAATCAATGTGGATGATACTAGCAGGGGACGCAGGTTGCCGCATACCTAAGGGAGCATGGGGATATCGTAGCCCCCTTTCTATTCAGTACCTGGGGCACTGGCGTCTTTAATTGGTCTTGTGATAACAAGGAGATTCAGGCGCAATGCAGACAGTACTTATGCAGAAAAAAAGGTGAGGCTTCAAGTTGAGGCAGAGGCAGCCAGTTCATCTTTCACTATGGGAATGGTGCATGTTAGCAGATGGCGCTGGTGTGAGTGTTTCCTCTAACGGCCACAAGGCCACACGCAATGCGAGGCTGACCTGAACGGCCGGACTCTGTTATCGGCTCGTCGACCTGGCTAAACAGTCCTGGCCCTCAACAAAACTGAGCGGATGATTGTGCTTCCATCGCCGCCTGCCGCACCTGAACCCTGGGCGCCTCGAGTTTCAGTCTATGCTCAGTGCGGGCACAAAGATACTGGATCAGGCGACTGGGTTACCGTGGTTTTGCATGCGCGGTGCAGAGCTGGTTCCCCAGTAATCGCGGACCGCATCTCTTCCGCTCTGGCTAAAGCAATCCAAAAGTGCTGGAGGCTGCTGAGTGTTACCGTCGGAGGCAGCGGAATTCCATCTAAGAAACGCAGCAGAGGCAGGGGAGGCGGAATGACTACGCGGGGTCAGAAAACTCTTAAAGCAAAAGTCAACACGACCCACAAAGAACCAAGTGACAGAGACAAACTGGAGAAAGTACCCGAAAAAACTGACCTTCTAAACAAAGGTAAAAGGGAAGTTGGGGGGTAAAAAAACAGGCAAGCTCGGAGGAGTAAACAGTTTAAAAGAAAATCTCACTGCAGGCGTTGTAGTCACTGGAAACCCTCCATCCATTGCTAGACACTTTTCTGTGCTTAAAAACCTCCCTATACTTACCCCCACTCCTGCTCCCATCCCTACTCCCATTTTAATTGAACTTAGTAGCCCGCCTGGCATGGTCTCAGCTCAAGATGTTATACAACCTTCGCTGCAGCCCGTACAATCACCTATGATTGACCTCAGAGGAGAGTCTATTACGAATAAGGAAGTGCTGCTACCAGCCTCTACTCCTGGCGACCAAGCTACCTTAGCCATTACCGTCGCCACTGCTACTGATGATATTACCCTCTCTACCACCTCTACTGTTCCCACCTCTACCGACCTTGAAGCCACAAAAGGGATCTCTGGCAAGGATAAAAATGTTGCAGAAAATGGTCTTGAAAATGTGAATCATAGACCAACCGACCCACAGATCCCAGACTTAGCGAATGAAAACTTCTTCTCCGTCTCAGATGGCTCTCTATCGGGGACAGGTGAAGAGGCATCAAGCTCATCAGAAAGCAGCAAGTCTGAAGGGAAGCAAAGCGACTCAGTGGCGAGTACAATAAAAAAAAAAGCCTGAAGCAAAAGAAGTAGTCAGCTGAAATGGGATCACTCAGATCTACAAGGGACTTTATCCTCGGGGTCACTAATCAGCAACATGGGGCAAGTCCACAGCTAACCTCCGCAAGTATGCACAAACCCTCTTTGCTATCGATTCTTGAGTCCATCAAACAATTCCAGGAGGAAGCTCGAACAGATAGTCTAGCTGCAAGGGGGGGGCCTCCAAAAAACTTCAGGGCGGTATCCGAAAATCAAACAAAAATTGCACCGATATCAGCGACAGGGTCTCTATGGTGGAAGGAAGAACAAAGACTCTCGAGATTTAAGTAATGCAAGTAAAGGAACATTCCGCAACTCACGAGGCTTGCCTTACTGATATGATGATCAAGCTGGAGGAGCAGGAGAATAGTATGCGGAGGAACAACTTGAGACTACTAGGGATACCGGAGGGGGCTGAGGGTGAAGACCCTAGCGGGTTCATCGTATAACTTCTCCGGGTAGCTTTTCCCTCACAGTCTAATTGGAACTGGGATAAGGAGATCCAAAGAGCTTATCGTTTCCCTTTTAACTTGAAATCAAAACGGGACGGTAGTAGCCTCAGAAATGAGAAACCTAGAGCTTTCTAATTTTTTATTTGGAACTTTCTCTTAAGGCAAATAGTTTACGACCAGGCCAGGCCTCATTCTCCGAAAGAAGCAGATGGGATAAAAAAAATTTCAAACCAGATTTTGGTCATGCAACAATTGAGCGGAGATGGCGGCTCCACCAACTGATAACACCCCTACAACAACAAGGTGCTCAAGTATACCTGATGAACCCGGCAAGATCGAAAATAATTTTAAAGATCAACTTGGGTATTCTTGTCCGAGATCAAAGCTGGAGAATACCTAAAAGAACTAACCGGGAGGAAGAAAACATAAGTAACAAACTCTAAAACTCTGGCAAAGATTTAAAAAAACTGTCACTTTAAGTTGTGGTGGAGACCCGACTAGTACTCCTAAGCTTCACTTTTTCTGGTTTTTCCTATAGCTACACTTGAAATTATCTGTATCTTTCTTTTTTTTCTCTCTTCTCTTGGGTCACCAGGTTAGCCTAGGTCAGGCCACCAACCGACGAAATACAAAGTAGGGTGGTGGTCGGGGACTCACACATGCTCACCATCATTCAGGTTTTCCCTAACTGTCTACTTTTTAGGGGGTGGGGGGAGGGTGACAGAGTCCGCAGCAAACACAGCAAGGCTAAAGGTTAACAGGCTGACTTTGACTTTATTTATACCTTAACCCCTTCGCTGCGGGGGTTAATCCCCCACTGTGCTGCGGGGGAGGGGGCGCGCATAGCGCCCCCATGCTCATGACGAGCTGAGCTCGTCATGAGGCACGGCGCTCCTGTACTCATGACGAGCTCAGCTCGTCATGGCCACACCCGTTCCTGTGGAACGCTCAGCACAGCAGGGGAATTATCCCCGCATGCGAGCGTTCCACGGCTCATGACGAGCTGAGCTCGTCATAAGCACCGGAGCGCCGTGGCTCATGACGAGCTCAGCTCGTCATGAGCCTCGAAGAGGTTAAACTTTTGTATTATTGTAGTGTAGGAGAGCAGGATGGATGTGTTTTTTGGGTAGGTGAAGGGGATTGGGGGTGTGGGCGGGGGTCGGGATGGTGGGGTGGGTGCTGGGGTGAGGGGGTTGGGAGGGGAGGGGTCAGGGTGAGGAGGGTCTCGGTCGCCGTAAATCAGATATGGGCCACCATTAGAACCAAATAATGAATCCACTAAATAAACTTAGGATTGTGTCATTAAACATCTGTGGTCTGAACGATCTATCAAAGAGGCAGAGAACTGCACAGACATTACGTTTGATGGGGGCAGACATAATATGTCTCCAAGAGACCCACATTGAAGGGGGCCAGAAACTCCTGCTGAATTCTCTTGGGTTTAAAACTATTGGGGCATCGTCTCAGGGAGCTAAGGTAAAGGGGGTCGGGATTCTGGCATGGAAAACATTATCGCTAGTAGTTAAAAGTTTTTTTTTTTGTTGTTTTTTTTTGGGGGTTCAAATTTGCTTTATTGGAGTAAACAGAGTATGGTACACAGCTTGGGTCGCCTACAACCCGGAGGCCGGCAGCAGGAGAAGATGAACAATACACAGCCTTGAAGCCGGCATCCCGGAGGCCCGGCGGCACATTCTAGACATATATGACGCTGATTCCGCATCCGGTGATGTAGGACAATCAAGGATGAGCAGCAGCCGAACAGAGTTTTTTGATCGAGAGAAGATTCTCTCTGGTTTTTTTTTTGTAGAACAGGAACCAAAACACCCCAACTACGTAGCAACAAAGAGGCAGTGCATGACCGTGTAGTAGGAATGAGTGATAGTGGTGTAGTGTGGCAGTTCGGGCAGGTAGAGGCGTGTGGAGGATGTCGTGTCCAATACACCCATCCCAGTGCTGTAAAAGTCAGTAGAGGTCCATCTTAAGAAAGCGCAGGGTGTCCCGGGATGTCGCCCGCCGGAGGTGTGAAAGCGTGCCGTGAGTGCGAGATAGGGTGTACATGCTCAGAGAGGAGGGGGGGCAGGTCGATCGGGGCAGGGCAGCCCACAGCGCCAGGGAGTCCGTAGGGGTATGAGGGCATATAGAGAGAAGGAGGCCTGAACGTCGCAGCAGGAGCTATAGGTTAAGTTCTAGGAGAGAGCTCAGGGTGCTGAGGAGTGATAGGTTGGTCGCCTGACTGCGCGTCGTCGTCCGAGCGCTTAGCAGGTAGTGCACCAGAGGATCCCAAATATCCCTGGGCCGGCACGAGAGAGGTAGCAGTTCAGCAAAGGTAGCATGTTGATCTTGGCAATATGTCAAATCTGTAAGCCAGTCCTTGAACTTGGGCGCCCTTCCCCTGCTCCAGCGGCACGCAACACGCCGCTTGGCCAAGAGCAAAGCTGTGTCAATGAATTTCCTGCAATCTCTGGGCACTTGCATCGTGTATCCAAGGATGGCTATCAGAGGGTCCGCAGGGATCGCCTCCCCAACCATCTCCGCAATGGCCTCCATCACCTGGCGCCAGTAGCGAGCAATCTGGGGGCAGTTCCATGCAAGGTGAAGAAAATCAGCATGGTCGGCGCGACAACGCTCACATCGGTCGTTATCAGCCAACCCGAATCTATGCTTCCGTACCGGCGTGTAATATATCCGCTGAAGGAATTTGTAATGAATAATTTTCAATCTGCAGCTAGCAGAGATGCGGGAAGTGAGTGTACAGCAGTGTGTCCACTGGTCATCCGAGATATCGATGGCAAGTTCAGCAGACCAGCGTAGCCGAGCAGTGGAAACCTGCTCAGGAGCAGCACTGCGGACCTGGCGGTAGAGCCCAGAGACCAAGTGGGTCCCGTCTGGCGATCCTAAGAGGAAGTGCAGCGGTGACAGGATCTCAGGCTCATCAGGGTAGTCGGGCAGGATGTCACGCATCCCCGCACGCAGCCGAATATAGTAAAAGAGCTCAAGGGGAGTACACTCATGCGTTTTGAAGAATAGGTCAGCGGACTTGAAATGACTCTCATGAAACAGATCACCCCAGCAGGTGATGAGTAGTTTATCACAGAGTTGACGGAATCCCAGTTCTGATAACAGGGAAAGTTGTGGGTGATAGGTGAGCGGCAGTCTGGGGGAGTAGGGCAGCGGGCATAACAGTTGCCTAGCGATGCGGCGCCATGCATCTAATGTGCAGGAAACCGAGGTATTCGATGTGGTGATGGACGTCTCAGGACAGTGTAGCAGGCCGTTGAGCGGGAGTGGGTGTACGATCCAGTCTTCCACCGCTAAATGCGGCATGAAGGGAGTAGGAGCCATCCAGTGGTAGGCAAAGTGCGCCTGTGCGCACTGGTAGTATGTTTAAAAATCGGGGACATCGAATCCTCCCTTGTCGTAGGGAAGGGTTAGCGTCGACCACTTTAAGCGGGGGGATTTGCCGCCCCAGAAAAGCCTGCGCAGCTCCGTACGGAGTGTCTTGAAGAAAAAAGCACCAGGGAAGTAGGGGATATTAAGAAAAAGATACAGAAAGCGGGGTAATATCACCATTTTTATGAGTGAGGCTCTCCCAGCCATGGAGAGTGGCAGTGTGATCCATCTATCGACGGAGGCGGTCAACTTGGTTATGGCTACTCCATAATTGGATCGTAGCGTCTCGTCTTTATCGCGAGAAATACGGATTCCCAAATAACGAAGATCATCGCGGCACCACTCCAAAGGATAATCAAGAGGGAAGGCATGCACCGCATCTGTAAGAGGGAAAAACTGCGACTTGGTCCAATTGATGTGAACACCTGACACCCCACCGAACAGGATGAACTCCCGAAGCAGGGGGTTGAGATGCGTCTCAGGATATTTGACGTACAGTGTGATGTCATCCGCATAAAGGGATACATCAATTTGCCGTTGCAGGCATTGTACCGCTCCCGCCCGGTGTAATTGTCGTAAGCGACAGGCGAGCGGTTCAACAGCGATGGCAAATAGCAGGGGAGAGAGCGGGCACCCCTGACGGGTGCCTCTCGTGAGTGTGATAGGATGCGACAACCGTCCATTAATTAGTACCCTCGCCGTGGGGTCCGTGTATAAGAGGCGAACCCAAGATAGGAACATTTTAGGGAATCCCATGCTAGCCAGGACCGAAAAGAGGTAGGGCCACTCGATCGAGTCGAACGCCTTGGTGGCGTCTAGGAACACAGCCGCCACTGGGATGTCAGGGTGGACCGTGCGGAGCAAGGAGAAGAGGGTGCGAAGATTATGGGACGTGGATCTGCCCGCAACGAAGCCAGATTGATCAGGCAAAACAAGTCTGGTCATTAGCAGCGACAGTCGAGTGGCCAGAACCTTGGCAAGTATTTTAACATCACAGTTTAGGAGGGAAAGTGGACGGTAAGAGTCACAGGAGGAGGGATCTTTATCCGGCTTCAAAAGGGAGGTGATCACTACCTCACGCATAGAGCAGGGAAGTATCCCATCAGCGAGGGACTCGGTAAAGACCTCGCGGAGCACGGGCGCCATAATGTCGATGTAGGCTTTGTAGAACTCGGCTGGTATGCCATCGAGCCCTGGTGCCTTGCCATTTTTGAGGGACATGATGGCCTCGCGAACCTCGTCCAGTTCAAAAGGTGCTGCAAGAAACTCCCTGTCCCCATCGCTGAGCCAGCATAGCGCCACGTCATTGAGGTGCGCAGCGTATGGCGCGTTTACCTCTGCCGTGGAAGTATAAAGTGAAGAGTAATGTGTCGTGAAGGTGGAGAGTATCGCATCCGAGTCTCTGATGGTGGCACCGGACTCATCAGTAAGCTATAGAATAGTGTTATGCACCCGTGATGGTCGTGTGATCGCAGCAAGCACTTTTCCAGGCCTATCCCCCTCGCAGTATTTCCGGGCTACCCAGTGCTTACCCCGATATTTCGCCTCCCTGGCCGCCTCCTCATATTTTGATAGTGTCTCTCTAAAGGTGGCGTGCAGGTGTGGGTCAGTGTCTAACGTCATGCGGAGTTCCAAAGCCCGCAGATCCCGTTCCAGTGTGGCGATGGATTGTAGGATATCACGCAGTACCCCGTGGCTTTTAGAGATGCAAAAGCCCCTGATAGTGACCTTGAAAGCCTCCCATATGTGTTCAACTGACTCAACCGAGCCTTTATTTCTAGGAAAGAAATCCGCTATCTCCTCACCTAGCTCAGTGCGAAATAGGTTGTCTAGAAGCACATCTGGGCGCAGTCTCCACTGCGGCCGCGGATTGTCCCACCCAGGAGTGCGGAACTGCAACGACACAGGGCTGTGATCAGAATAGGTTCTAGGCAGATGGTTCACCCCCAACAACTCTATAGCAATTTCCCTGTTAACCAGAAAATAGTCTAAGCGTGCCCATGACCCGGTGTGAGATGTGAAGTGTGTACCCTCCCGCCCAAGGGGATGTAGGTGTCTCCAGGCATCTAATAGTCCACCCTCCTCTACGACTCCTTCTAATGCCTCCCTGGCCTTGGGCTTGTAGGAGCTAACACCATCCGCTCTGTCTAGGGGGGGTGCCAGCGCTAAGTTGAAATCACCACCCCAGATGATGTGTCGCGCCCTAACAGCCACAATCCTACCCCATAGTGTGGAAAAAAAGGCAGGTGAATCAACATTTGGTGCATACATGGACACAAATAAGTAGACGTCGTGGCCCACCCTACCCCACAACAAAGCATAACGGCCCTCCCTATCCACCGCCTCTCCAAAGCGATGAAAAGGCACTCCGCGGGCAACGAGCACCGCCACACCCCTTGCATAAGTCGAGTATGAGGAAAAAACACGGGCACCAGCCCATTTCGACGCAAAAGAGGCACCGCCTCGTAGAGGCAGATGCGTCTCCTGCAACATGGCAACCTGCACATGATGTCTATCCAGGTAGGCAATAACATTCCTGCATTTTTTAGCATTATTCAACCCTCGGACATTCCATGATAAGCATGTCAGTCGCGCATTTGTATTCAAAGCAGCCATGGACATAGCAACAGTAGACATGATAGCGCCCGGGGGGGCTGCATAATGAGTCCACGCCCACCCCACCAGCGCCAGGACATACACCAGGTTAGCAAATATACACACAGTCTAAGCAACGTAAGCCTCTTGAAACCCATCCCCCCTCCACCCACCCCAGCATCCCAATCATGCCAGTAGCCATGGATCCCCCCCACGCAGACCCCCCCCCCACCCTCTCCCTCCCAACTGTAGCAGCGCAAACAGCAAAAAACGCAACAAGGCAATGGGGAACACCCAATAGGGGTACAGCATAGAGCGCGCACTGCCACTACTCGGTCCGTAGCTCCAGAACTGTACCGCCCTCGGTGGAGACTAGGGCCGAGAAAGTGGTCCTTGGTGTACGTTACCACTGGGGTGCAGGGTCCATGTAGGTCCATCGTTCTCGTATCACCCCAGCTACCAAAGTCCGAGCCGCTGCGTGCAGTCAGGTCGGCACGGACCATATTCAATTCAAAGCATGTAGGAACGGTTAGTCATCGTGTTGCACTGGAGGTAGGTCAGCGTCCTCCTGTTCATCTGCAGAAGCATGTTCGTCCCTGCGTGCCCTACGTATCGTCTTCAGGAAGTCCTCAGCTTTTTGCGGGTTGGTAAAAAAGCGTTGCTTGCCCTGATGGGTAACTCGGAGCTTCGCAGGATACAAGAGGGCATAGTCTATTTGGGCCTCCCGCAGCTTTTTCTTCACTGGTAGGAACTTGCGTCTTTCGTCCTGAACCATCGGTGTGAAGTCGGGGTAGATGGAAAAAGTAATCCCGTTGTACTGCAGTGATCTTTGAGTCCGGGCAGCTCTCAGGGCAGTATCACGATCGCGATAATTCAGGAGACGAGCAATTATAGGCCTAGGTGGCAAGCCAGGTTATAAATGAGGGGGTTACCCAAAAGTAGTCACTGGGACCTGGGTTCAGTAGGTACTAGGAGAAAAGTCAAAGTCAAAGTCAAAAATTTATATAGCGCGCTACATACCCAGAGGGTCTCAAGGCGCTTGGGGAGGGGGAAGGGAGTTACTTGTCGAATATCCAGGTTTTAAGTTGCTTTCTGAATGCTAGGTGGTTCTGTGTGAGACGTAGGTGGGTGGGGAGAGAGTTCCAGGTTTTAGCTGCAAGGTAGGAGAAGGATCTACCTCCCATGGTGGTTTTATTGATGCGAGGAATGGTAGCAAGGGCTTGGTTGGAAGATCGAAGCTGGCGAGGGGGGGCGTAGAAGGAAAGTCGTGTGTTGAGGCATTCAGGTCCAAGTTCGTAGAGTGCTTTGTGGGCGTGGCTTAGGAGTCGGAAAGTAATCCTCTTATTGACGGGGAGCCAGTGGAGGTTTTTCAGGTGGCTAGAGATATGGTCTTTGCGTGGGATGTCTAGTATGAGTCTGGCTGAAGCGTTCTGGATGCGTTGGAGTTTTTTCTGGAGTTTTGCGGTGATACCGGCGTATAGGGTGTTTCCGTAGTCCAGGCGACTTGTAACCAGTGCATGGGTGACTGTCTTTCTGGTTTCGGTGGGGATCCAGCGAAATGTTTTTTTGAGCATGCGGAGGATGTTGAAGCATGAAGATGAGACTGCGTTGACTTGTCTGTTCATCGAGAGAGAGGAGTCCAGGATGACGCCCAGGTTGCGTGCGTGGTCCGTCGGGATGGGTGCTTTTCCAAGGGCCTCTGGCCACCAAGAGTCATCCCAAGCGGAGGGGGAGGTGCCTAAGATAAGGACTTCTGTTTTGTCCGAGTTCAGTTTCAGACGGCTGTGCTTCATCCACTCTGCTACTTCTTTCATGCCTTCATGTAAGTTGGTTTTGGCGGTGTTGGGGTCTTTGGTGAGTGAAAGGATCAGTTGGGTGGCGTCTGCATAGGAGATGATGTTGAGGTTGTGTTGGCGAGCGATGGTTGCGAGGGGGCTCATGTATACGTTGAAGAGGGTGGGGCTGAGTGAGGAACCTTGGGGTACGCCGCAGATGACTTCAGTGGCCTCGGACTTGAAAAGTGGGAGGCGGACTCTCTGGGTTCTTCCGGTGAGGAATGAGGTGATCCATTCCAGTGCTTTTCCTTGGATCCCGATGTTGTTGAGGCGCTGTAGGAGAGTGCTATGGCAGACTGTGTCGAAGGCTGCAGAGAGGTCGAGGAGGATGAGGGCGACTGTGTCTCCGTTGTCTAGTAGAGTTCGAATGTCATCTGTTGCTGCGATGAGAGCGGTCTCCGTGCTGTGTTTGGCTCGGAAGCCGGACTGTGAGGAGTCGAGGGATTTGTTGCTTTCGAGGAAGGCGGCGAGCTGGTTGTTGACGGCTTTTTCGATGACTTTGGCCGGGAATGGTAGGAGCGAGATGGGGCGGTAGTTTTTGAGTTCGGTGGGATCCGCTGTGGGTTTTTTCAGAAGGGCGCTGAGTTCGGCGTGTTTCCAGTTTTCCGGGAAGGTGGCGGAGTTGAGGGAGCAGTTGATGACGTCTCGGAGGTGTGGTGCTATGATGGAGTCTGCTTTGTTGAAAATGTGGTGAGGACATGGGTCTGTGGGGGATCCTGAGTGGATGGAGTTCATCAGGCGGATGGTGTCCTCGGTGGAGATTGGGTTCCAGTTGTTAAGGATGTTCGAGGGGGGTGCAGGTACGGCAGAAGATTGGGTGGGATGGTTTCCGGGTTGGAGGTCGAAGCTGTTGTGGATGTCTGCAATTTTGTTGTGGAAGAATGAGGCTAGGGAGTCGCAGAGGGCTTGCGAGGGGGTGATGTCGTTGGAGTTGGCTGAGGGGTTGGTGAATTCTTTGACGATGTTGAATAGTTCCTTGCTGTTGTGGGCGTTGTTGTCTAGTCGGTCTTTGAATGCGGCTTTCTTGGCAGTCCGGATCAGTTGGTGGTGTATGCGGGTGGCGTTTTTGAAGGCGTCCCTGGTGCTGGAGTTTGGGTCTTTTTTCCATGCCTTCTCCAGGGAGCGACAGAGTTTCTTGGAATTCTTAAGATCATCATTGAACCAGGAGGCGTTTTTGCTGCCAAGTTTGATTTGACGTTTTTTCGGCGGTGCTAGGATGTCGGCGCTGTTGGATAGCCATTGGGTGAGGTTAAATGCTGCTTGGTCGGGGTTTGAGGAGTGGGTGGGTGGGTTTTGGAGAAGCGAAGAGGAGATCTGGTCGATGGTGATTTTGTTCCAGTTTCTTCGTAGAGTAGGTTGAAGTCGGTTGTGAGTGGTGGTTTTATTGTAGAAAAAGTGTACGCAGCTGTGATCCGTCCACTGGAGGGAGGTGGTGTGACTGAAGGAGACATGTTTGCTGGAGGTGAAGATGGGGTCAAGTGTGTGACCTGCGATGTGGGTGGGCGTAGAGACAAGTTGTTTGAGTCCGAGGTTCGCGAGGTTGTCCCGAAGGGAGGTGGTGTTGCTGTTGTTGCTCTTTTCCAGGTGAAAGTTGAGGTCTCCCAGTAGGATGTATTCCTCGGAGGGGAGGGCGTGTGGGGTGATGAAGTCGGTGATAACGTCGCTGAATTTTGCACGGGGTCCTGGAGGCCTGTAGAGGAGAGTGCCTCTGAGTGTAGTCTTGGGGTCGGTGTGGATCTGGAAGTGGAGGTGTTCGGCGCTAGCTAGGTTGACGTCTGAGCTGGTTGAGATGCGGATGGAGTTCTTATGGACGATAGCGATGCCTCCTCCTGTTTGATCGATGCGATCCTTACGGATGATCTTGTATCCTTCCGGGATGGCAATGGTGATGTCAGGGGCTGATGAGGCGTTCATCCATGTTTCTGTCAGGAAGGCGATGTCGGGAGAGATGGTGTCTAGTAGATTCCAAAGTTCGATGGCGTGTCTGTGGACTGAGCGGGTGTTGAGCAGGATGCATTTTAGGTGGTTGGGGTCGGGTCTCTGCTTGGAGTCGGTGGATGTGGAGTTGGTTTTGGTGCCGTCGAACTTGCAGGAGTTGCATGAGAAGGGTCCATGGGTGTGTCCAGGAGCGGCTTGGACGCAGTTGGGGGAGCGGCCGGGGTTAAGGGCTAGGAGGGTGGAGGCGTTGTAAGTAATGCGGGAGGGTTGGACATTACGAGGACCAGGGGCTCTGGCGCTGGGCGCGGTCCAGGCGCGGACGGGCGTAGACAGGCTTACCTTTGGCGCACCTTCGGCGCGACTGGGGCGCGATCGCTGCGCGTGACCGCTGCGCGGAAAGGCATCTGTCATATATGGGTAGCGGGAGGGGGAGGGGCGAGGGAGGATCCTATGGGAGGCGGTTGCGTGGTGGAGGGGGCGGTCTCAGGGCAACAACAACAACAGAGCAAATGGCGGCGGCAATAACAGGCGAGCAGACCGACTTACAGGCAACTTGGAGCGTAATAGAATAAAACACTATCTCAGCAGTGAGCAAGCAGCTTTCATGCACAGGGTTAAAAAAACATGAGTCTTGGCAGATACAATTGCGCACAACCTGGCAGGCACGTTCGAGCGCTGAGCGTGGGCAGCAGCGCTATGTGGGCTGAGTTTCTAAGTGAGGAGAGCAGCGTTAGCAAGGCTAGCAGCACAATTGAAAGTGTAAACAAAGAACATATAATACAATTCAATGAATTAATCAAAAACAAATAATTGATCCGCAAAGTTTTATTCACTGTGGGATCCAGTGTAATGAATACACGTAGCAATCAAACAACTGTATTGAAGGTCATACAGTGCCCCAGGAAAGAGGAGGGAAGTGATAGTGGAGAGGTAAGGGAAGTGGTGGGATTGTGTGACAGTAAAATCAATTATTTAGATGAACTTTTCATGCTATAATTGGTATAGCAACAACTGCCATAAAAAATGGCAAACATAATTTTAGAAAGGCATACGACACAAGGTACAATGTATATACACAATATTGGCGTGAGGTTGCCGCAATTAGAAAAACAGTCGACGTTTCGACCCTCTAATTAGTGCAGGAAGAGTTATCCTTGCTGCGGGGTCTTCATCAGGACCAGGGGGTTGGGGCAGGTAACCTAATGAAAATGGGTATAATAAACTAAAGTTAGAGGGGTACTGTTCCAGCCTCTCAAAATTATCACAGCGGTAGTTTAAGCGTTAATCTACATCCTAGTTAAAGGTATTTAGCTAAATAATTTTAAAAAGGGGGGGGGAATGGTGAGTCAGTACACCTCAAGGATTAAAATTAACGTGGTATAAACGTGTCCAAAGAATGGAGCATGGTCTAAACACAATTCGGGACAGGGGCCCGAGCGCCCGGGTTGGAAACCGGCACGATTGGAGGCAACAAACCACTCACAGGGTAAGGCAAGTATTAAATCAATTACCTGAAGATAGATAGAACATAGACTAAAGTTCGGTCCCAAAGGATCATAGGAGAGCCTGAAATATAGTGAATGAGACTATCACAAGTTACTCTAATACACGTTGACAACACAATGAGTTAAGTATTAGGGAGGAAGACATACCACAGGGTAAAGGGTCCTCCGTGTGGTCTGTGATTAATTAGGGCAACATCAGTGGTAGAGCTGCACCTAAAAATAATGAGCATACACCGATTACTGGTCTGTATAGAGGTGGACAATCGAAGAAAGTCACTGCATTATCCAATTGGATACAAACTAGTGATGCTTACCGATTGCGGCGTCAAGCATTCAGTCGGTGCTAGATACATTAAGGCATCGTATGGAATTGATCCAAAGTTCATCTGATGAATCAAAACAATGGGACCATGAGAGAGCAATTCAATGTTAAAGGATTAAGGCGGGAGGCGGAACATGAGGGGAGTCATACTCACTAAATTAGATTTAATCAGGGAGCTCCGTACGAGGGCAGCCGATGTGTGCTGCGTTTCCTGGTTTAGTGAAATAGTCATGGCAACATATCACGTGGTGATCGACTGAGCCATTTTTTATGGCAGTTGTTGCTATACCAATTATACCATGAAAAGTTCATCTAAATGATTGATTTTACTGTCACACAATCCCACCACTTCCCTTACCTCTCCACTATCACTTCCCTCCTCTTTCCTGGGGCACTGTATGACCTTCAATACAGTTGTTTGATTGCTACGTGTATTCATTACACTGGATCCCACAGTGAATAAAACTTTGCGGATCAATTATTTGTTTTTGATTAATTCATTGAATTGTATTATATGTTCTTTGTTTACACTGGGACCCCTTCCTCCTAGTACCTAGGTGGCAAGCCAGGCTGGGGCACAGGCGCCAGGGAGCGGTGGGCCCTCTCCACAATGAACTGAGGCGAGAAGGCCTCCTCTCCGATTGAGCCCCTGAGCAATTTCTCCACGTATAGTTCCATCCTACCCGTGGCTGTGGACTCCGGCACATTCGTTATGCATATGTTGTTCTTGCGGCTGCGTGCTTCTATGTCCTCATTCTTTGCCGCTATAACGCGGAGTAAATTGTCCATCCTGGCCAGCTGCGTCGTATGGGTCGTGGTGACATCAGTGTTATCGGAAATTCGCTGCTCCGCGGCCGTAATGCGCTCCTCATGGCGGTCGACCTTGTGGACCAGAGCGTCTAGTCGAGCCGTGACCCCATCCATCTTCTCCACGACAGTGGCGAAGCCCTGACGCATCTCTTGAATTAGGTTGGTTAGGTCCACAGCAGGGGTCGGAGGCGGGGTAGGCTGCGGAGAAGACACGCTAGGCCCCGGGTTCATCTGTGTCGATTTGGCGCCTTTACGAACGCTGTCGAAACTCAGCTTGGGCTGGCGATTCTCGGTCCGCCCCATGGCAGCATCTGGAGGCGATGTATGGGCCAAGATGGATGATGGCGGGGCAGTTCTGCGTGAGTTCCGGTCCCGCATGGAAGGTACAGCCAGCAGCAGGCAGGAGAAACACAATCGCGGTATGGCTCAATACATAGCAGTAGAGGCGCCGTCAGGGAAAAGCGCTATGTATCCTCCAAGCGCTAAGAAAGCGTAGGTGGTTGTCCAGCCAGAGGCACGTGGCCGCAGTGGTGGGCACTCGCAGCCCAGAGCCGGCTGGGGAGAAGCCTGGGCACCGGTGTCAATAGCGGGCAGGAGGGTCCAGATCAGCAGAGCAGATAGCGGCAATTAGCAACGGGGCATCGCGCCCCATAGGACGGCGCCGCACAGGGGAGCAGCCAGGGGCCTCTTCGCAGGGCGGACACGTAGCGGGTGCACAGCCGGCAGTACTGCCGGCATCCGACACGATGCAGTGGTCCGTAGTTGGGTGATGCGGCTCGTGATGGCGGTGCTTAGTGCAGGGGGGCCGGCCCGACACCCGGCCAGCAGGTCCAGCGGTCCGCGCCGCACAGGCCGGGATCAGCAGCAATGCGGGAGGCCGGCACAGCAGTCCACAGGATTCGCAGCTCCACTCGCCGTGCGAGGAGCAGCCCCCCCTCAGCGCCAGCAAGGAGAGCCAGCGGTGGCTGGGGGAGGGGGGGGACTCAAGGCGAAGTCCCTAGCAATCGCCTACCTGTGTGGCCGCCCCCGCACGCCGTCCCAGGAGGAGCGCGATCGCAGCGGCTTGATGAGGCCTAGAAGCCTCGTGGCAGTCCCCAGGGTCGCGTGGCTGCAGCGGCCGGGCACCCGCTCTCCGCAGCTCCAGAGCGAAAGTCGGGCAGATTTCAGCGGGCCGCAGCTCCGGCCCTGAAGCGCGCAGAGTCCCCAGACTTGGAGCGAGTGTAGAGTGAGATGTCCGGATGTGGGATCCGGTCTTTGGGGGTGATACAGCACCCCGTGGCGCAGGATCTATGCAGGATCAGTTACCAAGGAGCGGGAGCTGCGTGTCTAGGCAGCCATTCCGCAAGCGCGCCCTCTAGCGCCCCCCCCTAGTAGTTAAAAGTTAACTCTGACACATTAGGGAGATGGGTTATTGCAAGGTGCTCTTTATCTTCTAAATTCATATTTACGATACGCTCTGTCTAGGCCAGCAACCTGGAAGACCCAGGGATAATAAACCAGGTAAACGAAGAGCTTGCTCACTGGCCACTTCCGGTAATTTTATGCGGGGACTTGAATTTAAACCTGCCCAGCCCCTGGGAATCAGCAGGGTCATGGATTTATCAAGGCAGGAAACCTAAAGTGTTCCGAGCGTTGCTTGACTTGATAAATACTCATGGCTTAAAAGATGTCTGGGCCTGTTTGAAGCCGGATCAGAACGGCTTTACTTTTTTCTCCGCTCCTCATCTGTCATTAGCCAGACTCTATTATTTCTTTGTCTCGCCTGCCTTAATTCACAAGTGCTCTATTGGTGTAGCTACCTACTACTGTTGGATCACAACCCCCTTATCTTAAATCTAGAAGGTTGGGCTAACCAGGAGTCAATTTCGTATTGGACCTTTGAAAAAGCACTACTGTATGATAACAGCTACCGAGAACATATGGCCAGGGGGATACAAGAATTCTTGAATATAAACAACGGGACAGCTTTCACCCTGGTTGTATGGGACACTCCCAAGGCAGGTATAAGGGGCGAGACATTGTGTTTCTCTATTAGGAGGAAGAGAAAGGAGAAGATGCAAATCAACTTGCTGCAAGCACAGATGATAGAAGCAGAGAGAAAATTAATACAGGCGGTCCTTGCAGGAATGGGAGTAGATGATGCACAGTTAGCGGTCTCAGTGGCGAAATCAGAGATGGGTACAGTGTTGGCAGAGAAAAAAGCCATTAAATGGGCAGCATCAAAAGAGAAATGCTACGAGCTGGGAGAAAGTATTGGTCATCAGCTTGCCATTGCTACTAGGTAGCAGGCAACTGCTAACTTCATCACTCCAATAAATATAGATACCGAAGGAACAACCTCTGACCCTAGAAAAATAGAGGAAGCATTCAGGAAATTTTACGAGAAACTTTATTCGGAAGAAATTGAAGGAACAAATTTGGACACACAAACTAAGGTCAGGGAGTACCTAGCAACAATACCTGCTGTCAAACTTAATGCGAATGCATACGAGGCAATAGAAACCTCTCCAACGTGGGACGAGATTTTAACAGCGCTCACTAGCCTTCCGGATGGCAAAGCCGCCGGGATGGATAGTATACCCGTTGAATTCTACAAAATTTTCTCTCCACAAATAAAAGAGGTTTTCACTAAAGTAGTAAGATCTATCTTTGAGGGGATCAAACCACCAGACTCTTGGTCATCAGCCAAAATACTGATTTTTCCGAAAAAGGACAAATCACAGCTGGAAATGTCATCATACAGGCCCATAACATTAATCAACACTGACTCTAAAATTTTCTCTAAAACTATTGCCACCAGACTCTTTGCCAACATCAAGCCATTAGTCTCCAACTGGCAACACGGTTTCATAGCAAAAAAAGGTACTACCGAGAACGTCCGTCGCACTATTACCTTATTTGATGCCACAGAGGTGTCAGGAGACCCGATCTCACTAATCCTTCTAGACGCTGAAAAAGCGTTGGATCGGGTCTCCTGGCAATTTCTATGGGCTATCATGGGGAGGATTGGTTTTCGGTCCGAGAATAGTTCAGGCGGTGCAGGCACTTTATCAAGACCCTACTGCTAAAATATTCATTAATGGTCATCTGACAGAGCAAATTAAGATCACGAGAGGAACGCGGCAGGGGTGTCGTTGCTCATCCCTGCTCTTCGCTCTCTACATTCACCCTTTGATAATAAGAATCGAGCTAAATCCCTCTATCTTGCCAGTGAGCAGGTTCGGCATAGACACAAAGATTATGGCTTATGCCGATGACCTGACCTAACTCCAGAACCCGAGTCTGCCATCACGGTTCTGGAACAAGAAGCTCAGGAATTTGGATCAATCTCTGGCTATGCCCTAAATAAAACAAAAATGCAGATTGTCGTGAATGGGAAAATAAGCTGGGCTGACAGAAGAATAACAGAGAAGGTGAAATATTTAGGAGTCAATATAGTTTCAGACCTAGACACGTTGGTGTCAGAAAATCTGACTCCTCTTGCTACCAATATGGAGAAATCACTCCAGAAAATTGATAACTTACATTTAACTATCGTAGGAAGATGTAACGTCCTGAAGATGTCATACTTTCCCAAGCTACTTTACTTTTTCCGGACAAACCCGCTTATTTTTAATAATCACACACTTGCCGAGTTTGATCAAATCTATTCACGGTTCATCTGGGCCTGCACGCAGCCAAGAAGAGCTTTTAATCTCCTCTCTCTACCTAGAGAAAAGGGAGGCTGGGCTCTCCCTAACCTAAAATTATATTACTGGACTGCGGCACTACAACACTCCTGTGAACTATTATTCGAGGTGTTAGACCTGTCACCTTGTCGTGAGTTTCCCTTCCAATTTTTGGTGATGGGCCTCAGATGTTTTTGCTGGTGTCCGCTGCTCAGGGCACTGCGCCACAACCAATCCGTGCCGCAGTGCAAGTGCTCCCAATGTAAAGTGTAACTGTGATTGATTTCCATGATTGGCTCATTGGATTTACTGTCAGTCCCCAGTAAAGTGCACCGGGAGTGCCAGGGCTTGTAAATGCCAATACTGCTAGTGGGCCTGCAGCGCTGGTTGCGCCACCCACAGAAGCAGCCCTTTAAAGTGTGTCTAGGGTCTGCCATTGCAGAACCTGCGTGCAGTCTGGTACTGTCATGCTGGCTGGGCAAGTGCACACACTTGCCAGCCTCTAAACCTTACCTTAACTTCATATTAGTCACCCCTATGGTAGGCCCCAGGGCAGGGTGCATTGTAAGTGTAAGGTAGGACAAGCCCTGATGTGTGTGGCATTTCCTAATGGTGAATTACAGCCAATTTCGTTTTTCACTATTGTAAGGCTACCTGTTCTCTTACACCAAGATGGGCTGCTGGAATTATTACACCCTATAATCCCAGCAGGCTCAGGGAACATGGTAGAAAGTCAAGTTTAGTATGCCTGAACTCAGAATAATAAAATGCATATTTTAGTAAAGTTTATTTTAATATCCTGTGTTTGCAAATGCTACTTTTAGAAAGCTAGCATTTGCTTGCCTGACCATTTCAGCCCGCCTCTGCTAGGATGTGTATCTGCTGTCTGGGTTGTGTGAGTGACAGGGCTGGGGGATGGATGACAGGTGGTGAATGCAAGGATTACACCTTGGTGGGAGGTGGGAGTGCCTCTGGACTCTGAATAGGGCTGTGCTCTGCCACCACAATGCTGGCTCCACCCCCTGGGGAGCGACTGATGACTCAGCCCGACACCTGGCCCAGGAAGGGAGAAGCACTATCAACAAGGTACTCCTGGCTGCCCCTGTCCACACAATGCTGGCTCCACCTCCTGTGGAGCGTCTGATGTGCCAGCCCCTCACACTGAAAGAAGAGACCAGAGTACACCCAACAAAGTGCTCAGGGACTGAAAGAAGTTATTCAGAGGCCCCCCTGGCCTGCAAGAACAAAGAAAATGCTGTATAAAAGTAGGAGCCCTGCTCCTTGTAAATCAGAATCCTGTTTCCCACAACGAACCTCTGCCCAACTAGAAGGAGAAGAAGACGCTGGAAGGACTGGCCTGCTGCTTGCCTTGCTGAGGAAGGAGAGGAAAAAACTTGATGAAAAGACTTTGCTGACTTGTGCTAGAAACTTTCTCCACTGGCTTGATTGAGCTTGCCCCCTGAACTGAACCCCAGGACCAGTGGGTTCTCCTGTGCTTTGGCTCGTCTGCCATCTGAGGCAGAGTATTTCCTCCCGCCGGAGGTGAAGCCTACCCCCTCTCGCCCCCTCCTAGGGCTGTGTGACCCAGGAGCCAGCCTGCCCTCTTGCCCTTGAGAGCCTCGCTCTACTCAGAGTCGCTCTCTGCCCCCGGGCTAAGGCCGGCCGCTCCTCTACCCCCGCCTGCAACTGGAGTGCCTGAGCGCGTCTTCACCCCTCCCGCCGGAATCCAGGACACGAGAGCAGCCTGCAGCCTGGACGGCCGCCCATGCATGTCATTGCACCCGGCCTCCCCGCTTTGCTCTTTTCATCCCAGGAGAGGCTGCGCCGCATTTTGAAGGGACCCCCCCTCGGTACCGTCCGTACTGAGGGCTCCCGTTCTGCGCCCCGCCTCACGGAGATCATCCGCCTCTGACCAGATCCCGCAGCACTTTCGGGGACTGCCGCACTCTCGTGGAGTGCACCGCGAGGACAGGAACACCCTACAAACCGCACCGACCACTACCGCGCACAGGGCCTGTCTCGGGCTCGGGGCCCGCAACGTTCTTCCTTCCCCGTTGCCCTGTGCGTGGCTAGTGGGTCCAGGTACGACCCCTCGTCTCTGCTGTGCGCTTCCCCTTTGATCAACTCCCTAAGCCCGGCTCAGCCTTGACGGGCCTCACATCGCCTTCCCCCAACTCACTCTCAACTCAGAGCCTCGGGGTCGCAGAGCATCGCCTCGGTGACAGCCCCGTATGCTTCATTGGTGGGAGCGGTACGTCGCATACCCCGGCTCACGCGAGAAGCGTGAGTATCAGAAGGGGTGCCGGGCTTGGTGTTCTGTTAATGACTATCTTGTTTCAGATAGAAGGGATGAGTTACCTAATGTCTGATTCACCCCTTTTTAATATCCTTTGAGTTTTATACTAGGTCATGCCCAGCTTGTTTCATTTCGGCGGGACCAATTGCTAAATTAAAGGTAATTTATCCTTTGAATTATATGTTTTATGTCACTGACACATGAGAGTGGATGGGTATGCTTTTATGGCACCTTTATTGTAATAGATACGCTGTGTGCGTAAAAGCGGATTGTATATTGTGCCATCAGGAGAACTGTGGTTTAGAGTTTGATACCATGGTTTATGATCAACTGCTTGCCTGTTCGGTCCTGGACCCGGTGAGCCGGGATTAATCTTTGCGGAGCCCGTATTTGGCACAGCTGTACTATTTGTTGGCAATGTTGTTAAAACTAAGGATATATATATATCATGATTTGTGTGACTCTTGCGCTTAGGAAGGCCAGATGGAGCATGGATACATTTGTTTGCACTATAATATTGAGAATTAAAATTGTCATTTCGGGCGGGGGAGGAGCCAAGCCGGCGACCTGGATGGCCGCGTAGTGAATCGGCTCCGCCGACTTCCCTTCCCGGCCGAACTATCCTGAAGTCCATCCTGTGCCTCTACCCCTCCCCGGCAACAGGAGCAGCTCCGATCCTTGCGGGTGTTGTTTGGAGACGTCCCGGTGCTTTGGGAGCTGTGATTCCTCGACAGGCGACTTGGGGTCCTGGCTGGTGGGGACGCGGAGCCTCGATTTATTGATGACGCCACCCGGAGTGGGCACCCTGAAGGGGCCTAGGTCCGGCCACTGCCGAGCGGGCCCGGAGAGCTCAAATTGCATCGGAGCGCCTGGCCACATTGAGGTGAGGCGGCAGAGGGGAGGTGCGGGTGATCTGGCCTGCTGGGACTACGAGCGGCAGACCGAGGCACTGCTGGAGGGGCGCGCCGGGGGAACCGAATATGTGGTGGGGCCGCCCGTGATGCGGCGGCCGCCGGATTGGGATATAGCGATTGCGGTCCCCCTGGGGCACCCGGCCGCAGTGTAAATTTATTTATTTATTTATTTAAAGAGTTTTGTATAGCGCGAACAGGACCCGTGGGTATCAGAGCGCTTTACATATCATAAGGTAGTAAGGAGATACATCTTGTACAGAAGGGTTAAATAAAGAGTTATGACATAAATTAATGACATTAAACACAATATCTACAGATTTCTAAGTGTTCTTTTTGTGGAAAGAGGTAGATAAGGTTTACGGTATTTAAGTTCACTTGTCCTATATCTTGACCTGTGATTTCCATCTTCTCTATCTCTCTATCCATGGAGTATAACTTTGCCTCTATGTTAAAGAGGGTCCAACTAGAGTTATGGCAGGAATGTCCTCATTAAAAATATTTTCGTTTCCCTTTTGAATGTTACTGTGTTTGTTATCTTTCTGATGTTTGGTGGAAGAGAGTTCCAGATTCTAGGGGCTGCTCCAGAGAACGCTCTATCATAAGTTCTTTTCTGCCTAAACAAGGGTGGTCTCAGTACCAACTCCTTGGCACTCCTAGCAGGTCTAGATCCCTCAGATAGTACTATTTTCTGGGCAAGATATCTTGGAGTGTTGTAGTGAAGTGCTTTGTGAGTGATACATGCCATTTTTAGCTGAATTCTGGCTTTGTACGGTAGCCAGTTTAAAGCTTTGAGGTGTGGAGAGATATGGTCGAACTTCTATGAGCCGGTTATAAGTCTTGCTGCTGCGTTGAGGCATGCTTTAAGCAGTACTATGGAGATTTGCGGTATGCCTGCTAACGTAGTGCACCCATATTCAATCCTTGAGATGACCAATGATTGGACTGCTAGTTTGAGATCTGCTTTTGAAATGAAGGGTTTCACCTTTCTAATGTAGTTCAGGTGAAAGCAGGCACTTTTTGCCATAGCCTTGATATGTTCTTTCATATCCAAGTTCTCCTCAAGTGATATTCCTAGTGATTTAGCTGAGTCGACTAAGGTAGGGGTGCAGTTTAGCGCCGTGATCATTCTGGCCCATTCCTTACCTTCTGTATGTTTCTTTGATGGTGAAATTAGAAGGAATTCTGTTTTGTGCGCATTTAGTTTTAGGTGATTGATTGTTCACCATTTTAGAGTCATTTCTAAGGCCTCATTCATTACCCTGATGTCTTCCAAAGACGAGATCTTGAGGTATATCTGCGTGTCGTCTGCTTACATGTGAAAGGAAATTTTAGAGTTTCGAACAATTACTGTGAGCGGTTCGATATATAAGTTGAACAGTGATGGAGATAGTGTGGATCCTTGAGGTACTCCAATCGTGTTAAGACATGATGTTGAGAGCGATTGATTGACTAAAAATCTTTGTGTTCTATCCTGAAGGAAGGATTCAAACCATTTCAACACTGTACCAGATATTCCCATCCTGTCCTTTAGCCTGTTTAGTAGTTTTACATGACTCACAGTGTCGAATGCAGCTGATAGGACTAGGAAGATGAGTAGACATGATCTATTTTCGTCTAAGGCTTATAACGCATCTTCAACTATCTGTAAGATCGCTGTTTCAGTGCTATGTCCTGTTCTGAAGCCCGACTGGCATTCATCCAAAAGAGAGAAATTGTCTATGTATTGGTTGAGTTGACTTTGCACACATTTCTCTATTCAAGTTCAAGTTCCAAAATTTGTATAGCACACTACTCACCCAGAGGGTCTCAAGGCGCTTGAGGGAGGGTGGTGATTTACTTATCGAATATCCAGGTTTTTAGTTGCTTTCTGGAAGAGAGGTGGTTCTGAGTGAGGCGGAGGTGGGTGGGGAGAGAATTCCAGGTTTTAGCCGCTAAGTAGGAGAAGGATCTTCCCCCGACGGTGGATCTGTGGATGCGCGGAATAGCGGCGAGGGCTTGATTGGACGATCGTATTTGGCGGGAGGGGGTGTAGAAGGATAGACGCGTGTTGAGGCATTCGGGTCCCAGGTCGTAGAGGGCTTTGTGTGCGTGGGTGAGGAGACGGAACGTTATTCTCTTGTTGACAGGGAGCCAATAAAGGTCTTTCAGGTGGTCGGAAATGTGAGCTTGCCGAGGGATGTCTAAAATGAGTCTGGCAGAGGCGTTTTGGATGCGTTGGAGTTTTTTCTGTAGTTTGGCTGTGGTTCCGGCGTAAAGGGTATTGCCGTAATCCAATAGGCTTGTGACCAGTGCGTGGGTGACTGTCTTTCTTGTTTCGGTGGGGATCCAACAGAAGATTTTTTTGAGCATTCGTAGGATGTTGAAGCAGGATGATGAGACGGCGTTGACTTGTCTGGTCATCGAGAGGGAGGAGTCTAGGATGAAGCCCAGGTTACGTGCGTGGTCCGTAGGTGTGGGTGCGGTTCCGAGGGCCGGTGGCCACCATGAGTCGTCCCAGGCAGAGGGGGAAGATCCTAAGATGAGGACTTCTGTTTTGTCCGAGTTTAGTTTTAAACGGCTGTTCTTCATCCACTCGGCTACTTCTTTCATTCCTTCGTGTAAGTTGGTTTTGGCGGTGTTTGGGTCTTTGGTGAGGGAGAGGATCAGCTGGGTGTTGTCTGCGTAGGAGATGATGTTGAGGTTGTGTTGGCGCGCGATGGATGCGAGGGGACTCATGTATACGTTGAAGAGGGTGGGGCTGAGTGATGATCCTTGTGGTACGCCGCAGATTACTTCGGTGGCCTCTGATTTGAAAGGGGGGAGGCGGACTCTCTGGGTTCTTCCGGTAAGGAACGATATGATCCAGTCCAATGCCTTTCCTTGTACACCGATGTTGCTGAGGCGTTGTATGAGCGTGCTATGACAGACTGTGTCGAAGGCTGCGGAGAGGTCAAGTAAGATGAGAGCAACTGTTTCTGCATTGTCCAGTAGTGTTCGGATGTCGTCTGTAGCTGCGATGAGGGCGGTTTCGGTGCTGTGTTTGGCTCGGAAGCCTGATTGAGAGGAGTCGAGGGATTTGTTGGATTCGAGGAAGGTGGCAAGCTGACTGTTGACGGCTTTCTCGATGACTTTGGCGGGGAAAGGGAGGAGCGAGATGGGGCGAGTACCGGAATGTTGGTTACCGGGCGAAAGTTATTCGGATCGTCTGGGTCCGCTGTCGCTTTTTTGATAATGGGGACTACTTGACCTGTTTTTAGGCATCCTGGTAGAATCCCTTGTGATAGAGAGGCATTAATAATTTTTGTCCATAAGGGAATCACGGCCTGGTTGATTTCTTTTATGCATTTCGATGGGAGTGGGTCACTATAGTGGTTATTAGGTCTGATTTCTCGTAGCGTTTTGGCAATGTTATTTTGGTCTAATAACTTGAAAGAGTCCCAATGGGCCTTGTTTTTTGCTCCATTGTCCTTAATTAAGGCTTTGGAGACGCTCGTTGTGAGTGTAAGGCTTTCTAGGTTATCCGCTGCACTCTTGAGCTCACTTTCCAACGTGTTAGATTTGTCTGTGAAGAAGGTAGAGAAAACTTCGCAATTAAGTTGTGTTTTTGTGAATTCTTGGTTCGTTTTGGCTGCCTTGTTGTACTGTTGTTTTAGTATTTCGAATAATTTACGCGGTCGGTTTTTGGCAGAATCCAATTCTGATCTGATAAATTCCTTTTTGGAGTTGA